>NC_090266.1:149860666-150507094 GCF_040414725.1 Anabrus simplex
TTGGAATGCTCGTGCTAATGAGTATATCCAACCATATATTCAAATTTTGATGTGTAATAAACTGACGCATTCACATGAGATAACTTCCCCGCATTTACATGTCTGTGAGAACGTCGACATCCAGCTGTATGCCAGAGTTTTGCCTGTGTACCGGAGAGAAAGAGACATCTAGCTGCGTGCCGGAATTTCGCCTGGTAGCCGAGAACGTCTGGAACGTCGCTGTCATATGTGTGACCTGCCAGGAATTCATCATGGGTCTTCGCATCGCTGATGACGTGATGGAAGCCGAGTAAACCATGGTTGCCTCCCTGTAAAGCTGTGAACGTGGTATCCAGAAGGCTGAGTACATTTCCAAGTATTTATATCTTTAAAGGTAGTGTCCCATTGTAAATATGTAGATTTTCCACTTAGATGTAACGTAGACTGCAAGCACGCCATTTCAGAGGTATAATAATTATAATTTCATTTTTATTTGAGTCTTTTATAGAATACTTTCATCATGGTTTTGGGACGACCATATTTTACTTCCATCCTTGTATAAGGGTTCGATAATGCATGACGTAATTATAAGGACCTTGGCTTAATTAAGTGTAAAGCGCTGTCAAGTAGAGAGGGCTTAAATATTCTGTAAAAGTGACTCCAGTTATCTTTCCATAGCATATACGAGTCATCAAGATTTTTCAGTAATTCATTTTTTTTGGTGCGCTTCACCTGGTAGAGATCCCTCCTAATTAGTAACTAAGGCACCTGGAACAAGGCATCGAGACAGTGGGTATCTTACATCGTTAATTAATTAGTTCGCGAATGCGCAAGTTAATTTGGACCCTGGTGGCAGGAGATCATCATTAAATCTGCATCGTGGTCAATGTACCGAGAGGAAATGAGATGGCTGAACAGGCTGTAGCCATAATATATAGTGTGAAATGAAAATGTGAAGTTCCCTTGGAATCTGTCATTAAGATACGCGAGGTGCATATCGCGATGTGAATATGTTGAGTACGGCCGGATATAGGGCCGAGATTTGTTGTGATGCCATAGTGGGCAGTATTGAAAGAAGCGAATAGATTATTTGCCGTGAAATAACTGTCTGGGAAGTGCTTGGCAGGCCGCCCCTTGAAAGTGTGTCACGGGCAGCTAACAGCTGGAGTTTTATGAGCCCCTTTAAACGGGGGAGTGAAGGCGTTTTCTTCAGTGAAATAGAACAGATACAAGTGGCGAGTTTCTTTCCTTTCGGCACAGAGATTACGTGTGTTAATTTAAATAGAGCCAACGTCGCAGAGATACCAAATGAGCATTAAAGGAAGGATCCCTCCAATTTCTTTTCTTAATTACTTATAGCGTACAGGGAATTCCAGATTAGATATACCCCGTCTCAGAAGATCTTGGGTTCGTTCCAGGAGACAGTGAAAGTTTATGTTCACTGTTACCAACAGCGGGTGGCTTGTACCATCTGTGATTCAGTGTGTGTGTGTGAAACGTATATATTCTTGTCCATTTATTTGTTTATGATGTCTGGTAATGAAGTCGCTAAGTGCTTGTCTATAGGTAGCAACGTGGTGTAAATAATGTCCTGATATATGTATTGATAAAAATTCTAATGAAATGAGCGTGTTTATTATACTGCATATTTGGCAACGTTTAACTTAACGAATTGTTGTAACGCGACTTTCAAAGGATTGGGAGTGTAAATTGCCTATTTTAGTTCATCTGATTCTAGCAAACTTATATCATAACTTGATGCAAATTGAATATATTAATTCTTGGCAGGTAAACAGATTTACAGCGGGGTGTGTCCATACTGATTAAATATGTGTGTGATTTAATGTAAGTGTAGAGTGAATAATTCGAGAGGAAGCGCCTCTCTAAATCTGAGATAGTGTAAATAACACAAGAGGGAACGCCTTCTTAAGTTTGAATATTTAAACGTATAATGAAGTGTAGAAAAAGACTACCGAACATTTAAACGTCAAGATCACCTAAATTACTGTATGTAAGGTGTTTGTATGGCATACCCATGTAAATAATGTGTTTCACTAGTATAAGTAAAAATTTGTTATACAAGATATTGTCTCTCTTCTCATTAGTAATGAAATGGTACTCCTCTCATAATTAACTTTTCCCCTACTATGGAGACTATTACTAAAGAACTTATCGCCCCATCGGACATTCCACAGACCCGAAAATGCGATATCGACTCGGCTAGCGAATTATTCTAGTAGGGGAGGGTGAGGCTTCGACAAACCGGGCTGAGTTCGAGGCTCACCGATGGTGCTCCATTCTAACGTCATATTTATGAACAATGGTAACTGGTTCATGTACTGATGCCTTGGAACGGTACAGTGTCATCCTCTTCCACTTTTCCTGGCAATTCTTCCTTCAACGGTTTCAAAGGAAATCCTCATGCCGCAGAATGAGACCAATAAATTGTAGATTCCATTTTTCAATTGCAGTTACCAGGCTCCGTTTTCCTCCTATCTCTGTAAGGACTTCGGTATTGCTCTTCATTTCAGCCCAACTTATCCTCTGCATTCTTCTTAGAATGGGAAATGTATTTCGGTCTCTCAGTCTATTTTTTTAAAGTATGGCCTCCGGAGAGGCCTGGCGCAGGTCTTTTTCTAGTAGACGGCCTATTAGGCGATCTGCATGTCTGTGAAGATGAGGGATCTACCTAGGATAATTTCTAATGTTGAATACGCCACACGCACCCAGCCCCGAGCCATTGGAATTAACCAATTAAGGTTAAAATCCCCGACCGGGCCGGGAATCGAACCCGGGACACTCTGAACCGAAGGCCAGTACGCTGACCATTCAGCCAACGAGTCGGGATCAGTCTATTAGCCGTTGTTCTATCGCTTACAGCATTTTGGGTTCGATATGGCTGAGGTCTGCGGCACTTGATTGCTCTTAAACATGCCCATTCTATGCATTTTACTTGGCTTTTGCGACGTTCAAGTACTTATGTAAGATCAAATTCGGGTACACCGGCGTTTTAAAACATCTATAGCAATTGGAGGGATATTTAACAGATAATATAAACATCCTTACTGAAAGCTAACGCTCAGTTATATTTTATACAACTTTCATTCTATGGCGTAAACTTGAAAAACTAACTGAAATACTGTTTAGTTTTTATTTCCCCTATTAACACAAGCATTTGGAAAATAAAAGCTTTTCTCTGCATTATTTACTCGTCCAATTCAAGCTATTAAAAGAAATAGGGAATTTAAAAATAGAATGAATTCTGAACGTGTTTAAATGTGTACACGTTATATGCTGGTAATATGCATGCATATTTTACGTACTTCTGTGACATGTACCACGCTTTGTGCCTATTTTGTTCATTGTTTGCGTGTGGTGCATAGTGTTAATTAAACATGGGATCAGGAATGTAACAGACCTGATTAAGAGGCGAGTAAGTTTTATGAGGGTAGCAGGTTTAGTGGAACAACTGCATAACAGTTGATAACCAGCAAGACTTGTGTGACTGACACAAAAAAGAATTACAAGGAGACACGTTGCGTAATTTACTAGCATTTTAAAATTATTTGTTTGATGAAACTATATATCACCGTCGAAGAAAGGAAACCTTGTATGACACAATGCTCTTCCTATCCATTATTTTCTTTAAGAGTGGCCACGCCTCCCAGCCACATATAGATATGCAGTCCATGAGAACAATTTTCGTTGTGTTCAAATTTTCCTACGCTTATGTGTAAGGGAAAATTAACCTTCCGGTTTGCGCGACGAATTTATTCACCCTTAGAGTGTACTGTATTTAAGTACATTTCCATTTACACAGGAAAATGAACACAATGAATATTGTTCTGATGGACTGTATATCCATATGTGGCTGGGAGGCGTGACCATTCTTAAGGATAATGAAATGAAATGTCGTATGGCTTTTAGCGCCGGGATATCCCAGGACGGGCTCGGCTTGCCAGGTGCAGGTTTTCTATTTAACCCCGTAGGTGACCTGCGCGTCGTGATGAGGATGAAATGATGATGAAGACAACACATACACCCAACCCCAGTGCCATTGGAATTAACCAATTAGGGTTAAAATCTCCGACGCGGCCGGGAATCGAACCCGGGACCCTCTGAACCGAAGGCCAGTATGCTGACCGTTCAGCCAACGAGTCGGACTTGAACTAGGCCATCGATATGCAATTGGTTCAAGTACGGTATACTATGAAATAAACACCAAAAATAGTTTTTCTTTCTCCTGAAAAATTACTGATTTGTTTATTACATCCTTATTCGGGGGAGGTCTTCGAATTATCCCATAGCAAACATAGCGTCTTAAATTTTTCGCAAGAATTTTATTACAGTTATCTGTATGAGACAGGAGAAGTCCCATCCGATTTTCGGCAGAATGTTGTTATACCTATTCCCAAGAAAGCCGGTGCTGACAGGTGTGAAAACTACCGCACTATTAGTTTAGTATCTCATGCCTGCAAAATTTTAACACGTATTATTTACAGAAGAATGGAAAAACAAGTTGAAGCTGAGTTGGGGGAAGATCAATTTGGCTTCAGAAGAAATGTAGGAACACGTGAAGCAATCCTGACTTTACGTCTGATCTTAGAGGATCGAATCAAGAAGGACAAACCCACGTACATGGCATTCGTAGATCTAGAAAAGGCATTCGATAATGTTGATTGGACCAGGCTGTTTATGATTCTGAAGATGATAGGGATCAGATACCGAGAACGAAGAATTATCTACAACCTGTATAAAAATCAGTCTGCAGTGATAAGAATCGAGGGCTTTGAAAAAGAAGCAGCAATCCAGAAAGGAGTGAGGCAAGGCTGCAGTTTGTCCCCTCTCCTTTTCAATGTTTACATAGAACAGGCAGTAAAGGAAATCAAAGAGAAATTTGGAAAGGGAATCACAGTCCAAGGAGAGGAAATCAAAACCTTGAGATTTGCCGATGATATTGTTATTTTATCTGAGACTGCAGAAGATCTCGAGAAGTTGCTGAATGGTATGGATGAAGTCTTAGGTAAGGAGTACAAGATGAAAATAAATAAGTCCAAAACAAAAGTAATGGAGTGCAGTCGAACGAAGGCAGGTGATGTAGGAAATATTAGATTAGGAAATGAAGTCTTAAAGGAAGTAGATGAATATTGTTACTTGGGTAGTAAAATAACCAACGATGGCAGAAGTAAGGAGGACATAAAATGCAGACTAGCACAAGCAAGGAAGAGCTTTCTTAAGAAAAGAAATTTGCTCACTTCAAACATTGATATCGGAATTAGAAAGATGTTTTTGAAGACTTTTGTGTGGAGCGTGGCATTGTATGGAAGTGAAACATGGACGATAACTAGCTCAGAAAGAAAGAGAATAGAAGCTTTTGAAATGTGGTGTTATAGAAGAATGCTGAAGGTGAGATGGATAGATCGAATCACGAATGAAGAGATACTGAATCGAATTGGTGAGAGGAGAGCGATTTGGCTAAATTTGACGAGAAGAAGAGATAGAATGATAGGACACATCTTAAGACACCCAGGACTTGTTCGGTTGGTTTTTGAAGGAAGTGTAGGTGGCAAGAACGGTAGGGGTAGACCAAGGTATGAATATGACAAACAGATTAGAGCAGATGTAGGATGCAATAGTTACGTAGAAATGAAAAGGTTAGCACAGGATAGGGTGGCATGGAGAGCTGCATCAAACCAGTCTATGGACTGATGACTCAAACAACAACAATCTCTTAAAATAAGCCTTAGCTTAGTACTTATCTGTCTTTCAAGTAATCAGCTAGGAACACCAGTAAAGGAAAGGAAACAATAAAATCCGATAACAGCGCTATGATGAGGTGAACTAGGCAAGACGAGAAGTGAGATAGCTGACCGTTGTTTCCATCACGGAGCCAGAAAATGCTATTCAGCACAACTGACCCCATGAATAACGTCTCCGCATTGCATCCAGAGTCATGAGTTGTATACTGAGTGCTAATACTTAGCGCCACTCATACCTTACGAGTTTCCAACCTACCACAGCCGTAAATGAATCAGACGAAGGTATTCACAGTCAGTGACTTATTTCCCTAATGGGAACGACTTAATACAGTAATGCTTATTTCTAAAGTCGACTTAAGCATTTCTGGTAATCATGGTCGTCCGTTAAGTTATGTCGAACTTTAGTAAGAGACGTTCCAAGGCCATCAACAAAAGAGTTGAACTTGGGAGTAGACCTGCAGTTGTTTCCGATCTCTTCATGTATGTAGACTGCCAAAGTGCGCCGAGTTCACCAACGACAATGTATAAAAATGGATGCAAAGTTCAGGGCAATACTTGCAAATATGCTTTCCTTTCGACCGGGCGAGTTGGCCGTGCGCGTAGAGGCGCGCGGCTGTGAGCTTGCATCCGGGAGATAGTAGGTTCGAATCCCACTATCGGCAGCCCTGAAGATGGTTTTCCGTGGTTTCCCATTTTCACACCAGGCAAATGCTGGGGCTGTACCTTAATTAAGGCCACGGCCGCTTCCTTCCAACTCCTAGGCCTTTCCTATCCCATCGTCACCATAAGACCTATCTGTGTCGGTGCGACGTAAAGCCCCTAGCAAAAAAAAAAAAAAAGCTTTCCTTTTGACAATGTATCTCCTTCAAGGAGCAGTAGGCTTTTATTTTCTACTTTTTGTATTTTATTGTTAATCTCAATTAAGCGAACGAAAATTTTTCTCTTTTGCATGTAATACTTGTCCATATTGAAGGAACCTAACCCAGCAAGTGGCTGTGCGGTTTGGGTCACGTAGCTATCAGCTTATATTCGGGAGACAGTGGGTTCGAACCTCACTGTCGGCAGCCCTGAAGATGGTTTTCCGTAGTTTCCCATCTCCATACCAGTCAAATGCTAGGGCAGTATCTTAATTAAGGCCATGGTCTCATTTTTCCCAGTCCTAGCCCTTTCCTCTCCCATCGTCACCATAGGACCTATCTGTGTCCGCGTGTCGGAAAGCAGATTGAAAATATTTCCTAACTTCTCCGATATTCATATAAATAAAATTACAAAATAAAAGTCACACATTTCAAATTACCAGTGTTTCGCCCAAGTGTGGCATGGTTATTTATGGTCATTTTTGGTAATGTTAGAACGGGAGAACATGTATAGGAAGTTGAGATATATTTCTGCCATAGTGCAGGGTATCTCATATAAACTCAGACCGAACGCACGGTGTTTGTAAACTGCGCTACTGCAGCTGCCTCGGCCGAACTTATGCCTCACGCCGCCGCCCTGTTTTAAACGTGTATACAATCTTACATGAAATTTAACAGTATAAAAGATACGGGAACTATCGTCCTTCCCGGGTTATACAGGCATGAAATGGAATGAAATATGGCTTTTGGTGCCGGGATATGTCCGAGGACTTCGGCTTGCTAGGTGCATGTCTTGTGATTTGACTCCCGTAGGCGTGATGAGGATGAAATGATGATGAAGACGATACATACACCCAGTCTCCGTGCCGGGGGAATTAACCAATTATTGTTAAAATACCCGACCCTGCCGGGAATCGAACCCGGGACCCCTGTGACCAATTTTTTTTGCTAGTTGCTTTACGTCGCGCCGACACAGATAGGTCTTATGGCGACGATGGGACAAGGAAGAGTTGGGAGTGGGAATGAAGTGGCCGTGGCCTTAATTAAGGCACAGCCCCAGTATTTGCCTGGTGTGAAAATGGGAAACCACGGAAAACCATCTTCAGGGCTGCCGACAGTGGGTTTCGAACCTACTATCTCCCGAATACTGGATACTGGCCGCACTTAAGCGACTACAGCTATCGAGCTCGGTCCTGTGACCAAAGGCCAGCACGCTAACCATTTAGCCATGGAGTCGGACTATACAGGCATTGTATCTGGTAGCCATATTCTGGCTGTAGCGAGTGAGTTCTGCCACTGTAATGTTTCTAATTTCATTCGTAGTGTTTCTTTCAGTTCCTCCCATGTGTGAGGATTTGTTCGATACACTTTTTCTTTCAGTTCAGCCCACAATTAAGAAGTACACACTATTAGGGAGGGGGAAAGAGACCAGCACAGATCAGTCTGTCTGCAAACACATCCGAGATTGTAAAAAGGGAATCTTCTGCTATATGTGCAGGGGTTGAATCTTTTTGAAACCAACCGCGCGATATTTCTTCTCCAGTTAAGTGATAGAAGAACGGCGTAAAAATGTCATCTCGGTACCTCTCAGCATTTACTGTCTTCTCGAAAACAATAGGCCCACTTATTCTTCTTGCACTAACACCACACAATCACAAATTTTCCTATCTTAATGAGAGACTTCATACCTCCGTGGCTCAGACGGCAGCACGTTGGCCTCTCATAGCTGGGTTCCATGGTTCAAATCCCGGTCACTCCATGTGAGATTTGTGCTGGACAAAGGGGAGGCGGGACAGGTTTTTCTACGGGTACTTCGGTCTTCCGTGTCATCTTTCATTGGAGCAACACTCTCCAGTATCATTTCATTTCATCTGTCAGTCATGAATCATTGCCCCAGAGGAGTGCGACAGGCTTCAGCAGCCGGCACAATTCCGATCCTCGCCGCAAGTTCATTCATTCATTCATTCATTCATTCCATCCCTCACCCGGCCGCTGGCTAGAAAACAGGTTGTAGGTTTTCAATGATAGACTTCATAAACACCATAAGGGTTTTCTGCATATCAGTTGCGTGAGTCATGACTGTTCTCACGACCATTAAGATGAAACCAGAACTTTTACATACGAAAATATGGTGTTGCAATGATAACTATCTCACCATGTTAACAGCTGAGATTCAGACTGGCGACTCATTCTTGCCAGGTCGAACACGCACAGGCTGCTTGCGCCTCCCATTCTATGGCTGCCGTTGCCCAGAATACAAACACTGCGCGTTCAGCCTGGGTTTATATGAGAAACCCTGTACGTCGATACTGCATTGAACTTATCGCACGACAGCCGGTCAGTGTCTTGGAAAAGTGCGGTATCCAATTGCTGAGCCCATGCCGCACTGATCCGGAACATGTCGAACGTTGCTGACACGTAAATATTTTTCAATCATCATGCTAACGAGTTAAATGGCACTGCTAGTTATTGATGTTATTATTATTATTATTATTATTATTATTATTATTATTATTATTATTATTATTATTATTATTATTATTATTATATGCTAAACCACGTGGTCATCAGCCCATATCGATCAGGGAGTTCATGAAAATTACCATCGAAATGAAAGACTCCTCTGAGTTCGGATGCCCAAATATCGCGCACCCGCTTGGCCTGCAATGTCTTTGCAAAGTGTTTCCCAAACCTTTTGCCTCTGAGGTCCCCTGAGCTTATCATATGCATATACATGGCAACATTCTTCAAGTCTTGGCGATTGACCCGAGTGCTTGTAAGGCCGAGGTTTCATGTTTCTATCTAAGCAACTAGCTCGCAAACTACCAGCCATGTGTTTTATTCCTCAGTGAAAAACTGAAGTGCAACCGGTTCCCGAAATATCGAGGAGTCACCCTGGACATAACTCTGGGCTACAAAGAACATCTCACCAAGCTCTCTCACAAAATCGCTACAAGGAATAACATCCTGTAGAAGCTTTGTGGCAGTTCCTGGGGAGCCTCGGCTGACTGCTTATGATTAACGGATATCAGTCTTGTCTACTCTGCAGCGGAATACTGTGCCCCGGTTTGGCTGGAAAGTGCGCATGTGCATAAAGTGCACACTAAGCTGAATGATGGCATGCGCTGCATAACTGGTACTGTAAAGTCAACATCTCGCCACTGCTCACCACCCCACCCGAGGAGAAAGGGAGCTCTGTTGAGAGAAGCAAAGAAGATCTGGTCATCTCCCTCATTATCAGTTCACCAGGAATTTTGTTGCCCATCGCCACAACGACTTCGATCTAGGGGACCAGCAAGTGTACTGGCCGGCCGACTCTTGAGGGATCATTTTAATCTAAACCAGAGCTGGCAGTATGAGTGGTCAAATTCAACATCTGGAACTAATGCTCATGAGCTAAATACAACTCGGAAAATGAAGGGATTCGACCTCCCAAGAAAGCCATGGTGTCGCCTCAACAGACTGAGAACTGGGCATGGACGCTGCAATTTCTTACGCCGTAAGTGGGGTTGGATGGCTTCTCCAACATGTGAATGCAGTGAAGAGGAGTAGACCATGGACCATGTCATCCTGCGCTGCCCTCGTGATGCCTACTCCGGAAGCCCAAGCGACTTGTTTCATCTTTCAGAAAGTGCTGTAGAGCGGCTGAAAAACTTGGACCTGAACTTATGAATTTGTTGTTATAATCACTATACGATTAAGAAAGGACCCCTTAGACACAGAGCATAATATTGTAATCAGTAAAAAAAAATAAAGAATAAAAAATAGAATTTTGTAATGATACCATGTTTGATTTTAATTTAACTTCATTTACATAAAGATACGTCATACGTGCACATAAATTGTAAAACAGCGCCATTTGGCTAATAATTACAACAGTCTGGATCTGGAAACTTACGCGAAAAATCACTTGTTGCGGCTGTTGGATCAATGGGAGGGTTTGTGCTGTTTTCCAAACACCAAGCGTAGTCACTGGAACCGAAGACCAGCCTCTACGTTGCCTCTGTTTCTGTACTTTGTTTCCATTTGTGTGAGAGCAGAAAAGGTACACGCGCACAAGAATGTTGTCATGAAAGATATTAAACGCAGTTTTCCTTTTTCGAAATTGTAGGGTGTAGAGGATATTATGCAGACAAAAGGCGATCAGAGTCGTGGAGTTGTGACACATTCATGAAAATTCCTGGAGCTAAAGATGCCACTACATGTGATTCTCAGCGTATATCATACTTCAATTTATTTTTCTCTCCGTCAGGATACTTCGGCTCGTTGATCCATCTCGAGGGAGGGCAGTTCATGTTCAGTTTCAAAGAAGGGATTTCTGGTCCACGATATTTTCTCAACCTGAGACGGAAAATATGGTCCGAGTAAGGATACTAGCAATTCTAAGCGTCTTACAATTAAATCACTTACACTGTCTTGAAGTATTTTTGTTCGCTGTTAATTCGTACTATCTATCGGCCAAGTTAAGAGTTACAATACTGTATGTAAGTTAGGTATCAGTGAAGACATAATTACTAAATTTAGTACAATGGTCTATGAATTATGTGTGTACCATACAATTTACCTCTTTAAATACTTACAGATTACATTATTACTGCGGACCCCTTCTATTATGCCAACGGCCGTAGCCGTGTTGAAACACCGGATCCCGTGAGATCTCCGAAGTTAAGCAACATTGGGCGTGGTCGAGAAGAGGATGGGTTGCCACGCGCTGTTGGTGGAGGGTAAGGGAATGGAGGAGCGGAAAGGAACTGGCCACCCTACCGTACGTAAACTCCGGCTTAGGCACACCTCTGCGGAGGTTCGGACCTGCCTTCGGGCAGAACACACCCTTACCTTACCTTCTATTATCGTTGCAGCCCTCCAGGGGTCCGCGGACCACAATTTAGGACATACTGTTAATTGAAGTGTGCTCTCTCTCTCTCTCTCTCTCTTTGGCTGCCACTTGGCTAAACTAGATGGCATTACGTCTGCAGTTATGTACAATCTAAGCCGTCAACGACAGTTTATACAACTTGTATTACAATATGGCGCCAGCCCCGTGGTGTATGGGTAGCGTGCCTGCCTCTTACCCGGAGGCCCCGGGTTCGATTCCCGGCCACGTCAGGGATTTTTACCTGGACCTGAGGGCTGGTTCGAGGTCCACTCAGCCTACGTGATTAGAATTGAGGAGCTATCTGACGGTGAGATAGCGGCCCCGGTCTAGAAAGCCAAGAACAACGGCCGAGAGGATTCGTCGTGCTGACCACACGACACCTAGTAATCTGCAGGTCATCGGGCTGAACAGTGGTCACTTCGTAGGCCAACTGTCATTAACTGGCATAAAATCTGAGGCAAACAATTTGCAATACAGTATTTAAAGAGAAGACATAGGCCTACCTCATTGGTTTCATTCCACTAGAACTGTCTCCGTTTATGAAAGTGTTATCTCCAGAGTGGTGTTTTTATGAAAATAAAACCTAGCTTTGGATCCATTTTCGTTATAGAATTCAAATGGGTCCATAATATTCCGTAATTACCACTTTGGAGGACAGGTTTCCTCCTTTTCTGTAATTTCCCCTAAAACAGCATCCATTTTGTAGTTTAAGACGTGGTTAAAATTGAAATAATTCATTGGTCACCTTGAATTGATAAGGTTTAACTCATTTCAATCGAATACGTAGCACCTAAATAACTACGAATGATAAGTTCAGTTTCATAATGTTAGATTTAAGAAATACATCGCTATTATGTACGACTTATTTGCGCCGGAGTCTGTAATATAGTCGAGATTTAAATTCGACTTGAACATAAGTATTACTTAGTGCAAATATGAAATCCGGCCAGACGAGTTGGACGTACGGTTAGGGGCGCGCGGCTGTGCGCCTGCATCCGGGAGATAGTGGGTTCAAATCCTACTGTCGGCAACCCTGAAGATGGTTTTCCATGGTTTCCCATTTTCACACCAGGCAAGTGCTAGGGCTGTATCTTAATTAAGCCCACGGCCGCTTCCTTCAAACTCCTAGGCCTTTCTATACCATCGTCGCCATGAGGCCTATCTGTGTCAGTGCGACGTGAAGCCACTAGCAAAAAAATACCCGGCCATGGGATAGGAAAGGGTAAGGGTGAGAAGGAAGCTACCATGGCCTTAATTAAAGGTACATCCCCAGAATTTGCCTGGTGTGAAAATGGGAAAATGGGAAACCACGGAGAACCATCTTCAGGGCTGCCGACAATGGAGTTCGAACCCACAGACTCCTGATGCAAGCTGACAGCTACGGGTTAAGTAAGTACAATAATTTGTTTACTCGTCGACACCTCAATCCTCTCGAGGTCCTTCTCCCAATAATTCCCGAATCTCAACCTTTCTAGTGTACTTTTAACTTTAGTTAGCCAGTACTCTCCTTGAATATTGCCTCTTTGATATTTATGTGCAATCTGCGGAAGCTGGCCACCCTCTCTTCTTTTCAATTTTAACCAATATTTCGAAATTCTCTTGAGAATATCAACTTAAATACTTCCTTCTCATATTAATTTAACTCCACAATTCGCTGTACAATTTGATAACCCCATTATAATTTTACAGAACAGCATTCAGCATCTCGCACTCTCTCTCTATACAGGGTGTTAGGTGTATACCTGCAGATATTTCTTCTAGCAATAGAGAACGATGTGACGAACCACTATATATCAAACTTTTAGAAATTCTCGGAAGTTATTTTCGAGAGCAAAGAGATACGATGTTTTTAGAATAGGTAGTATGCCTTGTTCTTGTGAATGAATAGCTTCCCTTTGAAACAGGCGAGTCACGCGCCATGCGTGCCAAACTGGTTTCTGTTTATGTTTACGTACAACAGCTGAACGCTTCCTATGCAGTGCACGAGATGTTACGTAACATACTTGTCAAACTGGTTTTATGTTTAAGAGCAACTGAGCTACGATAACAGCTGAAGGTGGCTACTACAGTAGCGTATGCCTTGTTACGTTACATTCTCGCCAGAGTGGTTTCGTAGTTGTCAGTATTCAGTTTCCGTCTTAGGGGCTTCAGACAACCCTGGTCATCGGTTTCGGACCCTGGATGTTCCGAATTCTCAGCGTTAATACTGGTTCATTTGCTGTTATGTCCTTTAAGGGATGGGATATGTGTGGTCATCAGCCCCGTGGTCTAGTGAGTATGGAAATGACCTGAAAACCTGAATCCGTGCGGGACCTGTACGAGCGTGTGATATAATTATTGGTTGGAATAGGCGCGCCGGGACGTGAAATACAGTAGATCCCCGTTGTGCATTGCGTAAAGGTACAAGAAAGATGGCAGGTCCTTACGCCAACGAAAGCAGTTATGGGATGCCCAAGTGAGTAGCATCGGAATTGAATTACCGAAACACATCGAACGTTTAGTTTCAAAGGAATATTGGACATGTTATACAACTAAATAAATTAAACGTACCTACATTTCGTGCCTCCTTCCGGGCTGAGTTGCTCAGACGGTTGAGGTGCAGGCCTTTTGATTCCAACTTTACAGGTTCGAACCTGGCCCAGTCCGGTGGCATTTGAAGGTGCTCAAATACTGTAGGTCAGCCTCGTGTCGGCAGATTTACTGGTACATAAAAAGAACTGTGCGGGACTAAATTCGGGCGCCTCAGCGTCTCAGAAAACCGTAGAAGTAGTTAGTGGGACGTAAAGCACTTAACGTTATTATTATTATTATTATTATTATTATTATTATTATTATTATTATTATTATTATTATTAGGTCATTAAAAGCTGAAATACGTGGAAGAAAATAGTAAAATATGCGTGGTTTAAGAGGAAACAAGATGAAATGTATGTCACGTGAGTTAGCATCGGTCGCAGTAGTTACCTACAGATTACTATGCGTAAAGCGAGAACCAGGTCAAGCTCGTGGGGATGAGTCAGCTGTAATCTCGTATTGTGTATAAACAGCAAACATACACATCAACAAATATAAGAAACACAAACAAGGTTACACGTTAGAGACATGTAGCTATTAACCTGAACGCCAGGCCGACGGTCGCTTTCATGAGTACAGATGAGTTATCAAATTATACACAATCCACAGATGTCGAACTTATCTAAGAAGATTCCGCCACAACTATATTACATTTTACTATGATGGTGCTAATAACAAATCGCAGCAGCAATTGGCTTTACGTCGCACCTACACAGATAGGCCTTATGGCGACGATGGGACTGGAACGGGCTAGGACAGGGAAGGAAGCGGCCGTGGCCTTAATTAAGGTACAGCACCAGCATTTGTCTGATGTGAGAATGGGAAACCACGGAAAACCATCTTCTGGGCTGCCGAGAGTGGGGTTCGAACCCACTATCTCCCGAATAATGGATACTGGCCACACTGAAGTGAAATGTCGTATGGCTTTTGGTGCCGGGAGTGTCCGAGGATAAGTTCGGCTCGCCAGATGCAGGTCTTTTGATTTGACTCCCGTAGGCGACCTGCGCGTCTTGATGAGGATGAAATGATGATGAAGATGGCACATACACCCAGTTCCCGTGCCAGCAAATTTAACCAATTAAGGTTAAATTTCCGACCCTCCCGGGAATCGAACACGGTACCCCTGTGACCAAAGGCCAGCACGCTAACCATTTAGCCATGGAGCCGGACTTAAGCGACTGCAGCTATCGAGCTCGGTAAATCGCAGCAGATTACGCTACTGCGTTTTGAGATGATGTCGGTAGAATACAGTATACCTGTTAAGACATAAGGCTGCAGTAGAAGAAGAGGAAGAAGAAGGTAACGAGAGCCACATAGTCAAGCAGCACACAGCTGAACAAAGTGCACATTAGTGACACAGACATAAGAGTGGCGTGGTCGCGGGAACTACAGTCGCATTCGTAACACTCTGTTGTAGAAAAATAATGAACTAACATACAGTACGGGCTCCGTAATTCCAGGTGGACGGTAACAAGACTATCTCGAATAGAAAAGTACGGATTTTTTTTTTTGCTAGGGGCTTTACGTCGCACCGACACAGATAGGTCTTATGGCGACGATGGGATAGGAAAGGACAAGGAGTTGGAAGGAAGCGGCCGTGGCCTTAATTAAGGTACAGCCCCAGCATTTGCCTGGTGTGAAAATGGGAAACCACGGAAAACCATTTTCAGGGCTGCCGATAGTGGGATTCGAACCTACTATCTCCCGGATGCAAGCTCACAGCCGCGTGCCTCTACGCGCACGGCCAACTCGCCCGGTAAGTACGGATTTACGAACGTACACGAAAACGCCTGTGAACAACATAATGTACCTATGTTAAACATTACAGTACAACAGTTTAGAAAACAAAACATACAGATTGCATTAAAAGAAATGTTAAACTTTCCTTTGTAAATTAACAAAACACTCTAGGCAATCTTCTTAAGTTAAATGTTAACTTATAGTTCCTATTTCAGTAATGATGAATATAAAACGATTATTTTATTGAATATTTATTCGTGACGACGACGACGACGACGACGATGATGATGATGATGATGATGATGATGATGATAATTGCTGTCTTAATGTCATCGGCCCTTAAAACGCAAAGTACGGACGATAATTCGCATCTCTGACAGCTGTTATTCAGGTCAAGGTCAGACAGACCGGTTTCATGTAGGGGTGGGGAACCCGTCCAGCGACATCCCCGTCGCTAAGAACAGCAGACAACCAGCATGTGACAGGTCTAGTGCTTTTGTCGAACTGCTTACGTGGAATATTCTCCCACAGTGCGATTTCAATATCATGGTCTTTTGGGAGTCCAACTCGCCGTATGCAGAAACAACCCGTGTTGACGTGTACGCAAATAAAGTTTATTACGTCAACGAAAGAATGCATGGGATAAAATTTCAAAGTGAGTAGTATCGGAATTGAAATGTCAAAACACATCGAACGTTTTACTTCATACCAGTAAGGGACATGTTATAAACATACATTAATTAAACGTACCTTCCTTTCGTGCTTCCAACCGAAGAGAACATGTTTAAATGTAAATGAGAACCTTCTAGCTTACTGCTGATTTTGCAGTGCCTATTCAACGTATCAAAATAAACGTTGCCAGGCTGAGTGGCTCAGACGGTTCAAGCACTGGTTTCATGAACTTAGCAGGCTCGATCCTGGCTCAGTCCGCTGGTATTTGAAGGTGCTCAAATACGACCGCTTCTGATCGGTAGATTTACGGGCACGTTAAAGAATACCAGTGGACAAAATTCCGACACCGCGCGTCTCCATTGGCACGTGAAGATTTATGATGATGATTATTATTATTATTATTATTATTATTATTATTATTATTATTATTATTATTATTATTATTATTATTATTATTATTATTGGGCGAGTTGGCCGTGCGATTAGCTTGCATCCGTCGAAAAGCCACTAACAATATTATTATAAAAACTGTGTTAGTCTATTATTACTGACTATTATGAACATAAAAGTTAATCGCCCCACTCAAACTTCGTAGCTCGTAATCTGTCAGAAAACACTAAAGAAAATAGTGAACGTTTAACATGTCCGAATTATTGTTAATAATATAATTGCAGACATGTCTCCGAAATTACCGAAGCATGTACTTACAAATTGTTTTACGTCGCACCGACACAAATAGGTCTTACGGCGACAGTGGGAGAGAAAACGGATACAAGTGGGAAGGAAGCGTTCGAAGTCTAATAATGGTACAGTTCCAGCATTTCCCTGATGTGAAAATGGGAAACTACGGAAAACCATCTTCCCGGCTACCGACAGTGGAGTTCGAACCCACTATCACCAGAATACAAGCTCACAGCTGCGCGCCCCTAACCGCACGATCAACTTACTCTAAGCCCCAATGCCGGTCTGCGTAGCTCGGACGATAGAGCGCTGGTCTTCTGATCCCACCTTGGCAGGTTCGATGGCGGCTCAGTTCGGTGGTATTTGAAGGTGCTGAAATACGCCAGTCTCGTGTCTTTGGATTTACTTGCATTTAAAAACGTACTGCTTTACAAAATTCTGGCACTTCAGCGTCTTCGAAAACCGTGAAAATTAGTTAGTGGAACGTAAAGATATTAGTAGTAGTAGTAGTAGTAGTAACATTATTATTACGGACGTTTTAATTAAACGGGTCCGTTACATTACCTATCGGCACTTACTGCCCGGTAATTAGCCTTCTGTCCACCTCTGTGGTATAGTGGTTAGTGTGATTAGCTGCCAACTCCCGGAGGCCCGTGTTCCATTCCCAGCTCCGCCACGAAATTTGAAAAGTGGTACGAGGGCTGGAACGGAGTCCACTAAGCCTCGGGAGGTCAAATGGGTAGAGGTGGTTCGATTCCCACCTCAGCCATCCTGAAAGTGGTTTCCCGTAGTTTCGCACTTCTCCAGGCAAATGCCGGGATGGTACCTAACTTAAGGCCGCGGCCGCTTCCTTCCCTCTTCCTTGTCTATCCCTTCCAATCTCCCCATTCCGCCGCAAGGCCTACACAAGACCCCTGTTCAGCATAGAAGGTGAGGCCGCCTGGGCGAGGTACTGGTCATTCTCCCCAGTTGTATCCCCGACCCAATGTCTCACGCTCCAGGACACTGCCCTTCAGGCGGTAGAGGTGGGATCCCTCGCTGAGTCCGAGGGAAAACCAACCCTGGAAGGTAAACAGATTAGGAAAAAGAATAAGAAGCCTTCTATTAGAAATGCCCGGTGGCAATTCCATAGTAGACCGAGCTCGATAGCTGCAGTTGCTTAACTGCGGCGAGTATCCAGTATTCGGGAGATAGCAGGTTCGATCCCCACTGTCGGCGGCCGTGAAGATGATTTTCTGTGGTTTCCCATTTTCACACCAGGCAAATGCTGGGGCTGTACCTTAATTAAGGCCACGGCCGCTTCCTTCCCACTCCTAGCCCTTTCCTGTCCCATCGTCGCCATAAGACCTATTTGTGTCGGTGCGACGTAAAGCATCTAGCAAAAGAAATCCACAGTAGCTATTGTTCCTTCGAGCAATGTTCACGCATGGCTGCAACTACGGTTTTTGAAATCTGTCTCATTAATAACAATATGACTGAATACTTACAGCCTTTTCTTTCAGTGTCCACCGTTCTTTCATTGACCTGAAAAGTTTATGAATAAGCATAGACAACTCGCATTGTTTATTGTCAGAAATTCATCGTAGACTGTCGGAATAACAGCACAGAAATGTTGCGCTCATTTTTCATTTACTTATTAACTATTTCCTTTCATTTTGTCAGGTTGGATCACTGAGTAATGCCATTGACGTCTTATAAATCACACACAACTACACAATACTTTATTCGCACGTATGTGCTGGTGCGTATCTTCGAGGTCACTGTAAGGATCCTGAGTACATTTCACACAGAGTACCCTAGACCGGTTTTCGAGTACAGCAAGTGGCCTGGCACGTGAGTCATCCTCGGCTACTTGCCAAGCCTTTAGGGGAAGTGCACAACAACATGTGTTGGCCTGCGATAAGAAACAGGTTCAACAAGCCCTAGACTCTGCTACTGTACTTCCACTACGCGTGGACAGAATGACGTAACCGGCATATCCTGCTACAGCCGTTCAAAACACATTAGGTCCTGAAATATTTGGCTCAGTTATGGGCAAACTAATAGGACAAGATAAAAAGTACATAGCATATATTGTGAGATGTCTTTTTCTTTGCAGACTAGCTTAATATCTGCACGTATACACCTAACACCCTGTATACCACATAATTCAGCTTCATATAACATTCGATTTTTTTTAAAGCAAGTACATTGACTGAATATAAATTAATGGCAACAACGCTCTAATGTGTACCTTGACAGTTTGGTAGTGGAAAAACCCGTTCTATTGCGTTCTACCTTCTGTTACATTCGTGGGAGTCATGGTAGGACGTTCGCGCTTCCACCTGCCGGTGTTGTCCGCAGTGACCATCATAGGAAACGAATTATGTCTTCCCGTGATGTAATGGCGGCAGATCGACTCCTGAACATTGTGTAATATCTGTACCTGAGAGCTAATCAACGTAAGCCACATTTTATTCATTTTATGAAACTTAGGGCCATATAAACGTAAGTCCACTGTCAGTTTATTTGTATGGCAATAAAATCATAATTAACGATTTTAAGTGTAAATTATGTTAATGAATGTGTTCAGTTATCAAATTTATACAAAATATATCAAGAAAAATGTTGAACATTTATTGCCTAAGTCATAATGCAGCAAAAATGCTCTACAACTGACGTTTTTCCTCTCTCCTGTGAAATGACTAAAATGTGACTTACGTTGGTTTGGCTCTCAGATAAAGAATGTACATATCTGTCGACAGTGGGTTTCTAACCCACTATCTCTCGAATGCTAGCTGACACTCAAACTATTATTAGTATTATTATCTAATTCATTACTCATGCCGTATCGGCCATCTTTGGATCACGTCATTTCAACTGCCTACTTCTGGCTTCGAAGTCTGCCCAATACTTTCCCATGCATTCTCGATGTCGTTTTTTCCTCACCGGTGTCCATACCTTTCCTGTTTTTAATTCTGGCTTGTCTCGGAAACCCTGGAACGCTTGAATTTTCTTCATAAGTGGGACACGCTCCTGGGTGTCATTACGTGTGATTCCCATTTCTTCAAGGTCTCTGTCCACCTCAATGAACCAAACCCCTTTGGTTTTCTGCTGTTGAAAGAAGGTAGTGATGCGGTTGGTCAGTCTTGTTTCATGCATTCATGTGACATGGCCATAAAAGTAATTCTTTATTTCCGGATGGTATCGGTAATCTTCTCTTCGTGGGTGTATAGTTCGTCGTTATACCGTCTTCTGTATTCCCCATTGTCTTTGACGAGACCTAAGATCTTTCTCAAAATCTTACTTTCTTTGGCCTCCAGTTTCTCGATCAGGCCTTTTTTGTTCATTGCAAGATATTCTGCATAAGACATCTGGACGGATGACATTGCAGTAACCGGGCGAGTTGGCCGTGCGCGTAGAGGCGCGCGGCTGTGAGCTTGCATCCGGGAGATAGTAGGTTCGAATCCCACTATCGGCAGCCCTGAAGATGGTTTTCCGTGGTTTCCCATTTTCACACCAGGTAAATGCTGGGGCTGTACCTTAATTAAGCCCACGGCCGCTTCCTTCAAACTCCTAGGCCTTTCCTATCCCATCGTCCCCATAAGACCTATCTGTGTCGGTGCGACGTAAGGCCCCTAGCAAAAAAAAACAAAACAAAACATTGCAGTAATGCCTCAGCTTTGCTTTGAAACATAGGGACATTTTGTTGTAGACGTCCTTGGTTAAATGGTACGCTATTTCCATTTCGTTCAACTGTAATGTAAAGGTTTCTTTCTCTGACAAGTTTGGTATTATCACTTCTCCCAGATACGGTACTTGAACTTATCTGCTCGTCCCACTGCGAGCTCTCTCGCTGCCAGCTTCATATTAGTTAAAAATTTGGTCTTCTCAAAAGAGATATGGAGGCCTGCCTTCGCTGCTTGCTTTTATTATTATTATTATTATTATTATTATTATTATTATTATTATTATTATTATTATTATTATTATTATTGATCACGTCTCTTGTCTCTTGGCAATTGATCGTCATCTTACTGAGCAGGAGGCGGGTGGCCTCTTTCATCGGTCAGCAGTACATCAACACTTAAAATGGTTAGTTATTATTTTATTTCCATAAAATTAAAATGACCGTGACTTACGTTAATATGGCTCTAAATTTCATAATATGTGATTTACGTTGGTTTGGCTCCCAGGTACAGATATACGGTTACAAAATCTTTGCAGTCAGTGAAAATCTGAAATGCTGTCTCAATGTGTGTGAACGTATACACGTTACTGGAGCTGTATAAGCAATAGACTTTCATTAATTTATTATTAGTAATTTCTTTGTGGAACCAACGAAACTCAGGAGCACGGAAATGTGCGCTGTTTCCGATAAGTAGCTTGGCAAGCGGAAGAAGAACTTCAAGTGTTGTGCAATTACGAATCAAAAGCAGTGTTATTCTATCAAGGACGTGGTAGAACTATTACTAGAGCTACGAAGTGAAATAATGCAACTCCAATCTGAGCAAATGAAACGAGAAGGTGACCTAGGGAAGTCTATAGATCTCTGCCGTGAAAATGCAGACAGAAACACCAAGACAGCAAGATAATCTTATTAGGAGCATTAGTGAGCGGTTGGAAGCAATCCAGGCGGAGAATGCTAATCTCAGACCTCAACTGAAAAGTCTTAGCACTCGATTAACAGAGTACGTGCAATATTCCCACAGGAACATCATTGAAATATTTGTTATTCCCGGAAAATTCAATGAAGACGTGCTGGGAACTTTAAAAGACACAGAAAGAGCTATGGATCTTCAAGTAAAAGAAAAAAATGCTAGAAATCTGTCACCAGCTATCTGACCAATCATCGCGAGGTTTGTTGGTGGTTTATACGAGAAAACCTTCATGTGTAGAAGTTGAGTTACACGCGGATATAATAAGGAATATTGGACGGAAATAAAACCATCGCAGGACGTTGCAGAAGAACGTAGAAATAAGATTTTTCATTTCTTGAAATTCAAAGCATTCAGTAGAACTGTTAAGAAAGGAATACACATCGCGTATGAAGACTGAGTCGGACGGGTAGAAAATTAAATCGGCGTGAATACGAAGAAGTGAGGAAATTCATTAAAAATGAAGGGCTTAGTTCCAAAGTGATGCAACTCACCTTTTTCAGATTACAAGCAAGATGTATTCCCACAATAGTTCTTTATCATGTGGAATCGTACATATTTCCAAATTCGAGTATACGTTCGTTAAAATGGCATCCAGAAGTTGTATTTATTTCCAAGGTACCACACGACCAATAACCCGGCGTGCTCATATCATGTGACCGCTTACCGATTGTGGCGGGAATCTGCTCTTTCGCTCGTGGTTTTATAATTTTTATGCAGTTTTCTGTAATAGTGGCGAATACTAGTGCAAATGGCGACGTTTGAAGAAGAAATAGAGAGGTAGGCAAAGGAAACTCGCGGAGGAAACGAATACCAGCAGAATGGCTGAAAAATATGGACAAAATTGAAGGGCTTATTTCCAAAGTGACGCGTTATATTTGAATGTTTTAGCACCTACGATGTTACCTAGCTTATGCCGGTCTGCATAATATGCATTTCTAGCCCCCCTTTTGTTCCAAAGTGACGTAAATTCAAGACCCTCCTCGCCCATTTTAATGGTATTCTTCGCACAAGGGTTTTAGCCACCATAGCAAGCATAGGCTATTTAGTTTAAAGTGTTGTAGCTGCATGGAGAAAAATACGTCTCTTATCTTATTAGGAATAAATTTATTAAAAATTGCGTTTCATGAAACATTTCATTTCTTTGAGATACGTCACTTTGGAAGTAAGCCCTTCAAATAAGCTAGGTAACTTAAATGGCAGTGTATTGAAATGGAATGGAAGAAGCTATTAAGAGATAAATCTGTTGCTGAAAATTTCGCGGAATATTTCTCGTGTGTATACTTGGAGAGGAATGAGCTCAGTATCATTTACTGTAATCTAAGAATACGGAAACTGATACATTGTGACTGTGCTGAACATTAATGAAATTAGTCCAATCGAAATTCAAAATGCAATATGGCAAGATGAAACCTATGAAAGCCGCAGCCCAAGCTGTGTGAGATATTTTGCTGTACACTTTCCATTATTTTTAACATTTTGCTAAAACGATTGGAACGTTTCCTGATAAGAAGTGGAAGATAACGCAAGTTAGACCACGTCACAAATCCGAACACAGGTCAGTAATTAATAACTACAGACCCGTTGTAATATCTTACGCATTAGCGAGTCCCAACATGGCTTCTGGAACATCGATGATGACAGGTCTGTTGATGATCACTCACAAAATATTGGTCACTGTCGACGCAAAAGTTTAAGGTTTTCACAAATTTAGAATAGCGTTTGATAAAGTTGATCAGGATGAATTTTTAAATAAATTTACATATTATGGACTCTCTCAAAGCTTAATTAAGTTATTTGTGTCATATTTCCCTGATAGTAAATAATTTGCACCTCTCAAAGGATTTGACTCTGCGTGTTATAATACTCGATTTGGTGTCCCACAGGGTTCAGTCCTGGATCACTGATCTTCGTATTACTTATGAATGATCTTCCAAAATACATGGAGTATTCAAATATACTGTTGTTCGCAGAGGACATAAAAATTGTCAAAGCCTTTCAGTCAGAGGAGAACTACACATTTCTTCAGAAAGACCTCGATATCCTATCAAATTAGCAAGTCATATTTTTACACAAACAAGTGTTGTGTCATGACATTTTATAGGAATAAAAGTAATACTGGTCACTCATATAATATTCTGAATACTGAATAGTCATTAGTGAATTTAATCAGGGGTCTTGGTTAGCATTTTGAGGCTAAATTGACGTCACTTTCCAGTGCATAAGATCAAAATCTCATCAACAAAGTAGCCTAATTCACCAGTGTTAAAGTAAATGTATATACCAGTGAATGCAGTCTAGACATACACTCATGTTCATAAGAAACAGAAGACCTTGAAAGACTAGAGCTAGGATGTTCATATTCACAGGACATGTGCATTAGTATGTTCGGAAGAAATAATTAGCATTTGAACCATATCGGCAATCAGGTTCAAGGTACACATCGATATCTCTCCGCAGGTCAAACTGGTCACAGTGCCCTGGACACGCACCAATTGTGTTTTGTGGTTTTACCCAATAGCACCCCAACACCATAAGGCATTGAGTTGGCACTGTATGTCTTGTGCGATTAAAAGACCATTAAATAATTTGCTTACATTGTTTTAAGGTCGGAAAGTATGGGGCTGCACATACACTCATGTTTATAAAAAACAGAAAACCTTGAAATACTAGAGATAGGAAGTTCATATTCATAGGACATGTTCACTAGTATGTGCTGCAGAAACGATTGGCATTTCAGTCACCTAAGTTCAGTATGTATCCTGTTGCCTAATAGGCACTGGGTCCTCAATGGGCACTGATAACTTTTTCAAAGCGTGATGGCGTCGACACGTATAAGGTGCGAATGGCGTCCTGGAGTATAGCGATCTGTGTTGCATTCACCTGGTTCCACAGTTCATCTTTGGTGGCTGGCATTGTCTCACCGCGCCGCACCCATCGTTTTACCATATCCCACACATTTTCGATGGGCGACAAGTCCGGTGATCGGGTGGGCCAGGGCAACAGTCTGACATCCTGTGACAACAAGAAGGCACGTGTTCATGCAGCAACATGTGGTCGCGCAGTGTCCTGCTGGAATATGACATCTGGGGTGTCGTGCAGAAAGGGTATAGCTACGGGTCGCAGGATGTCATTCACGTAGTTCAAACTGGTCACAGTGCCCTGGACACGCACCAACTGTGGTTTGTGGTTTTACCCAGTAGCACCCCACATCATAAGGCCTTGCGTTGGCGCTGTATGTCTTGTCCGAATGCAGTCAATGTGATGCCTCTCCCCTTTCTGCGGCGATCCAAAATGGGCCATCATTTTCAAACAAACAGAATCTGGATTCGCCCGAAAACACTATCTGCTGCCATTCCTGTCCCCAGTGACGTCGTTGTACACAACATTGCAGTCTAGCATGTTTATGCACATTAGTCAAAGGTAAGCGGAGAATTGGATGACGCGCCGGTAACCCAGACCGTAATAAACGGCGACGGACTGTCACTCCTGATGGTGTACGATGTGTTACACTGTTCCACTCTTGCGCCAGAACCGAGGAGGACGCAGATCTGTCGTGCAATGCCATTCGGATGAGATGTCGATCTTCTCGGGGGTTTGTCTATGTGGTGCGACCAGATCTATCTCGTCGTGTGGTTGGATCACGTTCTCACATGCCAATAATGCGCCCTATTTCAAACTCACTCACTTGACGGTACGGTTCTCGCAGACGTCTGCGAGGCATCATGCTGAAGTCAAACTAATACATTACCTTCTGTTTATAATGATAACGAGAGCTGCGGGCACATTTTAGCAGTCGGTGTTGGTGCGCCGAGATGTCGATGTGGACTTTGAACCTGAGGGCCTATATGGTTCAAATGCTAATCATTTCTTCAAAACGTATTAGTGCTTGACACACAGACAGAGGGAACCGAACATAAACTCATTCCGCCGCTGCTTTCATATTCGATTGTGGTGTACAATACCGTACTGTTTGACTGCAATGTTTGTTGGTTTGCCTACATAGCCGGGCGTGAATTTAACCCCACGACTTTCGTACTCGGCCACGCAGGGGCCTACACCATTCACTATGACTCTCCTGGAACCGTACGACAAGAATTAAATTCCAAGCTAAATTTGTGGTGATAAGGGAATTGAGATATAAATCAGCATTTAGCAACTACGACCGATGGTACTTTTTAACAGCGCCTTAAAACGACGTGTGTGGACCACTGAAGGTACAGACCGTCACGACGTGGTAAGATATACTACTGCCACTGATTACATAAACCAGAGAAAAAGGCCATCCACCGGTTAAGAGGCCAGACTGAAAAGCGCTGCCTTTCTGAGGTGAAGTAGGCGGGTTCGATCGCGGCCCAGTCAAAAAGTATTTGAATGTGTTCATATTAGCCATCCTCGTTTCTGTACATTTACCAGCACGTAAAAGAATTCCCGTGGGAAGAAATCCCATCAACTTCTTCTTCTTATTATTATTATTACATCGTTATGCCCTACTCAGGAGCACGGTTGAACTTGCTTAGCTGATGTGTTAGACTTCTTTTGCTCCCAAAATCTCTTCATCCTCTCGCTGAGCTTCTTCCTTCGTTCTTCTGTCCAAGTTATATTAGCTCTGGTGTTCGGTTTGTCTTCAAAGTGGTGATTGTCGATTTTGGTTTTGAATTTCTATCTGTCCTGTACAATGTCTTCTGAGATGTTGATTTCCTGGAGATCTGTTTCAATTTCACGAAACAGAAATTGGTTTTCAATGAAAGGGCCAGGTTGAGAATCTTTTAGTTAGCCTGTTAGTGTTCATTCTGATAATGTATCCATAAAATTTCAATCGTCTTTTCCGAAAAGTGTGAGAATTTTTTTCAGAATGACAATATATCTCCTGGGATGATTTTTTCTCCATATTCCATCTATACAAACTGGGCCAAAAAATTTCGTAAAATTTTCCTTTCTTGTTTCTCAATGTCTTTGGTTAAAAATCCGCCACCAATGATTAAGGTTTCTGAGGCATATAACGCTTCAGGTTTGATCACTGCATTATAGTGTCTAAGTTTTGCATTTCGAGATATTGATTTTTTTATTACACCTGTTCCAAGTGATCCTGTATGCTTTCTGTAATTTGGAAATTCTTTCTTTATTCGCTTCGCGGTTTAAACCACTAGGGCTGAATAATTTCTACCAAATATTTACATTGGTTCACTTGAACAATTTTGCCGAATTTAGTTATCATAGGTTGTCCATCTAAGTATTGTGAGGCTCTTTCCATGTACTGCGTTTTCTCATACGAAATTTGAAGTCCCGTTTTGATGGCAATTTCATGTAGTTTTTCAATGGAATGAATTGCTTCATGCCTATTATTAGAAAGGATTGCTATATCATCAGCAAAGGCCAGACATTGCACGTGAATTCTGCCTTTACGTAGTCTTCCAAGGGTTATTCCTTTAGTTTCCTTTTCTCAGGTCCTGATTACTTTCCCAAGTACCAAGTTAAACAGTAACGGCGATAAACCATCCCCTTGACGGACCCCGGTGTTAACAGGAAAAGGCTCAGATATTTTGCCTAGGAATTTAACTTTGGAGGGAGGCCAGTTAATGTTTGTTTGACTAATTCTCTTGTTTTTTTATCCACTTGAAATTCTTCTAGAGTATTGAAAAGTGTTTGACGGTCTATAGAGTAATATGATTTTCTAAATTCTACAAAAGTAATGACTCTTTGTCTGGTTTTGCGCATTTGGAGGATAGTTTTGAGATTAAGGATTTGTTCTGTACAAGATCTTCCTTTTCGGAAACCTGCCTGGTATTCACCAATTAGATGGTCTCTTTCTTTCTCAAGTCTAGTGAGCAGTGCTTTGGAAAAAGTTTTGTAAGCAACTGGTATCAAGCTAATTCCTCTATAATAATTGATGTTCGTTTTATCCCCTTTCTTGTGTAGTGGATGGATTAGCGCACATTTCCAATCTTCCGGGATTTCCTCAGTGATCCAGATGTTCTCAAGAATCGAGTGGATTTTCCGGGCTACGCTGTCACCTCCTATCTTCAGAATTTCGGCTATTGTACCATCTTCCCCCGGTGCTTTGTTATTTTTGAGTCCATGGATTATTTCTTTGTCTTCTTCCAGTGTTGGCGGTTCTGAATCTTGATTAGATAAGGGTTTTTCAAAGGTGAGTTGTTCTTTAGGGGATTCACAGTTTAAAATATCCTGGAAATAAACTGCTAGAAGTTTGCAATTCTCTTGATTATTCGTTTCCAATGTCCCATATGGGCGTTAAAAGCAAAGATCAGGTGCCTGATAATTTGATAATTCTTCTCTGAAAGATTTGTAGAAGTTTCGTGTATTGTTTTTTGTAAAATCTTGTTCAATTTCTGCCAATTTGTAGTTTTCGTATTTGCGTTTTCCAGACCTGATAATTTTTTATGTTTGTTTCTGCATTTTGGTGAATTCCTGCCAGGTTTGTTCAGTTTTATGAGAATTCCAGTTCTGCCAGGCTTTAGTTCTAAAATTTATGGCCTTGTCGCAGGTTTCATTCCACCACCTATGTTTGCGTTTCCTGGGTGGTGTGCCAACATTTGGAGAGTTAGAAGGATTGTGAGTAGGAATCCATTCAAGGAAAGTACTAGTGTTCTGTTTAAGAAATTCCGGATCGACACGCAGGTTTTTTGTTATTCTGGGTTTGGACCTGTTTGGTTGAAATTTGACCTTGATTAAGGATAGATGGTGGTCAGAGTCAATGACCACCTTTTTAACTTTAACATTCATAATTTCTTTTTGATTTTTCTTGGAAATAGCCACATGATCTAGTCGAAATTCTCCCAAGTGAAAATTTGCGGATCTTCAGGTGGTTTCCTTGTGTGGAAGCGCCCGGAAATGTGGTGACATTAATTTCAGTCAACATTTTTGCAAAAATCATTTAATCTTTCTCCATTTTTATTAGTTCTATTGTGCGCTGGGTATAGTTCTATAATGGTCCTGAATTTCTTTTCTCTACCAATTTGGGCATTGCAATCTCCTAATAGAATTTTTATGTGATGATTTGGTATTGTGGCTGTAGTTTCTTCTAGCAGTTCCCAGAAGTCTTCCACCATTTGTGGATCTTTTTGATTGTAGTTATTGGTGGGTGCATGCGCATTAAGTAATGTAGAAGCTTTGTTTCCTGATTTAATGGATAGTGTTGAAATTCTTTCAGAAGGCGAAGGAAAGTTAAGTACTGAGTTTACAATGTTTCTTCTTACAGCGAATCCTGTGCCAAATTGTAATGGCCTCTTATGAAGGGAGATTGCTGGCTTGCCTTTGTAAATTCAGTTTCCTGAGTCAAAATAATTTTCATCCGTGTATCTGGTTTCCTGGAGTGCTAAAATTTGGATGTTTAAGTTATCTAACATGTCTGTTAATTGTTTTAACTTCTCAGTTTTCCGAAGTGTGTTGATGTTTAGACTACCAAAGAAAGTTTTGCATTTTGGGCGAAGAGATTTGGGAAGCTCCGATACATTCCCGCATGATCTTCTCGGTCCCCCAAAATCCGATGACCGAGAAAAACTAGTATGTCTACCAGAGCCTGGGGTAGTTATATTGTAGGTTGATTCCATCATACTATCAAGTTAAAAGTATTGGGGTCATCGATCTATGTCGGTGTGATGATTACAACTGAAGTAGTGAGCTTCAGAGGTTGCTGAAGATGTTGGCGAGCTGTGCCTGTTTTTGGTCCGCGAGAGGTATTTTATTTCCCTCAAACCCTCCGTACAAGTCCGGCAAGCCTCCCGATCCGCCACCTGGGACGCGCCCGATAGGGAAACAGGCTGAAACCCTCACGAGATTATTATTATTATTATTATTATTATTATTATTATTATTATTATTATTATTATTATTATTATTATTGTAAAAGCTTGGCCGTCTCAGAATATATTGTTAATTAGTTGAAAGTTTTTTTTACAAGCTGCTTTATGTCGCACCGACAGAGTTAGGTCTTGTGGAAGCAATGGGATGGGAAAGGGCTAGGAGTGAGGTCTTGTGGCAGCAATGGGATAGGAAAGGGCTAGAAGTAAGAGGGAAGCGGCCGTGGCCTTAATTAATGTACAGCCTGGTTTGAAAATGAGAAACTGAGCCGTATCCTACCGGCCCATAATAATAATTGGAATATTATTTGACCAAACATGTGAAATTTATTCAGAAAAGTTACAGTCTAATGTGTGAAAGCATCGTACCCTAAGGTAGTTGATACCGGATGTTGAGCAAGACAGTGGTTCGCTGGATGTTGCTTCATATTTCCGTATGACCGTGAGAAAGGATAGCGTACCCAAGCGCTGGCAAGGATCGACACGTGTATTAGATGCTGACCAAGCAAGATATTTCAGCCAATGGGAACTTAGGGATTTGGCAAACCTGGAGGCTACACCGCGCCAAATATTAATTCCAGGATGACCAACGTGCTCTGTGGATAAAGTCAGTTTCTGTAAGAGATCGGTTTTCCACAGTTTCTGAAGTCAGATATATTTGGAAATGTATTATAGAAATTGGTGGAAGAGATTTGCTAGTGTTTGAGCTGTGTTTTGTAAATATATCACAATAAGTATTATGTCATCATACATGACGAACTCTCTGATTGGTGGTTGGTTCAGACACCCGGGAACCCCAACATTATTGGCGTCACCGAAGCCTCCTCAGTAACCCTTAGCTCTGGAGAGCGTCAGTCCGTAGCAAAGATTTGAGCAGTACGGTTGTACTAACTCTGTATTCCGTAGTTGAAATTTGAGCAGTGCGGATGCACCAACTTTGTATCTCCGTGGTAAAGATTTGCACAGTGCGGATGTATTAACTCTGTGGCTGGTGATCGTGATTATCGTGGTATCATTCCTGTAACAGTAACTGAGTTTCATTGATACTTCAAATTGTGCAGTCGCAATATTTACTGTGCTTGAGCAAATGAAATAGTATAATTTTGGCAGAGTTTACTGTCAATTGATAAAGACGGTGTTCAGTGACCGCTGAGTAACAAGTGTAGTGGAAACGTGCTATTGTTTCACTATTTCGCGACGGGCGCGTATTCGCGTGGAACTTCCGTACCGAACCGTGGGCTGCTTTAAAAACTGTGTTTTTACCCTTTAAGTGAAGTGTGTTATATATATGTGAATCAGTGTGTTAGCTGATCTGGCAAAAGAAAGGGTATCTCGGCTCGCAGCATTAAGCAGTGAAGAGGTTATAAATAATAGTCTTCTGTGTTCCAGTGAATTATTTTCCAGCAAGATGATGGATACGCCTGTAGAGGAAGGAAGTGCATTCCCACATGTTAATGCTGTGATTAACATGGAGTAAACTCAAAAGCAGTGGGGATGTAAGCTGCTATCCTGGTTTCCCGAGAGTCATGTAGAATGTAAAGTAAGACGCATGTATTATTTACAGCATGATATGTAAGTTATGTTAAGGTACTAGGGCAGTGTAGATAGAATTTTTATTTTCATTTAAAGTAAGCCTGACGGCATGTGTTTGATTAACTTTGTTACTATGATAGATTCGGATACGAGATTAATGCATGTTTATTTTATTTTCATTCTGCTTTATGAGTAGATGTTTGGGAAAATGAGGGATTGATAGGATCAATGATTGTTGTAAATATAGTACTTAGCGTAGGATATTCCGAGTTTTCCTTAAATATATGCTAGAAGGGCTAGATCGACAGGATCATTTTTAGATTACGTCAAACACGTATCAATTTATTTTATTTCGGTTATTCAGAGAGACAGGTATAGATATTTTGCATGATGCATGGTTTTACAGAAGCTGCCAGAAGGAGCTGCAGAACGTCGTTGTTAAATTAAGATCTTTGAAGTTAAGTTGGATTCGGTTTGCCTGATGGTTTGCCAAGGACTCGAACTGCGTCTCATTATGTGGAAAGGCCAGTGGGATTCATGAGGAATAATGAGATAATAATTGTATGCTGAATTATAATGTATTGGTGCAGGCTGTTGGTATGCCTGACAAGATAAAGAATATTGTGCAGATGTGTGTGTGCCTGCCTAGTGTCTTCTGAGTGTATATTGTGATCAGAATGGACAGTGTTAATTCCAGACTATTGAGTCTGATGTTGTTAAATGGCCCAAGCATGCCAAGAAGGAATAAATATACGGGAGTTTCCGTGTAGTTGATGATGGGCGTTATCTCATGGCAAGCTGATTCCTGGCCTGTGTTATCGGCATGTGTGAAAGACACAGTATTTCCTTGTGGCGGCCTCGGGAGACAAAATCCAATCTTTAGCGTAGTGGAGTTCAATATTTCTTTACAGCTCGTAATCTACCCGGAAGTACATGACGGATGACCGCGCTGTTGAGCGCTTAAACGCAGCAGAAGGAGGCAATGTTGTCCATTGCTTTCGTCATGATATCAAGGATTATTTATATGTTTTTCTCTTACAGGATGATGTTTTTACATTATTATTTATGATTGTATACCTTGTCTCGTTGTTTTTAAAGGGAACAGCCCGAGTGCTGAAGTATTGTTGGTTTATCTAGTTCTGTCTAGATCTTTTGTAGTGAACCGGGATTCACATTAGAAGCAGTGTAGCATTTAAGACTTTACTCGATATCCGATGTATATATATGTTTAGTTTGATTATTTGAATTGCAGTAAATATAGTGTAGGATTTGCCCCTAGTATTTTGCATACCTTACATAGCGTCCGGTGCGTCTTAATTATTTTTCTTTCCGTCGTAATTTTCTTATTATGTAACTTTTATTTTACGGAAATAGTTTGACGACTCTCGGGAGTAACTTAATTTTGAAACCGTATCGTTGGGATGCGATAGTGTGAAACTCCATACGGAAATACCACATGGTAGTGTTTGCGTACACTTGTTGCCATACAACATAAACAATGGACTATAAGAAGAAACTCAATCTTGATTTATATTAATGTTCTTTGTTGAACTTGGTTTTCTTTTAATGTCAAATTTGTATAATCATTCAATGAACGTTTTTAATTTCGATTTATTTAAATATTTTGAGTTCATTTTTTACAAATTTTTATTTTTCTTGATTCAATTTATTTTCGTGTGATTTGATCGGGGATATTTATTAATAAATCCATCTTACCCCCTATGATTGTTTCTCATTCGTGTTATACCTCCATTTCCTGTCATTGATTGCTATTTTAGTGTAGAACTTCGACTTTTTATCCTGACCCAATCGACAACCAACCCACACTCTGCCCAACCCTGAGTTAGTCGGATGTTCATACAGGAATGGAGGCATCGTCCTAGAGGGTATTTACCCCTGGGTACGGTACAAAACCACGGAAAACTATCTTCACGGCTTCCGACAGTCGGGTTCGTATCCACTATCTCACGCATGCAAACTCACAGCTGCACACTCCTAACCACTCGTCCAAATCGCCCTTCTTTAGTTGGAAGTACCAGGCATGAAGGAAGCAGAATCATTGCCAGTAATACCAGATGGGAATAATTGCGGGTGCTACTCGGAATGAGGATATAAAGGTTACGCTAAGAATGAGCTAGGGATGGATGAAGTTGTGGATATAATCCGGCTTCGGTGGTGGGGCCTTGTGAGACGGATAAGTTACCTATAATAATGATTGACTCGACTAAATAGTGAAAGAGAAGCAGAGGTAGATCACGCTATTGCTTTACGTCGCAAGGACACAGCCAGGTCTTATGGCGACGATTTGATTTGATTTGATTTGATTTGATTTGATTTGATTTGATTTGATCAACAGGTTTATCAATTCTCAAATTACAGATGATATAATAGATTCAAATAATAACAATATTTACAGCACTCAATACTGCTACTAATAATAACTAAGCAATATATAATACACACATATTCAATAAAAAATTTAGCCTAGAGGAGAAAAACTTGAAAACAGGAAAGTGTTTATACATTTGAAATGTTCGAAGGAAGGACGTGTAACTTTCAGTTACGAAATACGCAGAAGATACAGGGAGTTGTCTGTCTATGATGTGTCCATAAGGTGCCTGCGAAATTCTCTAGCTGACGAGTGGAATACATCCACCATCCGGCTAATTTCATTCAGGGATCTTAGGGCCTGCATGCATCAAGAGTTCCTGTGTGATTCACTTCTGCACCTGGGTAAGTGAGAGGTGACATTCTGTCGGGTGTTGCTGGAAGGAAGATGAATTGGTAGCAACTGGAGTAAATTAGGACAATCAAGGAAATTGCTGATACATTTGTGTCGTTCTAAGGGACTCAATATGCATCTTTGTACAAAACAAATCATAATCTACTGATGACACCTTGATATACAAGCACTTTTTACTGATCCATTTTGAGAATCTGATTTGTACTCGCTTTAAGGCATTAACTATGTATTGCTGTGAAGGTATTTACACTTCAGAGCAGTCCTCTAGACTAGATCGTATATGCGAGGAATAAAGGGTTTTCAATTGGACAACGATTCAAATGCCTTGTTAACGATATTTAACATATACTCATTGAAAGATAAACCATTTTGTTTACTAAAAAGAATACCAATAATATTAATTTTAGTAGCACGCTTCACTTCTTGATCCTTTATGTGATATTTGAATATATTAACTAGCGATTTTCTCGTGAAGGATATTGCACTGCACTTTGAAATTTTTAGGGTTAAATACCACTTTTTGCACCAGTCACTAATATTATTTATATCAGACTGTAACAGTTCACAATCACTCACCTTTTCAATTACCCTGTAGAGTTTAATATCATCAGCATAGAGCAGGTAGTTGATCGAATGGATTTGTGAAGGCAGATCATGAACAAATAGAAGGAAACGCAAAGGTCGCTCTAATGAACCTTTCTGGAACTCCAGACATAGGCTGATAAGGACGAGGAACGATACCCTCGTATTTTACTGAATACCTCCTGTCGTAAAGATAGCATTTGAACCATTCAAGCAAGCTTCCATGAATTTCGTATGCTGACATCTTATTCGGAAGAGCATTATGCAGCACTGAGTCGAAAGCTTTGGAAAAGTCCGTGTACACGGCATCAACCTGCTTGCAATTGTCCAGTGCGCTAGATATGAAGGGTGAGTACACAGAAAGATTGGTGGTTATTGAGCGTCTCTGGACAAAACCATGTTGGTTAACATTAATTAAACCACTGACTGCGCTATACAACGCTTCGTACACGATTCATTCCGCTACTTTCGGAATGAGCGAAAGAAGAAATACTGGTCTGTAATTGACAAGTAAGGATTTCTCATCTTAATTGAAGATTGGAATAACATATCGTTTCTTCCACTAGGATGGGAAATTATCTATACGAAGAGACCAGTTGATTATTGTGGCTATCATGGTAGCCGCCTAGACTTCGATTTGCAATTAATACATTTCCAAAATATTTGTGGTGTCTGATAATATCTTCCTCAACAGACCCGACATTCTGTTTACAGAATATATCAAATAATTTTCGGCCTCCTCCTCCTTCGGCCCTCCTCAGAGGCTTCCTCCTCCTCAACCTCCACAGGCCCCTCCGCAGAGGCCTCCTCCACACTGACTGCGCTGGCTAAGAGCGCGAGCCTAACCTCACATCCGCCATCTTGGAGGGGCTTAACCTAACTTTTTATGCGTAAGAGAGCTAGCCTAACTTCATGGAAGGGCCTAACCTCAGTTTTACGGCCGGATGCACTTCCTGACGTGAGAGAGCGAGCCTAACCTCACATCCGCTATCTTAGAGGGGCTTAACTTAACTTTTAAAGCACAAGATAGCAAGCCTAGCCTCATGGAAGGGCCTAGCCTCAGTTTTACAGCCGGATGCCCTTCCTGACGCGAGCCTAACCCAACATCCGCTATCTTAGAGGGGCTTAACCTAACTTTTGACGCACAAGACAGCAAGCCTAACCTCATGGAGGAGCCTAACCTCTGTTTTACGGCCGGATGCCCTTCCCGACGCCAATTGCACAAGATGGAGGCTATACACAGCTCCTTTGGGACGCCTTAAGGGTGCTTGCGCAAGATGGTGGTTGCAAGATGGCTGCTATACGTAGACTCTATAGAGACACCCTAGGGATGCTTGCGCAAGATGGCGGCTATCTAATTCTAAAATATGGGGTCTATACACAGCTCCTTATGAGACGGCTTAAGGGTACTTGCGCAAGATGGTGGCTATCAAATTCCACAAGATGGCGGCTATACATGGCTCCTTATGAGACGCCTTAAGGGTGCTTGGTCAAGATGGCGGCCGCAAGATGGCTGCTATACATAGGCTCTTATGAGACTCCCTAGGGATGCTTGCGCAAGATCGCGGCTATCTAATTCTAAAAGATGGCGGCTATCCATGGATCCTTATGAGACGGCTTAAGGGTGCTTGCGCAAGATGGTGGCCGCAAGATGGCTGCTATACATAGACTCTTATGAGACCCCCCTAGGGATGCTTGTGCAAGATGGCGGCTATCTAATTCTAAAATATGGGGTCTATACACAGCTCCTTATGAGACGGCTTAAGGGTACTTGCGCAAGATGGTGGCCGCAAGATGGCTGCTATACATAGGCTCATATGAGACTCCCTAGGGACGCTTGTGCAAGATCGCGTGTATACACGGCTCCTTATGAGACGGCCTAGCGGTGCTTATGACTGCTGCTCTTATGAGACGCCCTGGGGATGCTTGCGCAAGATGGCGGTTGCTCTTATGAAGAAAGCTAGCTTAGAGGCTACAGCACAAGATGGCGGCTGCTGTTATGCATGCCGTGGAAGGCAAATTGAAATTTCACGTGCTCTTTTGACAGCGGCCATCTTTAATCGTGCTGCTATTTTTAGTTACTACGTTTGAAATGGGGTGGCGGCAAATTCCACGTGCTTTTTTGGACAACCTGCCATCTTTAATCAACAGAGTACCGTGCTGCCATCTTTAGCTACTACATTTGAAATGTGCTGGCGTCAATTTTACATGCTTTTTTGCTTGGATAGCTGCTATCATTAACTACATGCGCATGGCTTACTACTACTATCTTGACGGAAGTAAAACATTATAGCGCGGGACTTAGCCACGCCGCAAGCAAGCAAGCTGCCCCATAGTTATAAAGCAAGCTGTCCTTCCTAACATACTTACCGAACTGCCCTTCTCATCATACTATTATCTTAGTTTTTAAAACAAGATGCTGTTAGAGATGCCAGCTATGGGTGATTGCATAATATGGCGGCTGCTGTTATGAAGAAAGCTAGCTCACAGAAGGCATATCTCTCTCTATCGAGCAAGTTTAAACATGCATTGCGAAGGCTAGGGTAAGCACGTGTTGCAGCGATGACGTCATCATAGTTGTGCATGTTTAGACTTGATAGTTGACTGAAAGCTTTAGTCTTCGAGATACAGTGATACAGAGTAGAGCTCAAACATGACGAGAACAATAATAGTTGATGTACAGGGCTTTAAAGTAAACGGCAACAAATTTGTGTTTAAAGAGGTGGCTGTGTTAGATTGCAGTGTGTTGCGGGCACCAAAACTTCTTAGTTTAGTATTTCGCCCACCTTTTCCTTGCTGTTTGAAAACAGATGAAGATAAAAAGCAGACTCAACGGATTGAAAAAAATAGGTTTGCAGTGGGAAAAAGAAGGAATACCTTATCGTTTTCTATCTTTAATGATGAACGCACATTTGTCTAGAGCAGATCTTGTTTTTTAGAGGGTTGTGAAAAGAAGGAATGGTTGCGTGAGTATCTACCATCATCGTGTGAAATTATCGACATGCATGAATTAGGGTGTCCATCATTTAAAACTCTTCCGAGGGAGCATAGTAGAGAAACAACTAAACAGTCTTTACAACATGTATGCATGCTCTTTGGTTAATTGTGTTGCAGTGCATGCCGGGAGGTAAGCAACATATGTCAACTGCAGTGTCGAAGTAACGTTAGTGTGAAAGAAACATTTGTAGAGTAAATACATCATGTCAGTTCTGACAGATGCTAAGTGTGACGCAGTTGAAAAGGCCATCGTAAAGTTTTATGCATGCAAAAAGAAATTAAACACTTTTACTGAAGAAGAGTTAAATGCATTACCAAAGGCATTTTTGGTTAATGTAGCTGCGAATGCTGTAAATAAGATTTGGGATAAGGTGCCTCGTGCGTGGACTAAAGATCCTGTTTTGTCAGAGCTTCAAACGTGTAGTTTACATTATGAACATGTGAGTTTAGGTAGAAGACTTTCTGTAAGACAGTGTCGTACATGTCAACATATTAAACTGTATCACGGACCTAAAACTAACGAGTTATCTTCGCTTATAAACACTTATCATGGCTGCGAAGAGAGTAAAAAAGGAAAAGGTGAAGAAACTTGCCGAGAGAAAGGTGAGGAAGCATGCTGGGCATGGACTCATCGATAAAGTAATTGATCTTCTTCCCTTCGAGCTTTATCTTCCCTATACTGCGTGTATTATCACGTAGTGCTTCAGTTGCTGAAAATAGAGCAGCGCTTGTTGTTGTTGTTGGTGCAATAAAAGGAAAAATGAGTGGCAAAGACAGTAAAATAAAGAAAGGATAAAAATGTATATATATTCTAAAATAAATATGAATTGTCAAAACATATTACAGGTGTTTCTTTAATATTAATCATACAACATGTCCTAGTAATAATGTTAACTTAGAATAAAGGAGATGTAGAGGATCGAGACTCAAAAACACGCAAACAAGATTTAAAGTACATCCTCTTTATTAATCCATGAATTAAAGCTGTTATTAAAACAAAGCCATTTAACATACAGTTTATCCCCACGACGTCGAATAACACGTTCAACTTAATAGTGATTAGGATATTTTGTTTTCTGCAGTTCTTCGATGTAGAATCCTCCTTCAATAAGCTGTCCTCTGAGATCGCGAATTAAATACGTAACTGGATTGGTAAGCTTAACACTCCTGATTTGAAAAACTTCAGTGCTCCACTTAGGTTTGTATCCTTTTGCAAAGACAGACTTGTGCTTGCTGATGCGAACAAAATCACCTTCTTTAAAGCGATGGCGACGTGGATCAGCTGTTTTAATTACAAGATGAATAGAATCTAGGCGAGGTGTATTCCTTGTAACAAGACATGGCTTTGTTCCAATAGTGCGATGAGGTGTATCGTTGTAGGTAGATACAAGTCTAGGTAGCAGATCAATCCAACGATATGAACCTTGTGCTGTAAATTCTCGCCACATCTTTGTTTTCAGTGTTCTACAACACTTGCCTTGAGATTGCTGAACGTAGAGTAGTGTTGTTGAATGCCAAGTAACTTGAGGTAAGAAGAAAAAATCCTTGTTGCAAAACTCTTTACCTTGCTTAGTTTGAAGAAGCCTTGGGCAGCGTTTCGATTCTTCAACAATATGTTTAAATGCTTCTTTAACTTGAGCTGCTGTCCTAGAACGCACAGGTTGTGCAAAAGTAAACTTCGAGTACACATCGATAACAGTAAGTAGATACTTATACCCCTTATTACTAGAGGCATATGGAATCATTTCTACTAAGTCTGCTTGCCAGAGATCATCTTTTCCTCTTGTAATAACGCGTCTGCGACAGTAGGTGCGACGTGCTGGTTTATGTAACTCATGTGCGATATTTACCTGTACAGGTAAGATCTTCTCTTGACGGGCTATTACAAAATAATACCGGCACGTCGTAATTCTCTCTCTATTTATAGAATTTCTGATTCGTGACCTGTGTGACCAAAATCTTCCGATGCTCTTATGAGTTGTAATCGTTGAATGAGTAAGTTTGGGTCATTCCAGTATCTTACGTCTACATACGGCAACTAAGGATTGTAGATAACATCAAGACTACGTGTAGTCGGAAACAGCTTAGAAATAAACTCACGATACTTGTAAGTCTTATTTGCATTTACAGCTTCTGTTCTCTTGTAGTTACGTCGTGTTTCGTCAGTAGCAAAAGGTATTGCTTTATATTTTTTAAGATCAACTTGTAAAATTATATCCTTGTAAGGTATTCGTGAGAAAAGTAGTTTGTTGCTATTAATCTTAACATTTGAATTTCCTATCCATAAACAGTCGTCTTCGTAGCGAATACCGTACATAGTTTCAGTTTGTCCTGTAAAACGTTTTTCTATATAAGGCGCAAAGAGAGGTCCATAGGTATCTTGAATAAAAGTTCTAACTGATTACGATACTCTGGCGTGATCATAACCTCAGACAAAGTTGGTAGATCTTGCGTCGATGTAGTAGGTGTTTCAGCAATAACATCAGTAGTTAAAAACTCAACACACTTAGATGGTGAACTATCGTTCAGATCTTCTTCCTTACCCTCTTCTTGATCTATACCTTGCTTCTCCTCTTCCCCATCTTGCTTCTCTTGTTTATGCTTCTCTTCTTCTTCATGCTCCTCTTTATCATATAATGCTCGCATAGAAGCAAAACTTGAAGTAGACTGCTGCAATGAAGTAGAATTAAAAATTTCTTTGAGTGGTGTACTTAGTTGTGTTTTTAAAAATAAATCCGTGTCTGCTTGAATACGTTTAAGCTCTTTAAATTTCCGTCGAATATTGTTTCGAGCTTGGATGATATGTTTTGTGATCTCCTTGCTAGATGTTAACATGATGGTGGTTTTTAACCCATGCGATATCGTCCATGCTGAACATCACTTTCTTTATCAATAACTAAAAAGCTGTAACGATGTGATGACCAACATGTAGCACACATACGTTTAAAGTCATTGAATGTCATATCAGTGTTAACATGATCGTCATACACATGTCGCATGTTGCGCTCATTTTGCCGAAAAAGCACAATAACATTTGCATTGTCGCGTATCAACTGCTTAGGCACACGAGAATAGGTTTGGCATAAATAGATGCAATGAACATATTTATGTCTTCCCATACTAAATAATGCACGAATAACGTTTTGCTCTTCTGTTGCGACATCGTCAAAGATCATAAGAGAATTAGGAAGCACATCGTCCGGTGATGGTACTTGCTCATGCAAATTAAATTTAAAATATCTTATTCCATCTTTAACCAGATCGTGCATTACAGTTTGTAGAATAGTATATAGCGGTTGATAGAGTGACTTTGCGAGAACGTAAATATTCTCGAAGTGTAAGTAACAAATTTGTTTCCCGCATCCGGATGGGCCAGATATAATACATCGAACAGTAAAAGGAAACAACGTTCCATGACGTTTTCTTGTAGATGTACTAGAACTAGGTAAGAGATGTGGCAAAATGTCGGTAACAGGTAGTATGTCTTGCTGCTTTATAATCTTCATGATAATTGAATTATAGAGTAGGCAATAGTAATATATATATATATATATATATATATATATATATATATATATATATATATATATATATATATTAAACGAAACAAGAGGTAACGATTAGTTTATGATTTGCTCTTAACGAGTAAAGTCGTGCACAGAATGGTGAAACAACGATATCCAAACAACATGAAGAAGAAGAAAGCAAAAACTGTCGGATGGAAAGATGTTATAAAGGCTGCACCAAAAGCTATTCGAGGGGAATACAATCCTCGTGTAGCTATTACTAAGGCACTACGCCCAGCAAGAGCGAGAATTCCTCCAAAGTGCAGAGCAATGTTTAGTTAACGTGCACGAATTTTTCCTGTACCAAAACGAGGAGGATTTCTTCCTGCGGTGTTTGCTGGCCCAGCAGCTTTAGGGTCATTGCTGGACGGTGCTAGTGCTGTAGCAAGAACTATTAAGGCTCTAGAAGAAGCGAAACAACAGTTAAAGGAGGATGAACGTCATAACAAGGCGATGGAAGCAATTGCATTACGAGGCAAAGGTGTACACATGAAGCTAGCACCATACAAAAAAGGGCTTGGCATGTACATTTCTCCAAAAAACGTCTACTGAATGCACTGCCACATCGAGCTCTGACGCATGGAGAAGTTTTTAAGTTTGCTAAACAACTAGGAAATCGTTATTTTCGAGGTGTGTATATGCGCGATCAACTACCAGCGCACCCACGTGAACGTGAAAGTGCAGTAATTAACTTGGACAACAGTCGCGGACCTGGAAATTATTGCGCTGCTTATGTAAAACGTAAATCTAAAGTATGGTATTTCGATAGCTATCGAGACTTACCTCCTCCCTTTGAACTTATACGTTATTTCGGAAGCAGTGCTGACATTGTTTACAATAAAAACCGTGTGCAAAACTTTAATACACGCATGTGCGGATAATTATGTCTTATATTCTTATACCAAAACCAGACAGTAGAGAAAGAGCATTAGTGTCTACGTGATGACTAATAGTGAAAGAACGTTTGCTGTACGTGGAGAAGGACCGGAAACAACCGTCTATTTTAATCCGCCAATCGAACTTGGCTATCAGCCACATAGTCTTGGAGTAGTATCGTTTGAAAGCTACAATAAAAATCTATAATGTGCGTGATTGTGTAAACATGTTCTATAACGATGAGTATGTGCTAACCCTACCCTCAGGCAGTTATTCAGTAGACGATATTCATGACTTTATTGAAAGTACCTTAATTGATCAGTTTGGAGAAGATAGTTTCAGTAATCATAATTACAAGTTCTTAATCAATGTAAGCAACATTACACATAAATGTGTTATTGAATCATCATTTAAGTTTGACTTCAAATTACAACCTGATTCGATTGGACCATTGCTTGGATTTTCATCAAGGGAGCTCCTACCGAACGTACGTTACGAGTCTGATCAACCTATAACATTCTTCGATGATTATCATGCGAGCATTACTTGTAATATTATTACAGACTGGAATAGTAATCTACAATCTTCTCACGTCCTGCTCGACTTTATTATTACAGAGGAACTTGGATATACTATTCGTGAGAAACCAGCAGTAGTTCCTTGTCATTCTGTGTCTGTAAAACACATTAGCAACATTACTCTTAGACTTGTAAATAAACATAATCAGCTTATTAATTTAGAGCGGCATGCGTACGTAGCTTACAAACTTCATCTCAAACCAGTATGGAAAACATCTATAAAACACGGTGTACATTCCGAAGACATACTACATGTGTGCGAAGACTCATCGAGTTAACAGATAACCATAAGCAGATACTCCAAGGTTTAGGTTATACGCTACTACAACAGAATGGAGGAAATGATAGACATTACGAATACAGTAGAAACTCATGAAGCTGTAGTACGAAGTGAGCTTCATTCCTATCAAACTTTTACGTTTGGATTAAATAACAGTGATGAAATTCATTTTATTATTAATCAGCAAGATGTATATACCATACCACATGAAAGCTACCTCTATATTGAAGGACGACTAGATAAGTCGGATGGAAGTGGACCAAGCACATCACAACTAAACAACCATGCTCTAGCTTTTCTCTTTTCTGAAGCGCGATATGAAGTAAATAATGCTGAAATAGTTCGAAAGGAGAATGTTGGTATTACAAGTGTAATGAAGCTCTATCCTTCTTTCTGTGGTGAAGAAAGTAATCTTTCGCGGATGGCAGGATGGTGTCCAAAAGCTACTAGCAACTGGATGATTAATGAGGATGGAACTTTTACGGGTATGTTATCACTGAAACATGTTTGTGACTTCGCAGAAGACTTTACATGTATTATAATCAACGCAAAACAAGAGCTTATTCTGATCAGTGATCGAAGTGATTACAATTCTCTTAAAGCAGCAGAAACACCAGTGTAATCGAAAATTACACTTCACCGTATATTGTGGAGGATTCCACATGTAACCTTATCTGATCGTGAAAAACTTCGATTGCTCAAGATTGTAGAAAATTATACACCATTACCTATACCTTTTCGAAGTTGGGAACTGCATGAATATCCTGTGTTTCCACCTACAAACAAGCATAGCTGGGCTGTTAAAACATCACCTTTTTCTGAGAAGCCATTGTATATTATTTTTGGATTTCAAACCAATCGTAAATTTAATCACGAAAAATATAGTTCACTGTTTGATCACTGTAAACTAAGACATGTTAGACTATATCTCAACGGAATTGCATATCCCTACGAAAACATAGACATTAACTTTGAGGAAAATAAATTTGGGATGCTCTATGACATGTTTTGTGAATTTCAATCATCATGTTATAAGAAAGAATATCGTCCGCTATTTTCACCTCATGAATTTAAAAATAAAGCACCGATTTTAGTTATAGACTGCTCTTATCATGAAGAATCTATAAAAGAATCTCCTGTTGATATTCGTTTAGAATTTGAAACATCTAAAAACATTCCTGCTAACACAGCAGCCGATTGTCTTATTATACGTATGAGTGATGTTACTTACCATACGTTAACGAATATTGTTACTAGACTATAAATAAAGATAGCCGTTTATCATCAACATTAGTGTGTGCTTCGACATCGTACGCTGTGGAAGAGTACAACGAACAAAACTGTAAAAGTGCATGTTGTTTGCATGCTCATACGCAACATCTTATTTATTTCACACGGGTAAGTGAGGCTATTAAGATGTTCTATAAACATAGAACCTCGATGCCCAAACGTCTTATTCATACTTACCGCCAGGATTTTCATCTACGTACGCTGCCCCTTACGTACATGATTTTTGGGACATCCTTCCTCTACACAGTAAGATGTTAATCGATGTAGCTTTATGCAGAACGTGTCAGCGTCATTACAAGCATCGAGGGAAAAATGGTGATGATGATTGGGATGGGCCAAATCCGAGGATTGAACACTGTACACAGTGTATGAATGAACTTTTTCCAGTACCTTATGATGATGATACAGAAAAGAAATAACAACAAGGTAAGAATTGTATTATCTTCTTTGTAAAGCATAACATACTTAGTATAATATATTTCTAAATGTTTTGTTTAATATGAATGTTGCAGGAGGCATTTCGGAAGCATGCTACCTCTTCGCAAAACGATGTTAAGAAGCATACCACCCTTGTCAGCAGCAAAACAAACACTGTTGTAGTACATTGTAAATAAATATTTCATTGCATTCAAAATGTTGAACTTATTGCATTCCTTACACCTACTCACTCTTGAGAAAACGATCAAGTCTATACATGCACAACCATGATGACCTCATCACTGCAACACGTTCTAGCTCTAGCCCGCGATGCATGTTTAAACTTGTTCGATAGAGAGATATGCCTTCTCTGAGCTAGCTTTCTTCATAACAGCAGCCGCCGTCTTGTGCTGTAGCCTCTAAGCTAGCTTTCTTCAAAAGAGCAGCCGCCATATTGCACAAGCATCCCTAGGGCGTCTCATAAGAGCAGCAGCCATAAGCATCCCTAGGCTGTCTTAAAAGGAGCTATGTATAGTCGCCATCATGCGCAAGCGTCCCTCGGGCGTCTTATAAAAGCCTATGTATAACAGCCATCTTGCAGCCACCATTTTGCGCAAGCATCCCTAGGGTGTCTCATAAGGAGCCATGTATAGTCGCCATCTTGTAGAATTAGATAGCCGCCATCTTGCGCAAGCATCCCTAGGGAGTCTCATAAGAGCCTATGTATAACAGCCATCTTGCAGCCACCATCTTGCGCAAGCACGCTGAGGGCGTCCCATAAGGGGCCATGTATAGCAGCTATCTTGTAGCCACCATCTTGCGCAAGCATCCCCAGAGCGTCTCATAAGAGCCTATGTATAGCAGCCATCGTGCAACCACCATCTTGCACAAGCACCCTTACGGCGTCTCATAAGGAGCCGTGTATAACCGCCATCTTGTGCAATTGGCGTCGGGAAGGGCATCCGGCCGTAAAACTGAGGTTAGGCTCCTCAATGAGGTTAGGCTTGCTGTCTTGTGCGTCAAAAGTTAGGTTAAGCCCCTCTAAGATAGCGGATGTGGGGGTTAGGCTCGCGTCAGGAAGGGCATCCGTCTCTAAAACTGAGGCTAGGCCCTTCGATGAGGTTAGGCTAGCTCTCTTCCGCATAAAAAGTTAGGTTAAGCCCCAAGATGGCAGAAGTGAGATTAGGCTCGCGCTTTTAGCCAGTGCAGTCAGTGTGGAGGGGGACTCTACAGAGGGGCCTGTGGAGGAAGAGGAGGAGGAGTCTCTGAGGAGGGCCCGAGGAGGAGGAGGCCGCTGAACTGTCCACTTATACTACTACTGTACTTCAAAACATCCGCCGCTGTGCCCATTTCAGTCACAACAAAATCTTGTAGCGGGCTCTCTACATCCAGCAATGCGTGCGTTAAGTGAAATGAAATGGCGTATGGCTTTTAGTGCCGGGAGTGCCCAAGGGCAAGTTCGGCTCGCCAGATGCAGGTCTTTTGATTTGACTCCCGTAGGCGACCCGCGCGTCGTGATGAGGATGAAATGATGATGACGACGACACATTCACCCAGTCGCATTGCCGGAGGAATTAACCAATTATATTTAAAATTCCCGACCCTACCGGGAATCGAACCCGGGACTCCTGTGGCCAAAGGCCAGCACGCTAACCATTTAGCCATGGAGCCGGACCGTGCGTTAAGTGAGAAGGTGGGTCACCGTCCCTTCGGCACTACCCCTTCCCTCCTGTTTTGTACTGGAGTGGTCTTCAAGACTACTCCTTCACTCCCTTCCCTCCTTTCCAGTACTGGAGTGGGGCAGTGTTGATTATTTACATCGGGACACCATTAATGTGCGCGGGTCTACGAGGATGGGAAAACACGGGAAATCATTTTCAGAGCTGCCGACATTGGTATTCGAACCTTTTATCTGACGAATGCAAGCTAACAGCTACATGACCTAAACCACGTTGTCCACGCACTTGGTAGGCAGATCATGATGACAATAGTTAGATTGAGCTTTTAATGTTTTAAAATTGTTTTTTCTACTTGTTTTAAGTTCGCACTAACACATCAGAGGTTTTTGGTGATGGGGGAATTGGTAGGAACAACCGTGGCCGTAATTAAGATACAGTCCCAGCATTTTCCTTGTATGAAAATTGGAAACCACGGAAAACCATCCGCAGGGCTGCTGACGGTGGGATTCGAATCTACTATCTCCTGAACGCAGGTTTATAGGTGCACGACCCTAACCGTATGGCCGACTCGTTCGGTGCGATTTAAAGTTGAGATGTACGGCACTAAATGAGACAACACAACTGGTTGATCGGTTGAGATCAAGAACCTATTTAGGTCTTTGGCCTCTTAAGCGAACAATCACCATCATCATCATCATCATCAGCAGTATTATGGAGGAGTGTAGTTAATTCACAGAGGCTTGCAGACTAAACTTTACAAGGTTTAACAGTTTATAATGAAGATGTCTGTATGTATGTATGTATGTATGTACGTATCTATTCTTCTTCTTCTTTCGTTTCCCTCTATAGGGTACGTTGAATCAATCATTTCTCTGTGTGTTGTTCTTTTCCTAGTGCCCGGTATTTCCTCATTGTCTCTGATCTTCGCTTCCTCTTGTCTTCTGAGATTATAGGTTTGGACTTTAATGTAGATTTGTCTTTGAACCTTATATTTTCATCTTTAGTTATTACCTTAGCTGTTCGATCGAATAATTAATGTTCTGAAATTTTGAACTCCACTAATTCTTGTCCAGTTTCTTTAAACCAGTCGAGTTTTGTTTCGCGGTTACCGAAGAAGTCAAAGATTTGTTTGGTTACTCTATTAGAGTTCATTCTGAGAAGGTGACCGTAAAAATTTATCCTTATTTTTCGCATAGTATCTGAGAGTTTTTGAATTACTTTTGTAGAGAGTTTCCTACTTGATGTATATTATCTTATTGTCCTGAAATTTTGGTTCTATGACCTTTCTTAAAATTATCCTTTCTTTAGTTCGGGTTTCTCCATCTGACCTTTGAAGTTCATGTTCAGTGTTTCTGCCATGTATAGTGCTACATAGTTTTATAATGTGCAATTTTGGACCCCATGAAAGGGATTTCTTGTAGTATGTACCTTTTTTAGTTGGAAGGTCAGTTCACGTTTATTCCATTGCTTTTCATTTCACAGTATTCCAAATAATCCATTCTCCGAGATATTTGAATCCTTTTAGTACACTGACTGACAGAGCAAATGCAACACCAAGAAGGAGTGGTTCGAAAGGGATGAAAGTTGGGGAAAAACAGAGACGGCACGGAAGAATAATTGATGTTTATTTCAAACCGATATGTAGGTTACACAATGCGCACGGCATCGACTCAGTAGGATGTAGGACCACCGCGAGCGGCGATGCACGCAGAAACACGTCGAGGTACAGAGTGAATAAGAGTGTGGATGGTGTCCTGAGGGATGGTTCTCCATTCTCTGTCAACCATTTGCCACAGTTGGTCGTCCGTACGAGGCTGGGGCAGAGTTTGCAAACGGCGTCCAATGAGATCCCACACGTGTTCGATTGGTGAGAGATCCGGAGAGTACGCTGGCCACGGAAGCATCTGTACACCTCGTAGAGCCTGTTGGGAGATGCGAGCAGTGTGTGTGGGCGGGCATTATCCTGCTGAAACAGAGCATTGGGCAGCCCCTGAAGGTACGGGAGTGCCACCGGCCGCAGCACATGCTGCACGTAGCGGTGGGCATTTAACGTGCCTTGAATACGCACTAGAGGTGACGTGGAATCATACGCAATAGCGCCCTAAACCATGATGCCGCGTTGTCTAGCGGTAGGGCGCTCCACAGTTACTGCCGGATTTGACCTTTCTCCACGCCGACGCCACACTCGTCTGCGGTGACTATCACTGACAGAACAGAAGCGTGACTCATCGGAGAACACGACGTTCCGCCATTCCCTCATCCAAGTCGCTCTAGCCCGGCACCATGCCAAGCGTGCACGTCTATGCTGTGGAGTCAATGGTAGTCTTCTGAGCGGACGCCGGGAGTGCAGGCCTCCTTCAACCAATCGACGGGAAATTGTTCTGGTCGATATTGGAACAGCCAGGGTGTCTTGCACATGCTGAAGAATGGCGGTTGACGTGGCGTGCGGGGCTGCCACCGCTTGGCGGCGGATGCGCCGATCCTCGCGTGCTGACGTCACTCGGGCTGCGCCTCGACCCCTCGCACGTGCCACGTGTCCCTGCGCCAACCATCTTCGCCACAGGCGCTGCACCGTGGACACATCCCTATGGGTATCGGCTGCGATTTGACGAAGCGACCAACCTGCCCTTCTCAGCCCGATCACCATACCCCTCGTAAAGTCGTCTGTCTGCTGGAAATGCCTCCGTTGACGGCGGCCTGGCATTCTTAGCTATACACGTGTCCTGTGGCACACGACAACACGTTCTACAATGACTGTCGGCTGAGAAATCACGGTACGAAGTGGGCCATTCGCCAACGCCGTGTCCCATTTATCGTGCGCTACGTGCGCAGCACAGCGGCGCATTTCACATGATGAGCATACCTCAGTGACGTCAGTCTACCCTGCAATTGGCATAAAGTTCTGACCACTCCTTCTTGGTGTTGCATTTGCTCTGTCAGTCAGTGTATTTCAATCTTTTATTATTGGAATTTCAGGTATTTATGTGTGTTTGTTATTTGTAATGATTTTGGTTTTTTCGAGGGCGATGTGAAGACCTATTTTAGCTGTTTGTTTCTCTAGTTCAAGGATTTGTTTCGGTGTTTCCTCTATTGTTTCAGCAAACAAGGCCATATCATCTGCAAAAACAATACAATTGACTTTTTCTGGCCAGAGAGAGGGCGTTACCCTTTAGGTGGCCCGCCCCACCCTTTCACGGTGGGGAATGAAACCATTTAAATTAAGTAGATAAGTAATTGATATTAAGGTTCTTCTTTTTGCATCCCAGTCTAATTCCACTCTTTATATTTTTGTTACATTCTTGAACTACTTTCTCAAGCGTACAGTTGAATATCAACGGTGAGAGCCCATCCCACTTTTGTACTCCCTTCCTTCTTCTTATTCTTATTCTTCTTCTTCTTACTATTAATCCATAAGTTTTTAATCTCATCGCACAGGGGCTGTTCACTTACGGAGTTTAAAAATTAAGTTTTGGGCGACAGTTAAACGGGGTTCTGAATATACTCCTAGTACATATATCTGTTGCGAGTGAACACTACCACTACTGCACCTGCGGCATCCCTAGGGAACAAGCCTCTCTCTTCTACGTCATTGGAGAACTAATCTCATTATTGAATACTTTGCAGTTAACCCATTTTCGATCTGGTCACATATACGGTGGTTTAATCGAGCTATTATCGTTATATGACCACCTATAAAGATAGAAGACCTGTTACTCAACGTCAGAGGCAACTAATGTCTCTATATGACTGGCACATACGACGTCAGGCTTCATGTCTGGCTATCATTCACTCAAATCCAATCAAGATTTAAAGGGCGGAGATGGGCCCAACTACCACGCCTCAAATCGTGCATGTTTCCCATTTGGGGCCTTCAGTTTATAAAACGCTGGGGAGTAAATGTTGGGCGTGGCTTTGTTGGGTGAGAAGAGGGCGTGGTCAGTGTATAACCCTCACTGGTAGTCACAAACAGAACTTGAAGCTGCCCGGAGAGTTCAGATCTCGCTAGTTGATAAGGGAGGATTTATATTACAGTCTATAATTTGTCTTCTTTCAAGTGAATTGATCGAAAATGATAATTACACCAACAATTAGTACTTCAGACCTTTTTCTGTGCACAGCTGTTACTATTAGTTACTTCAATGACTCAGAGACAATCTTAGGTAGTTGTGTAAAGATTCACTGAGATGCTCGCTAGTGAGTTTTCTATATTAATACTCGTAGTTGACATACATACACACTCAAGTACTGTAATAAATCACCTCCACATTCCCCTATTCGCATCTGGCTCTGCGGACTCGTTTAGTTCCAGAATTCTGGTCTTTAAATCATCAAAAAGAGTAGCGTTACTAAAATGTTGCAATGTTTGGGTTGGGAAGAATTGAGAGAAAGAAGAAGAGCTGCTCGACTAAGTGGTATGTTCCGAGCTGTCAGCGGAGAGATGGCGTGGATTGACATTAGTAGACGAATAGGTTTGAATGGCGTCTATAAAGGTAGGAAAGATCACAATATGAATATAAAGTTGGAATTCAAGAGGACAAACTGGGGCAAATATTCATTTATAGGAAGGGGAGTTAGGGATTGGAATAACTTACCAAGGGAGATGTTCAATAAATTTCCAATTTCTTTGAAATCATTTCGGAAAAGGCTAGGAAAGCAACAGTTAGGGAATCTGCCACCTGGGCGACTGCCCTAAATGCAGATCAGTATTGATTGATTGATTGAAAAATCGGGTCTAGACATTGTCGTCAAGGTGTACATTTACTTATCCTCCATTGATCAACTCCATATTGTCCAAGATAATCTACCCTCCTCCATCCCATCACATGACCTCACCACCGAAGCCAGTTTATATGCACAGCTTGATCCATTGAGTTAATTTTAACTCAGCCTTCACATCCTCATTGTGAGTGCCCACGTAGCATTGTTCCAACCTGTTTTATCTGCCATCTTTTCGGTAATTTCAAGTATCTTACTTCCAATTTATGAATAAAATTATCTGAGTCTACTGAGCCGTAATTCACGTACACCAAATTTGATCTGACAACAGAACGATATGAAGAAAATTTCGTCCGACAGTTCACTCTGTATTCTCTCTTGAATAATAATAATAATAATAATAATAATAATAATAATAATAATAATAATAATAATAATAATAATAATAATAATAATAATAATAATAATAATAATAATAATAATAATGGAATATCAACGGTGAGAGCCCATCCCACTTTTGTACTCCCTTTCTTCTTCTTCTTCTTCTTCTTCTTCTTCTTCTTCTTCTTCCTATAAATCTATCAGTTTTTAATCTCATCGCACAGGGGCTGCTCTCTTACGGAGTTTAAAAATTAAGTTTTGGGTGACAGTTAAACGGGGTTTCGAATAAATTCCTATTATTATTATTATTATTATTATTATTATTATTATTATTATTATTATTATATTGGGCAACTGCGTGTTACTAAGGTGGATGATAGTGTTGTGTGTGGTGAATGAGTTGCAGGAAATTTAGGGACAGCACAAACACCCACTCCCCGGGTCAAGGGAATTAACCATTTGCGATGAAATTCCTGTACCTGGCCGACAATCGAACCCGAAAACTTCTGAACCGAAGGGTACTAACGCTGAAAATTCACCCAAGAAGCCGAACAAAATAACAGCCTAACAAAATAATAATAATAATAATAATAATAATAATAATAATAATAATAATAATAATAATAATAATAATAATACGTCATATGTGTTGTCGACTTTAAGAGACAACTGAACGTTTGAATGCTGTCCTGAAAGTGTTTATACTAGCTGTTGATCTCTAAATCACTGGATTCATTCTCAGTTAGGCTGAAAACGTTCTTATGGAACTGTTGATTTAAATATCCTCCTCTGCGAACCATGTGACCTTGCCGCGGTGGGGAGGCTTGCGTGTCCCAATGATGCAGATAGCCGAGCCGCAGGTGCAAACATATCGGATGGGTATCTGTTGAGAGACCAGACTAACGAATGGTTCATCGAAAGAGGGGTAGCAGCCTTTCGGTAGTTGCAAGGGCGGCAGTCTAGATGATTGACTGATACGGCCTTGTAATAATACTCAACATGGCTTAGCTGTGTTGATACTGCTACATGGCTGAAAGCAACGGGAAACTACAGCCGTAACTAAATCCCGAGGACATGCAGCTCTCTCTGTATGAATGATGTACTGATGATGGCTACCTCCCGGGTAAAATATTCCGGAGGTAAACTAGTCCCCCATTCGGATCTCCGGGTGGGGACTACACGAGAGGGGGCGATCATCAGGAAGATGGATACTGACATTCTGCGAGTCGGAGCGTGGAATGTTAGAAGTTTGAATCGTTGTGGTAGGTTAGAGAATCTGAAAAGGGAGATGGATAGGCTAAAGTTAGATGTAGTTGGTATAAGTGAAGTACGTTGGCAGGAAGAACAAGACTTTTGGTCAGGCGACTACCGAATTATCAACACAAAATCAAACAGGGGAAATGCAGGAGTTGGTTTAATAGTGAATAAGAAAATAGGGCAGCGAGTAAGATACTACGACCAGCATAGTGAAAGAATTACTGTCGTCAAGATAGACACCAAACCAATGCACACCACAATAGTGCAGGTCTATATGCCTACTAGTTCAGCAGATGATGAAGAAATCGAAAGAATATATGAGGAGATAGAAGATTTAATACAATATGTAAAAGGTGACGAGAATCTAATTGTGATGGGAGACTGGAATGCAGTTGTAGGCCAAGGAAGAGAAGGTAGTGCAGTAGAAGAATTTGGATTGGGACAAAGGAACGAAAGAGGAAGTCGGCTGGTTGAATTCTGCACTGATCATAATTTAGTCCTTGCCAATACTTGGTTCAAACACCACAAACGACGGCTGTATACGTGGACGAGACCTGGAGACACTGGAAGGTATCAAATAGACTTCATTATGATTAGGCAGAGATTCAGAAACCAGGTGTTGGATTGCCAAACTTTCGCAGGAGCAGACGTGGATTCTGACCACAACTTGTTGGTCATGAAATGCCATCTGAAGTTGAAGAAATTGAAGAAAGGAAAGAATGCAAAAGATGGGATCTAGACAAGTTGAAGGAAAAGATTGTGAGGGATTGTTTCAAGGAACATGTTGCACAAGGACTAAATGAAAAGGCTGAAGGAAACACTATAGAGGAAGAGTGGAGAGTCATGAAAAATAAAGTCAGTAGGGCTGCTGAAGAAATGTTAGGAAGGAAGGAAAGATCAACTAAGAATCAGTGGATAACTCAGGAGATACTAGACCTGATTGATGAACGACGTAAATACAAGAATGCTAGAAATGAAGAGGGCAGAAAAGAATACAGGCGATTAAAGAATGAAGTGGATAGAAAGTGCAAGGTAGCTAAGGAAGAATGACTGAAGGAGAAGTGCAAGAATGTCGAAGGCTTTAGGCTGTATGGTCCTGGGAAAGGTAGATGCTACATACAGGAAAATCAAGGAAACCTTTGGAGAAAGGAAATCTAGGTGTATGAATATTAAGAGCTCAGATGGAAAGCCACTTCTAGGGAAAGAAGACAAAGCAGAAAGATGGCAGGAGCATATCCAACAGTTGTATGAAGGTAAAGATGTAGATAATTTGGTTCTGGAACATGAAGAGGCTGTGGATGCTGATGAAATGGGAGACCCAATTTTGAGGTCAGAGTTTGACAGAGCTGTGAGTGACCTCAATAGGAACAAGGCACCTGGAATTGATGACATTCCCTCTGAATTACTGACTGCGTTAGGAGAAACCAGCATGGCGAAGTTATTTCATTTAGTGTGCAAGATGTATGAGACAGGAGAAGTCCCATCCGATTTTCGGAAGAATGTTGTTATACCTATTCCCAAGAAAGCCGGTGCTGACAGGTGTGAAAACTACCGTACCATTAGTTTAGTATCTCATGCCTGCAAAATTTTAACACGTATTATTTACAGAAGAATGGAAAAACAAGTTGAAGCTGAGTTGGGAGAAGATCAATTTGGCTTCAGAAGAAATGTAGGAACACGGGAAGCAATCCTGACTTTACGTCTGATCTTAGAGGATCGAATCAAGAAGGACAAGCCCACTTACATGGCATTCGTAGATCTAGAAAAGGCATTCGATAATGTTGATTGGACCAAGCTATTTATGATTCTTAAGATGATAGGGATCAGATACCGAGAACGAAGAATTATCTACAATCTGTATAAAAATCAGTCTGCAGTGATAAGAATCGAGGGCTTTGAAAAAGAAGCAGCAATCCAGAAAGGAGTGAGGCAAGGCTGCAATTTGTCCCCTCTCCTTTTCAATGTTTACATAGAACAGGCAGTAAAGGAAACCAAAAAGAAATTTGGAAAGGGAATCACAGTCCAAGGAGAGGAAATCAAAACCTTGAGATTTGCCGATGATATTGTTATTTTATCTGAGACTGCAGAAGATATCGAGAAGTTGTTGAATGGTATGGATGAAGTCTTGGGTAAGGAGTACAAGATGAAAATAAATAAGTCCAAAACAAAAGTAATGGAGTGCAGTCGAACGAAGGCAGGTGATGCAGGAAATATTAGATTAGGAAATGAAGTCTTAAAGGAAGTAGATGAATATTGTTACTTGGGTAGTAAAATAACTAACGATGGCAGAAGTAAGGAGGACATAAAATGCAGACTAGCACAAGCAAAGAAGAGCTTTCTTAAGAAAAGAAATTTGCTCACTTCAAACATTGATATCGGAATTAGAAAGATGTTTTTGAAGACTTTCGTGTGGAGCGTGGCATTGTATGGAAGTGAAACATGGACGATAACTAGCTCAGAAAGAAAGATAATAGAAGCTTTTTAAATGTGGTGTTACAGAAGAATGCTGAAGGTGGGATGGATAGATCGAATCACGAATGAAGAGATACTGAATCGAATTGGTGAGAGGAGATCGATTCGGCTAAATTTGACGAGAAGAAGAGATAGAATGATAGGACACATCTTAAGACACCCAGGACTTGTTCAGTTGTTTTTTGAAGGAAGTGTAGGTGGTAAGAACGGTAGGGGTAGACCAAGGTATGAATATGACAAGCAGATTAGAGCAGACATAGGATGCAATAGTTACGTAGAAATGAAAAGGTTAGCGCAGGATAGGGTGACATGGAGGCTGCATCAAACTAGTCTATGGACTGATGACTCAAACAACAACAACGATTTAAATATGAAGTAAAATCCGTAATGTAGGCTATCGTGAAAACTACTGACTAAGCCTCATCTGTTGTATGCTAGTACGTAATTTCCCTCGTAACTCTGTTCATCTTGAACTAACCCAGATGTAGAGATTGTATAACAGCTTTCTAATCGATTACGGTACTATGAGCATGCAATGATATAAATTGCGGATAAAATATAGAGGACCGAGTGAGTTGGCCGCGCGGTTAGTGTCGCTTAGGTTGCATTCGGGAGTTGGGGGGTCCGAATCCCAGCGTCGGCAGCTCTAATGAGGGTCATCTGTGGTTTCCCATTTTCACACGAGGCAAATACTGGGATTGCACCTTAATAAAGACCACGTCCACGATTTACCCAGTCCTAACCCTTTCCCAACCTTACGTCGCCGAAAACGTTTCATGTGTTAGTGTGACGTTAAACCACTAAAAAAAGAGTAGTATATATTGTACCAGGAACCACGTATGGCCTAGAACACAATTTTATTTAATGGAAGTCAGCGCAACGGGACGTAGAGCAACGGAACGGCTCGGGCATGCAAACAGCAAGCAAGCTACGACACGCAGGAGGGCGATGCAACTGTTACGTGACCACCACCTGATATTGTCCAATATACTAGAATAATTAGAATAATTTTACTAACGTTGGAACCCACTGAGATAACAATTAATGAGATACGCCATTGTACAGCCCATTATTTAAAGGCAAACATACTGCAGTTTCATTAATATCGGCTTACTGTCTTAAGAGTAATTCAGGTGTAAAGAAACTTAATTACCGAGCTCGATAGCTGCAGTCGATAAGTGCGGCCAGTATCCAGTATTCGGGAGATAGTAGGTTCGAACCCCACTGTCGGCAGCCCTGAAAATGGTTTTCCGTAGTTTCCCATTTTCACACCAGGAAAATGCTGGGGCTGTACCTTAATTAAGGCCACGGCCGCTTCCTTCCAATTCCTAGCCCTTCCCTGTCCCATCGTCGCCGTAAGACCTATCTGTGTCGGTGCGACGTAAAGCAACTAGCAAAAAAAAAAAAAAAAACTTGATTTTTCCACGAAGAGGGGAATCTGACCTCGACAGATTGGTAAAGAACGAGTTCAGTTCCCAACTCGCTGCCGTCGTGTAGTCATGCTGTCTCACGTGAACGGGTCCGCGAGGTTCGAACTCAAAACATCACATCGTACGAACTCTTCGTTAAAGTTTTCGACAAGACTTATAGAACAATAACTCGTGTTAGAACTTAGAAATGTTTCGAGTGATATGATACTAACTTAATAATTTCAAAGTGTTGTCAAAGACTTTTGATATTTTCAAGTGAAAAAAATGAACATTTAATCCGTCAAACTAATCTATTTCGTAATATTACCTTAAATACGTATGTAAAACCATTGGTTGAAGTTTTAATAATGCTAAACCTTCAACACAAGTGAACAGTATTTGGCATTGTACGACATTGCCATCATAGGAACTTGTAAATATCCGCTAATTAAGTATTTCGTTATGGCGAAGAAGACTTTGATTTTCGTGTGTAAATATGTTATAACTGTGCTTCAACATGAATAGTGAATCCAATCTAATGAGCAATAACAATTTTCTACCAGTGATTAAACATTAGAGGAAGTGCGCCTAGTAAAATACAGTGCCAATTTTACTATTTACAAGCATAGGACCCTCACAAGTTAATCTTGACAGTTGAACTTTCTCGTGTTTATAAAGTTTACAAGTGACAAGTTGATACTCTGACCGAGTGCCTATTTGGTCATATCAACCTGCTATCATTTCGACTACGTGGGAGTTGGAACGTAGTGACTTCATGGAATTTAAACGTGGTTACTACGCGGGAGATGGTACATGGTTCGACCCTGGATTTGTAGCGTGGTTATTACGCGGGAATCAAACGTGTTACCTTTGGGATGACATCACAACACCAGCTGCCAAAGAATTCTTATGCAGTTCGTTGAACCGCATTTCTATACATTTCCAGTCCTGATATCCAGACAATTCGGGTGATATGAGTGCCTCTAAACAAACTTCAGATTTAAACAGACTAACTTTATTACAAATTGAACTTTAGAATCAGTGGTTTCATTCATAATTCAACGAACTATTTCGCTCATTGGAGTTCACATTACATTTTATAAGTGTTGAATGACAATTCTGAAATCGACTATACCACAGAACGTGGGAGAAAATAAAATTTACGATATTTTGAAGTGTTAAAATATTAAAGACACTCTAGGGAAACTCCTTTTTCAAGTGAAAAGATGTTATTTTGAATTTCATATTTGTCATTTAATCAAACACTTGTAGAACTTACTGAACTTTATCAGGAAAGAACTTATTGATTTTCAACGAAAAATAATCGTTTCATGTTTAAAGATAAACAATCATAAAACTTGATTTTATTTCAATTAGCCAGGCGATATTAACTTGGTCAGAAAATATTTTAATTTAATATAATGCTACGAGTCAGAAATAATAGGAAACTTATTCCTTAAATTCTCAAGCTGAATAAATTAAGTTTTGAAATCTATCCATTATATCGCTCTGCATCTACCTCTCTCTGTACATGCTCCGTAAGGGCCGTACACCCCTTTACAAGATTCTCATGCCCATATCCTTAATTTTCCTGGTTGGGTATATATAGAGAGAGATAGAGGAAACATATTTATATTTCTCACAAACCAGTCCTGACTAAACAGCGGTTTTTTGCGCGCGGACACGTCCAGCCGCGTACCCACATTGAGCGCCGAGCGTTTTGGCGGCGTGGTGTCGAGGGTGGAGGTGGAGGGAGAAGTTAGCATTGTAGCCACTTGGTCGTCTTGCCAGCCTGTCTGCCAGCCAGTCCGTTTTATAAGAATTTTCAAGATTTCGATTGTCTCAAGACTGTTTTATTTGTTACAGCTTTCTGGCCTTTAACTGAGTATATTCCCCATTCATTAATTCCAGCTTGAACTCATAGATCTGCAGTATAACATTCGGTTCAAGGACATACTTCTACAATTCCGAAATGTGCTCGATTTTTAATTCCTCAACAGCAATATCCTCGACAGCACGGACAATCTTCTAAAATACATTCAGTGTTCTTTCCAATTACACTGGCGAAAAAATATCCAAGCACCAAGAAGGGACTGTGCTAGACTAACTAACGTTGGTAGGTGTGTTTATACACCTGAAAAATGACGTTGGATTGAATTTCTTGCAAATCGCATTAGCGTGGCACTAGTAGCGGCCCCATAACCTTGCACGTCAGGTTGTCTTTAAATACGGGCTGTACTGTGCGTGAGTGTTAGTTACCTGTGAGATTGGACGAAGTGAATGTGAGTAAGTCAAGAATGCCTTTACGACGACGAAGAGGCCATTATCAACAGCTCACTGCGATTGAACGACGCCGTATAATACAGCTACGTGAAGATGGATTTTTCTTCCGCGCTACTATATAGGAGGACTTGGCAGGAATGTCTCCACAGTGCGTGCGTGCTGGCTCCAGAGGTCACGAGAAGGTACGTTCGCAAGAAGACCGGGCTCCGGTCGTCCCCGTGGCACCACCGAGATGGAGGACCGCCGTATTCGGCGCATGGCTGTGGCACAGTTGACTGCGTCTTCAGCAGCAATTCGAGCGGCAGTTGGCACCACACAGTGACGCAACGAACTCTTCGAAATCGGTTATTTTAAGGACAGCCCCGAGCCAGACGCTCTTGGGCGTGCATTCCACTTACCCCAAACCACCGTCCTCTGCAACTTCAGTGGTGTCAAGCGAGAGTTTATTGGAGGATGGAGTGGAGGTTCGTTGTGTTTTTCGCTGACAGCACGTCAGGTTGTCTTTAAATACGGGCTGTACTGTGCGCGAGTGTTAGTTACCCGTGAGATTGGACGAAGTGAATGTGAGTAAGTCAAGAATGCCTTTACGACGACGAAGAGGCCAGGTTCTGCCTTAGTGCTAGTGATTGCCGTGAGTGGGTTCGAAAGAGGCAAGATGAGCGCCTGTATTCCGCCTGTCTGCGGCGTCGACATACTGGACCTACACCGGGAGTTCTGGTCTTGGGAGCAATTTTCTGTGACGGCAGGAGCACTCTCGTGGTTATCCCACGCACCCTGACTACAGATGTGTACGTCCGTCTGGTGACTGGACCGGCTATGCTGCCATTCATGAACAGCAATCCCGGGGGTGTTTTCCAACAGGATAATGCACGCCTCCATGTCGCTGTTTTAACCCAACGTGCTGTACAGAGTGTCGACATGTTGTCTTGGCCTGGTCGATCCCCCGATCTGTCCCCAGTCGAGCACGTATGGGACATAATTGGACGACAACTCCAACGTCATCCACAACCAGCATTAACCGTCCATATACGGACCGACCAAGTGCAACAGGTGTGGAACTCTCCATCCGGCACCTGTACGACACAAGGCATGCACGTTTGCATGCCTGCATTCAACAGTCAGGCCAATGCATCTGTTATTAATGGATCAGCATGGCATATTTGCGATGGCTTTTCTCGCACGGCTTTAACCTGTAGGCATGTACCTTTCATCAATTAAATATGTTACCTCGACAAACATGTAGTAAAAATTTCCGTATTCTACATTCCTTATTTCATGGTGTTTGGATAATCTTTACGCCAGTTCTTCTTTTCTGTTACGAAACCGACCAATTCCTAACAAAGTGTGGGTTTGACGGACTTGCGTAACTCCGTACTGCTGACTGTAACTCTAACCCTTGTTTCATACACGTAACACATTTACAGTCCAAATATAAATAAACTAACACACACCCTGTCTGAGTTCACATCCTCCTTTGTTTTGTTGAAAAGGTGTATGATGCCTGTATGCAATGTGCTGTTGTTGTAAAATAGCAAACCCTTATGTTTTGCCAGTGTATAATGTTTGATTGCAAAGGCTGTGAACGCGGAATTAGCTTCATCGGTCCGATTTCATTACAAACATACCCTCCACCTACATTTTTCTCCGTGACTATCTGTATACATCCGTCTCTCTCACATATTTTCACCGAATATTGTGGCGGTGGGAGATAGCCGGAGCGCCGGCCAGACGTGGTTGCACTCGTGGGGAGCAAGTCTTGGCCACAGCTACAATAATTAGTAATATCAGTCTAATGTATAGGCAAAGATACACAGGATGAACCTAAACTCCACCGACATATTTTCGGGGATTTTTCAGGGATACCATCTGAGTATAATGGTATAAGGTAACCGCGGTCTCCGGTTACTCGTTACAGCGTAATAATATAATTATGATTTATTCGGTTCGTTACCTCAGTCATCCTTATTTCTGTCAAAATACCTTCGCAAAAGTAAACTGGCCTGTAATATTCAATTATCAAAACGTACAGCAGAAAACACGGAGTAAACCATCAACCCTAAGACGATACACGTACACTTCTATTACAGTGTGTTCAATCTGTTCTCTCAGCGTACTGTACAGTACACTACGTAACAAATACTTACAGGTGTTGTTCAGTGCAATACAGATACAAAGGTAATTGGATAACAAACCAAACGAAACGCAATTACTCTGTACCGAGCCACCGGAGAACGCGGTTCCCTTATACTGTACCAATATACTCAAAAGGTATCCCTGAACAACCTCCGAAAATTTGTCGGTGGATTTCGGGTTCATCACGTAGACAGGAAGCAAAAATATCGGTTCATTCATGTCCATAGATTTTAGCATTTCTTTCCGTACTGCACCGAATATTTATTTTTGGCCACCTGCGTTTCCTAGTTCATTCGCGCTTTTAACCAATCTCCTTATTCCATTCTCTATTGAAGACATTTAAATTTTAAAATGCAACCAAGCTGTTGATAGTGAAATCCTGGTTCAAAGGTATAGTTTTTAATTTCCTATTCTGTGAAGCAGGAAGTAGGGAAGAGTTAATGTTGTGTATCGTACCTTTATATGATCGTTATTTTCTAGACGAAATGGAAGAAGCCAGATTAATACAGTTTATTATTTACTAGCTCTCCAGCCAGACGACTGTGATTCTAATTACGGCGGGTTATAGAACAGGAGTTTCATTTGAAAAATACGTGGTGTCAGGTAAAGCAACAGGCCTTCAAGCTCCCAAGCAGAACCTAAAATTGGGCAGATTATTTTTTATGGGGTTGTATTTACAACGTTAAGCAATGAAATAGTCAATTTTTCACTCAATCTACTGTAAGTCGTAATGTTAAGGAGTTTGAAAGAAGTTATGTTAAGTTGTGTGTGAATTTGTACGTAAATGCGTTGTAACTACTTTTGTGGAACATTACTTGTTATTGAATATTTTGTAGATGCTGGGTGAACAACTTTTCACTTCATAGAAAATCAGGCCTACTCTGAAACTACTTCTTTCCCAATAACAACGTAACCTAAGAACATCCTGAAGCTAAATACCTCATAACTAATTCCAGTACAAAACTGGATTATTGCAGTTTATGGATGCTTACTGCCTAGGGCTGCCATGTCAAAATCGTGGAATGTAGGACATTCTACAGGAAGGAAAAAGGAATCATTATTTAGGCTAATATCTAAAATTTAAGAGCCTCCGTGACTCAGACGGCAGCGCGTCAGCCTCTCACCGCTAGATACCGTGGTTCAAATCCCGGTCACTCCATGTGAGATTTGTGCTGGACAAAGCGGAGGCGGGACAGGTTTTTCTCCGGGTACTCCGGTTTTCCCTGTCATCTTTCATTCCAGCAACACTCTTCATTCTCATTTCATAGCATCTATCAGTCATTAATAAATCACTTTGGGAGTGGCGACCCCATCTTACTAATAGCCTATATATGATTCATTCATTCCATCCCTGACCCGGTCGGCTGTAGGTTTTCATTTTCATATTCATATAAAATTTAACTTTATTGAATTTAGATGCGCAGTCTATAGAGTTGTCCAACCGATAATTACACACTGTATGACATGCTTTTGTTGATTTAACTTGCCGTGAAGAAATATTAAGTCATGAAGCGAATCAATGTCGTACGATACAATACACGCCCTGCTGCTGTGTTTTATTATTTTCTCTATTGATATCGGGGTTGAGTATAGAAAACGCGTTATGTGATAATATTTCAGCTTAGAACACTGACCAGAAAGGTTCTGTCATCTAAGGTTCAGTATCGCACGAACTACCTCAAGGAATTTTCGTTCTAAGTGATACATGTGCTGCGGGTCAGTATTGCACCCTTCTACATTTTCATATAATGGTATTTCGAGACGCAACGATGATATGTCTTTCAAGATCACCAAAACCTTTATATCCAAATGTCAGAAGACAGTCACAGTGCACAGATAATAGCGAAGCTAGAAAAGTAAGTGAAGATATAAGCATTCAATCAGACATAGCGAGGAAAGTAATAAAATATTTATTAAGACGGAGAGAAGGGAGGGAAATGCTGAATTTAGCATACCAACAACAGATGGATACTTAACGAAAGTAAAAGGATACGTGACAGAATAGGAATAGGAAGTTACTAGGTTAAACAGATTCATAATAAAGATAAGGAATTCAGTAGGAAAGTAATGATTTGAGTGAGAGATATTGATAAAAGGATAATTATGGCAGGATGTGTAACTAAATGGACATTGCTGGAATTTTGTAAAATTATACAAAAATAATAGCAATAAGGACAGGAAGGCTTACTAACAGAGAAGTAAGAAGCTAATTGGGATATATAAAATTAAGGGTCGGATAGAAAGAAATAACGAAACAATGTTTATTCCGAGGATACATAGTGGAAGAGGCGCATATATTAGCAGTATGCAGGGGAACTGAAGCATTTAGAGTTAAATATTTGGGTAGTGAATAAAAACAAATATTGAAAGAGGGAGAGAATTCTATAGAAATTTTAAACTGTTAAATAATGAATGGATTACACCGGGAAGAATAGCTAACTTTTTGTATTTTAAACAGTATGTGTCAAAAGGAAATAAGAAAACAACATTATCGAGAAAAATGAAGGATGAGGTTAAGAAGGAAAAGAGGTATGCCTGTCTTAGAATAATGAATATAAGTACCAATATTAAATGTAGTAATATATAAATCGTTTCACTGTCGTGTCGTTATCTTTTTCCTTTAATTTAATGTTCAACATGTAGTTGAATTGAGCGAGAACATTCATTCAGTCATTCATTTAGGCCGCCAGTATTTCGTTCATCCACAATGGAATATTCAAGTTATTTCCTCAAATCACAATCAAGCACTCATCCCTTACTGAAGGCTCTCTCCCCAGTTGGTGGCTATGCGTTACTCGGAGGGAAGAGTGTTTATTCATTCATTCATTCATGCAGGCATGAACACAATTCAATCATGGTATCATCCATTCATCAATTCATAATGCATGAAACTCACTCCTCGGTTGGTGGCTATCCGCGACTGAGAGTGAGAGGACTTGGAATCGATTCTATTCATTCATTCATTCATTCATTCATTGATTCATTCATTCATTCGTTCATTCATTGATTGATTCATTCATTCATTCATTTAGGCAGTCGGTATTTTTTTCATAATGGAATGTTCAGTTCAGCCCGTCAAGTCATTCACTCACCCAATCAATCACTCATTCATCAATGAATGCTCTCTCACCAATTAGTGTTTATCATGCATTCATTCACGACCACAACTCAACCATGAAATAATCCATTTAGCAATTTATGCAGTCATCCACTCATTCCGTTCAGTCATAATGTACGTTGTAATGGTAAGATAAGTTCGTAAGACTTGTGACACAAAATTAAGCACTATATAAGGTAACGAACGGAAAGATACATGTTGTCCTAAACTATATAACATTGTTAACGTCTAGGACAGATTCTACATATCGCACTGTGTCTCCTATCATTACGTCCAACATTAAAAATTTTTACCTTTGCTTATCAGATAATCTACATTTCCCCACCACTTGTTACATCAGACATACTCGTGTTACTGTTTCACTTGAAGATATTATAAGCAATGAGATACTAATAGATGCGAGAAGACTTAATTGTAAATGGAAAGAACACAATAAACTGGAATCAACGAAGACTGATGTTAAATTGAAATGTGAATCATGAACCAAGAGGTCAAAATGACAATTATTTCCAAAAGGCGTTGTCGGTTAGAATTTAATGGTGTTTAAAGGCGATTGAACCATGTCAATAATTTAACTGGTATGTTAGAGAATCTGTTTCCAGAACACAATTCTGACAACTCTAAAAATCTCTACCATTTGAAGGAACGTCAGACACATAGCATCATCCTTTTAAACAGCAGCATTATGTTCATCATCAACAACAGCAGTATTATCTCAATCATCATCATCATCATCATCATCATCATCATCATCGTCGTCTTCGTCGTCGTCGTCATCGTCGTCTTCGTCGTCATCGTAATCGTCGTCATCATCATCATCATCATCATCATCAGCAGCAGCAGCAGCAGCAGCAGCAGCAGCAGCAGCAGCAGCAGCAGCAGCAGCAGCAGCAGCAGCAGCAGCAGAAGCACTGCCTCCATCATTATCATTGTTGGTGGTTTGCGGAAAAAAGTAAGAAAGACAAATTAAGAAATACTTATGAACTCCTCAGGTATCTCGGTGGACATGGGGGAGGAAATTGAGAGAAACTTGTTTTGGAACGTTGCGAATGTCTTGTAAAGTGCAAATTAATGAATTTATTAATACAATCATTATTTCACTTAGAAATTGATTATCAAATTAATAATACAATTACAAAATTAAATCAAGTCCCCTTTCCCATTACTGCTTATAACCGTTGCTTTTATTCCATTTATGAGTGAATAAACCAGTTTCAAATCCGTTTGTTAATGTATATTATTGTCCTGTTGAGTACAATGTACTTTAATCGAGGTTAGATTTGGATCGAGTTGGACCTGATAATTCTTTTAAAAAGTATTTCAGATTCTGTGTGGAGTTGAAATAAATATCACTGGAATCCTTCAAGGGGGATGAGACGTTCTTTTCTGGGAAGCAGGAAGTAGCGAGTAGTTAATGGTGTTTATTATACTTTATATAATACTTATTATCTAGACGAAATTGAAGGGGCCTAATTAATACAGTGGCTTATTTACTAGCTATTCACCCACATGACCGTGATTCGAATCTCAGCGGATTCTTCAGAACTCTCACTAGAAAGATGTCGGGCTCCATGGATAAATGGTCAGCGTGCTGGCCTTTGGTTACACGGGTCGCGGGTTCGATTCCCGGCAGAATCGGGAATTTTAACCATCATTGGTTAATTTCTCTGGCACGGGGCTGAGTGTATGCGTTGTCTTCATCATCATTTCATCCTCATCATGACGCGCAGGTTGCCTACAGGAGTCAAATCGAAAGACTTGCACCTGGCGAGCCGAACATGTCCTCGGACACTCCCGGCACTAAAAGTCACACGCCATTTCATTTCACTAAAAAAGATTGCGTGGTTTCAAGTAAAACAACCGGACTTCAAACTCCCATTAAGAAACGAAAACTGGGCAGAATGTTTATGTGATGGTGTTGTATTTACAATGTTAAGCTTTTAGTAAGTCATTGTACCCCTTCACCTACTGTAAGTCGTAATGTTAATTAATTCGAAATATATTAAGTGTGTGTAAACTTATATGTGATTGGGTTGTTACAGTTATTGAGGTATATTACTTGTAATGAAATATTTTTACTGAGTGTCTACGTTGTAATTATCTTACTCTGTATTTAAGGGAATAGTTTAAGTTATTTTCCGCAAATTGCTTTGCGATTTCCTTTGATTATAATGTTACACTACTCCTGTGTCACTTTTAATTGTTGAGTATTCCTTTTTGTTTCTTGTTTAACATAATTTTCTTCTTCTTATGATATCGTGAAACTTCTCGTTTCGATATCATTTCTTGCAATATTGGTTTTCATGAAATTGTTTGTTCTTCTTGTCATATCTCTCTATATAAAATAATATGTCCTGACTGACTGACTGACTGACGGACTGACTGACTGACTGACTGACTGACTGACTGACTGACTGACTCACTGACTGGTTCATCATCGCCGAGCCAAAACTACTGGACATAAAGAAATTCATTTTTGGGAATACATTTATATTATGGTGTAGGTGCTCACTAAGGGAGGAGTTTTGGATATTCCGGCGCTAAGGGGGTGAAAGGAGGAGGGAATTTTTAAAATGAAGATATCTATATCTCAAAAAATTAAAACTGGCCAGACGTAAACATTGGTATTTGTAATCTCCTTTAAAAATAATGAAATGCGCATTTTTGTTTTCAGAAAATCCCATTAAGGGGAATGAAAATGGGGAAAAGGGGTTGAACACCTTTTATGAGGAGACTTATATCTCAAAAACTGAAGATGTTACACACATGAAAATTGGAATTTGGAATCCCCTTTGAAAATAAAGGAACATCTATTTTTGTGTTTTTGGATAATCCAATGAATAGGGGGTGAACAGGAGTGACAAACGGAGTGAATTTTTAAAAGGTCTATATCTGCAAATTATCTCAGACAGGTAGCATATTAGAGAAAACTGGTATTTGGAATTTCCTGTAAATATTTTTTTTCGGAAAATCCACGTAAGGGTAACTGAAGATGTGTGTGAATTTTTATAATTACCATACCTACAGTACATCTCAAAATCTTACATATTGCAGACGTGAAAATATGTATTTTGAATTTCCTTTAAAAATTAGGAAACACGTTTTCTTTTGTTTTCAGAAAAAACCTTGGCGGGTAGGGGGGGATTGAAAAAACGGTTGAATTATTGGTATGAATATATACATAAGAATCTAAAGATGTTACAAACGTGAAAACTCGTATTTGGAATCTCCCTTAAATATAAAGAAACGCGCATATTTGGGGGGGGGGGGGGGAATCAACTTGGAAGGGGAATGAAATGTCGTATGGCTTTTAGTGCCGGGATATCCCAGAACGGGTTCGGCTCGCCAGGTGCAGGTCTTTCTAGTTGACGCCGTAGGCGACCTGCGCGTCGTGATGAGGATGAAATGATGATGAAGACAACACATAAACCCAGCCCCAGTGCCATTGGAATTAACGAATTAAGGTTAAAATCCCCGACCCGGCCGGGAATCGAAACCAGGACCCTCTGAACCGAAGGCCAGTCGCTGACCGTTCAGCCAACGATTCGGACAGTGGGGGGGGGGCGAAAACGGAGATGAATTCCTTTTACGAGGATACATACATCTCAATAACTGAAGATGTTACAGTCGTGATAATTCGTATTTGTAAGCTCTTTCAATGTAACGGGTACTGTTTATTTTAGGAAAAATCACTTAATTGGGGAGTGTGAAAGGGAGTGAAAATATTGAATTCTTTTTCTGGAGAAATTTCTATCTCAAAACTGAAGGTTACACACGTGGAAATTGGTACTTGTAATCTCCTTGAAAAATAAAGGAACACGCATTTTTCTGGTTGGAGTGGAACAACTTAACGGGCGGGGGTGGAGTGAAAAATGATTTGAATTCTTTTCATGAGGATACTTATATCTCAATGATTGAAGATGTTACAGACTTGAAAATTTGTTGCCATTGAGGCCTTCATGGCCTGTACATGATACTGTATAGGCTTTTAGCCTTATGCCGTGTCGGAAAATAAGGTGAAATTCTTTACGTTCTGCAGAGAACTGTGCTCTGCGTCATCAAAAGTAATCTCGACTTCTTAAACAATCGAGATTTCTTCTGATGACGCAGAGCACAGTTCTCTGCGAAACGTAAAGAATATCACCTTATTTTCTGGCACGGCATAAGCCCAACAGCCTATACACTATCATGAAAATTTGTATTTGGAATTTTCTATTAAAGTAAAGAAACACGTAATCTTTTGTCTTTGGAAAATCCACTTAAGGGGAGAATTAATTGAAGAATTAGTTGAATTCTTTGTGTGAGGATACTTATACCTCAAAAACTAAAGATGTTAAAGCGTGAAAATTCGCATTTGGAATCTCGTTTACAAATAAAGGAACACGCATTTTTGGAAGGGGTCAACTCAACGGGCTGGGGTGAAAAAGGATTTGAATTATTCTTCTGAGGATACTTATATCTCAAAAACTGAAGATGTTAGAGGCAAGAACATTTGTATTTGGAATCTTCTTCCAAAGTAAAGAAACACGTGTTCTTTTTTCTTCGGAAAATCCACTTAAATGGGAGGGGGGTGAATAAATTGAAAAATTAGTTGAATTCTTTGTGTGGGGATACATATGTGTCAAAAACTAATGATGTTAAAGACGTGAAAATTGGTATTTGGAGTCTCCTTTAAAAATAAAGAAACACTCATTTTGGGGAAGGGGAAATCAACTTAATGGGTAGGAAGAGGGGGGTGAAAAAGGAGTTGAATTACGTTTATGAGGATACATATATCTCAAGAAATGAAGATATTACAGACGTGAAAATTAGTATTTGGAATATCCTTTAAAGATAAAGGAACACGCATTTCTTTTCTTGGAAATCGGCGTTATGGGTCTGGGGTTGAATATAATTAAATAAGGAGTTAAAATAAGTTTGTGAGGTTACTTTATCTTTAAAACTGCAGCTGTTACAGACGTGAAAGTTGGTATTTTGAATTTCACTTCAATAATAAAGAAACACATATATTTTTTAAAGTCCACTTAAGGCGGGAGAGGGGTGGAAAGAAGTGAAGAAAAAGTTGAATTACTTTTATGAATATACATGTATCTCAAAGGCTTAAGGTGTTACGGACGCACAGACATGAACACTGGTATTTGGAATCTCCTTTAAAAATAATGAAACACGTATTTTTTTTGTTTTCGGGAAATCCATTAAGGGGCTTAAAGGAATTGGAAAAGAGGGCGAATTTTTAATATGAGTACCGGTATATCTACATTATATGTCAAAAACATAACACGCTAGAGACAAGAAACTTGATATTTGGAAAGTCCTTTGAAAGTACAGGAACATCTACCTCTTTGTTTTCGGAGAATGCACTTAACGGGGGGTGAAAAGTGTAAAAAAAATAGTTGAATTACTTCTTATGAGGATACTTGCATCTTAAAAACTGAAGATGTCACAGACGAGACAATTTTTATTTGGAATCTCCTTTAACAATAAAGAAACAATTATTTTTGTTTTCGGAAAATAAACTTAAATCGGGGTGGTTTGGGGGAAGGACTGATCAAGGGGTTGAATTCTTTTTATGGGGATACTTAAATATATCTCAAAAACTGAAGATGTTACAGATGTGGGAATAGTTATTTGGGATCACCTTTAAAAAGTAAAGGAACATGTTGTACCGTACCCAGGGGTAAATACCCTCTAGGACGATGCCTCCATTCCTGTATGAACATCCGACTAACTCAGGGTTGGGCAGAGTGTGGGTTGGTTGTCGATTGGGTCAGGATAAAAAGTCGAAGTTCTACTCTAAAATAGCAATCAATGACAGGAAATGGAGGTATAACACGAATGAGAAACAATCATAAGGGGTAAGATGGATTTATTAATAAATATCCCCGATCAAGTCACATGAAAATAATTGAATCAAGAAAAATAAAAATTTGTAAAAAAATGAACTCAAAGTATAGAAATAAATCGAAATTAGAAACGTTAATAGAATGATTATACAAATTTGACATTAAAAAAAACAAGTTCAACAAGGAACATTTATATAAATCAAGACTGAGTTTCTTCTTATAGTCCAATATTTATGTTGTATGGCAACAATTGTACGCAAACACTGCCATGTGGTATTTCCGTATGGAGTTTCACACTATCGCATCCCAACGACACGGTTTCAAAGTTAAGTTACTCCCGAGAGTCATCAAACAATTTCCGTAAAATAAAAGTTACGTTATACTGAAAAGTTACGACGAAAGAAAAATAATTAAGACGCAATGGACGCTAGGTAAGTTATGCAAAATACTAGGGGCAAATCCTACACTGTATTTACAACAATTCAAATAATCAAACTAAACATATATGTACATCGGATATCGAGTAAAGTCTTAAATGCTACACTGATTCTAATGTGAATCCCGGTTCACTACAAAAGATCTAGACAGATCTAGACAGAACTAGATAAACCAACAATACTTCAGCACTCGGGCTGTTCCCTTTAAAAAACAACGAGACAAGGTATACAATCACAAATAATAATGTAAAAACCATCATCCTGTAAGGGAAAAACATAATAATAACCCTTAATATCATGAAGAAAGCAATGGGCAACATTGCCTCCTTCTGCTGCGTTTGAGCGCTCAACAGCGCGGTCATCCGTCATGTACTTCCGGGTAGATTACGAGCTGTAAAGAAATATTGAACTCCACTATGCTAAAGATTGGATTTTGTCTCCCGAGGCCGCCACAAGGAAATACTGTCTCCTTCACACATACAGATAAACACAGGCCAGGAATCAGCTTGTCATGAGATAACGCCTTTCATCAACTACACGGAAACTCACGTATATTCATTCCTTCTTAGCATGCTTGGGCCATTTAACAACATCAGACTCAATAGTCTGGAATTAACACTGTCCATTCTGATCACAAAAACACTCAGAAGACACTAGGCAGGCACACACATCTGCACAATACACTTTATCTTGTCAGGCATACAATCAGCCTGCACCAATACATTATAATTCAGCATGCAATTATTATCTCATTAATTCTCATGAATCCCACTGGCCTTTCCACATAATGAGACGCAGTTCGAGTCCTTGGCAGACCATCAGGCAAACAGAATCCAACTTAACATCAAAGATCTTATATTAACAACGACGTTCTGCAGCTCCTTCTGGCAGCTTCTGTAAAACCATGCATCATGCAAAATAGCTATACCTGTCTCTCTGAATAACCGAAATAAAATGAATTTATACGTGTTTGACGTAATATAAAAATGAACCTGTCGATCTAGCTCTTCTAGCATATATATAAGGAAAACTCGGAATATCCTACGCTAAGTAATATACACAAATAAACAACAACTGATCCTATCAATCCCTCATTTTCCCAAACGTCTACTCATAAAGCAAAATGAAAATAAAATAAACATGCATTATTCTCGTATCCGAATCTATCATAGTAACAAAATTAAACAAACACATGCCGTCAGGCTTACTTTACATGAAAATAAAAATTCTATCTACACTGCCCTAGTACCTTAACATAACATACATATCATGCCATAAATATTACATGCGCCTTACTGTATTTTACGTGACTCTCGGGATACCAGGATAGCAGCTTACATCCCCACTGACTTAGGGATCTACTCCATGTTAATCACACCATTAACATGTGTGAATGCACTTCCTTCTTCTGCAGGTGTATCCATCATCTTGCTGGAAAATAATCCACTGGAACACAGAAGACTATAGTTGATAATCTCTTCGCTGTTTAATGCTGCGAGCCGAAATACACTTTCTCTTTACCAGATCAGCTAAACACACTGATTCACATATATATTACACACTTCACTTAAAGGGTAAAAATACAGTTTGAAAAGCAGCCCACGGTTCGGTACGAAAGTTCCACGCGAATACGCGCCCGTCGCGGAATAGTGAAACAATAGCACGTTTCCACTACACTTGTTACTCAGCGGTCACTAAACACCGTCTTTATCGATTGAAAGTAAACTCTGTCAAAATTATACTATTTCATTACTCAAGTACAGTAAATTATCGCGACTGCACGATTTAAAACATCAATGTAAATCAGTTACTGTTACTGGAATAACACCACGTTAATCACGATCACCAGTCACAGAGTTAATGCATCCGCACTGTTCAAATCTTTACCACAGAAATACAGAGTTGGTGCATCCGCACTGTTCAAATCTTTACCACGGAATGACGCTCTCCAGAGCTAAGGTTACTGAGGAGGCTTCGGTGACGCCAAAAATGCTGGGGTTCCCGGGTGTCTGAAACAACCACCAATCAGAGAGTTCGTCATATATGATGACACAATACTTATTGTGATATATTTACAAAACACAGCTCAAACACTAGCAAATCTCTTCCACCAATTTTTATTATACATTTCCAAATATATCTGACTTCTGAAACTGTGGAAAACCGATCTCCTACAGAAACTCACATTATCCACATAGCACGTTGGTCATCCTGGAATTAATATTTGGCGCGGTGTAGCCTTCAAATTTGCCAAATCCTTAAGTTCCCATTGGCTAAAATATCTTGCTTGGTCAGCATCTAATACACGCGTCGATCCTTGCCAGCGCTTGGGTACGCTATCCTTTCTCACGGTCATACGGAAACATGAAGCAATATCCAGCGACTTACTGTCTTGCTCAACATCCGGTATCAACTATCTTTGGGGTACGATGCTTTAACATGTTAGACTGTAACTTTTATGAATAAATTTTACATATTTGGTCAAATAATATTCCAATTATTATTATGTACCGGCAGGATACGGCTCAATGTATTTATTTTTTAGACTTCAGAGAAGACTGTTTTTCACTTGTACAGTTGTATGTCGCATGGTCGTCTTAGCCGCAAAAGATAATACCACAAACATGATTTACGAATAATTTCTGGGGTAAATGAAACTCAATTTTTGGGTGAGTTTTTATACTTTACGAATTTTCAGATAATGTTTTAGTTCAATGCCGAGGAACGATTACTTTCATCAAATTACGAAATCCACGCGAGCGAAGTCGCGGGTAATTGCTAGTAATATATATTTTGATTGTACTTCGTTGTACTACTGCGAGTAACCATTTCAACCGGGATTTATCCCAGTTCCAATCTATATGTTAATACTACTACTACTACTACTACTACTAATACATATTTATTACAGAATGTTGTGCCTTTCAGCGATCAGTCAACAAGCATCTGTAAATTTATTAATTGCCACCACAATCATCCATTTGTAACTAGTGCTGTGGCCTTGTTTATTTCTATAAATCTTATTTTTAAATCCCTGGAAATTGAGTGTAACCATCGTCGTCTTGGTCTCCTTCTACCCCCTTTACCCTCCATAAATGAGTCTATTATTTTCCAAGGTAAACTACACTCCTCCATTCGCCTCACATGATCTCACCATCGAAGCCGGTTTATGCGTACAGCTTCATTCACTGAGTTCATTCCTAATTTAGTCTTCATTCCTTCCTGCACCCTCCCACCTGTTTGTACCAGCAACCATTCTCGCTACTTTCATGTTTGTTACTTCTAGCTTATGAATAAGATATCCTGAGTCCACCGAGCTATCGCTCCTGTAAAGCAAAGTTGGTCTGTAAACAGACCGATGTAAAGATACTTTCATCCATGAGCTGATTTAATTCTTACAGAATACTGTTGATCGCAACTGCGAGCTGACTACATTAGCTTCACTGCACCTTGAGTCAATCCCACTTATTATACTACCATCCTGGGAGAAAACACGTACTAAATACTTGAAATTATCTACCTGTTCCAGCTTTCTATTCCCAATCTGACATTCCTTTCTCTTGGATTTCTTACCTATTGAAAATAATTTAGCCTTAGAAAGGCTAATTTTCATCCCATACTCATAGCACCTATTTTCAGGTTCCAAGATATTAGACTGCAGGCTTTCGGCACAGTCTGCCATTATGATCAGGTTGTCAGCATAGACCATACTGCATACTACATTTTCACCTAACTGAATCCCTCCCTGTCATATTATACCTTTCAGCAGATAATAACAATTATAATAATGAATCCACTCAGCTATTCGTCCAGTTCACTCACAAATTGTGAAAACAAAAGAAGTGTTGTGAGTAACAGTGGCTGCTTAGAATTACTAGATGGCAACAACATGTTGGAACAGTCCTGGCATTTGTCTGATGTGAAAATTGGAAACCGCAGTACACCGTTTTCAGGCTGCCGGCATCTCCGGAATATAAGCTCACGGCTACACGACCTGTTCTGTGTAGCTTTCTAGCTCGATCGTCTTATTTCTTCTCTTCTGATTATAGTCAAGGAGAGAAACTGTAGTCTTACTTCCCATCATCACTATGACTCGGATTTCTATCACCAAAGAACTATGGAACGTGCATGCACTTATGGCTTGAAAAGTATGAAACTATGATGGAAAGACTTAGAAATATAATACAAAGATAATTTCGATGTTAGGCCTTTTACGATGATGTTGATGATCATTGCTTAAAGAGCTCGAAACGAGCCACAATTCTTTCTATGTATACCGAAATTTATAGGATAAACTGGATAAAAGTTTCGTCATTTAACTGAAATTCATGTTTAGTTCGCTGTTCGTTAAATGGAGTGGTATTTACAATTTATGTTTCAAGTGATCTCACTCTTTCACTTCTCGTCTGTTGGAAGCTCCATTTATGTCGAGTAATCCCATTTAAATTCGTTGAATAATAACGTATGTGACGTCGAGACGTATGCATAGTAGGCAAAAAATATGAAACGAACTAGATGAAGGAAGGAAGGAAGGAAGGAAGGAAGGATTGCCATCAGAAAATTAAATCGTGAATTGCGAGATGCTTGATGGTAAAACTCATTGCCCTCGGGAGAAAGAATCAAACACGCGACGGTGGGATACGATGAATAGCTACAGCAAATGTATTGGTTCCTTTCATGTAACCTGTCATAGAGAAGTGCAAGCGAGTTGATGGTTCAATAATGTATAGAGCTTCAACTAGATGGTATTGAAAACGTTCATTCGTGTAAAAAGAATCATTTGATCTCCTTTCGCATGAAAGTGTATTTAAGTGAAGAACATCTCACTTTTCGATTGTTTCTATGTATGTATGTATGTATGTATGTATGTATGTATGTATGTATGTATGTATGTATGTATGTATGTATGTATTGTGCCCTTTGAAGGTGGGCTAATCAGTTGGTCGAGATAAACATTAAATTCGTTTATTTAAATAAATTAAATTTACTGACCTGAATGGAAATAATTCATTGATACATCTTACAGGAAATTATATAAAAGAAAATAATGTTTACATCTAGCATTCTTGATATGCTCTGAATCAATCATTTTTCCCTTTTCAAATGAAGACAGCCAAGGTAACCGAAACACTAGATCTACATTTTATGCGATGATTTAAAATAATCAATTTTACTTATAAGGAAATAATAAAAATTATTAACAAAAGTTTTTGAGAATGGACTTGCTTACAACTTGTCAAATTTATTTCTGTCTTAGCATAGCTCTCCCATTGGTTCACATTTAAAAATCATGTATCATTTACATGATTAATATCCTCATACCTGGATTTTCAACATAAGAAACAAAATAAATATCAAAGTTTGAACAACATGAGGACAACAACACAACAAATAATAAAAAATGTCCACAAAAATCACCCACTATAGCCTGAAATACACTCAACTTTGAAAAGACATTCATAACGTAGTGGCAATAGATATATATTCTGTTGCTTCAGGGATTTACGTTATTATTTAACATGTTAATCGTTAAGTGACTCAGTGATTGTTGACTTATTATTTTTACTATCTTTACAGGATTCTCAACTCAAAAATATAAGCTAATCTCACACTATCTAATATACAGTAGCGTGTATAATACACTAGCCCATCTCATCTTCCCCTAAACAAACCCACACTTGCTAGCTGGATCAATAAGTATTATATCTAAATTAAGTAAATACATGTCAAACATGACTGTTCTCCACCAGCATAAGGTTAGTCTTGTAAATGTCGTCATGTACATCACTTTTCTCCCCATGGACATTTCAGCATAATAATGTACGAGCAGAAAAATTTCACAATCAGCTATCACTGTGTATTAAAGAGTGGCTCATGGAAACTTTATCAAAACAGCTATAACCGGTCATGCCTGGCGTAATCCGTTACTGAAGTGGAAAGGTTATGACATCTTGGTTTCATTTCATAAAATGTTTTACAACATTACCTAACCTTTTTTGAAGAATACATATCAAAACTGTCCTACTTATCCACGATAACAGCAGACCTAACTTCACTGTAGTGGTTGAATTTTGTGGTGGAATTATCATGTTTAGCATTTCAATCGCACTGTTTTCAGTTTATATTAGGATTGTTGTATTTACGTGATGCCTCAGATATAGGCCTCGCTTCGTAAACTTCAGCACGTACTATTATTTTAACACTACATTTTCTAACCGGGGAATAATTCTCCAATTCTTCACTTGACTCGCCTCACAGTGAAACAACTAGCCGTAACCTTAACGGGAACATATCAGAAACTATTGTAATCTAATAATCTGGCAAATATCTCTCTATAACTGGGAAATTGCCCCATCAACCAGCAATTCCCGCCTTGTAACATTCCAGAAACTAGGCCAATGCACGTAGTCTGACCTCACCTATTCCTCATAATTGGGAGATCCCACTGTTACAATTCCCACCTTCAACACATTGAATGCCACGTCATGACACTTAACTTCCCTCTATTGTAGCGTCATCCATATATGAATGACGTGCAGATGAGCTATATCAGGCTTCGTCATTCGCATACGAACGACGTACAGTAAAATCAAATGGTAGCCTTAAAATGTGGCCCACGGGTTACTTTTTAGTGTGCTTGGTTTGGCTGTACCTGTGATGGAATTGGGTATACCGTGCCGGCCACTATCCCGCATTCGGGAGATAATGGGTTCGAACCCCACTATCGGCAGCCCTGAAGATGAATTTCAGTGGTTTCCCATTTTCACAGCAGGCAAATGCTGGGCCTGTACGTTAAAAAGGGCCACGGCCTCTTCTTTCCCACTCCCAGGCCTTTCCTGTCCCATTGTCGCCACAAGACCTATTTCCTGTCCCATTGTCGCCACAAGACCTACCTGTGTCGATGCGACGTAAAACAATAACTTGTAACAAGGAAAATAAACCGAAATCATTTTAACATTCTACTATAGCAAACTACATCAGAGTAGTTCAGTAACACTCCCTTCAGTTAAACAGACAAATAGGAGAACTTCAATCTGTCATTACCATTACAACATTACTTTTATTCCTTTTTATGCGATGGAATAATAATAATAATAATAATAATAATAATAATAATAATAATATATAATTATAATAAATATTATATTATTATTATTATTATTATTATTATTATTATTATTATTATTATTATTATTATTATTATTATTATTATTATTATTATTCATGGTGTGGGTTCCCGTAGTCAAGTCCTAGTTTGTGAACCATAACCAACGACTGAGTGGCCTGGTAAGTGGTATTACGCGTCGGGATACCATTTGCTACGGAATGGGAGAGGGCATCTCGGACATATTCTGAGTCATGGCCCTCCTTGTGCTCAGGCTGCTAGGACTATGAAATCCACCATGGTCTCTAAAGCGTTAGAGGAGAGATCCTGACTTGGACTATGTTTAAGTAAGGGCAGCATCTTGCTTTGCAGAAAAGGACGAGCTGACTGTCGTAGTGAAAGGACATACGTGCCTCTCGCTGCGCTCTCTGTCTCCTTGCCAGGCGCTCTGTACTTTTCAAGTATCTGCCAGGCACTTGTACTTATTAGTACATTTTCGAAGGAGCATTGTCTGAGCTGTAGCACTTTTCAGTGCTCGCTCTTTCTTCTGTTTCAGGATTTCTTACAGGAGGACAGGATGGAGAAGCCGACCCTACCAGTGAGACTGGTCGACCAAGACTACGAAGGAGCCTTCGACAAGATACAAGACGCGCTCAACACGATGGCAGCCCCCCGCTATGAACGCCCTGGGCTGGTGGTGTTCAACCGGTGGGGTGAGCGCGACCACGAGGGGACGCTTCGAGTATTCGACCACCTCAATGCGACGGCGGAGTCCATTGGGGAGCCACTCCTGCAGATCATCGGCCATATGGTCCCTGGCTGGGCGATCATCATCCGGCCTAATGACGCAGCTAGCTTCAGGGTCTACGAGGAGCGCACGTCCCAGCAGTTCCAGGTTGCCCGGCTACCAGGATTCAGGGAGCATCTGGACGTCTCGGGCTACCAGGAGGCAGCCTCGCAGACGGAGCCAACGACCGAGGACGACGGCGGCGCTCCCGAGCGCCGCGACGGCGCGACTCCAGTTGGAAAGCTGTACTCCACTAAGTACACGCAGACCAACAAGGCGACAACCAGGGCGAAGTGGTCGCAGACGCAGGCCTACCAGGAAGGGCCTGTTACCCGGGCGCAAACCAGGAACGCGCCCGTGATGGTGGAGAGCAGCACAGCGGTGGAGAAGGACGCCCCCTGGCGTACTGAGACTGCTGCCCAGGTCCAGCCTGCCTGCACGTCTGTCGAGTTGCAGACCTCGATGTGCGCCCCCCAGGACAGGGAACGCAGTCGAGTGTTAGCACGGACCGACGCCACCGCCGCCGCCAGCCAGGAGAAAGAAGAAGATGGCGACGCAGAGGAGCCGGCAGCTACCCCGGGGTCACCAGGCCGGGAGGAGGGCCACCAGGGCGAGGCCTCTTCCCCAGCCGAGAAGCAACCCTTGGGACCGACCGACGCCGCCGCCAGCCAGGGGAAAGAAGAAGATGGCGACGCAGCGCAGCCACCAACTACCCCGGAGTCACCAGGCCGGGAAGAGGGCCACCAGGACGAGGCCTCTTCCTCCGCCGAGAAGCAACCCCCGGGAAGAAGAAGAAGACGACGCCGCACCAGGAAGCAAAAGGCGACGCTGGCTCACCAGGAGAGGACCGCCAAGCCGCAACCCAGGACTGCTCCCAGGACAGCAGCCAACCGAGGAGCCAATCAGGAGAGGACCTCAGCGGGTAGCGGCAGTCAGGTGAGAGTGAAACGTCCCCCTCAGCAGCTCTTGCAGTGTTTCCGCTGTCTGAGGTGGGGCCACCGTCAGGTCAGCTGTGGGCTCGAGGTGAGGTGCAACCGCTGTGGTGGTGATCACTACTACACGGCCTGCGCAACACTTAGAGACGCGCCGGTGTGCGCCAACTGCGCGGGGGGCCACCCGGCCTCCCATCGCAGTTGCCCAGTCTACCGGGCCATGGCGCGGGCAGAGAGGAAGGAGGCCCGGCGCCATGACCCACCCCCTTCCAGGAGGCCCCCGCCTCGGCGGGCTTGGCCTCATACTCCGGGATCGGAGACTGGGTACGAGGTACCCCAAGGAGGTGGAGTCGTGCGACAGGCCCTAGTGGTACTCGACGCATGGCTCCGCAGCCGGCAAGGACCGTGCTAGTCACAGCAGTGCCCAGACGGACTGATCCCCAGGTGATGGAATGGCAAGGAATTGGTTTATGTATTGTGCATGTTACCTGTTCCTAACTAACACAACCTCTGGTCTTTTCCAGCCCACATCCTTGCATGTGCTATCACAAGATGTCAGGTTTTACATGTAGGCTCTTTCTTCTTTCTGCCTATGTGGTTTTTCCCTGACCCTTCAATACCATACTTCAACACCATATACCTAATACAATCTCGCCTGGTAGCGTGTCTGACATGGAAACAGGCAGATACTCCTTGTATCACTTCCCACTCTTCCCTGCTATCTCTTTCTTCTTCTTAGAAATAATAGCATGTCGGAGGCCATGTAGATTGAGTCGTTGGTCACGCGGGGGGAGCGGGCTTCGGGGGCCCCCCCGATAAAAAAAAAAAAAAAGCTTCGCAGAATTTTCCGAGCTCAGAACATGTTAAGCAAGCCTCGGACCTATGGTAGTAACGTAGTCCCACTCCCTTTTTGCCAGACGAGGGACTCCTTGGAAACTATTTGGCAAACCAAATGGAATTGGATGGGGAGCTATCAATATTAATGGGGCTTATAGGAGAAGGAAAGTAGAACTGGCTGAGTCAGCAAAGAAGAAGCATCTGGATGTGCTGGGAGTAAATTATATTCGGGTAGGGAGAGGAAAGAGGAAGAGATAGGAGATTATCAAGTGTGCTTGACTAGTGTTGAAAAGGGAAGGGCAGAGAGCGGGGTAGGGCTGTTCATCAGGAATACTATAGCACGGAACATAGTTTCTGTTAGGCACGTAAATGAGTGATGATGTGGGTAGATTTGGCATTTGGAGGAATTAGGACGAGAATTGCCTCAGTGTATTCATCATGTGAGGGTGCAGATGAGGTTGAAGTTGACAAGTTTTATGAAGCAGTGAGTGACATCATGGTCAGGGTCAACACCAAAGTGAGGATAGTGCTAAAGGGCGATTTAAATGCGAGAGTTGTAAATAGAACTGAGTGAAACGAAAGGGTGACTGGTAAATGTGGGGAAGATATGGAAGCTAATAGGCATGGGACACGTTTGCTGGACTTCTGTGCTAGTACGGAACTATCAGTTACGAATACATTCTTCAAGCATAAGGCTATTCACCGCTACACATGTGAGTGTAGGGGTACCAGATCCATAATAGACTCTGTTTTAACCGACTTCGAATTCAGGAAATCTGTTGGGAATGTACGGATTTTGCGGGGATTTTTCGATGAGACCGACCACTATCTGATCTGTAGTGAACTCAGTATTTTTAGGCCTAGGATAGAGAAAGTGAAATCAGTTTGCAAACGAATAAGGGTAGAAAATCTCCAGGACGAGGAAATTAGACATGATAAGCGATATGATAAGCGAAAAGTTCCTAACAGTGGACAGTAAGCAGTTTCAGGATATAGAAAGGGAATGGTTGGCATACAGGGATGCTGTAGTGGTAACAGGAAGGGAATGCGTAGGAACAACTGTGTGTAAAGAGGGGCAAAAGCGAATATCTTGGTGGAATGATGAAGTGAGAGTAGCTTGTAAACCCAAATGAAGGCGTTTCGGAAATGGTTCCAAACTATTACTGATGCAGACAGGGAATTGTGCGTAGATGAAAGAAACAGAGCGAAGCAGATAGTCGTTGAATCCAAAATGAAGTCTTGAGTAGATTTTGGTAATAACCAGGAAAGGCTAGGTCAAGCAGCAGGAAAAACTTTCTAAACGGTAATAAGGAATCTTAGGAGTACTAAATATCGTAGTATTTTATTTAAGATTTTAATTAAGTGTTAATTGTAATAGAGGGCCTCGAGCCCAGACTTCTCCACTGTAAAAAGTCACTAATAAATAAATAAATAAATAAATAAATAAATAAATAAATAAATAAATAAATAAATAAATAATAATTATTACAAGTTTTTATGTAAATGTTCTCCTAGCATGGTAGTATAGTACGGAAGAGTGAATCAATGTGCAGTGAGCTCGCAGTTGCGATCAACTTATTATTTAAGAAGGAAGTCAGCTCCCGGACGAAACTATCTTTACAATTTTGGTTTACGGGAGTGAAAGCTGGGTGGACTCAGGATATCTTATTCATAAGCTAGAAGTAACGGACATGAAAGTAGCGAGAATGATTTCTGGTACAAACAGGTGGTAGCAATGGCAGGAGGTACTCGGAATGAGGAAATAAAGGCTAAGTTAGGAGTGAACTTAATGTATGAAGCTGTACGCATAAACCGGCTTCGGTTGTGGGGTCATGTGGGGCGAATGGAGGAGGTTAGGCGACCTAGGAGAATAATGGACTCTGTTATGGAGGATAAGAGAATTAGAGGCAGATCAAGACGACAATGTTTAGGCATAGTTTCTAACGATTCAGCTATAAGAGGTATAGAATTAAATGAGGCCACAGCACTAGTTACAAACAGAGGAATGTGGCGACCTTTAGGAAATTCACAGAGTCTTATAGACTGAACGCTGAAAGGCATAACGGTCGATAATGGTGTACGTATGCATGTATTGCTATTATTATTAATATTATTAGATCAATGTCTAGCTGCATGGCTAAGTATTTCCATACTTGCAACTGGTCCAACGGCTCCTGGGTTCAATTCCCGGCCACGCCGTATGTTTTAACCTTCATTTGTTAATTCCGATGGCTCTGGAGCAGGGTATGTGTTCCATCTTCAGTATTAGAAATCATCATAGATAGGGCCCCAGCCTCACAGACGCGCAGGTCATGTATAAGGAGGTAGTCGGAGGACCTGCACCAGGCCTCTCCCGAGGCCACATGCCATTATTATTATTATTATTATTATTATTATTATTATTATTATTATTATTATTATTATTATTATTATTATTACGAGATCACCGATGCTACAAAATCCACATTAGAATTTAACCTGGAGAATAATCCACATCCACCTTTATGATTAATGTGCGTCTTGACTCACTTAAGGAAAATGTCATAAAATAGCCATAAATATGAATACAATTGAAACAGCTTATCTTTATAATAGAACTAAATTTAGACTTATATGGTGGAAAAATCTCCGAGTCGGGGTACATGGTTCAGTCAGCTAAGTTATACGTTTAGCTTTTCATTTTAAGGGTAACGCTCATCTTCTAGTGACTCGTCACGTGACTCTCGGAAAATTCAATAATTCTTGAAAAGTACTGCCATCTGATACAAAGCACTACATTAGTCAAATAAAATACACGATCTCTTCTACCTTCCCTTACAACACCTCAACTATTTCATTAGCACTGGTTTGTAAGCACACGCGACTTGTATATTTGTTTTAAATAATAGATTTATTTAATAACTAATACTCCAGTGCGTCAGGCATGGCTGTAATTCACGTGGTGAGGGATTAATATTTAATTCCCGAACTGATACCTAGCGATCTCTAATTCTGCAAGTATACCCTAGCAACATCTGCTAAGTCTTTAATGTAAGGCACGGAAATTTCTAAGTCCCACGACTTTCTCTCAATTTTTTATGTTAACACAGACGAACTTACAACTTCTTATGTCGAGCTGTGAGAACTCAAAAATATTTCAAGTCCCGATCCAAACTCGACTTCACTCACGGTTGGAAGACTACCATTTTGATTTTGGCTAACTCTCCGCCTCAAACTGCTAAACATTTTCTAAGTCCAATTTTCTAAATTTAGGATCCAGGTCGACGTGGATGCGACCTCTGAGGGACTACAAGTCTGATATCTTTCTCACGGTTCAGTGAGATTTCAAGCCTTTTCCCCATTGAAACGCAGGTATTAATCTACATTTGGTCAATAGCAGTTCCTCGAGGCCCTAAATGGTGGCAAGCTCGTATCATAGGCACTGTATTTTTATTTCAATGTTCCAACAACTTCCTTGTACTATGTAACTGTTCACAGTTTCATGGGTGATGTATACTGAAGAAAGGTTTATATATTTCTAGAATTTGATGTATTTTGCGGACTTTCTCCTCTTCTAGTGTTACCTCTAACAGGTGTCGACTGTATGGTTCTCCAAGAAGCACATCTTATTAAACACATGGTAAATCATTTAGATTCCTTACTTGTTTATTAGGATAAAATGCCCTTATATTTGAAGGGGTCGGGGCAAAAGAGTGCCAAGCAACATTTTCTTAACTTTAAGGGAGAGCAGTTAGAAAGTTTGTTCAAATCGTGAAATCGTACCATTCACGGGAATGATGTAATAATAGCTTTGAAAGGTTCAGTAATATTCATTGTATGCGATTTGCAGGAATAATTTCTTTCGGGCTGCTATTTGTAGAGTAAAAGTCAATACTTTTAATACCACGTCACCTAATACTGTGGCTTGGCACTTTATTGCCCCAATGGGAGGGACACTTATTTTAGGAATATTATTTTATGATAATGAAACAATGTCTGATATTTCAACTATTTTAATCAGAAGTGAAAACTAACACCAATCTTCAATTAAAATAACATTTCCACCAATAATATTTAAATTGGTAGCAGTGGAAATCGGGGTAGAACTGGCAACTGAAAATAAATTTAAATAAATCAACATATACCCATCACGGGAAAAGGTCTGCTTGTATCTTTTAACTATGATGTTCTTTTCAAAATATGGAATTTAGGGACTTATAACTGCACATGCATAACATTAAAACTAAAAGATCAGCTGCTCCTTTCCTACACTTCTTCAGCATCATTAGTGTCTTCAGAATCAGGAATCAAGCTGAGATAAAACTGGTGATGGACAGGTGGGTCATAGTCCAGGAGTTTCAACACATCTTGCAGTTTATTTTTCTTTATTTTTCGCACAGTAGTGTACTTTCGTTTCGAGCTCAATGTTGTGGGGTCGCTTCTTTTTCGCACGCTACAGTCTTCAAAATCCATATTCACTCTTGTTTTTAGTTTGATAAACCATGGATTACTTGCTTCAAATTTGATCAAATTACGTCTGTGAATTTAAATTCCATGCCACTTACACATAATTTTTTTACTGGTGTTCAGGAGTCCAACTTTTAATGCTGCCGGGTCATAAAAGTCGTCTTGTTTCATGTCTGTTACACTGAACTTCTTCTTTCTCCCGCGTCGTACACAGGCTGTTGATTTCGTTGGTACTTCTCAGTTTTAACAAAGTCTCTATCTGATGGCAAGAATGTGTGGCCAGATGTTAAAAACCGGTGTTCGATCTCATTAAATCGTTTAGTGTGAATTAAATAAGGCCAGAGTGCCATTATATTCCAGTTTTTATTCTGGCCCCCGCAGTTATCAGAAAAAATCACAAGCTTTTTAGCATCGACGGCGTTTGTTTTCAGATACTTTACAACTGCACTACCTATTTCGTCACTGCCTCGCCTACAATACTCTCATCCCACAAAAACATGCACACTAAGTCTTTACCACAGTCATGAATGCCTACATTGTATGTCCACATTTTCCGTAGCTTGGCTCTCCTTCAGGTGTCCTGTATCTCCGTTTTACAGGAATAGCTCCAATAAATCCAAATAAATAAGCCTTTTGCTTATCAAAATCAGCGAGATCCCAAAACCCATTAAATATTGACAATATCTGTTGTTCAACAAGTTCAAAATATCTCAGGGGACAGCGACATAGCTCTCTAAGTTTTGATCCTGGAACAACTTTTCCGGTCTTACAAGCTACATATTCTCTTCCTTCGTTTCGCCTCTTCTTATTCATCTGTATCTTAATACGTCTATTTCTTTTCCTAGAATTCGGGCCTTTCTCAGGCGAATGTTAAGGTATCCTTGAATGATCCAGGATATCCTAAACAGTGCAAAACACCAAGTCTTAGTACGAGAAATACCCAAGTTGTATCCTCTGTTATGTAACTAATAACGATACTTTAGCAAGAGTGCTGCAAAATTATGCACTATTTTTTCTGTTAACTCGTATAAATCTCTGGTCGCAAGTGACAATGTAACCTTTCTTGAGAAAAATGATGACTGGTAGCAACAGATTTAAAATTGGAGCAATATAGTGCCAAGCCACATAATGCATATTTGCGAATGTTTGTCAACAACTGCCTTAAACTAACTTGAGTAAACTTTGAACTGAAAAAGCCACTTGCTATAGATCCAAGAGTGTGTTATAACGGTTTCTAAAACATAACCTAATGACTTAATAAGTTACATAACCCAAGCAACAATGGAAGAAAATTTAGTTATGGTCAAAATAATGCCAAGCAACACCTACCTCACTTCCGCTTTGAGAGGGAATTTCATATGCTATGTGGGGACGATAGTCAGCGTCTATATCAGGATCACTGAGATATTCTTCAGAATCACTCGAAAACACAAGCTTCCTCCTACAATCCATGATAATCTGGGTCTCCTGGTTGCTTGTCACTGTTTTGCTCCGAGTGTTCCTAAGAACTGTTTGGGGCAACAAGATGAAAGTCACATGCAGTGCCACTTGAATGTGTTTCTATGCAAGTTTCCAGTGTTTACTGATAGCTTATCATAATCCTCAACAAATGGCACCGACAGCTCAGTTTTGTCAAAAATGTTGCTTGGCACTCTTTTGCCCCGACCCCTTCATTTGTTCACATATGGACTTTATTAACGTTGGAGAGAAAATTTTCATGCTTTTTATGTGAGTAATAGCCCTGCTTCCTATTGGTCGAAAGATTTATTGGAGCTTAGACAATGAGAATGAATAATTGGAGAGGCTTTACAACTCCCGAGAGGAATAACTAATCTTTATCTCTATCTCGTACGAGCCCAAGTCCATGGGTACAGTATGTATGTAAGCTATGTCATAAGCCCAGACGCTTGTTAGATCATCAAAATACACCATCAGAGTTTAAGCGATTAGCAGGAAACGCTGAAACCTATCGTGGCACTAAAATAAGGGGTACTAGGCAAGATGAGGAGTGAGGTAATTTGCCATTGCTTTCCTCAGTGGGTGAAAGAAGACTATTGCAGCACGACTGACCCTAAAATTAGCAACTTTCATAACACTCAGACGCGCCAGTTGTGCTCCGAATTTCATTACTCAGCACCACTCGTATCTCAGCAGTTTCCATGTTGTCACAGCTCTAAATGAAATTGAGACTTCAGTGGAACCTACATGTTGCACTGGCCTACACTATGTACCAGATGAAAGAATACCGCCTCCATCCAGAAATGGAACGCGTTGGAATGTATGTAGGTGTTGAAAAAATGTACATGTAAACGTCTCCAGATTTAGTTTAAACTTTGCAATTATTTTAGGAAATTAGTTTTATTTATTTAAGATGTATTTTCTGCACGACTATATGATGTTTTATTGATTCATCTATAATTTGGTAAATAATTAATTCTTTTTTAATCTATCTACTTATCTACGTATGAAAATAATAATAATAATAATAATAATAATAATAATAATAATAATAATAATAATATAATAATAATAATAATATTAATAATAATAATAATCTAACCCCACATGAGTTCTTTTAAGTACCGGTAAATATGCTGACACGAGGCTGGCGTATTTAAGTATCAAAACTACCAACTTGGGCTCAGAGTATGTATGTATGTATGTATGTATGTATGTATGTATGTATGTATGTATGTATGTATGTATGTATGTATGTATGTTATTGGCTTTTCGTCTCACTGATCACCTTTACGATTTTCAAAGACACCGAGATACCAAAAGTGTGTCCCAGAGGGGTTCCCTTTTGTGCCAATAAACCTACCGACATATGTATCATGTTCGTATTCTATGTATGGGGACTTTAAAAATTGTTTCGAGGCTTTCTTACGTAAACATATTTATTTTACTCCCAAAAGTAAATACTTATTCATTTTCCGTTACTTTTGCCCTTGTGCTCAGCAATTCTGTAATTTCGTCCTCGTAGATTTGTACTGACTTGGAGTTATAAAAATCACCCAACGGCTGTTCGTCCCCGTAGCAAATAGGTTAGTTTTATTACCTTCCATACCCGGGGACCTGCGTTCGATACCCGGCAATGCCACAAATTTAAGAATGGCAGGAGGGCTGGTATGTGGTTGAAATGGTACATGCAGCTCAACTCCATAAGGGCTGTGCCTGAAAAGAGCTGTACCACCTCGGGATGAGGATACGAGTTCACTTTTAACCAGTTGCCTTTTTTGTTGTTGTTGACAACTGTCCGCAAAAACGGAACAGGAGGAAATTGGATTCCATTGAATATGTCGACATTCTGTATAGTCATTCTCTTGTGAAGTCCTACGGGTGATCACAGGCACGTGATATCTCGCACTGGCTTGCTAGAATAAAGCACCTTTCCTATTCCCCGGTTTTGGAATATGCCGTCCATTTTTTTGTTGTTGTTAAGAATCAAGCCATATTTTCCAGTGTCGACTTAGTTAAATGCAGTAAAAATTTTCAGTCTGTCAAACACACAGCAATTACAATATAAATTATAACGCTATAAACATACCTGTAGAATTGATAGAACTGATAGAATCTGAGGATGTTCTTGTAGAACGAAATATGTCATTCTTTGTATATTAGTGTGTATCTCACAGGTATATTTATAGTGTTATAATTTACCGTATATTGTAATTGCTGTGTGTTTGACAGACTGAAAAGTTTTTATTGCATATGCCGTCCAATCACTTTATATGAATATTTCGCTTCCGCGTTTGAATTGGCGGTCTAAATTTCAAAAGTCAATTCACTTTCAATCTCCAGGTAGCATTAATTAAGTTCTGGTGCATATTGCATGTCGAGCATACATTTTCTGTGATAGGATTGTGGGAAACCATAATACCACAATCAAAACTAAACTGGTGGCAGGATAGCCGAGTGGCAACGTCACTGGCTCCTCACCATAGTGGCTGCGGTTCGGATCCCCGTCAATGCATGTGGGATTTTTAAAATATGAAAAGGCACCGTTATTTGCTTCGGATTCCAAGCGGCTATAATCACGATATCCACAGTCACATAAAAATAAACATGCTTTCAAAAGTGAGCCTATTTCATTAAATATAAGTGAAAACCTTATTACGCTACGGAAGTTTCAGTCTTAGTCAACCTTCCACTCGTGTATTTTTGTTTGGCATCAACGTGTAATAGTAAGAAATCATCGTCAACTATCCAAGGAATTTTAGAACAATCCGCTCCCACTGAGGTGATAGGTATGGATTTCATAAATCACCTACTAAATTTTTATTTTATTCTCCAACTACATGCACTTAATATTTTGGATTTATTCCACCCTTTGGTGCAGATGATTTTTTTTTTAAGTTGCTTTTACGTCGCACCAACACAGCTATTTCTTATGGCGGCGATGGGACAGGATAGGGGTAGGATTGGGAAGGAAACGGCCGTGGCCTTAATTAAGGTACAGCCCCAGCATTTCCATTGCATGAAAATGGGAAAACACGGAAAACCATCTTCAGGGCTTCCGACAGTGTGGTTCGAACCCACTATCTCCCGAATACTGGATACTGGCCACACTTGAGCGACTGCAATTATCGAGCTCGGTAGATGAATTGTTGATGGAAGAATAGTGTCATATACAGAACAGCATTTATAAGTATTCTTCTCACACAAAATACTGGCACACGGTGTACCTTGGTACAGAAGCGAACATCACCAAACATTAGTACATATTCCACGGCTTACTACATATGTAAGAGGAGAAGATGATGTTTGTTGTTTAAGGAGGCCTAACAGATAGGTCATCGGCCCTATGAAAGAAGAGGATTAATCTCTATTACAATCCTGATTATTATTATTATGATGATTATTATTATTATTATTATTATTATTATTATTATTATTATTATTATTATCATACATACATACATTATCATTATAGACTGTTATGCCTTTCAGCGTTCAGTCTGCAAGCCTCTGAGAATTTACTAAACGCCGCCACAATCCTCGATTTGCAACTAGTATTGTGGCCGCATTTAGTTATATACCTCTTATCTTTAAATCGTTAGAAACCGAGTCTAACCATCGTCGTCTTGGTCTCCCTCTACTTCTCTTACCCTCCATAACAGAGTCCAATATTCTCCTAGGTAACCTATCCTCCTCCATTCGCCTCACATGACCCCACCACCGAAGCCGGTTTATGCGTACAGCTTCATCCATCGAGTTCATTCCTAAATAAGCCTTTATCTCCTCATCCCGAGTACCCTCCTGCCATTGTTCCCACCTGTTTGTACCAGCAATCATTCTTGCTACTTTCATGTCTGTTACTTCTAACTTATGAATAAGATATCCTGAGTCCACCCAGCTTTCGCTCCCGTAAAGCAAAGTTGGTCTGAAAACAGACCTATGTAAAGATAGTTTTGTCTGGGAGCTGACTTACTTCTTACAGAATACTGCTGATCGCAACTGCGAGCTAACTGCATTAGCTTTACTACACCTTGATTCAATCTCACTTACTATATTTCCATCCTGGGAGAACACACAACCTAAATACTTGAAATTATCGACCTGTTCTAGCTTTGTATCACCAATCTGACATTCAATTCTGTTGAATTTGTTACCTACTAACATCAATTTAGTCTTCGAGAGGCTAATTTTCATACCATACTCATTGCACCTATTTTCAAGTTCCAAGATATTAGACTGCAGGCTTTCGGCACAGTCTGCCATTAAGACCAAGTCGTCAGCATAGGCCAAACTGCTTACTATATTTCCACCTAACTGAATCCCTCCCTGCCATTTTATACCTTTCAACAGATGATCCATGTAAACTACGAACAGCAAAGGTGAAAGATTACAGCCTTGTCTAACTCCTGTAAGTACCCTGAACCAAGAACTCATTCTACCATCAATTCTCACTGAAGCCCAATTGTCAACATAAATGCCTTTGATTGATTTTAATAATCTACCTTTAATTCCATAGTCCCCCAGTATGGCGAACATCTTTTCCCTCGGTACCCTGTCATATGCTTTCTCTAGATCTACGAAACATAAACGCAACTGCCTATTCCTCTCGTAGCATTTTTCAATTACCTGGCGCATACTTAAAATCTGATCCTGACAGCCTCTCTGTGGTCTGAAACCACACTGGTTTTCATCCAACTTCTTCTCAACGACTGATCGTACCCTCCCTTCCAAGATGCCAGTGAATACTTTGCCTGGTATACTAATCAATGAGATACCTCGATAGTTGTTGCAATCCTTCCTGTTCCCTTGCTTATAGATAGGTGCAATTACTGCTTGTGTCCAATCTGAAGGTACCTTACCAACACTCCACGCTAATTTTACTACTCTATGAAGCCATTTCATCCCTGCCTTCCCACTATACTTCACCATTTCAGGTCTAATTTCATCTATTCCTGCTGCCTTATGACAATGGAGTTTATTTACTATCCTTTCCACTTCCTCAAGCATAATTTCACCAACATCATTTTCCTCCTCCCCATGAGCTTGGCTGTTTGCAACACCACCAGGATGATTTCCTTTTACATTGAGAAGATGTTCAAAATATTCCCTCCACCTCTCCAGTGATTCCCTGGGATCTACTATGAGTTCACCTGAATTACTCAAAACACTGTTCATTTCATTTTTCCCTCCCTTCCTAAGATTCTTTATTACTGTCCAGAAAGGTTTCCCTGCTGCTTGACCTAGCCTTTCCAGATTATTACCAAAATCTTCCCATGACTTCTTTTTGGATTCAACAACTATTTGTTTCGCTCTGTTTCTTTCGTCTACGTACAAAGCCCTGTCTGCATCGGCCCTTGTTTGGAGCCATTTCTGATAAGCCTTCTTTTTACGTTTACAGGCTGCTCTCACTTCATCATTCCACCAAGATGTATGCCTGTTCCCTTCTTTACACACAGCTGCTCCTAGGCATTTCCTTGCTGTTTCTACTACAGCATCCCTGTATGCAGGCCCCGATTTACAAATGGGCGGACTGGGCATTTGCCCAGGGCGCCACTTTTTGAGGGGCGGCGGCCGGCGTATCGAGTAATTATGGCCTGCGTGAGTTACGTCTTAAATTAATTCCACTCAAGTTACTTTTACATTCCACAAATTATTCCAATTATTTTATTAGCCTATATAAAACCTTTAAACTATTCTAACTTTAAAACCTGTATTTAATCTATATATTTAAATTTTATGAAGAAAATTTGCCTTATTTCCAAAATTATTTCCTTACATACAAACTATCAAACTGAACCAACGGCTTTTTATATGAAAATAAAAACAGCTTGATTCTTATTTGGCTGTTACCTTTATTTGGCTTGATAAGTTTAATTATGAGAATTAACTGTATTTGCACAATGTGCTGTTTTAAAACTCATAATCTTGAAAACTGTAATATTTAATTTGTAAACAATTATTTTTAGAGGAACAGGAAAACGAGCAGAGGTGGGGGGGGGGGGCTAAATATTGTTTGCCCAGGGCGCTAACTACTTGAAATCGGGGCCTGCCTGTATGCCACCCATTCACTTTCTATATCCTGAACCTGCTTACTGTCTACTGTTCGAAACTTCTCACTAATCATATCCATGTACTTCTGTCTAATTTCCTCGTCCTGGAGATTTTCTACCCTTATTCGTTTGCAGACAGATTAAACTTTCTCTGCCCTAGGCCCAGAGATACTTAGTTAACTACAGATCACATAGTGGTCTGTATCATCGAAAAATCCACGATTAACTCGTACATTCCTAACAGATTTCCTGAATTCAAAGTCTGTTAAGATATAGTCTATTACGGATCTGGTACCCCTAGCCTCCCATATGTAGCGGTGAATAGCCTTATGCTTGAAGAATGTATTCGTAACAGCTAAACCCATACTAGAATGGAAGTCCAGCAAACGCTTCCCATTCCCATTAGCTTCCATATCTTCCCCACATTTACCAATCACCCTTGCGTATCCTTCAGTTCTATTCCCAACTCTCGCATTGAAATCGCCCATTAGCACTATTCTATCCTTGCTGTTGACCCTGACCACGGTGTCACTCAATGCTTCATAAAACTTGTCAACTTCATCCTCATCTGCACCCTCACATGGTGAATACACGGACACAATTCTTGTCCTAATTCCTCCCACTGACAAATCTACCCACATCATTCGCTCATGTACGTGCCTAACAGAAACTATGTTCTGTGCAATGGTATTCCTGATAAAGAGCCCTACCCCAGACTCTGCCCTTCCCTTTCTAACACCCGTCAAGTACACTTTATAATCTCCTATCACTTTCTCGTTATCTCCCCTTACCCAAATATCACTTACTCCTAGCACATCCAGATGCATCCTCTTTGCAGGCTCAGCCAGTTCTACTTTCTTTCATTCTTCCATAAGCCCCATTAATATTGATAGCTCCCCATCGAATTCCATTTCGTTCGCCAAGTTGTTTCCAAGGAGTCCCTCGCCTGTCAAATGGGAGTGGGACTCCATTACTCCCATAGGTCCGAGGCTTGCTTAAAGTGTTCTGAGCTCGGTAGATTCATGAAGCAGGATGCTGCTCTACTTGCACATAGTCCAAGTGAGGATCTCTCCTCTACGGGTTATGGACCACCGGTGAATTGTATAGTCCTAGCCGCCTGAGCACAAGGAGGGCCACGACTCAGAATATGTCCGAGATGCCCACTCCCATTCCATAGCAACTGGTATCCCGACCCTCAGGACCACTTACTAGGCCACTCAGCCGTTGCCCATGGTTCACGAACTAGGACGTGACTACAGTAACCCACAAACATGAACCATTGTTATTATTATTATTATTATTATTATTATTATTATTATTATTATTACATGGAGAGTATATTTACAAATCCTTTATATTAGTGCAACATTTTTCAATATAGCTAATATTTTGTGACTTGCCGGGTCACCTTAATTTTGATATAAATACTAGCTCATTTCCCGCTCCGTAAACAATATCCCTTACTTGCCAGCCTTCAAACTTATGGCTTGAAGACGGTAGTTGATAATTAATAGTAATAAGTTATGAGACTCTAGATACTTCCACAGGTGAAGTGACAGAACACTAACCATTAAGTACACACTAACAAACTTATGGCTTGGAGACAATAGTTGATAATTAATAGTAATAAGTAACGAGACTCTAAAAATTCCCCACGGGTAGGGTGACAAAACACTAACCATTAAGTACCCACTAACTAGGAAATTAAGGATCATTAATAAGAATTCATGAAATTGAAAATGAAAACCTACAACTTGTTTTCCAGTCATTGACCGGGTCAGGGATGTAATGATAATAAGAATTCATAAAAGTACTAATTAAAATAACGATTTATAAGGATGATAAACGTGACGGCGAATTTACGAAAACTTAACTTACGGAAACAAAAGAAAAATCGAAAAGTTAAATTTAATAAAATGTAGTGTTACGTGGAGACTTTCAGCAATTTATGCCATTAGCTCACCATTTGTAGATTCTGGTATCTGGACACGTTCGATGATGTAGGAGCTGTTGTTTGATGATCCTCTCGTACTGTCGTTGTCATCTCTCGTAGTAAGTACCATTTCTATTTCCGATTTATGCATTGCCCACTAATTGGGCAATGAATTACCTGACCTTAACACTTCTTATAATACTCATTCCATAATGTGGTACGAGCCCTAATTTCAATATCGAAACCACCTTGGTTTGCGTTCATGGAGAGAATACACTTGTATTCTACCGTATTACGGAAATGTGGTGTAACTAAAGATATAACAAAATTACAGTATATCCTGTTCCCGACAAGTCAAAAACCGGTCTCTCGCTAACTTTATCTCTCGTCATTGAGATAGCCAGTTCTCAATGAGAGTAACTTTGAGTAGTGCTCTACTCAGATGCAAGGTGAACCTGAAAACAAAATGGAGAACCTGTCTTCTCTCGTACAATGAGACCTATGAGAAAGTCCTTGTTCCTCTACCATCGTGAATAGCAAACGCTAAGACGTTCAGTAGCTGAGACGTTAAGATGTTACGCTGTTCTCGTATGAAAATGTTAAGGCATTAAGACATTCCGACGTTAAGACGTTAAGCTGTTCAGCTATTAAGAACTCCACGAGCTCTTGTCGTTGATGTATATAGGCTCCAAAATCTCCCTTCATCTACCATATCATATGGTCCAGTAAGATCTGATGTTACACCCCTTCTTCTTCCCATCGCTGTATATCATCTTGTTTCGTAACGTTTATTCACATAGGAACAAAGTTCGCGAGCTCTGTAATCGTTATGTAGCAAAGTTCGAAAAGTACGAGTTAACAAGTACTAACTGCCTCTTCAGAATATGAAAGGGCAGGGTAATTCTGCAATCTAGACGATGTCATTTTCCTGGTAAAGGGATAAAATTAGCATGGCGTGGCCGGTCGCCTGACCTCGGGCAACTGGAAATTTACGGGTGATGTTGTAATACCTTACTCAAGACTTGACTCGTTCATATTTTCGTTATTGGCGTAATACGAGGAAATTAGATGATAATGTGAATTAGATGACTAAAAACCCTATATATAAGCATAAAGTTTTAGAATGGCCTGCCATAAATTAAATATATACATCTTTCCCTTTTAAATGGCGTATGGCTTTTAGTGCCGGGAGTGTTCGAGGACATGTTCGGCTCGCCAGCTGCAGGCCTTTTGATTTGACTCCCGTAGGCGACCTGCGTGTCGTGATGAGGACGAAATGATGATGAAGACGACACATACACCCAGCTCCCGTGCCAGCGAAATTAAGCAATGATAGTTAAAATTTCCGACCCTGCCGGGAATCGAACCCGGAACCCCTGTGACCAAAGGCCAGCACACTAACCATTTAGCCATGGAGCCATCTTTCCCATTAATTCCACAGTTTGATAATTTCATATACATGCTGTGATTTTCAAAACATCACAGTACGAAGTAATCGAAATATGAAGATAGCCATAGTACAATACCCACTTCATTTTGGTTGTCGTAGCTAATATATACTGTACATCATAACTCTAGCATCAAAAATAAGTCACTCATCTGGTTGAGACAGTGGATCTTACTGTTACTCTAATTTATTTCACGTTTTAATATCAATATATGGGCATTATTTTTCTAGTTATTTTACTCGTGAAACCTGTCTCATTCCCTGTGCTTTGTGTAACCTGCATTTAATTTAAACAACTTCCTAAAGGAACTAAGAACCAAACATTAGTTTTGTTTTGTGCTATTAACTCTAGTCAGGCTTTCCCTCGGCATTAATGTAACTGTTTGATTTGATATTAGAAACCTTTACCGTCACATAATATACAGCATACGAAAACAGCCTAAAATTAGAACGACAGAAATGATATTTATTTATTTATTTATTTATTTATTTATTTATTTATTTATTTATTTATTTATTTATTTATTCACGAAGCACAAGATACAGCTAGACTGAGCAAATTTCACTTGCACTGTCAACAGACTATTTAACAGACGTAAACTTTCATAATCAAATATAACAAACATAACAAAATATAACAAGATCAGGTACACATCCTACTAATAACTGTCCAAATCGAAAACCATGAGAATGTCCATGTTCATAGCCAAGTCGTCGTGGGTCAAGATGGCGGTATAATCCCTTCACATCAACTTATCTTTAAGATACTATTTACACACCTCTCGAATACACTTTTATTTGATGCTATATCAAGCTCTTGTCTCCTATTAATATTGTTAAAGAGTGTTGGGAGGAGGATTAGGAAAGATCGTTGAAGTATTGAGTGCTGAGTGTGGGGAATGTGGAGAAGGTCTTTGGTTCTGGTGGAGCGGGAAGGAACGCGGAGAGAGAAGAGAGAAACAAGATGTTCCGAGCGGTAATGTCCATTTAAGATCTCGTGGAGGAAACTCAGGTCAGCTACCTGTCGCCTGATGTGCAGTGGTGACACATTAATTGCCATTAATACCTGCTTTTAAACATCCCTACAAGGTCCATACATTTTTAGAAACTCCGGAGTACGGAGTTTGGCCAAAGAAACAACAACGTGTGTTTAATTCTAATAAGTAGTCAGGTTAACCCTTATTCCGTGTTAACGATAACAAAAATAATATTCACCATCATCTTTATCAGTGCCAATGTCTGAATCTGAGGCAGAAATACTGGATTACGAGATAAATAAACTTCTACTGAAGGCAGAACGAAGCAGATGTGTTGCACGTATGGTGCTCAGTGACAGATACCCATCAAAGCAAAGTTTCCTTCATACCACGCAGAGCAGGGGGTGTTCAACATACAGTCCGCTGGCCAGACTTGGCCCTCGAAGGCAATTTTTTGTGGGTCCCTGGCCGAGATTCTATCACGTGCTTAAGTTTCAGTTTTTGTTTTTCGGAGGTACTGAAAAACCTAGATAATAGGAATTTAGTTGTAATTATAACTACAGGTTGAAGTAATTGAACTATTACAGGGACCTTAGTTATGAAATATCCCTCCTTTCTTAAAATTTGCGAGAAAATACTTGTGCGCGGTTGGGAGCTCTTACATTTGTGAACAAACATGTTCAAGAATTAAGTTTATAAAATACATTACGTTCCCGGATCAATGATGAATGCCTACATTCAATTCTGATAGTGGCTGTGACAAATCTATCTCCAGACATTTCAAAACTGTCACTTCAAGCGAAGTTAGAGTATTGTTTACTTTTCTCAATTTGTTTTGTATTCTGTGTCATGTTATTGTTTGTATTGTCCGTGCCGGGTCGTGTGGGAGATTGGTTGGTGAATCGGTTGGTGATTGATGTACTTGTACGTTAGGGGTGGATAAAAGTAAGTGTCGGGGAGAATTCTCTTGCCCACGGTTGGGTTAGGAATCTGCCATTCGGCCCACCCGCAAGTTAAGTTAAGCACTCCTGACGTAGAGTATCACTCTACCACTTGAAGAACTCGACAGAAATGAGATGATTAAGGCAGAAGAAAGCAGATGTGTTCCACGAATTGTACTCAGTGAAAGGTACCAATCAATGAAGAGTTTACTTCATACCACGTGGAGTATCACTCTCCCACTTGTAAAATCTAGGGTTCAATCAACATTTAAGCCCGATGGTTCTCCGTGGTCACGAGAAGGAAGGTGTAACGTGCAGAACAGGTTATGTTCCAGAGTTGCCAGAGGTTAGGTTCAACAGGTGAGAAAGAGGATTCTCTTGGAACTTACTTCAACGTGTATTCTTTTATATGAAGAAAGGAAGTCTGCAGTTTCACGTGACTGTTGATAAAATGATCATAGTCACGGGGCCTCCATTTTCGCGTGGAATCCAAACTACATATAACGCAAATTCTCTAATCACATTTGAATTTTTCTCACCACTTTCTGCCTCGGGCTGTTCGTATCTGAATTAATACATGATCGTTTTATCCTCCCCCAATCAAAAGTTTTAGGGTTATAGTGGTTTGTGTGCATGGGTACCAGAAGAGTAACCACTTAAGACCCACCTCCAATTATGGGGTGACTTGTGCAGTATTTAGTTTTAACGCCGCTTGTAACGTTCTGCCGACAATTAGCCGTATGCTTCTCTATCTACTGACGTGACTTAAAACTATTCTTAAATAATTTTCCGCTCCTAAATGGTGGCAGCATTAAAAATAGTGACCTTCAAAGGTATAGACGTGTAATGTAAAAATTACAGCCTATTTGGTTGGTCTTATCGCGAACATTGCGAGTAAGGAGTATATCGATTTCTAGCTGTCTCGAGGGTAGACGATCAAACACTTCTATCGAAAAGACTGTTCTTAATACGTAATGCTGCACAAAATCATTCTGGAGGCAACGTTGATGGCATGAATTACGCGGCGAAAACTTTCTCAGTAAATGAATGTTGGGTGACATAGCCTATTAGGAGGTTCATGGAAGCTAACATGTATGGACCACTGACTAGTAACGGTTGAGAAATACAAGTCTCTGCACTGTATATTGCACATCATGATGAGTAGCTTTGAACTCTGTGCGTTGAGTGATGTTAGGCACCTGAAGAAGGGATTTTCAAGAAATATTTCACGACACAGGAATTCTACTTACGAATTTTAAGGGGCGAAACACCTAGGTTATCGGCTCCTAAGGAGGAAATTTTTTCCTCATCATTAATTTTAATATCTAGCCAGAATAAATGATCAAATTCATGCACCGTCTTACTGCTCACCCTTGTAATGAAAACGGGTAAGAAAATCTGTGAAAAATAATCCGGGGGTGGGTGTAGGGTAGGGGGCGCAAACTGCAGTTGGCTGCATTCCTTCATCAGTTTGCGTGAATAGCATAGTAAAGTATGCCGGTACTTGAAATAATATCATGCACTGAAGGGAGAGAGGAATGTTTAGGATGTGACCACTGTATCTCATCCAGAGGTCTATGTAATCTTCAAGACAGTGAATGCTCCAGAATTCTACATTCCTTCGCTGAGTGTATAAGCAAAGAGTACATCTCACCAAATAATATTTCTTCCAAACTTCAGTAGTTTTGCACCAGCCAATTGCAGGTCACTGAGTGCCAGAGAAAGGTTACAAGTAGATATATCCTAAGGAGGTGACTTCTGCGCCGTTAGACAGTCGTCTTTGTGGGTATGTACCGTTAGAACGTATTCTACCGCACGGGCATAGCAATCGGTTCCTAACCTAGGATTACCAGGATTATTTCAGCATTTCAGATAAAAAGGAAAGCCAAGGACAGTCCCGAATGGTCCCCTGCTTGTTTAATAAGGAATCTCTTTCCGGGCTGAGTAGCTCGGAAGCTAGAGCACTGGCCTTCTGTGCCCAACTTGGCAGGTTCGATCCTGGCTCGAGTCCGGTGTTATTTGAATGTGCTGAGATACGTTAGCCTGTTGTCGGCAGATTTACTGACACGGTAATGAACTCCTGAGGGAAAATTCCATCTCCTCGGTGTCCCCGAAAACCATGAAAGTAGTTAGTGCGATGGCGTCGAAAAGAAATGTCGTATTTTCCGTCGTTGTTTCTGCTTCTGGATGTCGTCTAAAACATCCCCTTGTTTACGATGTAGAAACTAGGTCAAGATTAAAGCAGCCATTTACTAGAATGCTACAGCCGGGTAAATTTCCACTGACCGTGAAACCAGTTCCCATTCAGTCGCGGAACAACTTCTCTTACCGAATCCCGTAACTAGGTCAAATATTTCCCATTTAAAATGGTCTGGAAATTGTAAAGTTTATGCCCACGGGAAACTATTTACACAGGCAGGCTACTATGCATTCGAGTAGATTAAATGAAACTGTTCTTTCCCTCTGGAAATCGAAAATTTACTGCCATTCTCCCAGTATTATAAAACTTGAATAGATTAAATGTGGACTGAGCGTCTTCCAACGAAATTTACAAGTCCCCACACGATCACTCGCGCAAATTAAAACTTCTTCACACGACTTTACCTGCACGGAAACTTGCCGAATAAAAGGGTCATCGTTTTTATTAATTCATCCTCTAAGACGCCGTTGTTTTATATATGGTTAACTCTAAAACAATATTGTTCATAGGAATAACAGGAACTGCAAGGGAATATTTCAGCAGAAATTAGGAACATTATCGAAGAAGTGCACATATGTGTGAGTAGCCATTTCATCAGAAGTTTTCAGGAATATGTGACTGCACTTGGACATCCCTTCTATCATCATACTCGTATGTAGCAAGTTTAGTATACAACATTCCATCAATAGACCGAACGGAAGGTTTCAGATCGAAAGTCCCCGCTAGTGACGCGCCGTCGTGGTCAGCGCATACATACACTGTTCCGGTCCAAGGCCGAGCTAACCGCTATTAAATATCTGATTAGGAAACGAAGTCTTGTTGAAGGCAGACGTCCGTTGATGATTAGGTAGTAGAATAACGAGCGTTACGATTGGTAATAAGAATATACAATACCATTTGGGCGAGCACAAATAAGTAGAGCCTTTCTTAAAAATGATTAGCTCGTGTGCCCCTTGTTGACGGGTTAGTTACAAAACATTAAAGCGTACCTCCAAAATACCTTCGGCAGAAGTGCTTCCATATCAAATCCAAGTTATTTATTATCTTAATGAATGTGAAAATCAGTATAATTATATCCGGGAACAGATAATAGCCCTAGGGGAACTGGAAATCATGTCGGGATGACATAAAACTCTTAGTGCTCAACTGTAGAAGTATTGTAAAGAAAGGAATAGATATATAGTTACCAGATATTGTAATAGAAGTTGAATCATGGCTGAAAAATGATATAATGGATGCAGAAATTTTCTCACGGAACTGGAAGGTGTATCGTAGCGATAGGATAGGAATGGTAGGAGGGGGAGTATTCATTCTCGTGAAAGAAGAATTTGTAAGCTATGAAAAAGTTAAAGATGACAAGCACGAAATTCTAGGGGTAAGGCTCATTTCTAAAGATAATAGACTACTTGATGTCTTTGGAGTGTACAGACCAGGTAGCGCAGATGCTGATTCAGAATTATTTGATAAGATAAACAGCTATGTGGGAAACGATAAGGAAAGGAACGTGATCGTAGCGGGTGATCTCAATTTACCAAATGTCAATTGGGAAGGTAATGCAAACGACAGGGAGCATGACCAACAAATGGGAAATAAGTTAATATGGGTAGGCACCTGATTCAGAAAGTGATGGAACCAACTAGAGGGAAGAATATTCTGGATGTGGTGCTGGTAAAGCCAGATGAGCTCTATAGAGAAACCGAAGTAATATATGGTATTAGTGATCACGAAGCTGTTTCTGTGGCAATTAAAATAAATTTGAAAGAAAGGAAGGTCTTAAAAGTAGGACTGTTAGGAAGTACCATATGGCTGATAAAACAGGCATGAGGGAGTTTTTAATAAGTAACTATGATCGGTGGAAAACGGTAAATAAAAATGTAAACAGATCTTGGGATGGGTTTAAAGCAATTGTTGAGGAATGTGCAAAGAGGTTTGTACCTTTAAAGGTGGTAAGGAATGGTAAAGATCCACTATATTATGACAGGGAAGTAAAGAGACTAAGAAGGAGGTGCAGGTTGGAAAGAAATAGATTTAGAAATGGCAATGGCTGTGTGGAAGTAACGAGAAATTGAAGAAACTTACTAGGAAATTGAATATAGCAAAGAAGGCAGCTAAGGATAACATGATGGCAAGCATAATTTGTGGCCAACAAATTTTAGTGAAAAATGGAAGAGTATGTATAGGTACTTTAAGGCAAAAACAGGTTCCAAGAGGGACATTCCAGGAATAATTAATGAACAAGGGGAGTGTGTATGCGAGGATCTTCAAAAGGCAGAAGTATTCAGTCAGCAGTATGTAAAGATTGTTGGTTACAAGGATAATGTCCAGATAGAGGAGGTGACTAATACAAAAGAGGTATTAAAATTTACCTATGGCAGCAATGGCATTCACAGTAAGATACAAAAGTTAAAAACTAGAAAAGCAGCTGGAATTGATAAGGTTTTGGGGGATATACTAAAGACAATGGGTTGGGATATAGTACCATATCTGAAGTACTTGTTTGATTATTGTTTGCATGAAGGAACATTGCCAAATGAATGGAAAGTTGCTATAGTAGCCCCTGTATATAAAGGAAAGGGTGATAATCGTAAAGCTGAAAATTACAGGCCAGTCAGTTTGACATGCATTCTATGTAAGCTTTGGGAAAGCATTCTTTCTGATTATATTAGACATGTTTGCAAAATTAATAACTGGTTTGATAGAAGGCAGTTTGGGTTTAGGAAAGGTTATTCCACTGAAGCCCAACTTGTAGGATTCCAGCAAGATATAGCAGATAGCCTGGATTCAGGAGGTCAATTGGACTGTATTGCGATTGACTTATCTAAGGCATTTGATAGGGCAGATCATGGGAGACTACTGGCAAAAATGAGTGCAATTGGACTAAAAAAAACGAGTGACTGAATGAGTGGCTCTGTTTCTAGAAAATAGAACTCAGAGAATTAGAGTACGTGAAGCTTTATCTGACCCTGTAAAAATTAAGAGGGGAATTCCTCAAGGCAGTATTATTGGATCTTTATGTTTTCTTATATATATCAATGATATGTGTATAGAAGTGGAATCAGAGATAAGGCTTTTCGTAGATGATGTTATTCTGTACAGAGTAATAAATAAGTTACAAGATTCTGAGCAACTGCAAAATGACCTCGATAATGTTTTGAGATGGACAGTATGCAATGGTATGATTATAAACGGGGATAAAAATCAGGTTGTGAGTTTCACAAATAGAAAAAATCCTCTCAGTTTTAATTACTGCGTTGATGGGGTGAGAGTTCCCTTTGGGGATCATTGTAAATACCTAGGTATTAATGTAAGGAAAGATCTTCATTGGGGTAATCACATAAATATGATTGTAAATAAAGGGTACAGATCTCTGCACATGGTTATGAGAGTATTTAGGGGTTGTAGTAAGGATGTAAAGGAGAGAGCATATTTGTCTCTGGTGAAACCCCAACTAGAGTATGGTTCCAGTGTATGGGACCCTTACCAGGATTATTTGATTCAGGAACTGGAAAAAATCCAAAGAAAGGCAGCTCGATTTGTTCTGGGCGATTTCCGACAAAAGAGTAGCGTTACAAAAATGTTGCAAATTTTGGGCTGGGAAGACTTGGGAGAAAGGAAACGAGCTGCTCGACTAAGTGGTATGTTCCGAGCTGTCAGTGGAGAGATGGCGTGGGAGGACATCAGTAGACGAATAAGTTTGGATGGTGTCTTTAAATGTAGAAAAGATCACAATATGAAGATAAAGTTGGAATTCAAGAGGACAAATTGGGGCAAATATTCGTTTATAGGAAGGGGAGTTAGGGATTGGAATAACTTACCAAGGGAGATGTTCAATAAATTTCCAATTTCTTTGCAATCATTTAAGAAAAGGCTAGGAAAACAACAGATAGGGAATGTGCCATCTGGGCGACGGCCCTAAATGCAGATCAGTATTGATTGATTGATTGATTGATTGATTGATTGATTGATTGATTGATTGATTGATTGATTGATTGATTGATTGATTGATTGATTGATTGATTGATTGATTGATTGATTGATTGATTGATTGATTGGGTTCAAGGAGTGGACGGTGGTAGCTATAAGAAAGAGTGTTGGTCTACGGTACTTGATGGTTGCCGGCATTGATAACAATGATACCTAGTAGGGAGAGTGTACACCTCATTTAACAATAGTCAGTCTGTACAATGGTGTTGTTGCTGTCGGGAACATTACAAATAAAGTCAACACTTTTCAAATTATCCAACTTCTTTTTAATTACGCCAGTCAGGTTTGGTTTTATGAGAAGAATGATAAAAAGTTCAAAATTAAATTCAAAATAAACTTTATTTCAAATATTTCTAAATATAGCACACCGTTTTCAAATTGTAAGATATAAACTACATGTTTGGTTCATATTGAATAGTGATCACAATAATAACAAAAATTATATCTGAAATGGTCCACCTTTTCAATACTATACTATGTAATATTTTCATTACTTTTTTAGTTGAGGAACTAGTTTCGTCCTTGGCTGGCCATTATCAGCAATAATACACATTTTTACAAACACATATTGAGCCATGAGATTTGAATCCCCTTCTCATTTCTTTTATCTGTTTCAGCTCCACCTTCTGTAAACAGTATGAGCTACCTCGCCTTACTAATCTGTGGGTATTACATCTCCTAACTGATGTTTCGCATTCTACGCTATCTAGGCATTGAACTATAAACCATTGTTTTCCTCCTTTTCACATAGGTGGCTTTGGAGTAAAGGGACAAATTTTCCCTCTGTTGAGTAATACTCTAGTTTGCCATAGGTTGGCCATCGTGTAATAAATATCGTTTGCCTCCATTCCTTCATAGCAACAAACCCCCCCCCCCCCGTTACTAATAAGAGCCCTTCCCTGGGTCTATTTAAACTGAGACAGTTGTTCCTCGAACTTGGTCTTGGAATCGTCGTTAGGGGCTAGAAGGACTTGCTGTGATTGTGATGCCCGCCTGAGGCTTGCATAGGGGGCCACTGAATCATGAAGATAGTACTCTATAGTCAACTCGGGAGTTTTAAAAGGGGATGATGGGAGGACTTAATTTTTCCTAGCGTGTGAATTCATAGGCGGTGCTTCATTTTATGGAATGTAAGGCGGTGCGTGTGTGTACCCTCGAAACCCCTTCTGCAATTTTATTTTCAGTGACTAGTTTTCTAAATTGGTTGTCACCGTCCAGTAGTTAATTATCCTAGTCACTCTGTAGTATGGATTAGCCACTGCTTCACAGGTGTTCTGCCGCTTAGGTTTTAACCGGCCTCATTTTCTAACAGGATAGCCTAGTTGTACCGGCATTCTAGCCTTTTGTGATTTACGGCCTATTAAACTAACCCTTTCTAGTTTCTATTTTATACCATTATGACCGCTTGGCATGGGTTTGCGCCCCTGTAATATAGATCTGTGAGCCGAGAAAGTTAAAAAGGGCCAATGTCGTTTATTGTAAAGTGCCAGTGAATTCTGGAACCCGTTCATATTTTGGAAGTTTGGCCGTACGGAAACAGAAGCCCTGTGCTTTCTGTGGTTTCCTTTTCTTTTGCTAATTACCTCCCTTGTGAGTTTAAGTACCTTCTAAAGTTTTTCTATTAGGTAAACTTTAATGGCCTTCGCCTGTGATTTGTATGTTTTAGATTGTCCAGAACTATCTGGTAGTACATCTATTAGTTAAATGTTAGAGACGCGTCTCCCTGTATTAATTAGAAGCCTAAAATGCTTCATCCTGTTGTCATTAAATAGAAGCCTAAATGCTTTATCTTGTTAATTGGGCTTTGTCCTGCTGAATTTTGAACACTGGTGGCTTAGAGCTATTTATCTTATTATATTTCATTACTTTAATGTTTTCGTTTTCATATTGTTGTAAGCAGAAAGAAGGAAACTTGAAATAAAATTAAGGTGAAACTTATAATACTTGTGATTTCTGTGTCCAGATCCAGGCCGCACCCTTTTTTTCCCCTGCTACCCAGTAATAGCCTAATATAGTAGACCGTTTTCAGATTGTAAGATATAAACTTCATATTTTGATCCATATTGATTTTTGATCAAAATAATAACAAAAATTATGTCTGAAATGGTCCACCTTATAAATACTATACTATGTAATATTTACATTACACTTGCTTTTAGAGAGGAACTAGTTTCGGCCTTGGCTGGCCATTATCAGCAATAATACAAATGTATACAAACACATATAATAACTAAAACAAATGTACAAACATACACAAATTACGTTAAAATGTATTTTTGTTGCTAGTTGCTTTACGTCGCACCGACACAGATAGGTCTTATGGCGACGATGGGACAGGAAAGGCCTAGGAATGGGAAGGAAGCGGCCGTGGCCTTAATTAAGGGACAGCCCCAGCATTTGTCTGCTGTGAAAATGGGAAACCATGGAAAACCATTTTCAGGGCTGCCAACAGTGGGGTTCGAACCCACTATGTCCCGGATGTGAGCTCACAGCTGTACGCACCTAACCACACGGCCAACTCGCCCGGTACGTTAAAATGTGTTAAAGTCATTTAGACATCCTAAAATAAACAATGTACACAACACTTAAATATAAGACGGAATTAAAATATGGCTCTTAGTGGGATCTAAAATCCTTCGATGCATTGCATCCTGTTAAAAACATGTCTCATGAATGCTTCCCGTTAAAACTTTCTTGAGTAATTATCTTGTAAATGCTAAAAGTTTTCTCTATTGGAAGTTGTCAAATGGTGAGTCATGACGGCACACAAAAATATGTCTAAATAGGTGGCACGTTATATACATGGTTCATTTCAGGATTTCTAGATGGTTTAACGCCTTTTAATGTCATTTGTGTATGTTTGTACATTTGTTTTAGTTATTAGATGTGTTTCCAAAAAAAAATGTCTTACGGATGATGATAGCCAGCCAAGGCCTAAACTAGTTCCTCGACTAAAAAATGTAATGTAAACATAACGTAACATAGCATTGAAAAGTTGGACCAGTTCAGACACAGTTTTTGTTATTATTGTTTTTTGTGTTTTCAAACTGTCAGTATGGAACATTACAAGTCCCCTCCCCCTAGCTCCTTTCATATCGTAATATAAATTCGTCCAGCGTCTATGATAACACAACTACTGTATATACTGAGTTTCATAGAAGTATACAATGACGATTTCACGTGATCTTAAAACATATAGTAGGGTAAGTTCCGTTAAGAGAGCGCGGTCTCAGAAGAGTGCGCGGTTCGAAATTCCGAAGTTGGCAGCACTGTAATATATCGATCATGTGGTATTCAGTCGACGTGTGTAGCCGTTGTCCATGCAGTGTATCGCTGAAGCCTTGTGACTTCTACTGTTCTAGTTACAGGTAAGAATCTGTTTTCACTCATTTTCGCATAATATTCTGAACTAGTATGTTAGTATATGCACACCCCTGAAAGATTTCGATATATATATATCTTTTGTGTCTAAGAGAGAAGAGTTCATTACCATTGCTACTGACACAGTGCAACTCTCTGTCCTGCATGCTGCTGCTATCTAGCGAGTAAAACATCAAACTACTACCGAGTCCGTTAGAGCGCGCAGTGGATTGTCCTGCAAGAGGGCGCGCTCGCTCTTGTAGGACGTCAGTGAAGGGAAAACTTGTTTAAGCTTCGTCTTATGCTTTAACATTTTATTTTTCAGGGTTAAAATGCCTTATTATAAGAGAAAGTCAAACCGAAAACTTACTTTCACCGAAGCGGTTTTGAATTATTGCTGGTGGGAAAGATTAGGGAAAGGAGAGAGTAAAAGAAAAGTAGCTGTATCACTTAGAGTGAATGAACCAACATTACAGAAAAGACTGAAAGCTGTAAGTACACACTTGAGGTTAAACAGAGTAGATTAAAAATTGTATCTGCTTTATTTTATCTCTTAAATGTCCACATTTCTTCGGAATTTCACCAATCCATTGTATTTTCAGGGCAGTGTTCCGAGATCTTTCGGAAGAATGAAGCCAATATTCAGCCCCGCTCAGGAGCAGATGTTAGTGGAGCATGTGAAGGAATTGGATGCTAGGTTTTATAGCATAACACGGAGGCAGCTAATGGAGCTTGCGTTTCAGTCCGCAAAAAGCAACAACATCGCCAACAATTTCAACGAAAAGATAAATATGGCTGGAAAAGAAAACTGGGTCTATGGGTTTTGTAAGCGAAACCACCTCGCACTTCGCGCTCCCAAGAAGTGCAGTCTAGGTAGAGCCATAGGGTTCAATAAAGTCCAATGCCGGAGATTTTTCACTAATTTGAAGACAGTAATAGAAGAGACACATTTCCCTCTCCACAGAACATTCAGCATGGATGAGAGTGCCATTTCCACTGTCCCTAACTGCATTTCAAAAGTGATTTCGCCAAAAGGAAAGCGGCGTGTTGCGAAGGTTGTTTCAGCTGAAGGGGTCAAACGGTGACAGCTGTGTGTTCCTTTTCTTCCACTGCTATATTCATTCCTTCTGCCATCATCTTCCACCGAAAGAGAATGAATGTTCTATTTTACCAATACGCCCCAGAATGGACCCTGCCACTTATATCAGACTCGGGCTACATTAATACAGAACTCTTTCTCGACTGGTTGAAACACCTTGAACAATTTGTTAAACCAAGTGAAGAAGATCCTATTCTGCTTATTATGCACTGTAGTTTGGATGCAATTATTTTGTGTAGGGACAAATTTATTACATTACTAACACTTACTCCACATGCTAGTCACATGCTGTAACACCTTGACAAAGATTTTTCGGGCGCTTAAAATCAGCTTTTTCAATTGAATGTGCCAAGTGGATGTTCAGTCATTCTGGAAGAGCAACCACTCTGAAGGATCTTTCCTCTCTTTTCCGTTCTGCCTATGAAAGTGTGGCAACGCTTGACAAAACAACTAATTCTTTCAAGGATACGGGGATTTATGCATACAACCCGGATGTTTTCTCAGATGAAGAGTTCGAACCTTCGGCCGTTACGAGCCGCCCTCCACCTTCAGAAGAACCTGAAGAAATCAGCGTCAATGCTGATATGCCTAATGCAGAAGATAAGGAAATAGCGTTACCTTCAACTCACCTCCCTCTTCCGAAAGCACCTCACGAAGAGAAGCGAAAGAGGTAAGGTAAAATGTCTTAAGTTATGACAGGATCTCCATTTAAAAATACGTTAATGGCTTCCACGTCAAAAGCGAGTGAGGAAGGAGCACAGAAATCCAGCAAGTCTACAGAAAATAAAAGGCTTTTCGATGCTACAAATTTCACAAAATGCACACCATTTGAGGACAGTATCTTCTACCCAGGATGTGATGAAAAGTATGAAGAACCTTTAACTGAAGGTTGGATTCAATGTAAATACTGTAAACAGTAGTGGTATGATGCCTGTTCTAGCTATGAGGGCGCTGGCGAGTTCAAATGTGACTCCTGTTAAGTGAGCACTTACAGAGGACCTACTGCGCACTCTTACAGGCATAATATATATATATATATATATATATATATATATAATGTATTATTTCTAGTGTTTTACCATTCCAGTTGCGTTTTGCTAATATGTATGTAGTACCCAGGATATCAGTAAATACCTTTGTGCAAACTATTTGTTATTTTATGATTTCTTTCTTATGTTATGGTGGTCCTAACGTTAAGTGCGTACCTTTGTAGGAATCTGCCCTATGTACGTTCACACGGAAATAGAGCCTGTGATTTCTAAGGTTCTTATACGACATTTAAAACGATTTTTAGTCAAGAAAAAGTGCCATTTTTAAACGAACAGACATAGCGAAAAATGTTATTTATTGAGATACGAACATCAAAAATAGATATTCGAATTAGAAATTTGGGTTGGGGCGTATTTGAATTGAACGTTGCACTGTATGAAAGAAAAAACGCACGAGATGTGACACAGAAAGAAAGTCAATAGAAGTCTGTGAAATGTGCTGTTACAGAACAATACTAAGAGTAGATCGGATCATGAATGAGCGGATAAAGAAACAAGATGGCGAAGGACAACGATAGGCTGAAATAAGATCATAAGAAGGGAGAGGCTGTTAGAACATATTTTGGGATACACGGGGCTGATCTTGAAGGATGGACGACTGACCTGTGCGGTGCAAATTCGCAGTCGCATTCTTCCTACCCGCAAGAAACGCCATCGTGCAAACGTCCTATACGGTCATTCATTCTCGCCAGAGGCTTCACATAATCCTCCATAAAATTCTGATGCATTTTTGGTACTGGAGAACTCAACATGTGTCCTTGCGGCAGGGAGCTTAAACGGCTACACCTTCTCATGAATGGGCAGTTCCAGCCCAAAATGGAGCGTACTTTGGGCGGATGCTTTTTACACAAAATACACTTGCGAAGCTTGATATTGTCGCCTTCTCCCCACACCGTTACAGGGATTGCACACGCATGCTGGTCACCGTTTGAAAACATGCTTTAGAGCAGTGAAATCGACACTCTTCACTTCAACGCCAAGCAGCAACACTCGTAACTAGATGCCCGTCAAATGTGCACTACATATCGCCACCCGACCACTCCTATATCGTATTTGAGCATGCCCGGTCTCCTGCGAGGGTTTGGACTATGTTGCCACTTCTTTATTTACGGCCCTCGTAGGATGCAGCAGTTATGTAGGCATGGAACATAATTACGATAACGTAATCAACAACATTGGAATGAAATTACTGTCAAACATTTTTTTGATTATGTGCAAAAAAATTCCGAATCGCTCTCACACCTGGTTTATCTGAATGGCTGAGAAGGATGGACTTTTAAGTTTGATTCTGCCTCGCGTATATATATTGTATAAAATAACCATACGATTAAATAAATAAATAAATTAAATAAATAAATAAATAAATAAATAAATAAATAAATAAATAAATAAATAAATAAATAAATAAATAAATAAATAAATAAATAACTAGTAAATTTGCAGTGTATACCTTGGAACTCATGCCAGTATATCTGTCCTTCTAAATGAGAAGCGGAGATTCATCGCCTTTGTCTTAACCCATCTCCTCTTTCTCTCCGTTGAGAATTTGTTTGAAATCCCTCTCAGCGGATCCCTGGTTATTAAGGCGAGGGTGGCGGGGAATGGCATCACCATACAGAGAGAGTTGAGCATCCTATTTATCAAATTAACAGTGCAAGTTGGAAATTGATGAAGCTGTACTTTAATTATTCATGAAGGTGTTGCAGGGGGGAGATGTTTTAAATGACATACGTGGTGCACTTGATGAGCTACCGAGACGGGGCTGTGCAGCATGTATCAAGAAGTTCTTTCTCCGCAATGAACTTCAGAAGAGAATGGTGATAGGACGTTCTGCTTAGATAAAATGATGCTTTGTGTGTATTACAAAAAATGAATAATCATTCAAGTCATGAGGTTGGTCTGTCAGTTAATCCCTTACAGTCCGTTTCTTTATAACATTTATGTGCCAGCTGATATGATATAATTTAAGAGAAATGTTAGTCTGAGGAAATGAAATTACGTTCAAAAAATTAATGCTCCCAAAACTTATGAAGTCGAAAAACAAAATTTCATCAAAATGTACTATACCAAGCGAGTTGGCTACACAGGTTGTTTCACTTAGCTGTGAACTTTCATCCGGGAGATTGTAAGTTCAAACCCCACTCTCAGCAGCCCTGAAGAAGGCTTTCCGTGGTTTCCGATTTTCACACGAGGATAATGCTGGGGCTGTACCTTAATTAAGGCTAAGGTTTCTTCATAGTTACAGCTCTGTCCTATCCTATCGTCGTCATAAGGACTGTCTCTGTCGATGAGATACTGTTTTCTGAAGGTACTCAATGAGAGCATATCTTCAATATCTTTGTAAATACTTCACTTTATTATCTTTGCCAATTTGTTTTTACATGTCCAGCTCACATTCCTTATTTTCAGATTACGTTTCTTACGTTCAAATTACATTTTGTCACATCTCTCTTCTTGATCTATATATAATAATTTTCAATTTTCCCATGGGCCATTGAATTTTTCACCGATTCTACTAAGTATCAAATAAACGTCTCTCCGAAACCCCTGAAAAATTTCCTCGCGAGGTGTTGGATGTACCAGACCTGTAAACAGTGCAAATAATCTGAAGGAAATCATTGTACTTAATGCGAGTGGATAATTGACTGGAACACAAAAATAAAATAATATGTAGGCCTATATTTCAAGCCCCCATACACAAAGGACGTCGAAGGTTTAAATGTTGTGTTTGCTTATGCGAAAATCCAATTCACTAACGCCGTTGTTATGGGGCTGGATGATGATGATGATGATGATTGTTTTAAGGGGTCGATTTTCTTGGTCATCGGCCCAATGGAGCTCTAAAGAGCACCTCTATCATTGTTATGGTTACAGAAAGGTAATTTAAATGACGGTGTCTCGAACGTGGCTGACACTTCGAAAGCTCATTTTTTCGACCACGATCCGAGTACGTCATAGATGGGAGGAGGAAATTAAAGTGTAACAGAGTGTCCGGAGAAAGACTGAGAGCTTGCTTGAAGAAGTAGGTCAGTGTCATTAAGAAAAGAGATCGATGATCGAGACATTAGTAATATGAGCCGCTCCCTCATCAGTGATCCGTTGCTGTCTTAACCTTACTTACCCCCTCTTTATCGACCATCTCTAATGAGGCAATATCTTTCCGCTGCCTTCTAAGTTCTATCCTTTGGATGGGAGCGTTCCTCTAATAATAGTGCCATATGCCACTTGATTATCCATCTTGACTTACAAGACGCTGTAGTACCTGAATGTTGCACAAAATATTTCTTCTATCAAATCAAATCAAATCAAATCAAATCAAATCAAATCAAATCAAATCAAATCAAATCAAATCAAATCAAATCAAATCAAATCAAATCAAATCAAATCAAATCAAATCAAATCAAATCAAATCAAATCAAATCAAATCAAATCAAATCAAATCAAATCAAATCAAATCAAATCAAATCAAATCAAATCAAATCAAATCAAATCAAATCAAATCAAATCAAATCAAATCAAATCAAATCAAATCAAATCAAATCAAATCAAATCAAATCAAATCAAATCAAATCAAATCAAATCAAATCAAATCAAATCAAATCAAATCAAATCAAATCAAATCAAATCAAATCAAATCAAATCAAATCAAATCAAATCAAATCAAATCAAATCAAATCAAATCAAATCAAATCAAATCAAATCAAATCAAATCGAATCAGCGTATTGTTACAGAATAATGAGGTTGAGGTATGTTGATACTAACACAAATGAAGAGGTACTGAATAAGGTGAATAAAAATGAGACCGACTAGGAGAAATCTGACCAGAAAAAGTTGTAGATTGATAAGATGCAACTTGAGACACGCTAACCTTGTTAAATTATTTCTGGAAGTAAGTATATAAGGTAAGAATAGAAGGGGGAAGTCAAGTAATAAACCAGGAAAGCAAATTAGCATAGATATAGGATTATAGACGTGAAGATGTTAACGCAGTATAGGATGGCATGGGGAGCTTCACCAAACCAGTCTATGGACAGTCGACCAAAAGAAAAAGTAAAGTTATATTCGTACAAGCCATGAAGGCCCTAAGGAAGGGTGGAAGGTAAAGTCTTCCCCTGTCTGTAAACTCGGCACATGGTGGGGTACCTCAGGACCATATATAACTCCGGGGATGGTTATCTTGTTTCTTTAAGTTTTCGACTTCATGACGTTGAATCGAACCCACGTTATTCCGGGTGAGACAAGCACACCTTTACCGCCTCGGCCATGCGGTACCTACAGTCGACCAAAACAACACAGAATTATCTACGTGGCTCTCCGATTCTCAGATTCCGATTACTGGAAGAAAGCCCAGCAATATAGGTTTTAATAGGTTAAGACACTCCAGAAAAAAATAGCAAATCTTAGGCTCATCCTCCTGAGATCCGTCCTATGAAAACAGATGGAACACCTTCCCACAACACCCTGCGAATTTGGGAGGTAGAACAACAAACACAGTCCCCCCTGCCTGTCGTAAGGAATGCCTTATGGGGCCCCAAGGCGCTCTAAATCTGGGAGCGTGGGTTGGCGACCATGGGGCCCTTAGCTAAGTCCTGGCATTGCTTTGCAATTACTTGTGTCAGGCTCCTCAGTTTATTTTATCCTTTCCTACCTCCCTTGGCCTACTCTTGTTCTTTTCCAACCCCGACGCTATTAGAGCATTCGAGGCCTAGAGTGTCTTTCATGTTCACGCTCTTCTTGACCCTTGTACTTATTTGGCCTATGCATTCATTTTTCGATGTGGCGGACCCCTTCCATTTTTCCCTCTGATTAGTGTTGTATAGAGAATTGCTGCCGAGTTGTACTTCCTCTTAAAACAATAATCATCACCACTACTAGCACGTTTCCACAGAATACCTACAGAAGCAATGGTATAAAATGTCAATGATTAATGGAAAGTAAATGGCTTTTGGGAAAGGGTTAAATTTTCTGCAGTCGTGAAGGATATTGTTAGTAGATCACTTTTGTCTAGAGCATATTTCATCGATTTGCCAAATAAGGTCTGGAGTTGCTGCAGATTTTTTGCAGGCAATTGCGATATAGAGTACGTTTGGCTATGAGGGATATAATAAATAAGGAAACAGGGATCACTGCAAAAATACATCAAAATATCACGTTGTCATGCGATAATGAATAGATTAATAACCCTAATGAAATTGCAAATACTTTCAACAAGCGTCTTGTGGAGATTCCTGAAACGTTACTGGGAAAATACCATCTAGGTACTCGAATGTTTAATAGTAAATACATGCTGTGAATCTCTCTTTCTAAATCATGTCTCACTGGATGAGGTGCGAATAGCTATACAGGAACTAAAGACCAATTTCTGTACTGATATTGATGGCATCGCTAATGCAATTTTAAAGAAAAGTACTGAAAGTGTAATTTATCCACTAACTCACTTATGTAATAGCTCCTTTCTGACTGGAAACTTTCTTGGAATATTAAAACTCTCTAAAGTCATTCCAGTATACAGAAAATGGCCAAGTGATAAATTAGATAACTATTAACGAATTACTTTACCAACTGTCATTTCAAAACTAGTTGAAAAGTAATGCATAATAGACTAGTAAGTTTTTCAAAAAGGAATAATGTACTGTCAAAATCACAGCATGGAATTAGAACTGGGAAGTCAACACATACAGCCATGTATTGTGACCGTATCGGTCATATACATATTTAATAATAATTTTTGGCAGCGAAAAACTTTTGTTAAGCTCCCTCGTACATGTTACAGAAAGTTGCATTAGGTTGCACATGCTTACACAACCTTTCTATCCTGCTAAACACCACTCCGTCTTAACTAAAAGAATCAACAGATAGAGAGAGAGGGATGACAAATGTCAAGCCAGAAAAATCGATAATGATACCTCCACCCGTAAAACAAAATGGCCGAGCGCAGCGACGCCAGCTTGCGAGCTTCATTTGTATGATAAGATTTCGAGATATGGATAACAATTAGTATGGGAAACCTCGGGACGTTATATGATTTCATTATAGACATCTGCCAAAATTCCAATTTTTTATAATATATTAACGTGTGGAAAAATACGCGATCATCTGGCTTATATAACAGAATAAGCGTCAGTACGCTTACTTTGTACGCAGAACCATCATGGAGGACGCTGTAGGGGCATAATTTTGATAATTAATTTTAAATAAACGGCCGAACGATCCAGTTTCCGCATATAACTAGACTACTTAAGAATCTGAGTCACACGTTTGAGTGCAGTACCGATGTCATACGACACGTGGAACTATTAATTAAAATAAGTAGTGGGGATTTGCCACTGTCTGTTGCCTGAGTGGGGGAAAACTTTTAAAAGGAATGGCGGTGATGACACCAGTATCCACTTGACGCGAAGGATTCAAGGCAGAACCACGGTTTGCTGGTGTTCTGATTTTATTAGTATTTCAGACTGGAAATATACATTTTACATCTTCGAGACTATTATAATCATCTACAAATGATAGTATTAAAAGGGTTGAAGTAATGTGACCGCAATAACAGTGTTATTGTAGTTTTTTGAAAGTGACACAACAAGTGTTAATATCATTAAAGTGTTACAGTACTTTTTGTGTTAAAGTGACGCAACAGATGTTAATATAATCGAAGCTGTTATAAGTGTAGAAGATAACCATGGATTACGAACGCGCTCAGCGGAAGTAGCAGTGGACATGAACCCGTGACCAACGTCAGCACCATGGAAGCTTAAAAAAGAAAAATGAGGGCCTTTCCCTAGACCCGAGCTTGGATTTTTACGACATGATGATAAGTACTAAAATGTAATATATTTTTGAAATAAATGCGCGGTTATTTTATATGTAGATCACATAAGTTAGGTTAGAAATGTAAATTGCACGTATTCTTGAATTGGAGAGAACTTGTGAGTGGTCTTCATATTCATTTATATTCATCTTCATGGAATTAATAGTCTACTTCATGGGCTTAGAAATATAATATATTTAGATATATTATATCTAACGTAATGCATGTACATGATTTGATGAAAAATATTAGTTAGTCTGAGAGTGCTTAGATTAGGTAAATTTTTAAAAATGCAGATTTGTATTTGTACTGATCCCAAACCGTAATATGTGTAATTTATTTACGTGATATCCAAGCTCATTGTGATAATGCATGGTGATTATGCCTTCAAAATTGACTATCGGCTGTTAACATCAGGATAGGAAGGCACTCTTATTTTCACGTAATTTGCATGATAATATTTGTAGATGGCTGTATTAATTATTTGCGTAACTTGTGATATGCCTGGACAACGAACAAGCGCCCTCCCATTGAGATTAGTGTTTTCCTTTAATGTAAAATATTTTCCCTTTCTGTATATGAGAATAACATTATGGATATGTTTAAAATCCATATTTGATTTTATTGGTTTGAGTTTAAAATGTAGGAAAAACCTAGGCTGTATTCTGTAATCGGATGGAAGCGAACCTGGTCATTCTGAGTTGAAGGATGTGAATATGAGAAAATGAACAGTGGCTTGATATTGTATTAAAGAATTGTGATAAGGCAGTGAACTAATAAGCCAGTGGAGCTTTGGAAATATGATATGAGAATATGTATTGAAATGAGATTATTTGACAATGATGGATTCTAACCGAGACGATTTGGTCTCGCCTTGAGTTAACAAAATATTTTCTGCCACACCAGGCCATTACTTGTTATAGTATAACATCGAAAGATTTACGACTTGAAGGGGGACGAGAGCTTGCCCCTTGTAGAGGATACTGTACACTGTATTGTTCGAGCTATTCCACTTAGAATGAAGACAGGGAAGTAAACCACAAAACCGATTGTAGTTTAAAGGACTCTTTTACTTTTTCATGTTTAATTTTATAATTAAATAACATAACCGGAACGCCAGTATTATTATTTATTTGTTGACCCTATGATTAATTAAGAAAGGGAGTTTGTATAGACACGTTTGTTGATGCTATCCTGCATATAATCGGTTCGAGTTCTGAGGCAACCATGGATTTTTGTTGTCACATGATTTCTTTTTCTTTTTCATTATACAGCCAATTGCATGCGTATATTGTTTATTGTCCTTTTAAATTATGTGTACATATTTTCTTTTTTATATACGTTCTTTCAGTCGTGTTTTACTCTTTATGTGGATGACAAAACGAGTTTTATTTCGTTATTTTTGTCAATGGATTCATTGGGATGTGGGTTCGATTTCTGGACCCGACATCTGTCATTTTATTTTATGATTATGATCTCATCGACTAGTATTCACTTATTCGTTTCTTTACTTATTTGTAATATAATTGATTTAGCTAGGTGACCACTTCAAGTTATCTTCAATTTTTTTGTATAAATAATTGTTTCTTCTGATAGTGAAGAAAGTTCTTAATGATAACCGTCGCATTTATAAGGATATTTCTGATTTTAAAAAATATGTTATACAAATTATAATGTAATATTTATCATCATGTCGGGAAGAGGAAAGAGGGAAAGGAGAAATCAACTTTGACATTTTACAATTTTGTATTTAGTCCATTGGACATTGCATATTCAATTATGATTATATTATAAGTATTCAGGGTCAATTTTAATTAATTTGATTTATCAAGGCTTAATAAATAGGTAATTAAACTTTTGTTTGCCTGTCATTTTGCCGAATAACATTGTATCCCAAGTTTCCTTCCGTTCATTTATGCCTTTAAGCTAATGATGCGTTATTTTATTTGATCTTTTGCCGCGAACGCACCATGGCCCTGGGAGGTTGGTGGTTTGATTCTATGGAATGGAAGGGTGCAGTAGATCCTTGCACGGTCGGAAGAGCTTTTGCTCACCCATCATTCTGAAAAATTTTCTTTTTCGTTCTTTCCTGATGAGGTGGCATTTGACTCTAGACTAAGAAGGTCCCTTTCCATCAAGCGCCTTGGCGTATGGTGCTATATGGCGGTATCCCTATATTTTAGGGATTATCATGCAGTCATTTGGTTCTATGGGGCAAATGGCGTGGGGTGGAAAGGTTGCAGTATGAATGTCTTAATAATACATTACAAGCAATTTGTGAACAAAATAAATGTTACTGGCATTTTGCTGGATTTGTCAAAGTATTTTGATGTTGTAAATCAGAAATCCTTCTTGCAAAATAAATCAATCGATTGAATAGTTTCTAGATAAACTGGAACAAATTGTTATCTTAAAATACAATGGATGTGGAAACACTCCACTTAATGAGCAGTTATCTGACGAGTGTGCTATCAAGTTTGGAATTCCACAAGGGTCAGCTTTGGGCCCTCTTCTTTTACTTTACTGTATAAATGACATAACTCAGAAGACTGATCCTTGTGAGCAGATCTTGTTTGTAGATGATACTAAACTTTTAATAAAAGATAAAATCAATAAAGCTCTGCAGCAGTCTGCTGATGCTGTTGCAGAACAATTGTTGAATTGTATCAAAACAATTATTGTCTAATAATAAATTATGGAAAATCAGTATCTCTTGATTTCCACGACTCAAGGTACAAAACATTTATATCTTACATGCAAGTACAAGTCTATGAAAAAGGAATATTTCACATAGGGATCAAATTATACAATAAACTACCACAGGACATAAAATTTTCTCCAAAATAAAAACATTTGAAACATTATTAAATGCATATTTGGCATACCATTGCTTTTAGTTTACGGAGGGCTATATAAATAGGTCATAACATTTATTAAATGCTGTATTTATAAGATTATAATCTAAAGAGTACATAACGAATTTTATACAGGCTTATTTGTTAATAATGATTCATTTGTTTAATATCATGTAACTTTAAGATGTACGCAATGTCAAAATGTACTTTTTATACACGTACTTGATTTGATGGAATAATTAATATACTGAAACTCATTTATTGTGTAATTACTTGTATTGATTACTACGAAAAAATATATGCTTTCAGAAATAGGAAGAAAAGGAAGACAAATTTACCTTCAATACCGCTTTTATTCAGATATACTTGTTGGAGGGGACTGGTGTAAATATATGGAAGTTCACGAAAAAAGTGATTTAAAGTGCGACATTCATGTTGGAATTACTAAAGCATAGAAGTGATTGCATTTTGTGGTGCGTTAGAGAACAGGAGTTCCGAAGAAAAAGAACTGGGTAATCTATCACCAGTGAGACAACTCGTGGAATGTAGGGAAGCTACATGGAACCCATACCAAAAAAGATTATCAGCGAACTAGAAAATGTTACGAAGGAAGTGGCAAAGTTTGGGATTTAATTTCAATCCTAAATTTAGTGTAACAGTAATGATAGAGAATCTTGAGGAGAATAGCTGGAGACGATGTGGACTCGGAAAACAATAGTGGCAACATATACATGTGCACGAAACCATTTATTGTTGGACTACCATACTCTACAGGCCTTGAATGTAATTCTCTGTAAAAATTTGCACCATCTGCCATATGCGTGGAAGGTGCAGGATACCAGTAGTACTGCCGCCTTTGTTGATGTTCGTCACGGAGGGCTCTAAGACATAAAAAGAAATATGATGTCTTGTCTACTGAAACGATTCCGTCGAAGTGGTTCCTTCTAGTTCTGAGATTAACTCGAAGGCACAGGGACCCATGTCCGGTGAAAAATGTGGGCACTGTAGGACATCTCACTACACCGTGCCAGCAATTCCTCGCACGAATAGCAGTGTGACAGCAGTTATTGTCATGCAGGACAATGGGTGGATTCGTTTGGAAATGGAGTCAATTCCTGCACAAGTTCAGGAAAAAAGATGATGTTACACGAAACTGCGATTGTACGCGGTATTCACTGTTTGGTTCGGAGGAATCGCTTGACGCAGTACAGTATAACAGCCTGTACATCATACGCAACACTCACCATCACTTTCATCTTCCTTGGTTCCTGTCGCAGTGTTTATGGACAGGTATGATGATGCATGGTGCCAATCATTGGACTAATTTTTCAGCTGTGGCTCTTACGCTCGCAATAATATTTCATCAAATACAGTGATCCGGTCAGGAGCATGTGTCCTTCTCTCGTGTAACAAGAGAAATTGTCGCCGGCAAGGGCGTAACGGTGCCATTTCAGAACGCCTGTTAGGTGTACTGGAATGCAATTTTGGGGCAACGAAGCACCTTGTGCATCACGTGCAATACTGTACAAGTGTTATTAACTCCCGCTTTTTAGTGATTGGATCAACCCTACGAGAGCAGCGTCGACCCTCAAGACGAAATACACGTGATGTACCGTCCATACTAGTACGAAAAGATGTTTCCCAGCAGTCCGATAGGGCAACGCATCGTTGTGGCATTCTTACTGTAGACCAACAAGATATTTCACTGTGTTCCTTCCACGCGGTATCTCGGCCTTTATCCATGTTCGTTGCTCTACCCTCTACAAGACCACTCTAGGGTTATCCAATTTGGCACCAGAAATTGACGGCATCGAATTCGTTTGTCTGCAGGACCTGTACTAGCTTATCTAGGTGCGTTGGGTAGCTCCACCTCTCCTCTACTGCACTGTCAACTGCAGTGCCCTAAATTGTAACCAAGCAAAGAGAACAGTGTTGCCACTAATTTATTTACAGCCCTCGCAGGAGGATAAAAGTCAGACAATATGCTACGTATAGTCATCATCAGGATGGCAGGTCGATATAAACATGGCAAGAGTTCAGCTTGGCCTTGCCAATGCGTGAGATCCATGGGTGAGCAGGTGCGTTGAGATACCTTATGTTCAAGCGCAGTGGCTATTTCAAGTAATGTTGGATAAATTGCAGCTCTGTGTTCTTTAATATATTCGGTAGGTTTAGATGGTTTTTATAGGTGTCAGTTGTATGGCACTTAAGTTGTTTTAGTGAATAGCAATTCGCCACGAGTACCTATACAATAAATATTAATTTGCACCTTATCTATGAAATATAGCAACTTTATTATTTTCAATTGCGGAGCACTGCATTTTAAATATGCCTTCAGTGTGTATAGGACTTACAAATTGTATAATTATTCAGTGAACAACATTTTTTAAATCAGCTGACAATGGCAGAAAGGAACTCCGAATGAGAAGGAAATGCCTAAGTTAGGAATGAAGTTGATGGATGAAGCTGTTTGCATAAAGTGGCTTTGATGGTGGGTTCTTCTGATGTGAATGAAGCAGTTAAGTAGGAAAACTCGTCCATGGTAAGAAAACACAGGGAGATCAAGATGACGATTGTTGGAGTAAATATTGAATGATTTCATGATAAGGGGTGTAGAAATCGACGAAGTTACATAGCCAGTTGCGAACAATAGATTATGGAGAAGCTTATTTGATTCACAGAAGCTTTTAGATAGAACTTCGAGGGACATAAGGGTGCATAATAAAGATTCGCGTATTTATTTACTTATTTGAACGACTGTAAAAAAGAAATGGATGAACATATTTTTATTGATACAAAATGTATAAATTCGCGACCACTGTCCGAGGAAGGGCGTATGCTGTGCCTAATAACCAGCTCCTGCTGCGGGCAGGTGATACTGCGTTTGTTTACATAGACCTATCATCTCTGGCGATACGTAAGCAATGCCTGTAAAGGGATGGGGAGAAGGCGACAAAATCTTCGCAAGTTTATTTTGTGTAGAAAGCATTCGGCTCAAAGTACGCTCCATTCTTTCCTGAGTACGCGTTAATGACTAAATTGATGACAGAATGTCATCATTGTGAAAATCCAAATCTTCTTCTTCACAACATTCATGCCGATACCTCTTTCCCCGTGTGTTAGTGTGGAAGCATAGGCAGATAGGATATATTTATCGCTGAGTTGCTATCCATTAACTAACGTAAGCATTTGTTTGTTAATATTCAAGACATCCTGCTGTAATAATCTCAATCCGAAGCTATCTTGGATAACTATTTGAAGATTACACTTTCCTCCAGTTGGCGGTGAATCAGGCATATCATTGAGGTATCCATGCCGTTATGAATCGCACCGTATACCAGCAGTACGGTACGCGTGGTTCAAATATCTGACGTAGAACGTGCGGTTGCAGGCTACAAAGGCCTTGACCATCGGTAGGGCTGATAATTTACGTTAGTGCACAGATATATAACTATAACAGATGTTCGTGTCACTTGGGAGATTTAACATTCAAACGCGTACCCTAAGGCGAACACAGAGCCAAAATGAAAATTCCGTGAAGTGGAAATCCCAATGTCGTGTTACTGCTTTAGTAATTGTATGGTTATTGTCATATTAAACTTGCTGTTAGTACCTTAAGGAAGATTCCAAGTGAACTTGGACAGCAAAGAGTATGAAGTAATAGCCAATCATAGCGAAAGAAAGTGGTTGAAGAAATTAATTTCTGTGCAGTACCAAATTATTCTGTTCAATGGTCCTAGTTATATAAAAATGAATAAGTAATATTTTAGCCACACCCATTTTTTTACAGAAATATTATGAGCACAGTAATAAATCTGGACCGTTTTCAGTTTTAAGATAATGATGATGTAGTAATAACTGTCTTGGGAATTTATTTCTTAATATGTTCTAAAAATACTCTTATTGAATTTGACTGACTTGCCCAAATTAAGGGAAGTCGGAAAGTTGCAAATCAGTAAATTTTGACATTTTCACATTTTTTACATTTTATTAACGTGTGAATCATTCTGTTTAATGTGACGTTTATTACATTCAAATATTCTAATATTTACAGTTTTAAACAGTTTACATAATATATTGGTACACGTTTACTTAAAGATACATTTAGTGCAATGTAGCACTTATTTACATATATCTCAGAGACTATTCACTCTAGAAGGCTGTGCATTGGTGTGTTTAGAAGAGAAATATACGTTTTATTTGTTCGTCTCCCTCATTGAGCTGCTATAGCAAGATGCAGTGTTGGATTGGCGGAGGATTCTAAAGCTTCTATTCTACAACAGGTGAGCTTTACGGAAACTTTTACTTTTAAATGCTATTTACTCAAAATCACTTTCCGAAACAAATTCTCCAGTCTGGATTTCTTGTGTCATCGTTCAGTCCTGCCCGAAAAAGAGATGGACTTAAAAAATAGCCAATCGGGAAGAATTTTCTAAACAGATTGAATCCAATCTGCGGTGGATAAGACCTATCCATAGTAACTACAGCAGATTCATCGGTGTACTTAAAAGTGCAGCAAAACAATGTATCCCAAGAGGATGTCGTAAACAATACATCCCCGGCTGGAACGAGGAGAGTGAAAGGCTCTTTAAAGAATTTGAGGCCAATGGTGATCCAGATACAGCTTCGGAACTGTTACAATCCCTAGATGAAAACAGGAAGAGAATTTGGCAAGAAACTGTAGAGTCCCTAGACTTCACTCACTCCAGCAGGGAAGCTTGGAGCCTGATGAGGAAACTGGACACACCAAAAAGCAAAATTAGACCGAAAACAAGCATCAGTCTAGACAACATGGCCAAGCATATGATCTCTACCTCAAAGCTTTCAGCTGAAAAGGATTATAGAAGGCACGTAAAGCACCTCGTGAAGGAAAAGAAACGTTCGGCTCAACGATCCTATGAATTCTCTGCCCCATTTCAAGCACAAGAAACTAAGCAGGCCTTAGAAAGTCTAAAATCTGGGAAAGCGGCAGGTGCTGATGGTATATATCCAGAGTTTCTTCTTCATCTTGGACCAGCTGCTGCTAAATGGCTTACCAACTTCTTCACAAACGTACTAGAGACAGGTAATCTACCTTCAGTCTTCAAGAAAACAAAAATAATAGCTGTGTTGAAAACATCTAAGGACCCAACAAAAGTAGAGAGTTACCGGCCAATAGCACTACTCAGTGTTACAATGAAGCTTCTGGGAAGGCTGATACATAACAGGATCTCTGTGACAATAAATCAGTATATTCCAGCCGAGAAAGCTAGATTTAGACCTGGACGAGGATGTGAAGAACAGGTTTTAGCACTAGTTACCCATACTGAAAATGGATTTGAGAACAAAAGGGTAAGCACGGGTGTCTTCTTAGATCTGAAAGCTGCATATGACACCGTGTGGCAAGATAAGCTCCTTCTCAAATTTATCAGCATCATCCCTTGCCTGAAACTCTCCACATTACTCGGTAACATGCTGAGTAATAGCTACTTTCAGAGTTTTTCAGAAGACTCCAGAAGTAAAGTACATAAGATAAATTGTGGACTCCCTCAGGGCTTTGTATTGGCCCCTCTTCTATTCAACCTGTGTACATATGACCTTCCAGTAACCAAATCCAGAAAACTCATCTATGCAGATGACATCGCATTGGTCGCCCAACACCAACACTTCGATGAGTCTGAGTCAATGCTTACATCAGACTTAAAGATTCTAGACAGTTACTTTCATCAGATCAACCTTAGACCAAACCCTTAGAAGACTGTTGCGTCTACCTTCCACTTGCGGAATAGAAGTCCTGGGTACAAACCAACCATACCATTCAGAGGAGAGAATCTACGGTATTGTTGTAACCCAAAATACTTGGGAGTCACCCTGGACAGGTCCTTGATCTACAAGAATCACCTCTATAATGTGTCAGCCAAGATCAAGACCAGGAATAACATCCTTCAAAAGTTGGCAGGCACATCCTGGGGTGCTAATGCTCAAATCCTGAGATCCACTGCTCTTGCACATTCTTATTCCGTCGCTGAATATTGCTGCTCTACCTGGCTCAACAGTGCTCACACTGGATTAGTAGACTCCCAGCTGAACCAAGCAATGCGTATCATTATAGGATGCATCCGGCCAACTAACACACACTGGCTTCCCACCGTAAGCCACATACCACCTCCATTCCTAAGAAGATTACAGTCACCGCTTAACTTATGGAAGAAAATAGAAAAGAATCCACACCTCCCTATTCATTCTGACATAGCAGCTTCTCCTGCTAAACGACTGAAATCCAGACACCCTTCTTGGCGTAGTGCAATGAATCTACAGGACACCTCCTTTAATGTATTGGATGCCTGTGAAGAGGAATGGCAACAGGAATCCTCGTTACCACATCATCACATAATTGAGAATCCCTGCAAGTGCCCAGATGGTTTTTCCCTTCCCAGACGGCAGTGGAGGACGCTAAACCGAATTAGGACCGGCCAAGGTAGATGTGGAGCCACTCTCTTCAAATGGGGATGGAAGACATCACCGCAATGTGATTGCGCAGAAGAGGAGCAGACAGTGGATCACATTGCATTTGAGTGTCTTTTGCGTGCTTATGGAGGATCTACAGAGGACTTGCATTGTGTCTCAAGAGAAGCTCTTTTCTGGCCCTTAAATTTTGACATGGAACTTTAGTTATGAACTTGAGATGTTAGATGTACATTTTGTATATAATATTGTATTCATCATACGCTAAATAATAATAATAATAAAATAATTAAGCACGTGGTAAAAATGTACCTCAATTTGTACCCATGTATGGATTATTTGCCAAATGGAAGTATTTATGGAGTCACTGCAGTCGCAGTGAATTTTTTTATTTTGGCCGGTTATTTGGAGCTCAGTGCTTTCCCTGACTTCATGAAACTTATCAGGTGAAAAGTACACCCTAGAGTCTACCATGATTCGACTTTTTGTTAACTGGGTGAAAAGCTAGTGGTTAAGTCACTGGCCTGGAAATTCCCGTTGTAAATGAAAATTATTTTAGGCGCAACTCTACAACTTCTACATGGAAGATGTAGCCGTACTGGTATGGACTACAATGACCAATAATGCCTGGATAAAGTGTTATAGAATTCAGAAATTTAGAACGTGGCACTAAATGCTGTGATACATGTAAATTTAAAGTGATAATGCTGTCTAGTGATCGGCTGAATGACTAACGTAACTGTCAATAAATAAGGTAAATACTAATTAGTGTTACATTCTATTCGTACTTCTTAAGGTTTTTAGTGAATCCGAGGTGCCGAAATTTGACTGGCAGGAATTATTTTACGTGTTGGTAAATCTAACGGCACGAGGCTGGCGTAGACTACTTGAGTGCCTAAAAAAACCACCGGACTGAGCCGGTACTGAAGCTTCCAGTGTGGGCTTAAAAGGCTCGTGGTTCCAGCATCTAAACAACTCATTCCGGCATGTGTCTGCTCCTACGTTGAATATCAGACGCTGAAATTTTCTGTAGCAAAAGTAAATGATTAAGGTAACAAAGTGATTTAAAGTGCATTTAGACTAATGAAACAAACTGCATGGTCCTGGAGCCGTGTTGACCAGCAAGTGGTTAGCACGACAAATCCTTTCGGCCGTTATTCTTGGATTTCTAGAACGGGGCCTCTTTCTCACCCTAAGATAGCTTTTCAACTGTTCTCGCGTAGGCCCTCAGATCCAGGAAAAATACCCTGAACTGGCCGGGAATTTCACCCGGGGTCTTCGGGTTAGAGGCAGGCTCATTCCCCTTCATGGCCAATTTGGCTTTTGTAGTAATAGTGACAATAATTAATTAAGATTCTCTATTCCTTTTCTTGTAATGTAAACGTATTTAACCCATAAATATGAGCATGCGTGGCAGATCTATGACGAGGTAATCATATACTGGCCGGAGACGTCCCGCCTGGTGTCAGTAGCGCAGCAGCAGAGGTTCGAAATGACAGCTTGTAATCTTTCTCCCGCCGCCTGTAAGGCTTGGTGGGTGATAAAATTACTACGGAAATTGCGATGGGCCGTTCAAGACAGGATGCGTGGAATGCTCAGTGCGGTTGTTGTGATGATGCATGGAAATGCTCGTTTACGTACGGCTCGGCGCTCAGCAACTTTTCTGCGGAAGTTCGGCTAGGAGGTGTTTGATCATCCGCCGTATAGTCCTGATCTTGCTCCCAGTGTTTTTCACGTTTTCTTGCATCTCAAGTAATGTCTGTCCTCCTGTCAAGAGTTTCACACGGACGAAGAGCTGAAGACGAACGTCACACCCTAGTTCCATTCCCTGGCGGCAGACTTCTACCACACCGGCATAAAAAAAGCTGTTCACACAATATGACAAGCGGCTCAGTTCCGGTGGTGACTATGTAGAAAAATAGCTCCAGAATTGCTGTATCGGATGACAATAAAGTTTTTCATATAACTATGTTGTCCTTTATTCAAAAAATGGGAAAATTTAATTTCTGGACGGTCCTCGTAGTATTAATAACACCGTGTTCTCTCTTGCGTCCCACTAACTGCTTTTAAGGCTTTCGTATACGCCTATGTGCGGGAATTTTGTCCCACAGGAATTCATTTACGTGCCTATAAACCTACCGCCGAGATGCCTGTGTATATGAGCACCCTCAATTGACATAGACTTAGAAGGGATAAAAATCTATAACTGAAACTTCTGGTCTTTGAACCCGGAACAACGTGTTTATTTTTTAATCTTAAATCCCATGTTCAATACACGGACGCCGATTTTTTGTGTTGTGTGTCTTTATGTGCGATTAAGTACACACTTCAGTGTATTAGTCTAAATATGAAATAGGAAGATGTAGCTTTTCTTTTTGTAGTAAAAGTAAATGAATTAAGAGTAATAAACATTAAAATTGCACTTAGAGTACCTAACAATATTTTAAGACCAACAGCGAAAATCAGTTAATGAACTCCTAATCCTACATTTATGGTATGAATTTGTCTCCAAATAATTTTTGGCTTTTTGTTGCTGATATACGGTACAATTTATGAAAAAGAATCGTTGAAATATCGAATGAAGTTTATGAGTTATAATTTTCGAAACATTTGGAGAACATAAAAAAACTACCCCAGTTTTGGGTGTTAAGGCCAGCTTGTTCTCTAACACACAGCAGGTATTTTTTTATAAATACCTATCGAGTAGAGTATAAATTTCCGTAAAATCCGAAATATGAAAATATCACACGGTCTTTTTTCTCCATTTTTTTCGACAGTGACTTCCCAGTTCGGACGGTGACTGTAACCTCAAAGGTAAGACACCAGTCAGCGATAATTCTCAATCTGTAGCATGTATCTACTCCTGCGGTATGTTGAGCGAAGCCTGTACTAAGGGAGGAATGCAAATTCGGAGACGGTGGCTTATTCCAAAGATTTTTCAAGCATTTCTAAGCACGGTGCTAGATTTTATTATTTAAATGCAAAATTCCAAAAACGAGAGAGAAAACGACCCTATGATATTTTCACGTTTAAGCTTTTATGCCAATACATTCTATTGGATAGTGAATTAGAAACAAATGTATCCATATACTTTCTGTAGTTTAGTGAAAATAATGGTGTTTACACCCAAAAGTGTTGTATCATTATAGGTTCTCAACATGTTTGAAAATTTATGACTCTTATACTTCATTCGATATGTCAACGCTTGCTTTTTATAACGTCTGTATAAACAAGAATAGGTCACAAAATATTTTGCAGACCAATTCGTACCATAAATGTATGTTCAGGAGTTCATTAACTGATTTTTGCTGGTGGTCTTGAACTTTTGCTACATGTTGTAGATCATCGTTTAGCATTAAACATGCGTAAACGAAGGAAAAGCAGATTTAAATGCTAGTATAGAAATACGCTTGCATTCTAGATGTAGTGAGACTTGGCTCAGTCCAGAATATTAAGGCACTTACTTACTTATCGTATGCTTTTCCTACCGGGAGTGCCCACGGACATGTTCTGCTCGCCTGCACATCTATAGGTGGGATGATGGTGATAATGAGGTAGGGAGAGGGTGAAATCCGGTGTCGACACATTGCCTACTCCTGTCGAATAACACCAAGTGGTCTCCTAAATGCTTTACGTCGCCATCCGACGGACGAATCACCATCAACAGCGTCATCTGTTGGCACAATCTAGTGATCAGAAATTGTATATCACCACCTCTCTTACGCTACCGGGCAAAATTCTGATGACCGGGTGAGTTTGCCGTGCGGTTAGGAACGCGCAGCTGTGAGCTCGCATCCGGGAGATAGTGGGTTCGAACCCCACTGTCGGCAGCCCTGAAAATGGTTTTCCGTGGTTTCAAATTTTCACACCAGGCAAATGCTGGTGCTGTACCTTAGTTAAGGCCACGGCCGCTTCCTTCCCATTCCTAGGCCTTTCCTCTCCCATTGTCGCCATAAGACCGATTTGTGTCGGTGCGACGTAAAGCAACTAGCAAAAAAAAAAAAAAAAAAAATCTGATGGTAAAAGTTTTTTCAAACAACGGGATTCGAACCGGCTGAGTTCGGTGTCAGACGCACAGAATAGGCCACCAGGCGGGCTTATATGAAGGCAACATTGGAAACATAACAAATTTTGGGAATGATTATAAATTATTTTCATACGCTGAAACAGCTGTTACTTATGTTTTACTTACTTATTACTTCAAAACAATATTATTATTTACCTTCTCAGTTAATTCACTTAATTGTTAATACTTCAGCTGTCCGGGTAATTCTGTAGCATGGCATGGCTCATTCTGCAGGGGCCGTATGTTAACCACAATAGCACTGCAAATGAGTAGCGAACTGTCAAAACTTTTAATGTCCATGAATACAAATTTTTCGGAAGAAGTGAAAAACTGACAGCTCGTAAAGTATTCTATAAAATAAAATGCATTTTTCACAGTTAGTTTCTTCTTGGTATATTGAATTAGATGTCATCTTGAGAGAGATCAATAATTTTTATAGGATGTTAGAAATTTAATTTACATTTTGTACAATGTACGTTTCGATATATTTTATAGGAAGTTATGTTTTGATGAGTTTACTGTATTTTTGTCATCATTAGTTCACATGGAAATTAAAACTTACAAATTTAGACTTCCAATCACTTCAAATTTACTGTAGCCTACCTCCCTAGAATAGTATAAAAAGAATATCTACCTGAAGGAATTGAACAAAGACTAAAATTACTTTGAAAAACTGGTTCAGTACAAAAATTTCACATAGGCAGAATACTCTTGTTTGGAATAGGCTACATTTATTACATTCTATGCATTTTATGAAAGGAAAATAAAATTATAATGTGCCATTGGTGGACATTATACAGTCCAATTCAGTCACTCGCATGAACAATATAAGATTTGTTATAACCCGCACTTTCAAGGTACGGATAGATAAAATCTGAATGCAGGAACATGTAGAGCACAAAAGGTACCCTTTGAAACTGCATCAAATGATATTTTCTTCAGCGGTGGACATTATATGCCTACGTTTGCTTTAGTTGCTCCTCAAATGATACCCTTTGAAAGTAATAATACATATGGTTAGCGGGTGAGATGGCCGTGCGGTTAGGGGCGCGCGGCTGTGAGCTTGCATCCGGGAGATAGTGCGTTCGAACCTTACTTCCGGCAGCCCTGAGAATGGTTTTCCGTGGTTTCCCATTTTCACACCAGGCAAATGCTGGGGCTGTACCTTAATTAAGGCAACGGCCACTTCCTTCCAACTCCTAGGCCTTTCCTATCCCATCGTCACTATAAGACCAATCTGTGTCGGTTGCGACGTAAAGCCACTGACAAAAAACCATATTGTTACGAATACAACTCCGTCTGTTTCATTACTCCAATTTATTTCATTACGACCCAATAAATGCACACATACATATTCACACACACACACACCACACACACACACACACACACACACACACACACACACACACACAATTCTAATTAACCACGACTGGCAACAGTCACAAATTGCTGTCACTTTACGCTGTCAATGGACGCTTAATACTTACTTTCACTTTCCCACGTCCAGTCACCTGATACAGCAGCTGTGTATAGACCGCCGGTTCTGAACACAGGCCTACGGGATTCACAACGCACGATGACTTTTCCATGGCTCTACACCAGGGACAGGCCAGTAATTACACAGTCGCAATAAGTGAACAACTAAAGAGTTCAACACTATTCAACAGCAGGACGATACTCACAACAGCGAGTATTAACACAGTACCATTTACCTTCAAACTCGCGATAGCGGCCTCCCTCGCTGACTCGTGGTGATCCACAGTCCACAGAAATACACGAACACACAGTACAGTCTTCCGTTCCGTATTATTCAGTCCACCCACTCACTGGTCTCTTCGACACCACAACAACAGCTCCTGTTTCAGACCTCGGTGGGACACTAGCAACAGCCAACACCTCTGTCGCCCTCAGCCCAGCCACCGAACCCCAACACACTGAGTCTCACACTGACTCCGCCATGGAGTGCAACTCTGAACCCGAGTCCAGCACCAACACTGGCTCCACCACGGAGCCCAACTGTGACCGTCCACGGCTAGCCTTCCATTTTATTGCTCGGGTGATTTGAGCCAGCATTTTCGCGAAGGTTCTAGAGGCAGAACATTCCCGTTGAATCACATTAATGTTAATCTCCAGGAAATTCACCGGTAAGCCAGCCGACGAGAACAATACACGGAAAGGCCGGCCCCACCCCACAAGGCAGCTGGGAGATTTCCGGTCGTCTGAGTCACTAGCCCCTTCCTGGAAGTACTGAAAAGGGCTACTACGGGGCTGGCACGTAACAATATTGTAGTAGTACTGGCCTTAAAGAAATTTGTATTTAGTAGAAAGGATAAGTAGAGCCTCCGTGGCGCAGACGGCAGCGCGTCGGCCTCTCACCGCTGGATACCGTGGTTCAAATCGCGGTCGTTCCATGTGAGATTTGTGCTGGACAAAGCGGAGGCGGGACAGGTTTTTCTCCGGGTACTCCGGTTTTCCCTGTCATCTTTCATTCCAGCAACACTCTCCATTCTCATTTCATAGCATCTATCAGTTATTAATAAATCACTTTGGGAGTGGCGACTCCATCGTACTAATATCCTATATCTGCTTCATTCATTACATCCCTGACCCGGTCAATGACTGGAAAACAGGTTGTAGGTTTTCGTTTTCAGAAAGGATAAGTACTGATGTTTCATGATGACCACCAAGCGGATCCACTGCACAATTTACAACGTTTACCATCAGAGTAGAAGATGTTTAGAGACGTAACAAGCCAATCAGAACTTCTCCTCACGTTTAGATAAAGCCGTAGTAAAATTATATGTCAGTTAAAGATTAATTAGCCTTACTGCAGATTTAGCCTACCCCCCTCCCATTCAGCAATGCAATATTTTAATGTCAATGTCCTCATGGAGTCACTTACAATAAAAATAAGCAACATAAGCTTGTAATTACACATCTGTTAATATATAACGGAAAAACTTCACTGGGGTAGTAATCACATAGATGGGATTCTAATTAAAGGGTACAGATATCTGCACATGATTATGAGGGTATTTAGGGGTTGTAGTAAGTATCTAAAAGAGAGGGCATATACGTCTCTGGTAAGATCCCAACTAGGGTATGATTCCAATGTATGGGACCCTCGCCAAAGAAAAGCAGCTCGATTTGTTCTGGGTGATTTCCGTCAGAAGAATAGCGTTACGAAAAGTAGGAAAAATCATTAAGATAAAGTTGGAATTCATGAGAACGAATTGTGGCAAATATTCCTTTAAATGTTGGGGAGTTAGGGATTGGAATAACTTACCAAGGGATTGAAGCTATTCTGAAGAACAATAATTAATGTTAATTAAATCAAATTTCCAAGTGCTTTGTAACTATCTAAGACTGGGTAAAAATAACAGATAGGAAATCTGCCACCTGTGCGACTGCCCTAAATGCAGATCAATGTTGATAGATAGATAGATAGATAGATAGATAGATAGATAGATAGATAGATAGATAGATAGATAGATAGATAGATAGATTGATTGATTGATTGATTGATTGATTGATTGATTGATTGATTGATTGATTGATTGATTGATTGAAGCTGTTCTGAAGAAAAATAATTAATGTTAATTAAATCAAATTTGGGTTCTGGTATTGAACACGGGATCTTGTGATTCACAAGGGGGTACTTTAGCCATTCAGCCACACTACATGTTCAACCGGCCTGTACCATAGTGTTCAGATTTACGGTGTTGTCATGCACTCGACCTCTAACCACTGTAACTCGGATACTAGACAATATTCAACATTTTTGTTCAGACGAACATGACTTCATCTTTGATGTAAAAATGCCGTGATGGGTTGCTTGTCTACAAATTTTCCTTCACCCTGGATAATGTTGTTTGCATGATCTGTGGGTTATTCTGAACTTTGTGTTAACTGCAAATGATGACGATTGATTATTAAGGGCTTCGGTACTGTGTTAACTGTAAGATGTCTTTCTAATAGTTGCTAGTAGTTTAACATTCCACAAAGACAACGAAACTTTTCGGGGACGCAAGGATGGGAAAGGGCTGAGGTTATGAAGGTAGTGGCCCTGGCCTTAGTTGAGTTCTAGCAGCCAGTAATTGCCTGGTATGAAAAGAGGGAACCACCTTCAGGTCTGCCAACGGTAGGATTCGAACTCACCATCTCCCGAATGCAAGCTCTCACCTACATGATCCGAGCGGCATAACCAACTCACTCGGTTATCTAGGTTCTTCTGCACTTAGGACATGTTTGCTATTCTATTGTAGGCAAGGAACACTGTTCTGTGATCATAAAATATTCCAATATTGTAATGCACTTTAATAATAATTTCTTGTCATCATTATCATCGATGAAGTTATATTGATCGCACAAGCCTCTCCCCATACTCATAAATCTGGCAATGAGTTGACAGTAAACGCTTTGTTACGTTGGCCGACTGCAATTGGTGGACTCTTAGTCCCTATTTCCTTCCATTACACTGATGACTCAGAGCTAAGGCGCACTCCAAATGTTCGATCGTTCCACATTATATGTCGTCTCTTTCATTGACGCCTATTCGCCTCAGCGCTCGCTTACTCTGATGCGGGAACAGAAAGGATTTCGCACCAGGGAAAATAATATCTACCCCTCTACAAATAAAAGAGAATTAAACTTATGATTGTGATGATGATGATGAGAAGAAGACGAAGAAGCGAATATGTTATATAATATTTTACTTCCGCGTGGCTAGAGAAGGAATGAAAGAGAACTGGTGACTCTACCCTGAGTAAACTCCGGTTGAAAGTGTCTCATCAGTATCATTCTGGTCTTGCTGAGGACTCTGAGTAGGCTGCCAACGTCAAGGTTTGAACAAGGAACTAGCATTTCTTTATTTCATTAACTAATTAAACATTTACTGATGCACAGGGTAACTCAGGAAATAAGTTTGCGTAACGATTTTTAGGGAATAAGAAAAGGCAGATCACGGCATAACTCATTTATATTTCGATATAGAGTAGAACACATTTGTTATCCGTAACATTTAAATCGAAATGTCGTTTAACCCCCTCCCTAATATATCGTACTAAGTCGTAGCGAAAAAAGAATAGCATTCCGTCATACATCGCACTAGGTCGTACCTGTGTTTTAGGAGCGTATACCTCTGCTATTCCTTGGTTAAGTTTAGAGTTAACTACTGGCACTCTTAGCACAGACTATTTAGAGAAGATTGCCATGTATCATAACGTTTAGTGATCTCTGGATAGTAGTTTAAATGCCTTTGGACCGAGATCGATAGCTGCAGTCGCTTAAGTGAGACCAGTATCCAGTATTCGGGAGACAGTGGGTTCGAACCCCACTGTCGGCAGCCCTGAAGATAGTTTTCCGTGGTTTCCCATTTTCACACCAGGCATTGTTGGGGCTGTACCTTAATTAAAATCACGGCCGCTTCCTTCCCACTCCTAGCCCTTTCCTACCCTATCGTCGCCATGAGGCCTATCTGTGTCGGCGCGACGTAAAGCAGGTTGTAAATTTTTTTTTAAAATGTTATATTTGAATTATGACTTATGTTTCTCCGGTTGTTCAAATCGCCCGCTATAAATTTCCCATTTTATTTTAATCTGTCAGAATTAATCTGCCCAATTTTGGTTAGTTACACTTTAATTTTCCTTTGCTACAGTGTTACATGCATCCCTCGTAAAAATTTCAGGTATATATGAGTACTAGTTCTGTATTTATTACTGTTCAAACGCTGGATTTACAGATCTGGAGTTGTAAAGAAAAAGAGAAAAAAAAGGTGTCTGGAAAGTAGCATTTGAGTAGGCTCAAAAATCTGAGGGAGAGTATTAACAGCAACGGCAGGAGAAATATATTTTCGGCTAAAACTCATTAAAGGAACATAGATTATAACGCTATATTACGACAAAGATTTGAGTAACGAAATACGTGGGCTCTGACTTCGACTGCCTACTTCCTCCCTTTATTTTGCCAACTCAGTTTGTTTTGGCTCTTCCACTAGTTCCAACGTTTTCTATGTTATGATAAAATGGATGGATAATGGAATGCATGGATTCTGGCCTTGCCTGCCTTCTTTCCTTCTCTATTGACAACTAAGTTTGTGATGTGACGAATCAAAGCTTTCTGACATTCTGCTAATGAAATGATGGCGTGACATAGCGATTAGAAAACGATGTGAAAAGAAGAAACAAAAAATAGAACACTTAAAAAACTGTATACTGCATAGATAAAGTAGGTTATAAGCACTTTGGACTATAGACTTTTTCTAAATATGTTCAGTAGTTGGGGTTTGTTAAAATACTTTTTGATATTGCATATAAGTCCTTCTCCTCGTTTTATTTTTAATCTTTACATTTTCTCGTTCTTTTCGTTTGCCATTATATTTTATTGTTAACTGTTGTACCTCTACAGTTATTTTGTTAGTTTTTAATTTTCCTCCGCTACTTTTGTCATTACTTGATTTCTCTTCATTGCTCTTTCATTTATGTTTTTAAGGTTGCATTTTTGCTTCTCCATTACAAATATACTTTTCATTACGGTACACTGTAATTCGGCATCTTGCTGTTTTGTTTTCCTAATTACATAAGTAATAAACAAGAAATATTGACCTAATTTACTTTCACCTACAACATCAAAAAAGTTTCTTACCTCTAAAAATGACTTTTTAATTATTATTCGAAATTACGGTTATGCGAAACTGCCTCCACCCCTCGCCCTTTGTTGCGGTTAAAAAGATCTACTGCAATGATAAAAGTCATCCCAGCATTCATCGTAAGGGAAAATGTTCGTCCCCTTTCCTTGGCGACTGAAAGTAGCGTTCTGTACGTTGAATACCTCTGACTGAATCAGAGTTACCCATCCGTTCTCCCGAACCAGACCATGAATAGAATTAATGAATGCGCCTGATGCTGAAGGACGGCCACTCCGCTTATACTTTTTCTCTCACAGTCATTCGTCCCCTCACCTCACTTCCGTACTTGTTGAACAGACAACACTTTCCGCATTCAGGTAGAGTGTTTCTATGAATGTTAACACCTCCCGTATTTTAGACCGCAGAAAATGGATCACTGTGTGGACTTTCACCCGTGACCGCTCGTTCACAACTTTCGCCATTTTACAGTGTCGCTGTGTCAGCCGAATGTCGTACCTGTGCAACAATCATTGGACTGCAAACTGTTCCTTTGTTCCTGAGTAATAGGACAATGAATCTTACCTTTCGATTTACCCTTGTCTGAATGAACTTAGAATGATTCAAATGAGGGAGGTGGACGGTCAAATGTAAGCGAACTAGAGGTGAATAAAGAAGATGGTGGTTAGACTACAAAGCGAACATCAGTGGCGTAGTCAGTTTTCATATAACGGTTTCAATCCTGCCTGAGTTCTGTGGCATTTGATGCTCGTTCTCGTCAAATTTGTGTTATATTCTACTTATTATTATTATTATTAAATCCATTTATTATTTAACCAGTAAGTTTTTGAGGAGCGTAGGTGGTATGAATATGACAAAACGATTAGAGTAGATGTAGGATATTGTGCCCTATAATGTTTTTGATTCCGGTCAGGCTAATGCCAAATTCGAACCAAGAACATCATAGTGACCCATACATCCAAGAAAAGATGTATGTACGGCACATGTCTTACCTTACAGGCGTATCCACAATCCGCAGCTCAGTAGAACATGAATCAGGGGATCAGGATATAATGAGGGCATAAAAGATAACTTAGGTGGATACGACATGATGCAGGGTAAGAGAAAATCCTACCAAAAAATATCTAATAGAAAACATCGCTGCATTCAAAGTTTTACAATCAGGGATTTATTACATAAAAATACTATTTACAAATATAAGAGCTTTCAAATGTGACTGGGGTAGAGATAAGGTTGAGCTGATGACTACCATTTCACTGCCTTCACGAAACAGCCTGTGCTGTAACAAGCATGATACAATTGTGTAAGTACTGAAATAAAGAGAAAATGGATATCTGCTGAAATACACATCTAACAGTAATTTCCATAAAATTCTACTATGCCTCGTACCATCGAACCCCGGTGCAAACAAATATAAACACATAATGTACAGTGATCTGACCCGGTATCGATCCCTGGTCCAATGAAGAGCAAGGCGTTGAATAATCATATACAAGAAAAACAATATCAAAGGAACACCACCAAGGGGTCAATATCAAACGGGCGAGTGTTAAAATAAAGCAGAACAAACAGAACTAAAATCTCTCCCTGCGTCAAAACATCAAGGTCGTCCTCTCCCCCACTACACACTCGACAAGCTGCAGACAGCAATATAACCGAGTTTCAAGACTGTGACGTCAGGCACAACCAACCCTCACCAGCAGTGCAATCGACAGGCAGCAGTCCACACAATTTATGAGCTCAGCTGACTGACTTGTAGCTGAGTGCTAAGAAACTTCGCCTTTCAAAGTACCTCACATAATCTGGCTGCTAAAAGCGCTCTCTTAAATACACATGGGCTACACGCCCTCATCTCAATATCACCAGCAATACAACAAATCTTATTTCCGCCTCCCATGGGCTCAACCTTGATAATGCAAAGGCACAATTCAGTAAGCTATAATCACATAGCCATAATAAGGCATCTCAAATGCATCCAATACACTCTCAATCTGTGCTGGGGCTCTCTCATATCAATTCATACAGTCAGCTACATGCCTAATGCCCACATCTCTCAAACATACGGACTCGCTCACCCTGTCAGTAAAGCTAGGTGAGTTACGGGGTAAATCCTGATCTCAAATACACAACCTACGTCTGCAGAGACATATGCCTAAACGCTACACAATAAACAGTGCCTGCCTGTCAGACTTACCTACCATGACCAAGGGAGTTCGACCTGACCCATTAAGATTACACGTACACAAATCTAATACTATCGAAATGAAATATAATCACACCAACAAGGAATATACAACCTATCATCTACCCTAATGTACGGGGTTCGAGCTTGAGGCCTAGCTCTTTATTCCCAAGAATTTTCCTACCATAAACTAACCTGTTGGCTGACGCCCCCCCCCCCGCTGTTCCTATCTAAATTTAAATGACATGCTTGAAACATAATTGGAAAGCTCTGACCTTATATGATTGATGACATGACGGAGCGGCCCTTCCTGTGGACCACTGAATTTACCACATCATGACAAACTGCGACGCTTGCAGCAGATACTGGTGAACGACTGGAGCCATTCTATCTTGCGTGAATCCTTCTTGCAGCTCCTTAGATGGTTGGAAGATGTCCCGTTCGATGTCGCGCTGATCAGGTACGCCCACGTTCCTGGATCGATTCCCGATATCGTGCCGGCTTCAGCTCCCGTTGTGGCTTCCTCGCAATAATGATGAAGAAGCTCGTACTGGCTTGATGCAGGGGTAACTGAAAACAAATTTACTTATTACAAACTGTCCAGACTCGATGTCTGTTCCCACTAATATCGTGCCTCACACGTTACATTGACCAAGTCTTGTTCTGAATTTTAAACCTGGTACTCTATAGTTTCTTCATCAAACTTGGTAACACTGTTATTTTATTCTTTCACTCGGACAACATGCAGTGGTATCAGAACTACCCTGAGCCTACATTTATTCTAGCATTACGTCAGTTACAATTTGACCTCACAGAAATATGAAGCTACTAGTACATCAGTCTATTATAGGCAGTACCTCATCTCACCACAGCATGTCAACACAGGTAATATCAAGAATTCAGCTGAATATGCAGTTTAATTACTTACTTCCTTGCAGGTTCAGTAGTACTAGTTGTATGTGCAGCTCGAAGATAAAACGTTGTTCTAGGTGCCGACTCGCAGCATGACGACTTCGTTCAAGCAGCCTTACGGTCAGAGAATGAGGCTGATGTGCCAGGCGGCCTTGCATTTATAATCAGGTTGGCGTAGCCACGCCGCTTGATCGCGTGCAGGATACGCGCGCCCGCGACTCGAAGTTTCCCGCACAAAGCACGTCAAGTACCCTACTTAACGAATGCATTTATGATTGCAGCCATATTGCATATCAAAATTAAGCACAAATTATGCAGGTTGCAATTCTTGTATCAGATCCAATGCATCTCTTTCGTAACCAACGATATTAATTTAATTCCTTCTTCCCTCCGAAAGTTAGTTTGCCGGGATCCGGGAAGCGCCCCAATCTTCATTAAGTGGCTTGGCTTGGAACATAAATCCCTATAATGAGACTTCTGGAAATTTTCATCATGATGCTCCAGCTCTCTTCCCACGAGAACGCTTCTTCTGGAATCTTTTATGAAATAAACTATAAGACAATGACTTCCTGGGTGGCCTCAGGTAATCCCAATATCTAATACTAAAATCTATACTATTGGTCCATGAACTGAATGGTTCAATATAATAGTTATGTAGAAGTAAAAAAAGGTTGGCACCGGATAGGGTGGCATGGAGAGCTGCATCAAACCAGTCTATGGATTGAAGACCCAAACAAAAGGTCCGTTTAACGTCCAGGGTTGTTTTTTCCGTCAGACTCAACGAGGGACCCCACTTCTACTGCCTCAATGTCAGTGTCCTGGTGCGTGAGACATTTCGTTGAGGATACAACTGCGAAGGAGGACCAGTACCTCAACCACGTGGCTTCATCAGCCTTGTGTGGAATTTGAAGATTAGAACGGCCAGGCAAGGAAGAGGGAAGGAAATGGCCATGGCCTTAAGTTCGGTACCATTCCGCCGGCATTTGAATGGAGAAGAAGTGGGAAACCTCGGAAAACCACTTCGAGGATGACTAAGGTGAGAATCGAACACCCTATACTCAGTTGACCTCCCGAGGCTGAGTGTAGCACGTTTCAGTCCTTGTACAATATTTCAAATTTCGTGTCAAAGCAGGGAATTGAACTCGGGCCTCCCGGGGTGGCAGCTAATCACACCAACAACTGCACCACAGAGGCGGAAAACTTTCAACTAGTGTAAAATTAATAACTATTGATAGTTAATAAATTTTCTGTAAATTGCACGTCCGAGGACGAGGAGTTTGTTAGGAGGTTTAACCCATGGTTGGTCACATGTAGTTGAGGATTTTTTGAGTTATGGATAGAGGCACCTATTCATCGCAACGTGCGAAATAATTGAGAAGTTTTACAAATTTGGCTCAAAAAGCGAAAATACTTATTTTGAAACAAAATCACGTAATAATTGATGACATTGTGTGATGTGACGTCATTTGATTTTAACGGAGAAGATCCATGCCACAATCGATTTTAGATCCTGTTCGATATACATCGAAGGCTAATATAAATGGTATCGAGTATCGCTCACCTCGCTTCCTGTGAAGAGAGATATTCGTGGGTTTTAGAAGGCGTGAAGGTGTATTGCCTTTTGGAAATCACTGCTCGTAGGTGCAATTCATTTCTTATTTTCTGATTTACTCTCGTGCTGCTCTTTATTTAAATGGTAGTGACAGTTTTTGATAGAGAAAATTAATTTTCGTCAGAAGGAATGCCGGGTCTCTCGTATAAACTAAGACCGTCCGAGCGGAATTTTTACTCTCCGATACTCAAGCTGCAGTATGGGTGGCGCGCGAATAGTTCTTGATCTTGCAAGCAGCCTGCACGTGTTCGACCTGGCAAGCATGAGTCGCCACTCTGAATCCTAGCTGTTAACATGGTGAGACAGTTGCAACACCGTATTTTCGTATGTAACATTTCTGGTTTCATCTTAATAGTCGTGTAAACAGTCATAACTCTCACCATTGGCATGCAGAAGATCCTAATGGTGTTTATGAAGCCCCTCATTATGATTGGAAGATTGGTGTTTGGTATTCTGTTAGTGCAAGACGAATAATTGGGCCTATTTTTTTGGATACGGAAGTAAAATGAAGAGAGGTACCAAGATGACATTTTAACGCCGTCCTGCTATCAGTTAATGGAAGAAGAAAATTCGCGTGGGTGGTTTCAATGAGACTCAGCCCCTGCTCATAGAGCAGAATATTCCTCTCGTACAATCTCGGCACTAGTTGCAGACAGAGTGATCAGAGTGATCTCTCTCGTTCTGCAGATCTAACAGTGTGTGATTTTTACTTGTGGGGTAAACTGGAAGAAAAAGTATATCGAACAAATCCTTACACATTGGAGGAACTGAAAGAAAAGATTACGAATGAAATCAGAAATATTACAGTGGCATAACTCACTCGCGTCAGCCAGAATGTGGTTACCGATACAATGCTTGTATAACCCAGAAAGGACGACACTCCCAGCAACTTTTATAAGATAAGATTCCAGATATGATTGTATACACATTTTAAGCAGGGCGGCCGCGCGCGACATAAGTTCGGGTGAGGCAGCTACCGTAGCGCTGAGTAGAAACACCGTGCGTTCGGTCTGAGTTTATATTAGAGACCCGGTATACGTGTTTGATAGAACGTAATGTGGAATCACGTCTTTTGAATTTATGAATACTGTAACTGAGTGAAGAGAAAGGAGACGGGCATGTATCATATAAATAACAGAGATTCGCGCAAAGGAAAACCAGGAGAAGGCGCTAACGACGACAGACGTCAGAAGGCAAGTTACTCTCACGGCCGCTAGTTCAGCGGAAAAACATGCGAAAAACGATAAGGAAATATTAATTTTACCTGACACTCGAGCTTCCATTGACGCCAATGTACCACTGGAAAAAGTTGATCATCCGGAATTGAGTGAGTGGATGAACGAGTATTTATAGCAGGTTTTTATAATACTACACTTCTTTCGTGTGGAAAGGTTGTGATGTTCGTTTTTCTAACAACCTTGTGCAGTCATGCACATTTTATGTTTTAATGACACTTAAGCCTAGATAATGCATACAGAAGAACGGAAAGGCGAATTGAAACTGTGTTGGGAGAAGATAAATTTGACTTCAGAAGAAATGTAGGAACACGTGAAGGAATCCTGAGTTTAATTCCAATCTTAGAGAATTGAATTAAGAAGGACAAGCTCACATACATGGCGTTCGTAGATCTAGAAAAGTGATTTGATAATGTTGATTGAACCAAGGTATATGAGATTCTCAAGGTAATCGGGATAAGATACCGAGAACGAAGAATTATCTATAATCTGTATAAAAATCAGTCTGCAGTGATAAGGATCGAGGGCTTTAAAAAGTAGCAGCAATCCAGAAAGGAATGAGGCAAGGTTGCGCTTTGTCGCCCCTTCTTTTCAGTGTGTATATAGAACAGGCAGTAAAAGAAATCAAAGAGGAATTTGGGAAGGAAATCACAATCCGAGAGAGGATATCAAAACCCTGAGATGTGCTGATTATATTGTTATTTTATCTGAGTCTCACACCACTATCTGGAGAAATTGCTGAATGGTATGGGAGTACAAGATGGAAATAAATTAGTCCAAAACAAGAGTACTGCTCTGCAGTCGTACTAATTCAGTCGATGCAGGAAATAAAATATCCAAACACCAAGAAGGGGTTGTGCTAGATTAACGAAGAATGGTAAACCTGTTTATACATCTAAAGAAAGACGTTAATTTAAATTTCCTGCAGATCGTGGCGCTAGTAGCGGCCCCATGACGTTGCATATCAGGTTTGGTTTAAAAACGGGCTGTACTGTACTGTGTTACGTGTGAGATTGGATGCAGTGACTGTAGGTGGGTCATGAATGCCTTTAAGAAGACGAAGAGACCAGTATCAACAGCTCGCTGCGGTTGAACGAGGGAGTATTGGGCCTATTATTGCTACGTGAAGGTGGATATTCCCTCCACACTATTGCAGAACGACTTGGCACGAATGTCTACACTGTGCACGTGTGCTGGTGGCAGCGGTCACGTGAAGGTACGCTCGCAAAAAGACCGGGCTCCGGACGTACCCGTGGCACCACCGAGAGGGTGGACCACCGTATTAGGCGTATGGCTGTGGCGCAGCGGACTGCGTCTGGAGCAGCAATTCGAGCAGCAGTTGGCGCCACAGTGACGCAACGAACTGTTAGAAGTCGTTTACTTGAAGGAGAGTTCCGAGCCAGACGACCCGCGGCGTGCATTCCAGTTATCAAAAACCACCACCGCCTGCGAATTCATTGGTGTCAAGCGAAAGCTCATTGAAGGATGGAGTGGAGGTCCGTTGTGTTTTCCGATGAAAACCGGTTCTGCCTTTGTGCCAGTGATGTCCGTGTGTTGGTTATAAGGAGGCCAGGTGAGCGTCTGCATTCCACCTGCCTGCGGCGTCGACACACTGGATCTACTCCGGGAATTCTGGTCTGTGGAGCAATCTCCTATGACCGCAGGAGCACTCTAGTGGTTATCTCGCACACCCCGCTGCAGATGTATACGTCCGTCTGGTGATTCGACCTGTTGTGCTGCCATTCATGAACAGCGTTCCCGGGGGTGTTTTCCAACAGGACAATGCACGCCCCCATGCCGCTGTTTTAACCCAACGTCCTCTACAGTGTGTCGACATGTTGCCTTGGCCTTTTCGATTCCCCAATCTGCCCCCGATCGAGCACATATGGGAAATCATTTGATAACCACTCCAGCGTCATCCACAACCGGCATTAATCGTCCCAATATTTAACGACCACGTGCAACAGACATGGAACTCCATCCTTCAAGCTAACATCCGACACCTGTACGACATGATGCATGCACGTTTGCATGCCTGCATTCAACAGTGAGGCGATTACACTGGTTATTAATGGACCAGCGTGGCACAATTGCGATGGCTCTTCTCGCGCGTATGTTAACCTATAATTTTGTACCTTTAATCAATTAAATATGTTACATCGACAAATATATTGCAAATTTTCCTTATTCTGCATTCCTTATTTCATTGTGTTCGGATATACAAAGCCTTCCGCCAGTGTATTAGATTAGAAAATGTAAATTTGAAGGAAGTTGATGAAGATTGTTGATAACTAACGATGGCAGACGCAAAGAGGACATAAAATGCAGACTAGCACAAATAAAGAAGTCCTTTTTTAAGAAAAGAATTGTACTCGCTTCGAACATTGATATAGGAATTAGAAGGATGCTTTTAAAGACTTTCGCCTTTAGCGTGGCATTGTATGGAAATAAAACACGGACGATAACTAGCTCAGAAAGAAGAGAACAGAAGTTTATGAAATGTGGTGTCACAGAAGAATGTTGAAGGCAGTATGGATAGATCGAATCACGAATGAAGGTATAATGATTCGAATTGGTGAGAGAAGATCGATTTGGCTAAATTTGACGAGAAGAAGAGATATAATGATAGGACATATTTTAAGACACCCAGGACTTGTACAGCTGGTTTCTGAGGGAAGTCTAGGCTGTAAGAACGATAGGGTAGACCAATGTACCAATGTGTCAAGCAGATTAGAGCAGACGTAATATGCAGCAGTTACGTAGAAAAGAAAAGATTAACACAGGATATGGTGGCATGGAAAGCTGCATCAAACCTGTATATGCACTGATGACTCAGGGAACAACAATGCATGCTGGATACTTCATTTATTTCGAAATGAGCATTCAATAATTTAATTCATTTAAATGGAGTTCAATTGCTCTATAGTGTATTAGGCGTATTCATTTCCTTAAGTTGTTGGAAAGTTGTCCACAGCTGGAAGACAGCCGAATTATTCTGCATCTCGAATTATCAAAGAGGAGGAAGAATTAATATAAAAGAAGATGTGGAAAATAAGAGAGAGTTTCAATACTTAACGACTGATTAAAAAGGGCAGTGTGTGTTTATGGTTCTGACATATGTGCTATGTTGTGGTGATGGTACATTTCAGAAGTAATTTGTGGGTGGAATGAAAGTTATTATATACGCGAATGCAGTGGAAAGTTCATAAGCAAATATGAGTGTAATTCACAAAATTGAAATTCAGAACCAAGATTTAGTTTTTACAACTTTCGATTCAGCCTGTTGCAAGGACACGTGTATAAATGCAGTTAGGGTTTCAGTTTCGAAAGAGTTGGTACATACGCAGTGTAGGATTCATAGACAGTGGCAGTGGGCAGTGTGTGTGGTAAGCGAATATGAATCAATCAATCAATCAATCAATCAATCAATCAATCAATCAATCAATCAATCAATCAATCAATCAATCAATCAATCAATCAATCAATCAATCAATCAATCAATCAATCAATCAATCAATCAATCTGTATTTACGGCTTCCACACAAGTGGCAGATCCCCTTTCAGTTGTTTACCTGACCTTTTACTTATTTTCCAAGAACTTGGAAATTTATCGAACATCTCCATTGATAAATTATTTCAATCCCTTAGTCCTCGTCCTGAAAATTAATATTCTCCCCAATATGTGCTCTTGAATTTCAGCTTTATTTTCATATTATTATCTTTCTATGTTTTAAAGATCCCGTCAAGCTTATTCGTCGACTAACGTCACTCCATGCCTTCTCCACATTGACAGCTCGGAACATACCGCTTAGTCGAGCATCTCGTCTTCTTACCCTCAAGTCTTCCCAGCCCAAAATTTGCAACATTGTGGTAACACTACTCCTTTTTTTGGAAATAATCCAGATAAAATTGTGCTGCTTTCCTTTGATTTTTTTCCAGTTCTCGTTTCAAGTAGTCCTCGTGTGGGTCCCATATGGAACCATATTGTAATTGGGGTCTTACCAGAGACATACGCCCTGTGTTTAACATCCTTAATACAACCCCTAAATACCCTCATAACCCAGTGAAGTGACCGGTGACTTTCAACCGTGTGTTTCTGAATATTCTGACTCGGGAAATGGGTATTGGAGTTTGTCCATTTTTTTTTACAATTTGCTTTACGTACCGACACAGACAGGTCTTATGGCGACGATGGGACAGGAAAGGGCTAGGAGTGGGAAGGAAACGTCCGTGCCCTTAATTAAGGTACAGCCCCAGCATTTGCCTGGTGTGAAAATGGGAAACCACGGAAAACCATCTTCAGGTCTGCCGACGGTGGGGTTCGAATCCACTATCTCCCGAATACTGGATACCGGCCGCACGTAAGCGATTGCAGCTATCGAGGTCGGTTTGTATTTATCTCAACACTTTCCTCATCATATGTAGACAATACACTACACTACCAAAAATCACATATTCATGCAATACTGCTTATATCCCTTCACATAGGGTTAGTGTCAGGAAGAGCATCCGGCCGTAAAACAGGGCAAGTCCAATAAGATTGATTTTATTGTTGTATTTATTACTTATTCTGTACCTCTCTGTAATATGGGCGTTACGGCATCATTGTTACAACCCACAGTGTATATGAATAAAGCTGGGAGGTACTATTGTATACCTTTAGACAGATTTCCTTTGATCAGCTCGTAAGATACCACAAACTCAAAATCACTAAAAATCGACTTACGGCTCTTGACTTCCGAGATACAGAATTCTTTCAGGCTAATATTGTGGACAATGCATGATTGATTTCTGAAGGCAAAGGTCACACCACTGCGGTTCGGATTCCACGTAATATTGGATCAGGATATCAGAAGTCACGTAAATCTACATGCTTGCTGGCTTTCTTTTCACAAGTTGTTTTACGCCGCACCGACACAGATAGGACTTACGGCGACGATAGGACAGGAAGGGGCTAGGAGTAAGAAGGAAGCACCCGTGGCCTTATTAATGTTCAGCCCCAATATTTGCCCGGCGTAAAATAGGAAACCACGGAAAACCATATTCAGGGCCGCCGACAGTGGAGTTCGAACCCACTAACTTCCGAATACTGGACACTGGTCGCACTTAAGCGAACGCATCTATCAAGCTCTATTGCTTGCTTGTTAGTTTTCTCGGAGAGTTTTAAACAATATCAGTCTTTCGGTGTAAGGATTCCGTAGTCACGTGAGAAATTCCTCACTTAGAATAGCAACTGCCAGGTGTACCCTTGGGAAAGCTCCTTATTTTAACGTTGAAAACATTTCTTAGCGGATTATGTAGGGTACCCCATACTGCGAAAATCGTAAAATTAAGCAATTTCCTCAGTTGTGCCGAAAGTTCAAAGGCTAATGGGCCCGGAAACGTTTCAAATTATAAGTCTTGGATAAAAATGAAAAAGGAAAAATATCAAAAATCACTTCCGACGTAAATGCAGTTCCGGGAAAAACAGCCTAAAATCGCTTGTTCCTTCACTCGTTTTCTTTCAGATTCAAATCCTAGCCAAATTAACTTATTTACATAATACTTTCTGTAATGTGTTGCTTGGCTCAATACCATGAGGCGCTTTTGATTTCTATGTCCTCACCAAACATACTTATAAGGTCTTAAGTGAAACTCTGCATTGACTCATATTAGCGCTCGTAGTGGTGCTTAAGTGAAAAACTGCATTGACTGACATTAGCGATCGTGGTGGTGCTTAAGTGAAACTCTGCATTGACTGACATTAGCGCTCGTAGGGTGCTTAAGTGAAAGTCTGCATTGACTGACATTAGCGCTCGTGGTGGTGCATAAGTGAAAGTCTGCATTGACTCAAATTTGCGCTCGTGGTGGTGCTTAAGTGAAAGTCTGCATTGACTGATACTAGCGCTCGTAGGGTGCTTAAGTGAAAGTCTGCATTGACTGACATTAGCGCTCGTGGTGGTGCTTAAGAGAAAGTCTGCATTGACTCACATCAGCGCTCGTGGTGGTGCTTAAGTGAAAGTCTGCATTGACTGATATTAGCGCTCGTAGTGGTGCTTAAGTGAAAGTCTGCATTGACTGACATTAGCGCTCGTGGTGGTGCTTGAGTGAAAGTCTGCATTGACTGACATTAGCGATCGTGGTGGTGCTTAAGTGAAAGTCTGCATTGACTGATATTAGCGCTCGTAGTGGTGCTTAAGTGAAAGTCTGCATTGACTGACATTAGCACTCGTGGTGGTGCTCAAGTGAAAGTCTGCATTGACTGACATTAGCGCTCGTAGTGGTGCTTAAGTGAAAGTCTGCATTGACTGACGTTAGCGCTCGTGGTGGTGCTTCAGTTAAAGTCTGCATTGACTGACATTAGCGCTCGTGGTGGTGCTTAAGTGAAAGTCTGCATTGACTGACATCAGCTCTCGTAGTGGCGCTTAAGTGAAAGTCTGCATTGACTCACATTAGCGCTCGTAGTGGTGCTTAAGTGAAAGTCTGCATTGACTCACATTAGCGCTCGTAGTGGTGCTTAAGTGAAACAATGCATTGACTCACATCAGCGCTCGTGGTGGTGCTTCAGTTAAAGTGTGCATTGACTCACATTAGCGCTCGTAGTGGTGCTTAAGTGAAACTCTTCATTGACTCACATTAGCGCTCGTAGTGGTGCTTCAGTTAAAGTGTGCATTGACTCACATCAGCGCTCGTGGTGGTGCTTAAGTGAAACAATTCATTGACTCACATCAGCGCTCGTGGTGGTGCTTAAGTGAAAGTCTGCATTGACTCACATTAGCGCTCGTGGTGGTGCTTAAGTGAAAGTCTGCATTGACTCACATCAGCGCTCGTGGTGGTGCTTAAGTGAAAGTCTGCATTGACTCACATTAGCGCTCGTGGTGGTGCTTAAGTGAAACAATGCATTGACTCACCTTAGCGCTCGTGGTGGTGCTTAAGTGAAAGTCTGCATTGACTCACATCAGCGCTCGTGGTGGTGCTTAAGTGAAACAATGCATTGACTCACATTAGCGCCCGTGGTGGTGCTTAAGTGAAACAATGCATTGACACACATTAGCGCTCGTAGTGGTGCTTAAGAGAAAGTCTGCATTGACTGACATTAGCGCTCGTGGTGGCGCTTACATGAAAGTCTGCATTCACTGACATTAGCGCTCGTGGTGGTGCTTAAGTTAAAGTCTGCATTGACTCACATTAGCGCTCGTGGTGGTGTTTAAGTGAAAGTCTGCATTGACTGACATTAGCGCTCGTGGTGGTGCTTAAGTGAAAGTCTGCATTGACTCACATTAGCGCTCGGGGTGGTGCTTAAGTGAAAGTCTGCATTGACGCACATTAGCGCTCGTAGTGGTGCTTAAGTGAAAATCTGCATTGACTCACATTAGCGCTCGTAGTGGTGCTTAAGTGAAAGTCTGCATTGACTCACATTAGCGCTCGTAGAATGCTTAAGTGAAAGTCTGCATTGACTGACATTAGCGCTCGTGGTGGTGCTTAAGTGAAAGTCTGCATTGACTCACATTAGCGCTCGTGTTGGTGCTTAAGTGGAAGACTGCATTGACTCACATTAGCGCTCGTGGTGGTGCTTAAGTGAAAGTCTGCATTGACTCACATCAGCGCTCGTGGTGGTGCTTAAGTGAAACTCTGCATTGACTCACATCAGCGCTCGTGGTGGTGCTTAAGTGAAAGTCTGCATTGACTCACATTAGCGCTCGTGGTGGTGCTTAAGTGAAACAATGCATTGACTCACCTTAGCGCTCGTGGTGGTGCTTAAGTGAAAGCCTGCATTGACTCACATCAGCGCTCGTGGTGGTGCTTAAGTGAAACAATGCATTGACTCACATTAGCGCCCGTGGTGGTGCTTAAGTGAAACAATGCATTGACACACATTAGCGCTCGTAGTGGTGCTTAAGAGAAAGTCTGCATTGACTGACATTAGCGCTCGTGGTGGCGCTTACATGAAAGTCTGCATTCACTGACATTAGCGCTCGTGGTGGTGCTTAAGTGAAAGTCTGCATTGACTCACATTAGCGCTCGGGGTGGTGCTTAAGTGAAAGTCTGCATTGACGCACATTAGCGCTCGTAGTGGTGCTTAAGTGAAAGTCTGCATTGACTCACATTAGCGCTCGGGGTGGTGCTTAAGTGAAAGTCTGCATTGACGCACATTAGCGCTCGTAGTGGTGCTTAAGTGAAAGTCTGCATTGTCTCACATTAGCGCTCGTAGTGGTGCTTAAGTGAAACTCTTCATTGACTCACATTAGCGCTCGTAGTGGTGCTTCAGTTAAAGTGTGCATTGACTCACATCAGCGCTCGTGGTGGTGCTTAAGTGAAACAATTCATTGACTCACATCAGCGCTCGTGGTGGTGCTTAAGTGAAAGTCTGCATTGACTCACATTAGCGCTCGTGGTGGTGCTTAAGTGAAAGTCTGCATTGACTCACATCAGCGCTCGTGGTGGTGCTTAAGTGAAAGTCTGCATTGACTCACATTAGCGCTCGTGGTGGTGCTTAAGTGAAACAATGCATTGACTCACCTTAGCGCTCGTGGTGGTGCTTAAGTGAAAGTCTGCATTGACTCACATCAGCGCTCGTGGTTGTGCTTAAGTGAAACAATGCATTGACTCACATTAGCGCCCGTGGTGGTGCTTAAGTGAAACAATGCATTGACACACATTAGCGCTCGTAGTGGTGCTTAAGAGAAGGTCTGCATTGACTGACATTAGCGCTCGTGGTGGCGCTTACATGAAAGTCTGCATTCACTGACATTAGCGCTCGTGGTGGTGCTTAAGTTAAAGTCTGCATTGACTCACATTAGCGCTCGTGGTGGTGTTTAAGTGAAAGTCTGCATTGACTGACATTAGCGCTCGTGGTGGTGCTTAAGTGAAAGTCTGCATTGACTGACATTAGGGCTCGTGGTGGCGCTTACATGAAAGTCTGCATTGACTGATACTAGCGCTCGTAGGGTGCTTAAGTGAAAGTCTGCATTGACTGACATTAGCGCTCGTGGTGGTGCTTGAGTGAAAGTCTGCATTGACTGACATTAGCGATCGTGGTGGTGCTTAAGTGAAAGTCTGCATTGACTGATATTAGCGCTCGTAGTGGTGCTTAAGTGAAAGTCTGCATTGACTGACATTAGCACTCGTGGTGGTGCTCAAGTGAAAGTCTGCATTGACTGACATTAGCGCTCGTAGTGGTGCTTAAGTGAAAGTCTGCATTGACTGACGTTAGCGCTCGTGGTGGTGCTTCAGTTAAAGTCTGCATTGACTGACATTAGCGCTCGTGGTGGTGCTTAAGTGAAAGTCTGCATTGACTGACATCAGCTCTCGTAGTGGCGCTTAAGTGAAAGTCTGCATTGACTCACATTAGCGCTCGTAGTGGTGCTTAAGTGAAAGTCTGCATTGACTCACATTAGCGCTCGTAGTGGTGCTTAAGTTAAAGTCTGCATTGACTGACATTAGCGCTCGTGGTGGTGCTTAAGTGAAAGTCTGCATTGACTCACGTTAGCGCTCGTAGGATGCTTAAGTTAAAGTCTGCATTGACTCACATTAGCGCTCGTGGTGGTGCTTAAGTGAAAGTCTGCATTGACTCACATCAGCGCTCGTGGTGGTGCTTAAGTGAAACAATGCATTGACTCACATTAGCGCTCGTGGTGGTGCTTAAGTGAAACAGTGCATTGACACACATTAGCTCTCGTAGTGGTGCTTAAGTGTAAGTCTGCATTTACTGACATTAGCGCTCGTGGTGGTGCTTAAGTGAAAGTCTGCATTGACTGACATTAGCGCTCGTAGTGGTGCTTAAGTGAAAGTCTGCATTGACGCACATTAGCGCTCGTAGTGGTGCTTAAGTGAAAGTCTGCATTGACTCACATTAGCGCTCGTGTTGGTGCTTAAGTGGAAGACTGCATTGACTCACATTAGCGCTCGTAGGATGCTTAAGTGAAAGTCTGCATTGACTGACATTAGCGCTCGTGGTGGTGCTTAAGTGAAAGTCTGCATTGACTCACATCAGCGCTCGTGGTGGTGCTTAAGTGAAACTCTGCATTGACTCATATTAGCGCTCGTAGTGGTGCTTCAGTTAAAGTGTGCATTGACTCACATCAGCGCTCGTGGTGGTGCTTAAGTGAAACAATGCATTGACTCACATTAGCGCTCGTGGTGGTGCTTAAGTGAAACAATGCATTGACGCACATTAGCGCTCGTAGTGGTGCTTGAGTGAAAGTCTGCATTGACTCACATTAGCGCTCGTGGTGGTGCTTAAGTGAAACAATGCATTGACACACATTAGCGCTCGTAGTGGTGCTTAAGAGAAAGTCTGCATTGACTGACATTAGCGCTCGTGGTGGCGCTTACATGAAAGTCTGCATTCACTCACATTAGCGCTCGTAGTGGTGCTTAAGTTAAAGTCTGCATTGACTCACATCAGCGCTCGTGGTGGTGCTTAAGTGAAACACTGCATTGCCTCACATTAGCGCTCGTGGTGGTGCTTAAGTGAAACAATGCATTGACGCACATTAGCGCTCGTAGTGGTGCTTGAGTGAAAGTCTGCATTGACTGACATTAGCGCTCATGGTGGTGCTTAAGTGAAAGTCTGCATTGAATCACATTAGCGCTCGTGGTGGTGCTTAAGTGAAAGTCTGCACTGACTGACATTAGCGCTCGTAGTGGTGCTTAAATGAAAGTCTGCATTGACTCACATTAGCGCTCGTGGTGGTGCTTAAGTGAAAGTCTGCATTGACTGACATTAGCGCTCATGGTGGTGCTTAAGTGAAAGTCTGCATTGACTGACATTAGCTCTCGTGGTGGTGCTTAAGTGAAAGTCTGCATTGACTCACATTAGCGCTCATAGTGGTGCTTAAGTGAAAGTCTGCATTGACTGACATTAGCGCTCGTAGTGGTGCTTAAATGAAAGTCTGCATTGACTCACATTAGCGCTCGTGGTGGTGCTTAAGTGAAAGTCTGCACTGACTGACATTAGCGCTCGTGGTGGTGCTTAAGTGAAACAATGCATTGACACACATTAGCTCTCGTGGTGGTGCTTAAGTGAAAGACTGCATGGACTCTTATTAGCACTCGTGGTGGTGCTTAAGTGAAAGACTGCATGGACTCTTATTAGCGCTCGTGGTGGTGCTTAAGTGAAACAATGCATTGACTCACATTAGCGCTCGTGGTGGTGCTTAAGTGAAACTCTGCATTGACTCACATTAGCTCTCGGGGTGGTGCTTAAGTGAAATAAAGCAATGACACACATTAGCGCCCGTAGGGGTGGAAAAAGGCAAACTGCTAATCTAATCGACCGATAACGGTGATTCAGAAAAAAGATTTTAAAATTTTAGGAACAAATAATGAATTTATTCTCGTACTTGATCATATTTCATTTACCTAGAATTCGTAGCTCATATCCCTAGGATGTTTTCAACTTTGGGCTGCCTGCCTGAAGAGCTAGAACTGTGGATTTTTGTGTTATTCCATAGCTCTGTTCATGTTAAATTTCTACCTCCATGCTGAATGATAGATGCTCTTTTTCATCTCGTCGATATATTTGTTATTGATCACCAGTTGAAATGTGCTCTATAAATACACCAGGTTATACACACAGCTGCCTGTTGAGTAAGCATGACATGGAAAGTAACGGTGTGCACATTTGCTTTTGAACAATACACAGGCAAGTTCATTGTTATCATGGACCGTTGCACTACCATTCAGCAGTGGGCACCTGCCTGATACACAAAGCACGAAACGTAATTCAGATGCATACCGTAGCCGCAGGAATGACAAGTACTCTTGATATAAAGACAGACGGTTAAAGTAAATTACACAACTCAGAGGCAATAAGGAGAGACAGACCGAAGACTTGTATAGCTCTCATTGTATGGAGACCACGAACATCAGATAGGGAGGTTCCGCTTACCACCATGCCACCCTGTGTAGGATAGTATAAAATATAATAAGGTGGGAGGATCTTTTGAAACTGCATATCTGCTTTAGGACGGTAAGGCAATAGGAAATATTGCTTCTATTCTCTAGTGTATGGGGTATTGAGAAGTAATGAAAATAATTCTCTTAATACTTAACATATCGACGGTTTTCTTTGAAAACCTCGGTTGTACCAATGCTCTTCCTACCCATTATATTTCGAAAGCCGGGACACGCCTCCCAGCCACATATTTATATGCAGTACATCAGAATAATTTTCGTTGTGTTCATATTCCTATGCTAATGTGTAAAGAAAAATGGACCTTATCATACCGCATTGTAGGGATGTTGTTTGCATGGGGAATTTACGCAATCCTACAGTATACTTTATTTAAGGTTCATTTTCCTTTACAAAATAGCATCAAAAATGTACACATCGAACACTATTCTCATGGACTGCACATAAATATGTGGCTGGGAGTCGTGACCAGTCTTAAGGAATATAATGGGTAGGAAGAGGATTGGGACATAAGAAGTTTTAAATGAAAGCAATTGATGTATCATTCATCCCGGGGAAAAGCCAGATAAGTAAATTTTTCGTTCTTTTAAATACTTTTGCAGTATGCTACTAAGGTCAATGTTCTCTATTCGTTGACACTAACAAGATAAGTCATTTCGTCGTAGTATTGAAGAAATGACCAAATTTTACTTTCAAATTTTTTAGGAATACCAAACAGTCTCCGATTAGAACCAGATAACTTGTGTTATCTTGTTAATATTCTGAATATTGTTAATAAAAGTGGCTTCAATGAGATAAGTCAGTTTGTCTTGTATGTACATGTAGTATAGTTTCTGTTGTTATTGTGGAAGTGAACATTATTATCTCTTAAACGCATTATTGGTAGCGAATTTATATAGCTGCCTTTGTTATTATTACTAGCTAACAATATACTAATGTGACTTACACTACTTTGGCTTTGACTTGTCCATATAAGAAAATAATGCCTGGTCCATACAGGGCAAGTCTGTTTTATTCAAGATCCAAAGCAAATAAGTCATTAATATTTTGAAATAAACAAAATAGACCCGGAATTTAAAAAGCTGTTTCACATGACGCAGAATGGTTTGACAATAGTTGGTGAATTGGTGATTTCATATTGTTTAAAAACAGGAAAATACTTTCTCTGAGAACTTAATTTTTTTACTTGCCTTATTATTCCCTGCGATGAGTAATACGTAACAGTTTTGTGAATATTGCACCTCTTTATGGCCTGTTATGTCCACAATAAATAAATAAATAAATAAATAAATAAATAAATATGCAAACCTACCTCTTCGTTTTAGAATGTTATGCCTTACCGTGTTCAGTCTGCAAGGCCCTGTGAATGTACTATGTTATTACTAAGTCATCAATGATTACTCATCGAAAGTCCTTTATTCATCTATCTGTAAAGACGGTAAACGACTTGTATACTTCCGGTTCATTACTTAAAATCTTTGTGATTCAAATTTAGTCATAGTCAAACGTGACATTCATAACTATAATTCAAGTTCTAATATTCGAGCTGATGTACTTCGATGCAGAACCGCCGGAACATATTGTATACCTAGAACCGCCGATGCGGTCATTTTGACCACTGTGTTGGAATTATAATTTTTATTCTAAATACGTATAGTAACTCATTGTCATACTTTCAAATATGTGTTACTAAGTTTGTAAAACATTGATTATGGAATCTAAAGCAGAAAAGAAACAAATTATTTCATTGTATTGCAAATGTAATATTTTCCTAATTTATTACAAACACAGATATGTTTCTCTAAAACACACTTATCTAATGAACAAACATTGCTTTTACTTCAAATTCCTTTAGTCTAAACTGTAAAATAGTTATTACACATTAACAGAAAAGAAAATTACTGTAACATTTTATTTAGTGTAATTTATGACCTGAAATATGTTTGCCAAATCCACGTACCACACCATATTTTCGAAACACTGTCTTTCTTTTCCTTTAGTGTATTTGCACACGCTGATGCAATTCTGCGTCTTTAGAAGCAGGAAACTACATACCACGACCTTAGTTATGTCCTTTGAGCAAGAACCACACACTCGCTGTTTGCACTTTCTGCAGGTAAAGTTTGTCTTATTCCTGCTTTTCTTCATTTGGCATTGCCTCCTCTGTACATTTCCTTCCACAGGCTCCCTAAATTCGGGTTCTCTTTCCACATACTTAGGTTTCGATTCCATGTACCCCATACGAAGCTCCTCTGCTAGCTTCAGGATGTAATTTCGGCGACTGATCTTCTTCCCGGTCACTTTTTTGAAAATGATCCAGGAATTGATAGCTCCCAAGTCAAGAATATTATGAAATACATGAACAGGCCATCTTCGGGTAGCGGATCGAACAGTAAAAAATTTGTTCCCATTTGATCCACCACGTCCACACCATGTTTTGTATTGTTGTAGAAGTCTACTGTTTCGGGAATCCTTTTGGAATAAGCTTGAATTTCAACTTCTGAGTGCAAAGTACTGTATAGAAGGACGTTCTTGTTTCGTTTACCTTGATAAACTGTAAGTGTGTCATTGGAATGTTTCAGGAGAGTTGAGTCGTAAAGACTAGCTTTCATAGCCTTCACAGCTTTAGGTATTTCTCTCCTTGATCGTCTAATGGTTCCAACAATACTTTTCAACTTCTTACCAAGTTTCACTGTTGTAAAAAAGTTGTCTGTAGTCACGTTTCGCCCCTTCTTTTGAAATGGTACCATCAACTTCACTACTACACTTTCGGGAAGAGTCTCGTCACGTCCTCTGAGATCGTCTTTTCCTAGGTAAGGAAACCTTGAGTCAACTTTGAGTCAACGTCCACAAGAAGCCAAAACTTTATTCCAAATTTATCTGGTTTGTTCGGCATGTACTATAAGAATGGACACCTTGTTTTGCTTGGGAATAGCTGCTCATTAGCCGTCAGATTTTCACCTGGAATATAAGTCAATTGACAATTTTCAATGAATTTGTTCCATACTTTTGATACTAACTAAAAATTTATCAGTCTTCAAACGTTCTGATCTTGTAGTTCTGACGTCGAAACGCAGAAATCTTTGAATTTCTCGAAAACAATTCCTCCCCATTGTTTCACTGAAGAATGGTGGCCCCCACGTTTTAGACCATAGTTCATCAAGTTCAGTGTTACTGGCTCCAAGAACACCACGAGCATACACTAAGGCAATTAATGTCTCCAGTTTTTCTAAACTTACACTCCACAATTCATTACCTAGAACACGTTTTGCTTCCGTTTCCGTACAGTGTTTGATGTGTTTCAATATAGACTCATCAATAACAAGACGCCATGCACTCGCTACACTGTCGTCAGAAACATGCCGCTTTGAATATGGAGTAGGTCCTGGATTTTCTTTCAAGATGTTGTGACAAGCCATCCTGCCAGGTGTAGTCTTCGCGAACTCTCCTACAGTCCACTCCGTGATGCCGTCTGTACCTACTAACGTATTACTTGTTCCTGGGAGGCTTGTGTTGATTCGTCCCCTCTTATTTCCAGCTTTTCGTACTACATTTTCTGCTGCTGTAATAGAACAATTGATAACTTTCAGTTCTCGGCCTATACCAGGCATAATTGCAGTCTAAATGTTGAATTTCGGTACCAAAGTTGATATGTTGACATCAAGATAACGTATATCATTATTGTAACTTACCTAGTTCAACAATTTGGTATTCAGCATCATCTGAATCACTGCTTTCAGAATGGACACTTGGTTGGTAGTAATATTCGTCCGCAGCTTCTTCTCGTAGGTCCTCTACATCTGGGTCACATTCAACTTCAGACATATCATCTGGAATGTCATGCAGTAGAGTGAGTAATTCTTCATCGGTAAGGGTCGGTGGTCTACGAGCCATGGTCTGTGACAAGCTGACGAAGCTGTGGCTCCAGACTGCCGAGAGAGATTAGTGAACAGTTGTCCGAAGGTTGTGATTGGCTCACGGAGAGAGGAGGGGCGAGGGAGGCCTTGAAGGGGATTGTGAGAGCGGAAGAATGTTCGCTACTCTCAGAGGAGAGTGAGCCATTAGCCCTCGTAGCCGCCTTTCAATAAATGAATAAAGAGGAAATTGAAAAATGGCCGTACATAGACTATCAGAGTTTCATTGTTGTGCTTACATTATTGCAGGGAGAATAATTATAAACAAATTTTATCTCAACCAGGGGAATAAGCACATGTTCTAACACATTTTATTATGATAATCAATACAGCGGTCAAAATGACCGCTCCGGCGGTTCTAGGTATACTCGTTACCTACGTCCTATCCAATGACGCAAAATTAATTAAATTTAATACGGATGATTCTGACCGGTAATCAGGAAAAGTCACTGAAGCTCTTTACAATAGGACAAAAAATGTGGTCAAAATAAGGCTTTGAAAATGTGTAGCGGTCCTTTTGACCGCTCCGGCGGTTCTTTAAAGCGAACAGCGTCGAACGACCATATCAAGGGTTTAAAACCCTTTATAGGGCAGTGATATAATAATTTACCACCAATATCTCCTAAAGTAATTGCAGTACTGCTTATTTCTACCACTGTATATTTGGAGTGAAAATTGCGACCAATATATATACACTATTTAGTTTGCTCTTCCTTCACAATGGAACAGAACAAAAAGAAAACACCACAGGTGGTAAAATAGTATACCACTGCCCGTGTGGTGGAAAAACATTGAGGCTGCTCATGTTTGTGTGAAGTTTATACCGAATTACGAAGTCATCTACTAATTGCAGAAGTTTGAGTCATGTTTAAAAAAATACTGAAATATTTTAGTTTCAGAATTACGTTTTCATACAGTTCTATTGTTTTTAACTTTGAGGAAGCATGTGGAAAGGAAGCGACCGTAGCATTAATTAAGATACACTTGATGTCATCGTCAGGGTCTGGTCACGACCCCTTGGCATCTTAGGCTCTGGACGTCAATTTCCGTGTATACGCACAGCGGAGTGTTGCAAGTTAAAATCTGCAACTCCTGGTCAGCTGTAGAGAGAAAGTAAATAACAAAGTATTTTACACGCGGACAGACTGGGCATTCCATATGGCCTGAGATAACTGTTCTCGCGTTGATAGTAAGTTGATTCATTTATGGCTCTGCCTCCACTCGCAAAGAGTCTTTTCCTGCGTAAATACATCACTGGGTCAACAGACTATTCATCTTCGGGGCTTGTAGAAACAAGTCTCCCTTCCAAATACATGGTCAGGCAGGGAACTCACTGACATAAAGTCTGTCGTAAGTCTTGCCACGGTGCCAGCAAATTATGCCCCACATTATCCCGAATCTAGGCCACTCATTGGCTTATTCTCATATGTATGTGTCATATCTCATGAGGATAGCATACCCTCTTCACGGCTCTTCAGGCCTCGCATATAAAATATCCAGGTTCGCATCCATTCTCTTACTCGGTCTATTCTCACATCTAAGGCTCCTCGGCCGATTCTCGCGAATGCCTCATTGCGGTAATACACACTCATAACGGCACTTCACGGCCTCGCATCTAACCTATCCAGGTTCGCATCCCACATGCGGCTATGGCTTAGTCTGTCGCGATCTTATATTAAATACCCTTTCTGTGTTATAGCGTTATAAATGTCCCTCTGCTGTCGCCGCAACCTAGAATACATCCCCCATACGTAATCACGCGCATATAGACATTTTATCTAAGTCGTCTTCGATACCGGGTTCCCCGTTCGAACCGAACAGGGCGAAGAGGAAATTTACATTAATAAAACACAAAGTAACCACTAAACTATTATATTACCCTCATTCCATCTAAAGCAAAGCTAATAAACACAAGGCTGGCACAGGCGATCAGCCCCAAATGAATTTTCCCTGTAATTGAATATACATGCCTATTGCATTGAAAGTTACATATTTAAAATGTACATTACCGAAAAGACATTGAGTCGAAACTATAGTTACAAATCATGCTTATATGCGGTTCAACTTATCTGAAACCTTCCATATGTTCCTCAGCGCGCCCATCTAGGGGCGGTATGTAGTGGAATCAAACAGTATTAGCGCAGTGTACTCTGGATCCCGAAGTCTGGTACTCTGCTCCTGCGAACACCATTAGAGATGCCGTCGTCTTTTTTGGTCGTCGGCAACTCGTGCAACCTGGATTATGAAACATGACACTCCTCTTTACTGCCTACTTTGTACTTGTGTACAATGCCGTGACCTAGGCAAGATACAATTTGCTACGTACATCTGCTAATTATGGTATTAGTCCGACCATGAGTAGCGCCCATTATGGGTATGGTACCCGGTCACAACAAGTCTTTCTGGTAGTTAACCGTCACGTACCGCACTAAATTTCAGGAATCCTCGTCACATTATCATTCACTCACTCTAAATGCTCTGGCGAGCTAGTCTAAGCCCTAAATAACAATTTATAATTACTTCCTTCAATTCACTTTGTCTAGAGGTTTGTTGAGATCGACACGCACTTAGCACTTGGTCTGTCGGCAATAGTTCCAAGCTGCTTGGGAGACATTCCCTTTATAGCAATGGTCGATTTCCGTTTGCTGCTGTGCATCCCCGCGCTCACAGAAGCTCGCCTTTATGGGCCTATCGCGTCCTTCCAACGACTACTTGAATTTAACCAAAGAAATCTTTCAACATGAATACTTGTCACCGCATCATCATTACAACCAATATTATTCAGTGTTTTAGTTTTGCAGAAACTTGCACTCGTGTGGAAATAAAGTCTCCAGATTGCATGCTACCAGACCTGGATTGCTCGGATTTGGCTACGTGCTGTTGGTACTACTGGCTTCACGTGGCAGATTAAAACATCTTTACCTCTTCTTGCAATCTCCCTTCTCATTCTCTGTCTCGCTTGGAAAAGCGATTTCCGGGATCTCCATGAGTAGGTTCAAAATAAAGCTTCCTTCTCGTCGGCTTACATGAGTATCCGCAAAGAATACAGCTTGCGTTCCGGGGTTCACCTCCACGTAAGACACGGAATTCGGGCTCTGCATGATGCTATATCCAAGTATTCCTGTAACGTAAGCTGATGATATTTGGACCTTCATAGAGTGATACGGTTCAATATCAACCATTCATCTTCTTTAGTCTTCTATATTTTACAATTTTACCATTTTTTTTCTTTTTTACCGACACAGATAAGTTTTATGGCGATGGTGGTAAAAGAAAGGGCTAGGAGTGGGAAGGGAGTAGACGTGGCCTTAATTAAGGTACAACCCAAGTATTTGCCTGGTGTGAAAATGGGAAATCATGGAAAACCATTTTCAGGGCTGCCGACAAGTGGGGTTCGAACCCATTACCTCCCGAATACAGACACACAGCTGCGCGATTCTAACCGCACGTCCAAGTCACTTGGTTGTACTTCTATGGTGGTTGTATTGTTGCTTGTATAGAATTTATCGTCTATCTTTTTCATGTATAAAATCATGTCAAATGAACAGCTGTCAAGTAGGATAGAGGAGGGTAGAGATGAAAGAAATTCTGTATATAAAATCGAGCATTATTTTATTTAAGTGAAAAGCGTAATTAAATTTCAGGTTAAGATTTCCTGTATTGCCTGTTCAATCACACAAAATAGCTGCTCTGATTAGTGAAATAAATGTTGAAAATTCTTTAAATGGGAAATTGTTATAATTCTTTCCATCAGAGCTGTTCCACAATAATACCATAAACACTGATTTTCGATTTCGTGTATTTTAATCATAAAATCATTCTGTTGACGGTAAAAAGCATTAAATACGCACTTAGTCATGATTAAAACAAACACAAACCTCTTATTTCGTGTAATGAATCTTTAACACAAAATAAAAAAGATCAAATGGAAAGTTACATTTCGATGGAATCTAACGTGGGAGTTACCGAGTGACAGCTGCATATGTGACTGTTCACAGGTTAATGTCCAACAAACTTGATCCCTCCGATCATGTGTCATATATCCATTTCCATGAACCCAAAAATAGAAATTGTTGTCGCGAGTAAACGACACGATAAGATAAAGAAATTTGGCATCACATCCCTTCAATTTGTATGGGTTTTAAAAGTCAGCAAGGATTCCGAAATTTTTCCCCGAAGAGGAGATCTTCAACTTATTACTGTCTGGCTCCACGGCTGTATGGTTAGCGTGATCTCCTATGTTCCATGGGATCCCGGGTTCGATTCTCGACCTGGTCGGGAATTTTAACTTTAATTGGTTAATTCTGTTGGTTTGAGGGCTTTGTGTGTGTGTGTGTCGTCTTCGGCAATAGAATTCGTCGTAGATAGGGCCATATCCTCACAACTGTGCAAGTCGCCTATAAGGCGTCAACTCGGAAGACCTGGCCTGGGTTTCTCCGGAAGCCACGCACTATTATTAACACGTCACTAAATCTGCGAGCTCGGGACTCGAACACTTCAACACTTTTTAACGCCATGCCATTGACTCGACATTGGATCCCACTAATTAATATTTACAAGAGAGGTATATATTTATTTATGAACTTCTGGTGGATAACAGGAATACACTCGAGTGTATAAATAAATATGCATACCTATGTGGTATAAAATTACTAATGGAAGGTAATGAAAACATTTTTCTCTCTTTCCTGTATTTTAAAAAAATTGGATTACGCTCAGTTTTACTGTCAGATGCCCTCCCTGACGCAGTGATGTCGAAGGAACAAGTGGTAATGTAGTAGGAAGATATAGAATGGGACAAAATAATGAGAATGGGAGTCGGCTGATAGAATTCCGCAAAGATCATAATTTAGTCCTTACTAACGCTTGTTTTGAAATTCACAAACGAAGGCTGTAAATGGGTACAAGACATGTAAACACTGAATGATATCAAATATACTTCAATGTTGTTACATAGAGAAATCACGTGTTGGATTGTAAGATCTTTCTAGGAGCAGGTGTGTATTCCAACAGCAACATGATGGTCATGAATTCCTGTCTGAAATTGAAGAAACTGAAGAAAGGTAGAAAAGCAAAGATAATTATAGTACATTGATAGGTTGAATAAAAGTACAATGAGGGAATATTTAGAGGAACGTGTTGATTAAGGACTAAATTAATAGTCTGAAAGCAATACAACAGAAGACATGTGGACAGTTCTGAAGAATGGGATCAACTAGTAGTGCTGAGGAAAAGTTAGGAAGAAAGACAGGACCAATTAAGAATCAATAGATAAGTTATGAGATACAAGGACTGACTGATGAACGGCGAGCATGAAAGACTGCAAAACCGTAATAGGGCAGGAAGGATTACAAGTGACTTAAAAAATGAAGGTGCATGAATATTACGAGTTGAGAGGGAAAACCGTTTCTAGGGAAGGAAGAGAAGGCAGAAGGATGGCAGAGACATATCCAGCACTTGTAGAAATGTAAAGAAGAATATAATAAGGTTCTGGATAAATAAGAGCATTTTGATGCTGATGAAATGGGAGACACAGTTTTGAGGTTGGATTTGACAGAGCGCTAGGAGACCTAAATAGGAGCAAAGAACCTGAAATTTATGGTATAAACTCAGTATTATTGATTGATGAGCCATAAACCGGAAATTTGAGGTTATTTTACTTTGTGAGTAAGATGGATGACAGGAAATGTGTCATACGATTAAAAAAATAGAAGTAAACAGGTACTGGCAACAGCGAAAGCCACCGCACACTTAGTTTAAAATCTCACGCCTGCTAAATGTTAACACGTAATTTTAACAGCAGAATGAAGAGATAGTTGAAACCTAGTTGGGAAATCCGTTTGGCTTTAGAAAAAGTGTAATTTTATTCGTTATACGTCACAGTAACTACCTTTATGCCCAGCCCCATGGCTTAATGGTTATCATGTTGGCGTTTGGTCCAAGGAGTCCCGGATTTCATTCCCGGCCGGGGCGGGTATTTTAACCATAATTTGTTAATCCTTTTGGGTCGAGGGCTGGGTGTTTGTAACGCCCTCAATGTTAGAAATCATCTCAGGTAAAGCCTCATCTTCACAGACATGCAGGTAGTGCAGGTACACTATAGGCCATCTACTAGAAGAAGACCTGCATATAGGCCATATACTAGAAAAAGACCTGCACCAGGCTCCTCTGGAGGGTATACGCAATTATTACTACTACTTTCATGGTTATCGGAGATGCCGAAATAACGGAATTCTCTGCCGTAGGAGTTCCGTTTAGGGACATGAAGTCTATTGGCACGACTGAGCCAGAATCGAACCAGTAAAGTTGGGCTCAGATGGTCAGAACTCTACCGCATGAGCTATTCAGCCCGGCAGAAGGAAGTATTTGCGTAATGCATTATTGCAAGTATTTGCAAGATTGTTGGTGAAAGATGTATTACAAGAGCGTTGAAAGAGCCGATAACGTACTAAAGGTCGCCACACACAGAAAGCTAAGATAAGCTATGTTAAGCTGTGCTAAGCAATGCGAAGCTATGTCGTGCTACGTCACAAATGAAAAGCTAACCTAAACAACGCTAGGCAGCCATTCAAAGATGGAGGATTAATTGAAGAGGAGACTGTTTAATTGGCCGCTGTCGTGGAAGACGAATAAAGGGAAAGAAACGGAAAGAGGAGAAGATTCTGTATACGTGAAATTGGAGGGAGAATAATTCATGGTGAATTCCAACATTTGATTCAAGCATTGCGTGTAAATGATGATGAATTAAAAATCACTTTCATCTGAATCAGGAACAGCTTTATGAACTTATTTCTATTACTGAGGACGATATTAGGAAGAAATAAATATAAAACACCCACATTATAGAAGGTAGGGTAAAATGTATTTAAAAGCAAGAAATGACACGTACAATTAATTTCCAGAGTTTCATTTATTTGTTGCCAACAGTTAACTTTCATGGTTATATCTCTTTAATAATTTGACAGACAAGCATATTTTTTGCATCTCTTCAATCAGTCGTTTATCCTTTGGTCTGCCTTCCATAATAATTAGCAAGCACGGAAACAATTAAGCAATATGATAGCTGCTGTATTGATGTAATTCACGAAAGCCACACACATGAAACGACTGTTTGCTAGACGCCGGGCAAAAAAGTGATTGTGCTCATGCGTGAAGCCAGGTAGAGCTATGAAAATCGCCTCCATGGCGATCTGAAAAATTCAGCTTTGCACGGAGGTCAGTGTAACTTAGTATAGCAGTCTGTGTGTGCTATTCCATATAAGTTCATTGGAGCGATAGTTTTCGTTGGGTTGCGTATCATAGCGTAGCTTAGCTTAGCTTTTTGTGTGTGGTGGCCTTTACTGTTCGATAGTCAGTATCGCCTTCAGGTGGTAACGTTTTAGGTAACGGGACGATACGGAGGAAACTGCCAGTCCATAATGAATGATAAAATATGTGAGTTATACTGGAGTAGGTAATATTACGACACTTAAGCTCTTTACACTTTCTACTTTTATGTTGTCTAGGACTTAGAGATTATTCTGAATATGGTTTACTTAACTTGCGAGGGATTGACATGGGAAAAATGAACATTTTCTCTGTCAGGTGTAGAGGAGTTATAATTGCTGTGTAATGTTTCATGTTTCTTCTCTCTGTCAGTTGTATGTCCAGGAGTGAAGTCCAGGGATACGTCAATAGGATGGACGTCTCTTTGTTCTCCTATTATCGGGTTTTTGTTTATTTGTTCCCATAGCTGGTCTAATATCCGGTCTTAAATAGTATTACATACTGCACCTGATGTCTTAATTCGTAGCCGTTTAAAATCGTCGAAAATTTCTTGCGTGGGTGCCTCTTTAACTTCCTACGTGTATGTGGCATCACGTTTCATCCTTACTTCCTTCAGCTCCGGGATTAGCCATGGTGCTGCGTTTCATATCACCAGAACTGTTTTCATAGGAGGGTGTCGGTCATAGTGCGTGGTCGTATATTCGATAAATGTGCCACTGTCGTCAACTCTCAGTACATAGTGCCATGGAACATCTAGTGCGTCTTCCATGAGCATGCTGTTTTCAACTTTAGGAGATCTCTGATCGTGATAGTCCTTGGTTTAATCTTTAGGGTCTTCAAAATGTAGAAAATATGTTTCAAGTCACGAGCTGTAACTCCTAGTACAGATGTATGTCCATGCCGTAGTATTTTATCAGTATCCTTTACAATCATTAAGTCAACTCTCTTGTGTGGCCTTGAGGTGAGTAAGTATGGAAAACTGTCAAATTGCTAATATCGCATGACGTAGTCATCTTTATTAGCTGCCTGGATTCGGAAGTGTTGTTTCCAAAGTATGTATTGAAGTCACCCATGATAATTAAATATTCGTATTGAGTAAGTTACAATGCACTTTCTGTACCTTCCAAGTGTCCAATAGCAAGTGATCTGTACTTCACACAGGAAGCACATTTCCGAAGGGCTACGGTAATTTCGAAAACCATAAACTCGTATCGTCTATGGTATTGGCCATATGTATATGTAATTGAGGAGTGTATGTTCAGAAGGTGCTATATTCACCTTAAGAAAGTTGTGGGGAAAACGAAAGAAACTTAAAGTAAAAGGCACATGGAACGCACCCATGATCGGGTTTGGTACGACGTTTAAAAGGAATTTCATCTTCCTGGTCTGTATTGTTCATGGCAATCGATAATATTCAACTACTGTAATGCATGTGGACGAAATACTGATTTACTTTTGCAAGAGGAAATAGCATCTTTTGAACACACACTCTTCAATTAACTTTGGTTTCAAACTGATTTCGAAAATCAATGCTAAACCTCCTCCTCTCTTCCACGCTCTGTCATTCTGAAGTAGGCTGTAATCAGGTGAGTTGAAAGTCTTCGAAGGGATCAATTCATGGAGCCAGATGTTAGAAGGCAAACATGACACGTCTGGGATAAGTTTTATGGTTTCGTGGAAATGGAAGTGAGGAGGCAATGTTCACCTAAATTTTCATTCATGGCCTGTATATTTACGATAATCAAAAACTTTTGATAGGAGCAGGTCTCTCGTTGAGGAAGAATATTTTATTCAGTAATGCACAGTATTTCAATCAACCGGTAGTGTAAAATACTCTTATCGGTTTTCCAAATCCAACTTATTCATATGAATCAGTAAAATTTTGAAGACACGTGCCTATACATTGCATGCAAGTATAAATTTCATAGCAAATTTGTGAATAATAGCGTATCAGTATTATATTGAACTCAGTAAATAAGATGTAATTTTTACTATCTGCCCCAAAATCATTATTTCAATTTTTCTGCTCTACCGAATAAAAGTCGAATTTTGACTTAGTTGCGTTTGGAATCCACCGATTCAATTAGCGTCTCTCAAACGGAAAATGTTCTTGATGAGCGTAATTCTCTCTGTGGTCACTGAAAGCTGTTGTGGTGAACCATGTAGCAGCACCGACGCTATTGAGAGCTGTGGAATGGGTCAGAGTGAAAGCCGATTATTAACATTAAATTCTCAGTACACAGTCAAACAAGTCGTACTATGTAAAACACAAGAAAAATTATTTCTTTTCTTTTCTGTGTTGTCTCAGCTATCGAGTATGAGTGCTCTGGTGGTACGCTGGAGGACTAAGAAGTATCAGGGAAGTTAGTGGGAATGCTGATACGCGTTAAAATATGAGCGTAGAATATTGGAATTTATCTTGAAAAGATCTCATATTTCTATTGACAAATTCTTGCTATGCATTCCTATTCTGTGGCCCAAGCTGTGGACAAACAAAAGTGATAGCTACTGATTTAATAAGGCTATTTAGACATTTCGGAGCACTAGTCAATTACATGGCATTAAAATGTCGATTTCGCCAAATTATTAAAATTCGGTAGTATTGCCTGAATGGTCAGCGTACTGGCTTTCTGTTCAATGGACCGTGGGTTTGATTCCCGGCCATTTTGAGGGTTTTAATTATGTATGGTTAATTCTTTTAGCTCGGCGACTTGATGATTGTTTGACTTCATATAACACGCCTCGCTACCAATAACTATAGAAACACACACTATTGAATTCATCCCACTATCGGCAGCCCTGAAGATGGTTTTCCGTGGTTTCCCATTTTCACACCAGGCAAATGCTGGGGCTGTACCTTAATTAAGGCCACGGCCGCTTCCTTCCAACTCCTAGGCCTTTCCTATCCCATCGTCGCCATAAGACCTATCTGTGTCGGTGCGACGTAAAGCCCCTAGCAAAAAAAAAAAAAACAAACAAAGAATTCATCCCTCCGTAAACGCCGGGCCAAATCCATATCACGAGCTGACTCAATAATTTGAGTAGGGAAAAGGGCCAGAAAAGGCTAGGAAAACAACAGACAGGGAATCTACCACCTGGGCGACTGCTCTAAATTCAGAGCAGTAGTGATTGAAGATTAAACCTCGGGTGCTATAAAATCTATACTAATATTATAAAGAGAAAAAAGATTAGTATGTTTGTATATTTGTAATGGATAAACTCCAAACTGAATGAACCTGTTTAAAAAAGATTTAACCTATAGAAAACTACATTAGCAGTGAAGAACATGGGCTGTATTTTATTTTCAAAACAATTAGAGATCCCTACGAAAATTGAAACAATGTAACCCAAGGTATAAAAAAATTGCCTATAAAAGTAACTCTATACCAATATAGACGAAGTATCGAATTTATCGCACAAGAATGAGACAAAGCTCATTTAAGCCTCACGACGCGATGAACAAAACTCGGTAAGGCCCTACGGGCCCGGAAAATCATGTTTTAAGGGCCTAAAACCAACCGTTATGGAGATATTGCCATCACACTACCCCGTTCTAGGAATAGGATGAAGAAATGACAAGACGTAACCATGACAACGTCAGTTCAATGATTCTACATTAGAACACAGGCCGCGTCGCCAGAAGACCTATCCGTGTCAGTGCGATGTAAAGCAAATAGAAAAAAAAAAACAGGCCTACGGTTCGAAGTAGGCACATGCGTAAATGTAGGCTAGACCAAGGAGATATTCTGCTACATAGATGACTGTCTGGGAAGAAAGCAGTGTGGGGTTAACCCACCCCTATGAGTGGTGGAGGGGGGGGTGGCATATAAAAATAATCGAAAATATTATCGAATCGATAGGTTTTGGGGTCGCTGAGATGAACTGTGACTCTCCACATGTCGTTTATGTCCACGTTCAGCCCCATCTTCATGGTGGGTGAGAAGGGGTGAAAAAAGTCCAAAATGGCCCAGATTATGGATTTATGTGTGCACCCCTCTAGGAGGGGGTGAAATGGAGGCGAAGTATCAGTCAACGTCACAATAACCAAATCTACAAAAATTTGCTTCACACATAATTAACAGGTAATAAAATACCTCAAGGTAAACAATCAATAAATAGCGCCGGCAGCGCCAGGTAATACAGCTAGTGTACTAAATTATATTAAAATCAAATTGAATGGAAATTAATGAAATGAACCTCACCTCACTGACAGTGATCCCTCACCGAGTCGATGCATCACAATTGTGTCAGAAGATTGTTATTGTTTGCAGAAACTAATTACTAGATTCCTGATTTTAAATGTAACTTAAAAGTTCTTCAGTGTGTCGAACGCAGAGGTTATATTATACTACAACATACATGTAAAAATATTAAACAAGGTGTAAAAATACACGCTACTAAACAATGAATGACATGTTTTGTTCTTCATATCTATCAAGTCACACTCAAATATTTAGAAATAATATTTATGCTTTTCTCTGTTTAATATTTAGGACCGTAAATTCTAGAATTAGCCTTAATAATGTCCTACTTTGTCTCCACTCCAGCATTGACTGCGAGGTGTTTGGATAACCGTTGCTCTGTCATTGGCGTTGGTCCAATATTTGTAGTACGTTGACATACTTTCGTCACGTGATGTCACGTCCCTTCCTCTGCCACGTCATGCTCTTCTCCTTGTCCCGTCGTTGATACATTGTTTATTAGTTTTATTCCTTTGTCGCTGTTATTATCATTACTGCTACCATTAATATTATTTCTCGCATTTACATTCTTTATGTAAACTATGCAAGGGTTTCTTAATGAGCATCATAACCATCATGTAATTTCCGTTTACGTGAATGGCTCTTGTATTTTTCACCATCTAATTATTTGTTTTATTTATTTATTTTCCGATACCCTAATGCATTTTTATTTTTTTATTTAACGAGTTGGTTAGTTTTTCTTTATTCGTTTTGTAATTTAGGCTACGTTTACATAAACAGCTTTCGTAGAACTATATTCGTAGTTTTCATTATTATTATTATTAAGGGTTGTCTAACGAGCTCTTTTAACGGATTGTTGCCCGGCTCCATGGCTAAATGGTTAGCGTGCTGGCCTTTGGTCCAGAGGGCCCCGGGTTCGATTTCCGGCCGGGTCGGGGATTTTAACCTTAATTGGTAAATTCCAATGGCTCGGGGGCTGGGTGTGTGTGGCGTCTTCCGCATAAGAATTCATCACAGGTAGGGCCCCATTCTCATAGACGCGCAGGTCGACCTACATGGTGTCAAATAGAAAGACCTTCACCCGGCCTTTTCAGAGGCCACACGCACAAGAAAACGAATTGTTTAGTTTTCCTTTAATTTCCTTCTTAACCAAAAAAAGGTCAGAATGCAAAATAATTTGATTATTAGGAAGAGTCGTCTAGCCCGTTCTTCCGTTATGTAACAAGAGTACCATAAATTCTAGATGTTTTGATGGGCCGTGCCCCTAAAGTTTATGCGTTACTCTCATTTTTGGTTTAGTTTATGACGTTCCACGCGTTCAGTAGGTTTCAATATATACGTTGTCCGACTCGTTGGCTGAATGGTCAGCGTACTGGCCTTCGGTTCAGAGGGTCCCGGGTTCAATTCCCGGCCGGGTCGGGGATTTTAACCTACATTGGTTAATTCCACTGGCCCGGGGGCTGGGTGTTTGTGCCGTCCCCAACATACCTGCAACTCACACACCACACTTAACACTATCCTCCACCACAATAACATGCAGTTACCTACACATGGCAGATGCCGCCCACCCTCGTCGGAGGGTCTGCCTTACAAGGGCTGCACTCGGCTAGAAATAGCCACACGAAATTAATTAATTAATTAATATATACGTTCTTGGTTGCATGCGTCAGTGTACTTATTTTCAGAAGTGGTTGCGTCCTTAGCGTGTGTCATATATGTTGAATATTCATTTTACAACGTGGTAAATATTTTAATAATGTAGGCTGGTGGTTTATCGAGTTATAACATAGGTGGGGAACTTCTCACTGAGCCTATGTGTAAGGAGGGGAGTTAATAACACACGTGTTAGTTTGCAAGCACAATAGCGCCTTCATGGTCAACGTTATTTTACATTCTAATAACGAAGTTAAGTTCTAGTACCCGTTCTCTGTTGAATTGTACCTCAATTTCTAAATTTATTGAAATAATTTTGAGGACTAAGAGTTCAGATAATTTCCCGCCACGATGGAGAACAGTAGCAGCGATTTGGAATTAAAAGTGGGTGGGGAAATAATTTACGGATAAAAAATACCCGTGTTAGTTGGATATATCGGGCGCGAGGGAGGTGGGGTGTGGTGTTGTATAGTCTACATCAAAACTGAAAAAGAAGTTACTCAAGGATAAGTTATTTTATGCTCTGTGAGTGGATTTCGACAGAGAAGTAAACGTTCAGAGTTTACCAACTTAAGTGCAGTAATAACAATTTTTTGAGATTTTGATTGAATTCTATACAACAAAATTTTCACCATAGGTACAATACTAAACATGTATTACCATGGAATAGAAGTACGGTGTGATTATACAATTAATAAGTCATTTAGTATTTGACTACACACTATGAAACTAAGAGACACAAAAGAGACTGCCAGACTAATGAATCCGCGCGGCAAGCACATGCAAAGTCTCTACTACTTGCTGTGACGCATTACAAATCACTTAGCCGCGACGACCGATATCTTGTGCATATTTCCACTGATAATTTTGCTAATAATTAAAGAAAGTAGTCCGCCTCTGTGGTGTAGTGGTTAGTGTGATTAGCTGTTACGCCGGGAGGCGCGGGTTCGATTTCCGGCTCTGACACGAAATTTGAAGTGTAGTGCGAGGGCTGGAACGGGGTCCACTCAGCCTCGGGAGGTCAACTGAGTAGAGGGGGATTCGATTCCCTCCTCAGCCATCCTCGAAGTGGTTTTCCGTAGTTTCCCACTTCTCTTCCAGGCAAATGCCGGGATGGTACCTAACTTAAGGCCACGACCGCTTCCTTCCCTCTTCCTTGTCTATCCCTTCCAACCTTCCCATCCCCCAAAAGGCCCCTGTTCAGCATAGCAGGTGAGTCTGCATGGGCGGGGTACTAGTCGTCCTCCTCATTTGTATTCCCCAACCCAAAGTCTCACGCTACAGGACACTGCCCTTGAGATGGTAGAGGTGGGATCCCTCACTAAAAGTGTAATGTCTCCTCCACAAAGTGGGCGGGGGGGGGGGGGGGAGGGAGCGACTGACACCCCTCGCCCCAACTAATTGCCACTACTGATGAAGAGGGTTCTCGTTGGTGACGTGTTCTCCGATACATCAACTATCCACATTTCAGAAGAGTCCGCTTATCCGAATATTCATTGCAAGAATGAAAAATGGTGTTTCCTGAAATATTGAATTTTATTAATTGAATTGCTTCTCATTTTTACAATACTCTCGGGCAATATTAGTACTCGTGAAATTGTGTACGGAACATTTTGTGAAAATGTTAATGTGTTTTGCCACTGAGAATTTAGTTTGAATATTTATCAAGGACATGACAGAATTCTCGATCGGCACACTCCTATCGATAAAAAACCCATCGCTATTAAGCTTCTCTTTAAACTTCCAAATATTTGTGGGACCTATTTATTCATCACCCCTATGCTACACGTATGTGCTTGCTCGCTGTAATTTTACAACTCGACTGAGCAACTTAGCCAAGCGGTATGGATCAAGTAACCGTGAACTTCCATGGTGGGTTCGAACCTCACTGTCTGCAGCCCTGAAAATTCAGTAGTTTCCATTTTCGCACCAGGCAAATGCTGGGGTTGTAACTTAATTAAGGCCACGGCCGCTTCCTTTGCCATCCCATCGTCGCCATAAGACCTATCTGTGTCGGTGCGACGTAAAGCCAATTGTAAAAAAATAAAAACTACTGTCGACAGCCCTGAAGATGGCTTTCCGTGGTTTCCAATTTTTTAACCAGGTTGTACCTTAATTAAGGCCCCGGTACTTTCCTTCCGAATCCTTTCCCGTAGTCGCTGTAAGATCGGTCTGTGTCGGTGCGTCGTGAAACAAATAGCAAAAATTTACAAATCGGAGAGCCTTGAAATTAGGAGACGTCATTATTGACGCTGGAATATATGATTTGTGGGTATTCCGAGTCAATAATCAAACACAAACGATTAATGTGAGAAATTACCGTGCTAGAACTTGGCAGTGAATGTACAACCATTAATTATATCTACTGTTACAAAACAAGGCAGGGTATTGTGGTCGAGCTGTCTTCCAACTCTGGTCTTGTACAAGACGGAGAAAGAGGTGCAATATATAGACGAAATTTCTACATTTACAACCCGCAGCCTCAGGCTCCCTGCTGGTACCTTAATTCTCCCTCCTTTCACAAGGCTTCAGTTGCCAATTAGAGTAGTGCGAGAGAAAGAGGGCACCAGAAGATGAGACTGCTGAAAGGGCTTGTTGAAAGTGGATCCAAGAAGCCTCCCACCCCATCTCCTCAGCTCCATAGCGTGGAGTAAGCTTAGTTGTGTCTGGGAAATAATTCGCTCACACTTAAGCACGTCCATGCCCCGAGAGCGTGTTGGAACAATGACACAACGTTGTTAGGTCGCCGCGGGTGGGGAAGTGCGGGAAACAACAGCCTACGCAAATACTCACAAGTTTAGCCATGCACTTATTGTTCCCACGTATCCTGCCAGAAATTATTACATCACCTATGCTTTGCGGCTGCTTAGACGAGTAGGGAAAGATGTGGACATGGGTTTGATTTCCACTCAGGAAGGAGAAAGTCCTGCAAATGAGACAGCAATTTCTTGACAGACACACGGCCATGGAGCTTACTCCGTCTACCAGACTCATGCTGGACGTGAAGGTGTTTGGGCTTTCAACTTACCAGTGGCAGTTCGTGAAGTTTCGTATAGGGGGGTCGCGTTATGGAAATACAGACATGTGTAATGTACGTAAGTCTAAAATATTCGCACATATCTATACATGCAAGTATAAACAATAAATGACAATATGCCAAAACACACCTAGTTTTACTTTATCATTAATTCATATCTCAGATCCAAACTTCTTTCTTTATGTGTAGTCACCGGGCTGAGTGGCTCAGACGGTTGAGGCGCTGGCCTTCTGACCCCAACTTGGCAGGTTAGATCCTAGCTCAGACCGGTGGTATTTGAAGATGCTCAAATACGTCGGCCTCGTGTCAGTAGATTTACTGGTACCTAAAATAACTTCTGCAGGACTAAATTCCGGCACCTCGGCGACTCCGAAAACCGTAAAAATGTAGTTAGTGGGACGTAAAGCTATTATTATTATTATTATTATTATTATTATTATTATTATTATTATTATTATTATTATCTGTAGCAAATCTCTCGAACATACCTTGCGCATTTTTACCCCACAGTTGCCATTGGACTTTTCAGGAATATCTTTATACCATCTCATGTTGTAGCCATTCGTATGCTTATAGTATTACTGTACTTTCAACAATAACACATTCAGAAATACAAGTCAGTGAACTGTGTACCTTTCTTCTTTTTTTTCCAGATAACTACCTGCTACCCTCCTCGGTCACCGTTTGCTTGTGACCAAGGCTCTCTCACTAGAGCAGGGACCCTAAGAAACATAGCCAACGGCAACGTTTGGAGACCATGTACTTTAAACATCTACTGTACGGTCTCATGGGGGTTGTGCCAGGCAACTGGTATTCCTATATGATTGTACACTGTACAGATTTACCAGGCGAGTTGGCTGTGTGGTCAAGGGCACGCGGCTGTGAGCATGCATCCGGGAGATAGTGGGTTCGAATCCCGCTGTCGACAGCCCTGAAGGTGGTTTTCCGTGGTTTCCAATTTTCACACCAGGCAAATGCTGGGGCTGTACATTAATTAAGGCCACGGTCGCTTCCTTCCAACTCCTAGGCCTTTCCTATCCCACCGTCGCCATAAGAGCTATCAGTGTCGGTGCGACGTAAAGCAACTAGCAGTACCTTCCTTATGAGATTAAAATCTGTATCCTGTGTATAATATATTGATAAGTAAAAATATTAATGTTTATTGGGAGGGCACGTGACCTTTTGCGCCAGCCGCCACTGCAACTTAACACTCCGTCCCACATAGTGCCAAGTTACAGAGAGTCGAACACCTTCCCTTTCATTCCTCCAGGGGCCTCCATGACTTGTACCGAAATGACATGCATTTTTTTAAAATCTATAACTGTTAGGTTCTTCAGTTTACCGAAACTAATTTTGAATATATATTTTTATAAACCATCTGAAAAAGAAAACATATGGTGAAAGAATTATGCTTGAAAAGGAAACGACATACTTAAGGGGAGTTAAAACTGAGATTTTGAACTTCTACAATTTATCACGTATCAAAACCGTATTTAAAACACAAGCACATACTTTTGCTAAAACATGTTCGTAATAGGTATTTACACAATGCAGCAAACCGTCATACGGTTACGTAAGAAGTACTTGCCAATTATGAGCTTTCGATTTCATATGAAATTAACGCTAAAACTGACGGCATCTTTCTTCCTTTCTTACTCGAACCCGGGCCTCCGGGATTGGTAGCTGATCACACTAACCACTACACCGCGGAGCAGGACAGCGTTGGCATACTGATGGAAAACCTTTTTTTGCCAATTGGGAAGTAGTTTTACACCCATTGCTAATAAGCTTCACCCAACAGGCGCCGTAGTGTGATTTTCTGTTGCTTAGTGGGTTCGAAACTCACGAACGCTAAATATTTCTATTCACACTTTAAGTTTAAGGGTGAAAAACAAACCTATTCGTGCCACATTCGAATAATAGCATGCAGCATGCATGTTTAATGGCCTGACACTTGGTGTAGCCTAGCAGTGCTGGTCATTTCTTCGGTAAGTATTCAACAGACGATTATGTTGAAATGCTCCTGATCTACGGTGAGACAACAGAGAACGCACAGGAAGCACAGCGCCTGTACAACGAAATATTTCCACAAAGACGACAACCAACCGCAAATACGTTTAGGAGGGTGGAGTGATGTTTGCATATAACTTTGTCACAAACCCGAGCAGTTCCTGTTAGAGAGGCACCAGTTGCGTCCAGTGAAACTGCTGAGTTGGTTTTGGACACTTCCCGGGGAAATCCCGGGCAGTAGCACAACAGGCCTCTGTTGTACGAATCATGCCTGCCAGTTTGTTTCGTCCGCACCGCCTGCAGCTACATCAAGAGCTCCACGTACGAGATTTCGAAACTCGTCTTGATTTCTGTGCGTGGATACTGACGCAAGTGGCAGATGATCCCACATTTGTATCATACCATTTATTTCCGGACGAGTCACGATTTCGTAATAATGGCTGTGTGAATCGTCATAATATGCACTACTGGAGTGTTAAAAATTGCCACTAGGTAAGACAGGCAGGATCTCGGCGACGATGGGGAGTAACTGCCTGATGTGGTATACTGGCTTTACCGGAACACGTACTAGACAGGCAACTACTCCGCTTCACAAAGCACACACATTTTCTGTCAGCATATCCTACTGAAAGCTTATGGCACGTACATTTTACATAACATAACAGTTTGATGCATTGCGTAAATTACCCCTCGCATACATGTTTTTGCAAAGATGATGGTGCAATAATTCGTTAAGGGTGACTGTTGCTCAGTGCTTGGACCATATTTGTTTGAGGATCATTTGACAGGAGCCCGGTCTCTACAGTATCTTCAAGACCAACTATCACTGCTGCTAGAGAAATGTACCCCCTGGATGAGCGTGTAACCATGTGGTGTCAACATAACGGAGCTCCCCCATACATGTCAGCGAATGTTCGCAACTACCTGAATGCTACACTCCCCGGTTAATGGATAGGAAACGGAGGGCCTGTCCCCTGGCCTGTTAGATCGTCCGATTTCACGCCACTGGACTTCTTCCAATGCTCTTTTAAGGATGTAGTGTACGCTCAGCATCCGAAAAATCCTGAAAGCCTTCGAAACCTTATTACGGAAGCCTGTGAATTCGTAACACCTAGAATGCTACAACGAGCCCGAATGTCAGTTCAAAGGCATGCTGAAACGTGCATTACTGCAGAAGGAACACTTACTGCACAAACAGGCTGTTGATCAGTCAAGAGAATTCAAACCCCCAAACATTCTGTCCTCGCACCGCTCTGCTTAGAGAACATCCTCATAAGCATTCCTGATTGCCTCCCACAGTGCTGAAATAAATAACTACATAAGTAAATTAATAAATTAGTAACCCATGACGTGAGGGTATTCGGATACATTGGTTTTGCAAATGTTTTACGAAGTACAAATTCGAATAAAGGTATCAGGCTCAAGTGGTATTCGAACCCACCTACCAACCGCGGTTGTTTTGGCAGCATCCCACGTAACCGTTTCTAACCAAATTTTTAAATATTTCCAATATTTCATTCACTGTCAGATAAAATAAACTCTTATATCTTCAAGGTGTAAATTGAAACTTATAACTGAAATCATAAAAATAAAAATACATATTATACATCGATACAGTCCAAATAGTGGTCATACCTCTCTTCTAGCTGCCGACTTTTACTGAGTTTCCACCGCTCTTTCTTCATCTGGTACAAAGGAGCCACGAGTATGACACCATCAACACTGTCCAATGGGACCATTGTCCCATTAACCACACAATCACATGTTGCTTGATCTGGAGAAAGGCCGTTACAGACAATCGAATCAGCTTTCTGTCTTCGATGTCGCCAAGGGGCAGGTTCATGAGCAACGCACCTGTAGTTTACACCATCTCCATGTGTGCACTGAATTTGTGCATCACTCTACCCATTGTTTACAAGTTGCTTTACGCTGCACCGACTCAGATAGGTTTTATGGCGACGATGGGACAGGAAAGGGCCAGGAGTGGGAAGGAAGTGACCGTGGCCTTAATTAAGATACAGCCCAAGCATTTGCCTGGTGTGAAAATGGGAAACCACGCAAAAGCATCTTCAGGGCTGCCGACAGTGGGGTTCGAACCAGTTATCTCCCGAATACTGAACACCGGCCGCACTCAAGTGACTGCAGCTATCGAACTCGGTCTGTATCCATTTGACCGTACACCGTACACCATGGGGTTTGTTCCAAATGTATTTTGTTTCGATGTTGTGCTGTTGGTACCAGCTTGTTTAGGAAAAGGAATATTTGAGAACGTGCGTGTGACGAGAGTTTCATATGGCTAAAGTTTGCCCACAACGTAGGCCAGTGAGTGTAGAGTGGACTCAGTCCGTGGGGTGAAGTTCATAGCTCGTCGTATCATATTGTAAATCGTCTTGGTATTGGCAATTGTTCCTGACGGTAGTTCATTGGCGAACTTTTGGAGGTTCAGTTGGTGTTCCCTAAGTATTTCCAGCAATGAACTGTTATCAGCGTTATCTATTCCCCAAATGTCTTTGTACAGTGCCTTAGAGAAATTATTCGACTATAACAATATATAAATACCATTCTTAAGATGGAGTGCTTGGCATTTCGTTCCGTTTGTGATGAGTCCTAAACCACCAAGTCTATATGGAAGATACAGTTGTTCCGTTTGTACTCTAAATAGATAGCCTTGCTATAGGAACCAGTCAATATATTTTGAGAGCTAGCTTTAAATTTTTTAGGTAGCGGGAACACTTGTGCTAAGTACCAAACCTCTGAGAGAACATAGCTGTTTGTCACCACAATCCTCAGAGTTATATTCAAATTCCTTTGACGAAAGTTCAACATCCCACCCATAACGTTAGCAATAACTTTAGCCTAGTTGGTTTCTAAAGTAACGAGCACAGTGTTTTTCCATTTAATACCAAGGATCTTCACCTCATCAGCAATGTAGCACCAGTTTTTCTGTACGATGTATATCCCACCGTCGAAGTTAATTAAAATAGTTTTCCTGGGATTGGCTTTTGCCCCTGAATCGGCGCTGTATGTGCTGAGAGCTTGAGAGATATGCTGATTGTCCTTTTCACCTCCTACTAACATCGAAATGTCATCAGCGTAAACACACACTGAAAATTTGTCTCTGTGGAACCTATATCCTTTTAGCTGCGGTTAAAGTGTCGTAATAAATGGTTCCAGTCCAATGACAACCAGGGGCATCCCTGTCTTACTGATCTTTCTATCGGTATTGGCGTCGAAAGGAATCCGTTAACAAGGATTCTAGATATTGTATCGGGATTGACCGTACATCAAGTATTTCCTAAATAAAATACGTCATAAATCATTTCTAAAGTATTACCGAGTGTATTTTCGGCGTCAATAAATACAGGAAGAAGTAATCAACCTGCCATAACGCTAAATTCTTCGTCGCACAGCCAGCACGTGACGAGGACAAGTTGCGTCATACGATATGGGAACGTCCATGTAAGAAATTTGCTGTATTCTAAACCAATTGAGGTATCGATTCAGGAATAATGGCGTATCATAGAACACATTTTGGACGTCTCCTCATGTTAATTTCTTCAGAATCAATCCAGGGATTACGGAGATAGACCTATTCGTGATTTTATAAAACATTACGTCAGAGCTAAAAAAGTGGCGTATGGCTTTTTAGTGCCGTGAGTGTCCGAGGACAAGCTCAGCTCGCCAGATGCAGGTCTTTTGAGTTGACTCCCTTAGGCGACCTGCGCGTCGTGATGAGAATGAAATGATGATGAAGATAACACATACACCCAGCCCCCGTGCCAGCGAAATTAACCAATTATGGTTAAAATTCCCGACCCTGCCACGAATCGAGACCGGGACCCCTGCGACCAAAGGCCAGCACGCTAACCATGTAGCCACGGAGCCGGACACGTCAGAGCTAGATTCACTTCAGTTCAGATCGGCAGCACGACGATGTTGGTTCGCCGCATGGTACGGAGTCAGCCTGCAGGGCGAGATTATGCCTAATTGACGTGCGAGTTTTGGAACATAGAATAATTCCGGCGTTACGGTACTTACAAACTTTCAGTAAGTAGAACCTCGTTGAGGAACATATAAATATTGAAGGATGTGATTCTAAGACTTATATAACTAACATTTACGTGTTTGCTAGAAGCCAGAATAGTGATTTATCCAAGTGAACTCGACTTAAACGTTAACATCACGATGTGAATAACAGAATATTCAGAGACATTACTTTTCGTACAAGTGCTTAATAATTCACCTAGACATTATATTAAATGCGGAGTTGAAAGTGATTATTATTTCTGCGAACAGACTTTTCACAGTAATAATAATAGTAATAAATGCTTCGCGTAAAATGTAGTAGTTGGGAATGCTAGTAAATATTCCTAGAGATTTACACTACATGAATTGACACAAGTGCACTCATGTAGAATGCAATTGAAATATCCAAGTGAACTGATCTTTTAGTAGGTCGCTACAAACATTAAGTTTCTTTAGAATTATAAATAATTCTAAGAGTGCAGTTATTCCTTCAGACGTTCTATTTTTCGACGCGAATAAGAATTAACTGTGTCGTGACGAGTTCCAGTGAACAGTGCAAAGTTGAATTTGGTAGAAAGACCCTACGCAAGTGATAGAAGTCAAACTTTATTGTTCCTTCCTGTGGAAAGCCACACAAAGTTTCCCAAGTGCAACTTATTTTTCAAATTTTACGTTTTGGGTTCTAAGTTTGAACCGAGACAAAGATTACAATTCACAAAATGCCGTGGTTGATGTTAATCATTACGATACTCGGGGGGCAATTCAATGTAGACACTCGCGCAACATAATTAGTGAGTGGTTACCCCGCGCCGGGACCTTCAAGAATCAACGACGACCCATGCTGTCTGCAAGAGCTCGTGGTTCCATGTTTTGGTTGCTGCCTACAAGGGATCGTGGTTCTTTGGTTGGTTGCTGCACACGAGGGTTCGTGTTTTCATGGTTTGATTGCTGCACACAAGGGATCGTGTTTCCATGGTTTGGTTGCTGCACACGAGGGATCGTGTTTCCATGGTTTGGTTGCTGCACACGAGGGATCGTGTTTCCATGGTTTGGTTGCTGCACACGAGGGATCGTGTTTCCATGGTTTGGTTGCTGCCTACAAGGGATCGTGGTTCTTTGGTTGGTTGCTGCACACGAGGGTTCGTGTTTTCATGGTTTGATTGCTGCACACAAGGGATCGTGTTTCCATGGTTTGGTTGCTGCACACGAGGGATCGTGTTTCCATGGTTTGATTGCTGCACACAAGGGATCGTGTTTCCATGGTTTGGTTGCTGCACACGAGGGTTCGTGTTTTCATGGTTTGGTTGCTGCACACAAGGGATCGTGTTTCAATGGTTTGGTTGCTGCACACGAGGGATCGTGTTTCCATGGCTGGGTCGTTGTCCATCAAAGAGGATCTATGGAAATAATTTCACTGTGACCATCTCAATTGTAAGGTGAACCTTATATGAATAAATTTAGTTTACAGAATTTGAAACTTATTGGAGTTAGGACCTCTCTCTGTACCCAGCTACACGTTTACACCCAGTGTGCCCTGCGATAAGATATCATTACTCTCCGAAATATCTAGTCGGGCCTTATTATCAAATAATTTCCTGGTACAAAATGTAGCTGCAGTTAATCATTCGAATGTAATCGATCATTGTGTCAGGGAATTGGAGGTGATTTAAAACGATGTATAGGTACTGATGGCTAACACGGTCAAATGCTTTATCAAGATCTATATTAAATAAGTTGAGGTGGTCATTCGGCTAGGATTCTACTTTCAAATGGATATCACGGAGTGTTCGTAGGTTTGTAAAAATGGTACGTCCGGGCACACTGCAGCACTATTCGTTCCAATTACATCCGTCAGGACAGTCTTCATACGACTGGCTGACAGTCTGATTAATACACTGACTGACAGAGCAAATGCAACACCAAGAAGGAGTGGTTCGAAAGGGATGAAAGTTGGGGAAAAAACAGAGACGGCACGGACGAATAACTGATGTTTATTTCAAACCGATATGCAGGTTACACAATGCGCACGGCATCGACTCAGTAGGATGTAGGACCACCGCGAGCGGCGATGCACGCAGAAACACGTCGAGGTACAGAGTCAATAAGAGTGCGGATGGTGTCCTGAGGGATGGTTCTCCATTCTCTGTCAACCATTTGCCACAGTTGGTCGTCCGTACGAGGCTGGGGCAGAGTTTGCAAACGGCGTCCAATGAGATCCCACACGTGTTCGATTGGTGAGAGATCCGGAGAGTACGCTGGCCACGGAAGCATCTGTACACCTCGTAGAGCCTGTTGGGAGATGCGAGCAGTGTGTGGGCGGGCATTATCCTGCTGAAACAGAGCATTGGGCAGCCCCTGAAGGTACGGGAGTGCCACCGGCCGCAGCACATGCTGCACGTAGCGGTGGGCATGTAACGTGCCTTGAATACGCACTAGAGGTGACGTGGAATCATACGCAATAGCGCCCCAAACCATGATGCCGCGTTGTCTAGCGGTAGGGCGCTCCACAGTTACTGCCGGATTTGACCTTTCCCCACGCCGACGCCACACTCGTCTGCGGTGACTATCACTGACAGAACAGAAGCGTGACTCATCGGAGAACACGACGTTCCGCCATTCCCTCATCCAAGTCGCTCTAGCCCGGCAGCATGCCAGGCGTGCACGTCTATGCTGTGGAGTCAATGGTAGTCTTCTGAGCGGACGCCGGGAGTGCAGGCCTCCTTCAACCAATCGACGGGAAATTGTTCTGCTCGATACTGGAACAGCCAGGGTGTCTTGCACATGCTGCGGGGCTGCCACCGCTTGGCGGCGGATGCGCCGATCCTCGCGTGCTGACATCACTCGGGCTGCACCTGGACCCCTCGCACGTGCCACATGTCCCTGCGCCAACCATCTTCGCCACAGGCGCTGCACCGTGGACACATCCCTATGGGTATCGGCTGCGATTTGACGAAGCGACCAACCTGCCCTTCTCAGCCCGATCACCATACCCCTCGTAAAGTCGTCTGTCTGCTGGAAATGCCTCCGTTGACGGCGGCCTGGCATTCTTAGCTATACACGTGTCCTGTGGCACACGACAACACGTTCTACAATGACTGTCGGCTGAGAAATCACGGTACGAAGTGGGCCATTCGCCAACGCCAACGCCGTGTCCCATTTATCGTTCGCTACGTGCGCAGCACAGCGGCGCATTTCACATCATGAGCATACCTCAGTGACGTCAGTCTACCCTGCAATTGGCATAAAGTTCTGACCACTCCTTCTTGGTGTTGCATTTGCTCTGTCAGTCAGTGTATTTTATAATCATTGCATAGTAGAGTAACCGGCATGAAGTCCTCAACCAGAAGAGTCCCTTTATTTTTTTTGGGATGGGAACTATAATACCATCATAGTGGGTTTTACATAGGGCACGACATTTCAAGATAGTGCTGATTACGTCACAGAATTCCTTGCCGATAACAAACCAGTATTGTTTACAAAATTCATAAGGGACCACGTCAATTCCTGGAGAGCGATTGGACGGAAGATCTTTCATATTGGCTTGAATTTCATTATCAGTAATGTCCACGCTATGCAGTTCTTTACTTTCTGGAGTAAGTTGGGTATCACAGGACTGAAGCAATGTATTGATTTTTTTATATCGATAGATTCCCTGGCGTGTAACTGTTAGTATGAGTAAATTTCTCTCCTTATGTCTTCTGGTGACGTCATCGTTCGTCCATCGGGGGATCTTATTTTATGAACGTACCGGCGTTGTTGCTTTCGCTCTGCACGTGCTATGTAATAGACACTTGTAAGTTCATTAGGTAAAGCCGTGTGATCCATCAGTGTCACGTTTAGTTGTGTTAGTGCCCCGTGCTGCACCTTCAACAGTCGACCTTTAACATTCTTAATCTCATTGTAATTTTGTATACCGGCATTATTCCTCTCCTGGAGCTGTCGGAGGACACTGTAATAGAATTCAGCTGTATGGCGTCTCTCTGGTTCCTTCTGATACGCAATGTTTATGAAGATTCATCTTATTCTGAAGTATCCATTTATTCCAATGTCGTAGAAATGCTTCTTTACATTGATAATCCTGTAGTAGTGAGCAGTACATTCTCCAGTATTCTCCCCCTATATAGTAGACTTTGTGTGGACACTTTATTTTACATACACGTGCTCACTAAGGGAGGATTTTTGGATATCCAGGCCCTAGGGGGTGAAAACGGGGGGGGGGGGTGAAATTTTAAAATGAGGATATCTATATCTCAAAAACATAAAAGTTTACAGACGTAAAATTTTGTATTTGGAATCTCCTTTAAAAGTAAAGAAACACGTATTTTAATTTTCGGAAAATCCCATTAAGGCGGGGGGGGGGGGGGGTGAAAATGGGGGAAAAGGGTTCGAACACCTTTTATGAGGAGACATATCTCATAAACTGAAGATGTTACATGAAAATTGGTATTTGGAATCTCTTTTGAAAATAAGGGAAGACATATTTTGTGTTGTTGGATAATCTGATGAATAGGGGGTGAACAGGAGTGACAAACGGGGTGAATTAAAAAAAATATCTGCAAATTATCTCAGACAGGTAACATATTACAGATTTGAAAACTAGTATTTGGAATTTCTTGTAAGAGTAAAGACACATACATTTTTTGCCGGAAAATCCCTGTAAGGGGAACTGAAAAGGGAGTGCATTTTTATAATTAGCATATCTACAGAGTATCTAAAAAACTTAACATTTTGCAGACATGACAATTGGTATTTGGAATCTTCTTCAAAAATAAGGAAACACGTATTCTTTTGTTGTCCGAAAAACACTTAACCGGAGGGGGTTGAAAAAATTGAAAAATTAGTTTAATTATTTGTATGAATATATAGCAAAAAAATCGAAAGATGTTACAAACGTGAAAACTGGTATTTGGAACATACATACATACATTGACATTATAGACTGTTATGCCTTTCAGCTTTCAGTCTGCAAGCCTCTGTGAATTTACTAAACGTCGCAAGAATCCTCGATTTGCAAGTAGTGTTGTGGCCCCATTTAGTTCCATACCTCTTATCTTTAAATCGTTAGAAACTGAGTCTAACCATCGTCGTCTTAGTCTACCTCTATTTCTCTTACCCTCCATAACAGGGTCCATTATTCTCCTAGGTGACCTATCCTCCTCCATTCGCCTCACATGACCCCACCACCGAGGCCGGTTTATGCGTACAGCTTCATCCATCGAGTTCATTCCTAAATTAGCCTTTATCTCCCCATTCCGAGTACCCTCCTGCCATTGTTCACACCTGTTTGTACCAGCAATCTTTCTTGCTACTTTCATGTCTGTTACTTTTAACTTATGAATAATATATCCTGAGTCCACCCAGGTTTCGCTCCCGTAAAGCAAAGTTGGTCAGAAAACAGACCGATGTAAATATAGTTTCGTCTGGGAGCTGACTTCCCTCTTACAGAATATTGTTGATCGCAATTGCGAGCTTACTGCATTAGCTTTACGGCAACTTGATTCAATCTCACTTGCTATATTACCATCCTGGGAGAACACACAACCTAAATACTTGAAATTATCGACCTGTTCTAGCTTTGTATCACCAATCTGACATTCAATTCTGTTGAATTTCTTACCTACTGACATCAATTTAGTCTTCGAGAGGCTAATTTTCATACCATTCTCATTGCACCTATTTTCAAGTTCCAAGGAATCTCCTTTAAAAATAAAGAAAAACGCATTTTTGGGGTTCGGGTGGGTGGGAATCAACTTGGTAGAGAGGGATGAAAACGGAGATTAATTCCTTTTACGAGGATACATATATCTCAAAAACTGAAGATGTTACAGTCGCGATAATTCGTATTTGGAAGCTCTTTTAAAGAAATGGGTACTGTTTATTTTTGGAAAATTCACTTAAGTGGGAGTGTGAAAGGAAGTGAAAAATTGAATTCCTTTTCTGGAGATACTGAAGGTTGCAGACGTGAAAATTTGTATTTGGAATCTGCTTTAAAAATAAAGGAACACGCATTATTTTGGAGGAAGGGGATCAACTTAACGGGCTGGGGTTAAAAAGGATTTGAATTATTTTTATGAGGACACTTATATCTCAAAAACTGAAGATGTTAGAGGCATGAACATTCGTATTTGGAACATTCTTTCAAAGTGAAGAAACACGTGTTCTTTTGTCTTCGGAAAATCTACTTAAGGGGTGTGAATGAATTGAAAAATTAGTTGAATTCTTTGTATGAGGATACTTATATCTCAAAAACTAAAGATGTCAAAGACGTGAAAATTGGTATTTGGAATCTCCTTTAAAAATAAGGAAAACGCACTTTTGGGGAGGGTGAATCAACTTAACGCGTAGGAAGGGGAGGGGGTTGAAAATGAATTTGAATTACGTTTATGAGGATACTTATATCTCCAAAAATGAAAATGTTACAGACATGAAAATTTGTATTTGGAATCTCCTTTAAAAATAAATAAACACGCATTTGTTTTTCTTTTCGGAAAATCGATGTAAGGGGTTTGGGGTTGAAAATAAATAAATAAGGAGCTGAAATATGTTTATGAGGATACTTTATCTTCAAAACTGAAACTGTTACAGGCGTGAAAGTTCTTATTTTCAGTTTCCTTTCAAAATAAAGAAACACGTATGTTTTGTTTTTGGAAAGCCTCTTAAGGCGGGAGAGGGGTGGAAAGAAGTGAACGAGAAGAAGTTGAATTATTTTTATGAGTATACATTTATCTCAAAACCTGAAGGTGTTGAAGACACACAGACATGAAAACTGGTATAGATAATGAATAGATAATGAAATACGTATTTTTGTGTTTCCGAAAAATCCAGTTAAGGGGCTAAAAAGAATTAGAAAGGCGGGTGAATTTTTAAAATGAGTTCCGGTATATTTACATTATATGTCAAAAACTTAACATGTTAGAGACAAGAAACTTGGTATCTGGAAAGTTCTTAAAACTACAGGAACATGTACGTTTTTGTTTTCCGAAAGGGCACTTAACGGGGGTGAAAGGAAGTGAAAAATAGTTGAATTATTTTTATGAGGATACTTATATCTTAAAAACTGAAGATGTTACAGACGTGAAAATTGGTATTTGGAATCTCCTTTAAAAATGAAAACATGTAAAGGAAATATAAATTTTTGTTTTTGGAAAATACACTTAAATTAGGGTGGGTGTGGGGGAAGGACTGATCCAAGGGTTGAATTCTTTTTATGGAGATGCTTATGTATATCTCAAAAACTGCAGATGTTACAGATGTGGGAACAGGTATTTGGAATCTCCTTTAAAAATGAAAACATGTATTTATTTTTTCGACTTGATTTTTTTTGCTAGGGGCTTTACGACGCACCGACACAGATAGGTCTTATGGCGACGATGGGATAGGAGAGGCCTAGGAGTTGGAAGGAAGCTGCCGTGGCCTTAATTAAGGTACAGCCCCAGCATTTGCCTGGTGTGAAAATGGGAAACCACGGAAAACCACGGAAAACCATCTTCAGGGCTGCCGATAGTGGGATTCGATCCTACTATCTCCCGGATGCAAGCTCACAGCCGCGCGCCTCTACGCGCACGGCCAACTCGCCCGGTTTTTCGACTTGAGAGAAGACTGTTTCTCACATGTACAGTTCTATGTCGCATGGTCGTCTTAGCCGCAAAAGTTAATACCACAAACATGGTTTACGAAGAATTTCTGGGGTAAATGACTCTCAATTTTTGGGTAGTTTTTATTCTTTAGGAATTTTCAGATAATATCTTAGTACAATGCCGAGTAACGATTACTTTGATCAAATTACGAAATCCACGCGAGCGAAGCTGCGGGTAATTGCTAGTACTTGATATAGGTATAGAGAGGAAGGGACACATTCAGCTTATGCACAACATCGTTCAGGTTTAAGGAGGTTATGAGATCATTTAAGGCAGGGTTGGCCGCATAGCTTTGCCCCAACGAATTTTCTATTCGTTGAACACAATTAAAATTCCCGTCGAGGAATTTTTTCTCTTTTATATTATGCAGGTGTGGGAGTATATCGTTCTGAAAGAAAGACTTGCGTTGAACACGGTTTTGGTTCCCTGATGGTGCATAAATATTTATTACGGTAAGTTCATTAATGTGTTCAGATATGATCCTTCCTGAATAGTGACTGCACACTTTCGACTTCCAGGTCTTGTCGTGTTATGAAACCTGTTCCCCTACTAGAATTGCCGATCTTTATATATTGGCTGTTGTATGAGGATACTGGTAACAAATCTTGTACAAGAGAAAGCAATGTCAGTGTCATTAGCACAAAGAAATCGTTCCTACAATTGAAATTTAAGGTTGCATTGTATAACATTGATGTTCACAGTAGCTAGATTCAGTATCTGTACCATCAGCAATAGAACCAAATCTCTTGCACACAATATTCTATCAACATTGTGTACCATGATCCATCTATTTAGGGACCTCCGGAGATTTACGCCGGCTTCAGGAATTACTGCGGGTTTGCTTGTCGTATGGTTTAGCTACCTCTTGCGCATTATTTTTAGTTGCAAATGTTGTTGGCAGAGGGTTCGAATATTTAGGAACTATAGGCGTGCTGGTTTTGTTATCCAGGTTTACAGTATGTAATATAGTTTTCTACGACTGCTAATTCCGTTCTTAGTTTAGGTATTAGTGTAGACTCAAATTGCTGTACCATTCCATTGTCAATAGGTTCAAATTCATTGTTATTTTTAATAGGATGAATGTTCACTGTAATGAGTTGATTTAACTGCGGCCCATTTTCTGCAAGGGTGTCCATGTTTTCCACCCATGAATGGGGTTTCACTATGGTTGCTTTCCTCTTGTCCCTCTTCTACATTCTGGCATGCCATTGTGTAATTTTCGTGTCCCTCAAAGTAAGGTTCCAGTACTACTTCCTCGATACCTTGTGTAGATTAGGGTGGTTAACCTGTGTTAATGTGCCGTACAGCTGGTTTCATAGTGTTTCCTTTGTTTGTGAGATTTACATTTGAAGTACTAGTTTCTTTGAAGCTAGGAAGTGTTGGTGAAGTGACGTCTCTACCAGCCTGGGTAATGTTATTATCTTACCATTCCCGTCAGAAGCAGTCAACACAGTGCTGTATGTCTGCTGACTTACTTTCAAAGCGGATCGCCTTCTACGATGCGAGCGATCTACTTGTAAATGCGTTGTTTCTTTACAGTGAAAACATAATTTCATTTGGTCCTCATAAGTTAGGAGCATTCTACAGTCATTAACAGTTTGCTGAGTGGGTATGAGGTACTTAAGTTCAATACTGACAACACGAATGACGTTACTCACGTCAAAAAATTCATAAGGGTCTATCCAATATTCTCGTCTTGAATGTCTCGACCAGCCCGTAAGTTGACATCACTCGGCCAAGCCGCTATACTTCAGGTGAAACGTTTAATACACGCACCAGTAATTGTCAGCTCAGTTGAATGACCATTCTACAGACGTCAAAACTTTCACACCATCATGCCGGACTAATGAGTTTTCATATAGTACAACAGAGACTAACTTTATATGCACTGCATTTTCCGTATTGTTCAATTGAATTGCAATAATTTGGACCTTGTTAAGTTTGAATTCTGTTCCTTTCCAACGATGAATTCTATCCTCAAACACGCATTTAATCGTATTTCTTCGCACACTTGCCATATTAGTACTGATACTACTTCCTCGTAGTTGACTAAAAGCACTTAAAGTCGCATTGAGTTTCTCACTAGCTCACTATCACGGTCACTGTCACCACTTGGCCGCTTGCGATGTTACCTCGGTTGAGGTTGCACGCGAACTACCTACTACACCACGTCGACTCCAGCCATCAGTTTATCGGAAAGCGTACCAGATGGATAATTACTTCCGCTTCACAAATGCACACACGTTTTCTATCAGCATGCCATGGCTTTAGCATACATATACCCTACTAAAATCTTATAATTGGCACGCACTTTTTACTTTGATGCGTGGTGTAAATATAGGTCGCATACATGCTTTTGCAAAGGTGATGGTGCAGTAAGTCGTTAAGGGCGACTGTCGCTTGGTCTACGGCAAAGGTGAAATCGACCATCACACCACCAATGACGTTTGTTGGAATGCCTAGCAACAGAAAAATTCAGGCTCAGTTGTCTCATCTGTTATAGAGGGGCGAGTTTCTTCCGTTGTGAAATGTTTGGCGAGTACAATCATCGCAATTTGTTTGGTGGTCAGTCGAAGTCGAGCGAAATCTAAACCAGTTTATAGCGGATTCTCCTTCAAAACGTTATCACTGGACACTGTAGGAGGCTGCCTAGTGAGTCGCAAAGGACGTGCTCGGATCACCCAGAAGGCCATGAGTTTGCTTCCCCGTCAGGAAGTTTAGCAATGCCGAAACGAAACATACATTCTTGGAGAGGCACATAGCCTTGGGTCCCACTGGATTTACACCAGAAATGAGTACCATATTAATTCCAGTGGCAAATAGGCTAAGCGTGGGGATAAGCACTCTAACACATAGTATCGAATTTACGGAGAATGGAAGCCTTCATCTTTCACTGTTACAAGGACCTTCATGGTCTGTACGGAGTATGCTTTGTTTTAATCGCTAGGGACAGTTCCTTACATGACGCAGGAAGGAGATTAGCCACTCTACATTTTAGAAAAGCCCAAGAAAATCAGCTCAGATTTGTTTTGGGTGATTTCTGACAAATTAGTAGCGTTAAGAAAATGCTGAAAATTTTGAGCTGGGAAGACTTGGGAGAAAGGAGACGAGCTGCTCGACTAAGTGGTATGTTCTGAGCTGTCAGTGGAGAGATGGCGTGGAATGGCATTAGTAGACGAATACATTTGAGTGGTGTTTTTTAAAAGTAGGAAATATCACAATATGAAGATAACGCTGGAATTTAAGAGGACAAATTTGGGCAAATATTCGTTTATTGGAAGGGGAGTTAGGAATTGGAATAACTTACGAGGGGAGATGTTCAATAAATTTCCGAATTCTTTGTAATTATTTAAGAAGATACTAGGAAAGCAACTGATAGGCAGTCTGACACCTGGGAAACTGTCATGAAAGCTGATCAGTGGTGATTGAAGATTGGTTGAAGAATCTGACGAAGTGAAACAATAATAAATAATTTAGTGGAAATTGAATTTTTATGACCGCATATTACTTGAAATAAACTTTCAGCGTATTAGTACGTCGTGTTCAGTACATGCAGTATATACCGAAGAGATGGTACGTACCAAATAAAAATGGCCACCCGGACACCAGTGGAATCCGCACCCACAACCTTCCTATTTCGACCTCATACTGAACCATTCTGTTCATGGACCAATAGTATAGATTTTAGTATTGGATATTGGGATTACATAAGACCACCCACGAAGTCATTGTCTTATAGTATATTTCATAAAAGATTCCAGAAGAAGCGTTCTCGTGTGAAGAGAGCTAGAGCGTCATTATGAAAATCTCCAGAACCTCATTAAAGGGAGTTATGTCCCAAGCCAAGTCTCTTAATGAAGATTGGGGACGCTTCCCGGTTCCCGGCAAAAGTTACCTTCGGAGGGAAGAAATAATTAAATTAATATCTTTGGTTACGGAAGAGATGCATTGGATCTGATACAAGAATTGCAACCTGCATAATTTCTGCTTAATTTTGATATGCATTAGGGCTGCAATCATAAATGCATTCGTTAAGTAGGGTACTTGACGTGCTTGGTGCGGGAAAACTTCGAGTCGCGGGCGCGCGTATCCTGCACGCGATCAAGCGTCGTGGCTACGCTAACCTGATTATAAATGCGAGGCCGCCTGGCACATCAGCCTCATTCTTTGACCGTAAGGCTGCTTGAACGAAGTCGTCATGCTACAAGTCGGCACCGCGAACAACATTTTGTCTTCGAGCTGCACATACAACTAGTACTACTGAATCTGCGAGGAAGTAAGTAATCAACTTGCATATTCAGCTAAAGTCTTGATATTACCTGTGTTGATATGATATGGTGAGATGAGGTACTGCCTATAATGGACTGATGAACTAGTAGCTTCATATTTCTGTGAGGTCAAGTTGTAACTGACGTAATGCTAGAATAAATGTAGGCTCAGGGTAATTCCAGAACTACATGTTGTCCGAGTGAAAGGATGGAATAACAGTGTTACTAAGAGTGGTGAAGAAACTATAGTGTACCAGGTTTAAAATTCAGAACAAGACTTGGTCAATGTAACGTGTGAGGCACGATAGTAGTGGAAACAGGCATCGAGTCTGGACAGTCTGTAATAAATGAATTTGTTTTCAGTTACCCCTGCATCAAGCCAGAACGAGCTTTTACATCATCATTGCGAGGAAGCCACAACCGGAGCTGAAGCCGACACGACATCGGGAATCGATCCAGGAACGTTAGGTGTACCTGATCAGCGCGACGTCGAAGGGAACATCTTCCAACCATCTAAGGAGCTGTACGAAGGACTCACGCAAGATAGAATGTCTCCAAGTGTTCACCAGTATCTGCTGCAAGCGTCGCAGTTTGTCATGATGTGGTAAATTCAGTGGTCCACAGGGAGGGCCGCTCCGTCATGTCATCAATCATACAAGGTCAGAGCTTTCCAATTCTGTTTCAAGCATGTCATTTAAATTTAGATAGGAATAGGGGGCCGTCAGCCAACAGGTTAGTTATGGTAGGAAAATTCTTGGTAATAAAGAGCTAGGCCTCAAGCTCGAACCCCGTACATTAGGGTAGATGATAGTTTGTAGATTCCTTGTTGGTGTGTTTATATTTCATTTCGATAGTATTATATTAGCGTACGTGTGATCTTCATGGGTCAGGTCGAACTCCCTTGGTCATAGTAGGTCAGTCTAACAGGCAGGCACTGTTTATTGTGTCGCGTTTAGGCATTTGTCTCGGCAGACGTAGGCTGTATAGTTGAGACCAGGATTTAACCCGTAATTCACCTAGCTTTACTGACAGGACGGGTGAGTCCGAATGTTTGAGAGGTGTGAGTATTATGCATATAGCTGACTGTATGAATTGATATGAGAAAGCCCAGCACAGTTTGAGAGTGTATTGGCTGCATTGGAGATGCCTTATTATGGCCATGTGACTATCGCTTACTGATTTGTGTCTTTGTATTATCAAGGTTGAGCCCATGGGAGGCGGAAATAAGATTTGTTATATTGCTGGTGATATTGAGATGAGGGCGGATAGCCCAGGTGTATTTAAAAGAGTGCTTTTAGCAGCCAGATTATGTGAGGTACTGTGAAAGGCGAGGTTTCTTAGCCCGCAGTCAGCTGAGCTCGTAAATTGTGTGGGCTGCTGCTTGTCGAGTGTTCGAATGGTGACGGTTGTTGTGCCTGACGTCACAGTCTTGAAACTTGGTTATATTGCTGTCTGCATCTTGTCGAGTGTGTAAGGGGGAGAAGACGACCTTGATGTTTTGAACGCAGGGAGAGATTTTTGTTCTGTTTGTTCTACTTTAATTTTAACACTGGCCCGTTTGATATTGACCCCTTGGATATGTTGGTTGTGTTCTTTTTATATTGTTTGTATATGAATATTATAAGCCTTACTCTTCATGGGACCAGGGTTCGTGACCGAGTCAGGACATTGTACATTATGTGTTTATATTTGTTTGCACCGGGGTTCGATGGTACGAGGCATAGTAAATTTTATGAGAATTACTGTTAGATGTGTATTTCAGCAGATATCCATTTTTCTAGATTTCATTACTTACACAATTGTAACATGCTTGTTACAGCACAGCTGTGTCGTGAAAGCAGTGAACTGGTTGTCATCGGCTCAACATTATCTTTACCCCAATCATATTTGAAAGCTCTTATATTTGTAATTAGTATATTTTATGTAACAAATCCCTGATTGTAAAACTTTGAATGCAGCGATGTTTTCTGTTAGATTTTTTATTTTTTTATTTTAGCTGATTCTTACCTGATTTGTCACATATCCTAGTGTTTTATCTTAATATTGCCTTTTGTTCACCCATGTTATCCCTGAGAAGTGCGCTATTGTGCGGCCGAGCAGGGATATGTGTTCAGGTAAGACTATGTGCACAAGCTCACGTTTGTGAGAGTTCTTTCACTACTATACTCTGGGTTCGAGACCGGCTTTCGCCTGGCCGGAACCATAGGGTCCTGTAGGGCACATAGTATTAATGGCGCAAGCCAACTGTGGGGCTCGATATGTCCGTAAATGAGAGCTAACCATAGCGCCATAGTATTTATGGCGCCGAGCAACGTGTGGGCCCGATATTTCAGTAAAAGGGACCATAGCGCCATAGTAAACATGACGCAAGCCAACTCTGGGGCCTGAGATATCCGTAAATGAGGGTTACCCAAAAATAGTGAACTTGGTGTGGCCAACTGAGGACCCGATATTGCAGTAATGAGGGTCATACAGCTTGTTTTATTATGCCGTCAGGTGGTGCTTGATATTTCTGTAAACGAGCTCACACAGCCAAGTTGTATTTTGCTGATAGGGCTATAGGTCATAACTTGTGTCTATAAAAGCAGGACCTAATATTTCGGTAAATAAAGGTCATGCAAGGCTTGATTTCAGGCATATGTTATGGCAGCTGCATTCAATTATGTGTAGTGCAGGTATACCAAGTTTGGTCTTTGATCTGTACGAGTAGCTTCGTGATATATTAGGAGTATCTTGTTGAGACTTGTAATGTTGAATGACTGCCAGTTCAGAGAGGTATTTCGTGACTTATATGTCCCTTGGTCTTACCATTAGAATATGGATATTGCAGTTGATGTTGGTTAGCGAGGATGTGCTGATTTAGTGGTTACCGTGGAGTGTTGGATGATATTCGTGTGGGGATTTGACCTGTAGGGTGTTGTGTTTAACAGGTGTATAATCATATAGCTTTGATTTTTGCATGTTGAAGTTTTTCTGTTTTATGACATTTGTTGGAGAATTTTGTGTTTGTGTTGTATATATTTTGTATCATAGTGTTGTGCTGACGGTTACCCTGTGTTTGAATGGCATGATGTTATATTGAGGTAGCCTACTTAGGCTTTGGAAGTTCGAGAGTTTAGCAGTTAGGAACATTTTTGATAAATTAGAATTGAGGGAAATTGAGAGTACTTGAAATTTAATCGGTGACATACAGAGCGGTTTTTCCGCCGGACCTTATGACGAGTGAGTGATGAATGTCGGTAGACATAGAAGAGGTGCTGAGGCACCTGAGCGATCAGCTAAAGGAACTTAGAGAGGATGTAGGAGTTATGAAAGGACAACAGACTAGGGATAGGGAGCTACTGGTTCAGAACGGTGAACGTTTGAACGAGCATGTCAGTATAAAATTTAAAGAACAGGAAATTAGGAACTCGGAACAAGTGACAGGACTTAAAGAACACTTAACCGAGCAACTCACAGAAAAATTCGCGGAGTGCGAAGAAAATGTTACACAAACAATGACCGAGCAACTCATAGAAATATTCGCGGAGTGCGAAGAAAAGGTTACACAAACAATGACCGAACAATTAGTACTCACAGAGACACGGGTAGCGAACCAAATAACTGAGCTAAAGGAGCACACTAGCATTCGTTTGGAGCAATTGGCCTCTGAAAATGGAGCGACTAGGGAAACCATAGCAGAATTAGATACGAAAATAGAAAACGTACGTCTGTGCTGTGTCTCAACGACCGAGAAGTTGAGTCAACAAGTTGAAGGGTCGCACAGAACGGTAGAGAAACAAATTCGTGAAGTAAAGGACAGTATCGAGAGAATAGAACAGCGTATAGAAGAAAAAGACAAGGAGACTCAGTCTGAACTAGGAACATTTAAAGAAAACCTGGTGGCAGTAGTAGTTCGTATGGACCATACCCAAGAAGAGCTAGTGAGAATAGAAGAAAAACTAGAGGCTAGGACTCAAGAAGTAGTTGACAGATATGAGAAGACGACCGAAAAGAATAAGGCTAAGATTGCTGGAATAGAAGTTAGTTTACAACAGACTAGGAAGGAAGTCAGCGCTAAGGTCCAGGGTTTGAAGAATTGCCGAGAGCAGGCACAACGGATAACTGAGAAGCGAATACAGGGGTTAGAGCATGAGATGGAGAATATGCGTGATAAGTTATACCAATTGAAACTCGAGGAGGAAAACGGAGTAAAGAAGCGGAAGCTGAGTAGGACTCACAGCCCGATAGAACGCCAGTATGAAGGTGACAGCCTGAATGAAAGTCAGGATGAGGGATATGAACTGCTAGGAGAATCAGTTAGGTCTAAGCCAAGAATAGGAAATACTACCCTATTCAGTCAGGACAGTGCGTTCCCGGGTTATAATTGGATTAGGGCACCCGAGGAGAAACCTAAGAAATTCGAGGGGAATGGGGAGGTCACGCCCCGTTCATTCCTTAAAGAGTTAGAAACATACATGGACGAATGCCAGATACCACCAGAGCGCAGACTACGCACAGCAGAAAGGTATCTTGGAGGGATTGCTGGAGCCTGGTTCAAGGCATTTGGGCAAGCATTTAAAAATTATGATGAGTTCAAACGCGCATTCCTAAATAAGTTCTGGAATCAGGGGCATCAGCTGGCGCCTAGGATGGAGCTCTACGCTCGTAGGTGTGCAAATAGCACTCCCACAAGACTAAGCGAGTTCTTTATTTCCCAATACTTACGTTTGCAAGAGCTAGATCATCCGCCCGAAGAAATGGAAATCGTAACGACCATTATTAGGCAGTTGCCTGTAGAGGTACAAAGAGCTCTAATCGCTGCGAATGTTACGACGGCGGTGGCCGCTGAGGAAATGCTTAGGCTCTGGGACCAGACGTCTGCACTGCATCAGCCACGTATACGGACCATAGAAACTGTCCATCATGTGAACGTCCATGCGGAAGAGCAGATTGGAGAAGGAAGCCACAAGGAGTGTCAAAATTCCGGCACTCAGACGCCAACCCTGAGGGAACGAGAAGAAGAAAACCCTAAACACAGAGCAGGCACGAACTGGCGACCTCGAAGGTGGATCACATGGCAGGATGATCCGGACCGATGGAGAGGACAAGCACGCCGAAGGAATTCATTTGAGCAGCGAAGGAATGACCGGCCGTACTGGAGACGAGACGGAGATCGTTACAACCCCAGAAATAACAGCCAGCGGTGGAAAGGAAACCGAGCGAGGTATAACAGACCTAGGGAGAGTTCACTGCGCCCGAGAGATGCTGACAGACAAGAGGGCGCCTTCCTCTCAAGAGAAAAAGGATCGGGGGATGTATGAACACAAGACATATGGCAGGATGCGATACGAACCCACAGTGCTGCCAATTCTCCGGGAGCTGCGAGCTTGGCTTACCAAGAATTCCACAACGGAGCCAGGCAGAAGAATCTAAACCCAAATGCACCCAGTTTTGTTGAGATAGAGAGGAAGGATAAAAAAACGAGGAATTTAATGCAAGGAGATAGAATATTTCGCTAGGATGCCGGTTGTGTGACAGTAGCTATTCATAATTGGGTTATCACTCCAGATGATCTACTAGAGGATCCTATTAAAAGTAACTTGCCCCGACCTAACGAATTACCAGTAATTTATACTAGAATTCACGGTTTGAATGTGTGCTCGTTGGCTGATACAGGAGCCACGGTCAGTGTGGTTTCACAAGCCTTAGTATCGGAAATTCAAAGCCGAGTTCGTATCCCGTCCATACCAATTTCGAAAGTCAAAAATTAAGGGTATTATACCAGACAAAGCAACGTCCTGTAAAGAGCAGGTATTACTGGACATCCAAATTGGAGACTTACTGGTGTCCCATCCATGTATTGTGCTTCCCAGAATGGAATATAATCTTATATTAGGAGCCGATTTCTTAAGAGAATACGAAGCTGTTATTGACATGGGTACAAACTCTATCCTGTTAAAATTGAATGGTAACCAGGAACGAATAGAGTTAAATAAGAACCAGGATTACCAACCCGGTGAACGTGTTTGGACAATGGACATGCAGACGGAAGAACTTGGTTCAGAAGGGTGGCTACAGGGTCATGAAGAAATAATACCGGAGTTTGAAATCATGTTATCCAAACTGGAAGAACAACGAGAGAGAGAAATTTTTTTAGATCTGTTGCCGGGTAAAATCGAAGAAGCGAAGATTAGTCCGGAAGACAAGGGGCGGCTGCAGGAATTATTGAAGAGGCATGAGACGGTCTTTGGTTCGAGGCCCGGAAAGATCCCTAATTACAAGTACAAATTGTGTGTGAATAACTGGGAGCCTTTCAAACAGAGACCTTATCCTATTCCAGAGAAAATGCTACCCCAGGTCCGGGAGGTAATCGAAGATATGGAGAGGAACGGGATAATCGCCAAGTCCCCGAGTCCGTTTTTGAACCCATTGCGTGCAGTGCCCAAAGCAAACAGGACTGTCCGCGTGTGCCTGGACGCACGTGCTTTGAACCAACGCCTAGTCCCGAGTATGAGAGACCTCCAAACCTTAAAGACATTCTTAAGAAGTTCGGAGGTATGGAATTCTTCAGCACGGTAGACATGACCTCAAGCTTTCACCATATCGTCTTGGATCCAAGTACTAATATGCTAACCGGATTCTTATTTGATAATCAGACGTATATTTTCTTACGGCTTCCCTTTGGCCTGGCTTCAAGTTGTGCCGCTTTGATACGGGCACTGGAATCGAACCTCAGTCCCGAGATAAAAGAGTTTACGATTAGGTACATCGACGATATTTTAATTTGCACTAAAACACTAGAAGAACACCTGGAAAAATTGAATTTACTTTTTCAGGACCTCGAGCGATGCAATTTCAAGGTCAATTTTGAGAAATCGCACTTCTGTCAGCGCAGGGTACTGTTCCTGGGACATGTTGTTGACGGTCAGGGCATTCGGCCTAACCCAGCTAAGATTGCAGCAATACAGAATTTTCCTAGGCCAATCAAGGTTAAACACGTTAGGCAGTTCTTGGGCCTAACGAACTTTTTCTCCAATCATTGTCCCGGTTACACGGAAACCGTGGCGCCACTTCAAGACATGTTAAAGACTAATAACAGATGGAAATGGGGAGAAGAGCAAGAAAAAGCTTTCGCAAACACTAAAGTACTTCTAGAGAATTCCGTGAAATTGGGGTACCCTAGCTTCGATAGAAAATTCATAATACAGACGGACGCTTCTGCAGTAGGAGTCGGAGCAGTGCTTTACCAGGAAACACCCGAGAGGGAGCATAAAATATCCTATTTGGCTTTCATGAGTAGAAAATTACGAGGACACGATTTGAAATACACTACCACCGAGTTGGAGATGTTAGCCATAGTTACTGCCTTGGCACACTGGATAAAATATGTGCGCGGATTCCCAGTAGTGATTAGAACTGATCACAAAGCCCTTACTTTTATTCTCAAGACGGACATGGCTAATGCACGGGTCAGTAGATGGGCACTTTACGTCCAGCAGTTCGACCTCACGGTGGAACATTGCCCAGGGAAATTAAACGTACTCGCTGACGCGTTAAGCAGAAATCCAAATCCGGAGGAGCTCACAATACACTTAACTATGTTAGACCAAGAGGATCAGAATATACTGGAGAGACTTCGAAATATTCATGAGGAACAGGCAAATTACCCAGAGACCGGACGGCTGATCCAGTACTTTCGGAAAGAACTCCAACCCGGGACTCCACAGTACGCTGAAGCGGAGCGCAAAGCGGCAAATTATCATTACTTCAATAATATTTTACATAAATTTGTGGATAAGAATCACACGAAATTTAGAATTGTTGTACCTCCTCGATTACAGATTGACTTGGTGTGGATAGCCCATCACTCTACAGGACATTCGGGAATTGATAAAGTGGTAGCAATACTGCAGGAAACTTTCGTTTGGCCTAAAATGAGGACAATGGTTCAGAAAATACTGCGTACCTGTGACATCTGTCAGAGGGTAAAACCAAATCCTTACCTTCTGAAGCAACCACCCCGACCACTGATACCCACGGGACCACGTAAATTATATGCAATAGACTTCTTCGGCCCCTTACCCTCTGCTACTAGGGGCTTAAAGTACATCCTTGTCTGTATGGACGTGTTTAGTAAATTTGTAACGTTATGCCCTATTCAGAAGACAAATACTCGCTCGGCACTATCGCAGATCAAGAAGAAGATAATACCCATTATGGGTAAGCCAGAGAGCATCTTAAGTGATCATGGGAGCCAATTCACTGCTGCAGGGTTTAAGCGTGAATTGGAAAGACTAGGAATTAAGCATGTCTTATCCAGTATCAGACATCCGCAAGCTAACCCGAGTGAACGTGTCATGAGGGAAATATCCAAGTATTGTAGGATATACTGCCCGAGAGAACATTATAAGTGGAACACTGTAGTGCCCATTATTACTGAGTGTATTAACTCAACCAGACACGAATCCACCGGTATGATTCCGGCATGGCTTCACAACAATCTGCTGCCCAAACGTCCTTGGGAGAATGTAATTCCTTGCCCTAGGGATCCTCAACTAGCTCGAGAGATGTGTATTAGGAACGTCGCGGATCACTTGAAAGCACAGGCTGAAAAACGGCTGCGAAGAACAAGGAACAAGAGGTTTCATAGACCCCTACAAGTGGACGAGTTGGTTTTAGTTAAGACACCCACTGTCTCCAACCCTACAGAGAGATACTACTACAAGTTTGCTGAGCTATATACTGAACCGTATAGAATAATTCATAGTTATGAAAATAACTCATACAAGGTACAAAGCTTGGACGCTACGGTGACTAAGTTCCTTAACTCTGCAAATATTAAGCCATTTTTCAGCTCCGGCCAATACCAATTAAACAATGAGGAAGAGGAAGGAGAAGACGAAGAAGAAGGAGACGAAGAAGAGGAAGAACTTGGGGAGGAAGACACCGAAGATGTTGCAGGAAAGGAGGTTGTCATTCCGGAAGAAGACGAACATGACGGCGGAGAAGAACAACCAGAGGTACCCAGTGGTGAAGGACAAGAAGAAGAAGAAGAAGTAAATATAATTTCTTCAGGAAACCGTCATAAACAGCTATCTGAGCAGCGAGAAGAAGCGGAATGTCAAGGCTGCGAGAGTAACCACCGGAGATTTCTAGCCCTGCTAGATGCCTATTACAAGTTAGGAAGGATAGGGAGGCTATTATGTCTGTAGCCGAAGATAGTCCCGTGCCATGAAGTTTTGAAAATTTACAGCATAAATGATTGCGATGAGAAGATGATCTCGACATTGAGGAAAATAAAATTTTTGGCAAAATTTTATTTTGTCGTTCACCGAGGGCTATGAACCATTCTGTTCATGGACCAATAGTATAGATTTTAGTATTGGATATTGGGATTACATAAGACCACCCACGAAGTCATTGTCTTATAGTATATTTCATAAAAGATTCCAGAAGAAGCGTTCTCGTGTGAAGAGAGCTAGAGCGTCATTATCAAAATCTCCAGAACCTCATTAAAGGGAGTTATGTCCCAAGCCAAGCCTCTTAATGAAGATTGGGGACTCTTCCCGGATCCCGGCAAAACTTACCTTCGGAGGGAAGAAATAATTAAATTAATATCTTTGGTTACGGAAGAGATGCATTGGATCTGATACAAGAATTGCAACCTGCATAATTTCTGCTTAATTTTGATATGCATTAGGGCTGCAATCATGAATGCATTCGTTAAGTAGGGTACTTGACATGCTTGGTGCGGGAAAACTTCGAGTCGCGGGCGCGCGTATCCTGCACGCGATCAAGCGTCGTGGCTACGCTAACCTGATTATAAATGCGAGGCCGCCTGTCACATCAGCCTCATTCTTTGACCGTAAGGCTGCTTGAACGAAGTCGTCATGCTACAAGTCGGCACCGCGAACAACATTTTGTCTTCGAGCTGCACATACAACTAGTACTACTGAATCTGCGAGGAAGTAAGTAATCAACTTGCATATTCAGCTAAAGTCTTGATATTACCTGTGTTGATATGATATGGTGAGATGAGGTACTGCCTACAATGGACTGATGAACTATTAGCTTCATATTTCTGTGAGGTCAAGTTGTAACTGACGTAATGCTAGAATAAATGTAGGCTCAGGGTAATTCCAGAACTACATGTTGTCCGAGTGAAAGGATGGAATAACAGTGTTACTAAGAGTGGTGAAGAAACTATAGTGTACCAGGTTTAAAATTCAGAACAAGGCTTGGTCAATGTAACGTGTGAGGCACGATAGTAGTGGAAACAGGCATCGAGTCTGGACAGTCTGTAATAAATGAATTTGTTTTCAGTTACCCCTGCATCAAGCCAGAACGAGCTTTTACATCATCATTGCGAGGAAGCCACAACCGGAGCTGAAGCCGACACGACATCGGGAATCGATCCAGGAACGTTAGGCGTACCTGATCAGCGCGACGTCGAAGGGGACATCTTCCAACCATCTAAGGAGCTGCACGAAGGACTCACGCAAGATAGAATGTCTCCAAGTGTTCACCAGTATCTGCTGCAAGCGTCGCAGTTTGTCATGATGAGGTAAATTCAGTGGTCCACAGGGAGGGCCGCTCAGTCATGTCATCAATCATATAAGGTCAGAGCTTTCCAATTCTGTTTCAAGCATGTCATTTAAATTTAGATAGGAATAGGGGGGCCGTCAGCCAACAGGTTAGTTATGGTAGGAAAATTCTTGGTAATAAAGAGCTAGGCCTCAAGCTCGAACCCCGTACATTAGGGTAGATGATAGTTTGTAGATTCCTTGTTGGCGTGTTTATATTTCATTTCGATAGTATTATATTAGCGTACGTGTGATCTTCATGGGTCAGGTCAAACTCCCTTGGTCATAGTAGATCAGTCTAACAGGCAGGCACTGTTTATTTTGTCGCGTTTAGGCATTTGTCTCGGCAGACGTAGGCTGTATAGTTGAGACCAGGATTTAACCCGTAATTCACCTAGCTTTACTGACAGGGCGAGCGAGTCCGAATGTTTGAGAGGTGTGAGTATTATGCATATAGCTGACTGTATGAATTGATATGAGAAAGCCCAGCACAGTTTGAGAGTGTATTGGATGCATTGGAGATGCCTTATTATGGCCATGTGACTATCGCTTACTGATTTGTGTCTTTGTATTATCAAGGTTGAGCCCATGGGAGGCGGAAATAAGATTTGTTATATTGCTGGTGATATTGAGATGAGGGCGGATAGCCCAGGTGTATTTAAAAGAGTGCTTTTAGCAGCCGGATTATGTGAGGTACTGTGAAAGGCGAGGTTTCTTAGCCCGCAGTCAGCTGAGCTCGTAAATTGTGTGGGCTGCTGCTTGTCGAGTGTTCGAACGGTGAGGGTTGTTGTGCCTGACGTCACAGTCTTGAAACTTGGTTATATTGCTGTCTGCAGCTTGTCGAGTGTGTAAGGGGGAGAAGACGACCTTGATGTTTTGAACGCAGGGAGAGCTTTTGTTCTGTTTGTTCTACTTTAATTTTAACACTGGCCCGTTTGATATTGACCCCTTGGATATGTTGGTTGTGTTCTTTTTATATTGTTTGTATATGAATATTATACGCCTTACTCTTCATGGGACCAGGGTTCGTGACCGAGTCAGGACACTGTACATTATGTGTTTATATTTGTTTGCACCGGGGTTCGACGGTACGAGGCATAGTAAATTTTATGAGAATTACTGTTAGATGTGTATTTCAGCAGATATCCATTTTTCTAGATTTCATTACTTACACAATTGTAACATGCTTGTTACAGCACAGCTGTGTCGTGAAGGCAGTGAACTGGTTGTCATCGGCTCAACATTATCTTTACCCCAATCATATTTGAAAGCTCTTATATTTGTAATTAGTATATTTTATGTAATAAATCCCTGATTGTAAAACTTTGAATGCAGCGATGTTTTCTGTTAGATTTTTTATTTTTTTATTTTAGCTGATTCTTACCTTATTTGTCACATATCCTAGTGTTTTATCTTAATATTGCCTTTTGTTCACCCATGTTATCCCTGAGAAGTGCGCTATTGTGCGGCCGAGCAGGGATATGTGTTCAGGTAAGACTATGTGCACAAGCTCACGTTTGTGAGAGTTCTTTCACTACTATACTCTGGGTTCGAGACCGGCTTTCGCCTGGCCGGAACCATAGGGTCCTGTAGGGCACAATACATTGACAGTTTACGTCGAGAAAAATTACTTTGCTTCCTTTCTTAAGACCGTTGCACATGAATCACAATAATTTACGTCTCCACAACTCCCCGTCCATCCTCCCCCACGTAGCACTACAGCGCTGATCAGCCTTCACCTACCAAGGGACCGCTGCTCTCCCCGAAATCCTGCAGATGGCGAGGAGTAGTGTGCTCAGCTCTATAAGTCTCATCGGTCAGTACTCATTGTTTTCTAGATCGTTTCCGCTGCTACACCGTCAGATAGCTCCTCAATTGTGGTGATGATGATGACGTTTGTTGTTTAACGGGGCCTAACAGCTAAGTTATCGGCCCTTAATGATACGGGATGCTACGAAATGAAAATTAAAACAAAATATATCAATTGACTAGAATCTAGAACGAATGAAGATGAGGAAATGATCGTGAACAAAAAACAATCAGGGGATTCAATTCACCATGCCTTAAGGGGATACGGAGCGGCCTATCTTAACAATGTTAAATTTGTTTAATTCATGTTCCTTTTTCTCAGGTTCTAATAAAGTTATGAAAATGAAATTTATGTCACATTTTATTCAAACCTTACTTGGCATACTGACGGAGCGTTTTTGTAATTGGACTTAAGGGGACTCAGATACATATTTTTCTTAAACAGTCAATAAATAGAATTATTGTTTCCTAAAAAACAGCCAAATCTCAAACAGTTTTATTTAAATCAGGAAATCCCTGCTTTAAAATGTTAACCAATATGAGACAAATTAATGATGAAAATTACAGAGCTCTGTGATAAATAGTCACCTAGAAAAAGGAACATATATTTGAAAAAATTGGAAACTGAGAAAACTGCAGTTAAAACTTTCCACACACATGATTTTCTCATTGTTAGCGCAAGTTTAAATTAAAATTGTGGCAACTTTTAATTTTTAAACTATTATGCATTATACATCATTTTAAAGAGCAGACTTCGGAGATTGATAATATATAAAAATATAAAAAATGATATTTTTGACCATTTTAACCGTTCCGTATCCCCTTAATTACAGGGATGATGCTTATTATATAAAAGGGGTCCAAAATCCAGGTCGCCGGCACCTCATAATGGTACTAATCACTGGTAAAGTAGACCGATGGACTTCAGGGCAATGTGGGACTAGTCTCAAGTAACGCCGACCGATTTTTTTCCACACGTAATGGTACTATTCAGAAGTAGTCTCATGGTTCTAATATCATCTCTTGGTCACCCCTTTTAGTAGAGGATACCGTGAGTGTAGTCTTCGTCTGCATCCCCCACCCACACGGGGTCCTCAGTTGTGGGTTATGGGGTCAAAATACGTGACCTGGCCTCTAATGGAAATCGAGGGCTGCGTGTAAGGAAAGGGATCATCTCGACATGGACCACCGGGTCGACTCTCCGCAGTTAAAATAGATTTATATTCTCTGTCTAGTGTTTTCCTTCTAGTGGATTAACGTCGCTATCATTCCGGCAACGACAAAATAGCCAGGACTGGGAGGGTAGCGGCCGTGGTCTTAGTAGTTATGTTACACATCGAGCGAGTTAGCCGTGAGGTTAGAGTTGCGCTGCTGTGAGCTTGCATTCAGGAGATAGTGGGTTCGAACCACACTCTCGGCAGCACCGAAGTTGGTTTTCGTGGTTTCCCAGTTTCACACCAGACAAATGCTGGGGATGTACCTTAGTTAATGCCACAGTCAATTATTTCCCACTCCTAGACCTTTCCTATCCTATCGTCGCCATAAGACCTATCTGTGTCGGTGTGACGTCAAGAAAATTTTGTTTTTGCTAGTTGCTTTACCTCGCCCCGACACAGATAGGTCTTATGGCGACGATGTGACAGGAAAGGGCTAGGAGTGGGAAGGAAGCGGCCGTGGCCTTAAGTAAGGTACAGCCCCAGCATTTGCCTGGTGTAAAAATGGGAAACCACGGAAAACCATCTTCAAGGCTTCCGATAGTGGGGTTCGAACCTACTATCTCCCGAATACTGGATACTGGCCGCACTTAAGCGACTGCAGCTATCGAGCTCGGTAAGAAAATTGTAAAATGATACATTTGTAGCCCTCATTTTTATGTGTGTGATGGTCGTAATTACGTACTTCCATACATAAGATTGCTACCGTCCTGTGGCCTCCTTTCCGTGATCTCAATATGCTTGACAAACATTAAAAGCAGGAAATTCTGAGATGTATGCGACAAATGTGTGCAAGTTATAAAGGTAAATGCTTCAATTATTAACGCAATCATTTTTGTGTATTAATGTATTTTGTCTTATAACTTAGCTAAAATATTAAAAATCGTAGAATATTTCACAAATGCAGTACAATTATTTTTTTCAGGTAAGGTTTCTTAATTCCAACATCAGTTCTGTATTACTTTTCTTTTCATTAACGTAGAGTCTTCAAGTGCAGCGTCGTCGCCAACCAGAAAGAGAGACCGTTTGAAGGACTGGAAGAGAAACATCCTCCGCAGCAGATGAAGTCGATCTGTATATATTTTAATGCTCCCCGGAAATAATGATGACACCTTAAAGTAGAAGAACAGACATGAAAGGGACCTTTCAGTTGCAAGACGTATTTTATGAATCACGCCAACAAGCGTACCTAGCTAACGGCGCTTCAGTAAAGGTGGTCTGTAATTAACAAACCTCTGTAGTTAAATCCAGACCGCTTCTGTGATCTACTGGTATATAATTTCGTGTGGCTATTTCTAGCCGAGTGCAGCCCTTGTAAGGCAGACCCTCCGATGAGGGTGGGCGGCATCTGCCATGTGTAGGTAACTGCGTGTTATTGTGGTGGAGGATAGTGTTATATGTGGTGTGTGAGTTGCAGGGATGTTGGGGACAGCACAAACACCCAGCCCCCGGGTCATTGGAATTAACCAATTAAGGTTAAAATCCCCGACCCGGCCGGGAATCGAACCCGGGACCCTCTGAACCGAAGGCCAGGACGCTGACCATTCAGCCAACGAGTCGGACATCTACTGGTGATCAATGGTAATTACAAATCTTCTTCACTTGCAAACGAGTAACAAGTGTGAAATGTAATGTCTATTCTTCAGAAGACTACACGAAATCGAATGGTTAAAAAAAATAATCCCTCGGCTCATAGAATTTATGGTTACCACTTACTAATCGCTGACAAGCAGAATGAATCTTCTTTCTGGAAATATATCTTGTATTTCTTTTCTGTTATTGTACCGAAATATCAAATTCCATTGAGCGAGCACGTGGCCGAGCAGAGGCAAGTGGGGCTGGAGATTACCGTCTCGGTACTTCTTTGAAGAGGCGAATCATTAACGGTCATACAGAGAGTTTTGCAACACTCTAATTCCAATTTTCTAGTTCGTCTCGCCCAGTCGCATTTTTCAGTGTCAGTTCTTCTACTTTAAGGTGTCATCATTATTTCCGGGGAGCATTAAAATATTTTTGTGTTACCGGATGTTATTGCCTTTTGAATTGACCCTGAGTTTGGTTTGGGGCAAGTTCTGCCACTTCCTCTGCCACCGATCTCTTCTAGATAGCTTCACTGTTGAGGGGATTAAATATACGTTTTATACAATTCTAATCTGTCACAGAGTGGTATTGGTAAACACCTGTGATAGCGTATGACAGTCTTCCAACCGGTGAGTCTTCAGATGACAGATCTGCATGACCCATAAAGTAAAAATACAGTATAATGACAATGATGCCGAGCAAGCATTGAGTAGTCGTGCCATTTCACCATAAAACTTCTCAATATTTTCACCCTGTGTGGTTTTTTGCTGAGCAACGACGTCTCTGTTCTACAAATGGGTCTAAATTTCGATGGCCGGTACTTTTCCAAGCCCAGGATGTATGTTTCCTTGTTGTGGGTATCAATGTTACACTGCTTCATGGTGTTTTCAATATAATATTCTTCCTTTGACCTCCAATACGGTGGCTAGACTCGCATAGTTCAGATTAGAATACATATTTGGGTTTCGATGATTTGACATACGGATCATTAATTTGTCCTACACATAGGTAACGATATCGAGCAAGCATTGTCTCTATGGTTATATCGCTAGCGTTGTCCAGAACGCTTATGCTTTTATTCTGGCCGAGAATAGTCAATGCGTTTCTCAGAAATCTTCAGTGCAGTTCTCCAAGAATTTTCGTATGGTGGCTGCATGTTGTCTACTAGTGGCGTGAACTGTTCGAACATGAGACGGGTGACCAAGACGGAGCAACGTGTGCCTTGCTGCATATGCAACCGCTATCACGCATGAGTGGAGCGTGTAAACTAAAATACCCGAGTTTGCTCAAATTCGTTCGACTGGGTAAGTTCGAAGCGAAGTTTGCTGGCATGAATAAAGGCATAAGCGTTCTGGACAACGCTAGCGATATAACCATAGAGACAATGCTTGCTCGATATCGTTACCTATGTGTAGGACAAATTAATGATCCGTATGTCAAATCATCGAAACCCAAATATGTATTCTAATGTGAACTATGCGAGTCTAGCCACCGTATTGGAGGGCAAAGGAAGAATATTCTATTGAAAACACCATGAAGCAGTGTAACATTGATACCCACAACATGCTTGCTTGCTTTACTGACGCTGCAAGCAATGTGGTTCACCCAGATACGAGTAAGCCCTTGTTTACAAAGAGCAAAGGCCGGGAAATCCAAGGCATAAAAGGGTGATGGAATAGTTGGGTTATGAGTCGGCGGATGCAGAGTGGGCATCGGCCCACCAGTGGCCACGGCTGGTCCGTGGTCCGACAGCTCGGCACTCCGACCGGCCAACCGAGCAGAGAAGGGATGGGCACGGTTCTATCGCGGCTCTACGCCTCTGTATCGGGGAGACGGAGAGGGGCTGGTCCCTACAGTCGGCTGTCCTGAGAATGGTTTCCCGTAGTTTTCCATTCTCCTGCACTAACGCGAATGCCGGGACAGGTTCTAGAATAGACGACGGCCGCCCACCCTCTCACCTTCTCCACACATCTCCTTTTCCAGCACAAATCTCCTGGCCCGAGAGACGGCTTCACCGTCTAGGAAGGCCCTTGGAGAAATGAACACATTTAGTAATAGTAGTAGGTGGTGGAACTGAGCCCATCTCTATTGATTAGTTTATATTCACTGATTTGAATTTTAGCTATAACGCTGTCCGTCGATTCACGTGGCATGGTGAACTTCAGCTCAAAACTAATGGGTAACTCCTGCCCAGTCATGAGTCCACCATTGTGTCAAAAGCGTGATGTTTCGAAAGATAAAGGTACGCGAGACTAACTTGGCCGAGTACGGCTAAGCAAGAACGGAGGGAGGCGAGCACTACTACATGTGACTGAGACAGCACGCGATGAATCGAGTATCAAGGGGCAAGGTCGAACGAGCATAGTTCGCTTCGCCTCTGAGAAGTAACCTTCGGTCATGACCATATTCGACAAATATGAACCGATTATAGAGAGTGTTTTGCATGACACTACTGTATTTTCTTCATCACACATTCCTTCATTTAACCACAGTTTGTAGAGTAACTGATGTCATAATTATTAAAAACACTCATTCATAGTGCCCCATATGCTGCCCAATTTCAGAAAACGATAGCGGACTTCCACCTCATTATTGTCTTTTTTTAAGTGCCTTCGTAGATACTGAAAGCAGTCAAAATTCTGAATGGGTTTCGTTGTCGTGTAGCATCACAGTCGGAACGTCGAAACGTTATATTTCGCGTTTAGGGGTAGGCTCCTGGAGTTAGCTGGTGTAAAATTTCAGTCTTCTGAACATTCATTTTAAGTCCTAACTTGTGATGTGCCTTGGTAAATGTATTGTTTGAAGTTTTAATGGGTTGTTTTAAGTTCTTCCTCTGATTTTGACTGGATAATGCGGCCACCCACTCACACCACCACCGACGTCGTCATTATAAACTTCACTATTTCCAGTATTATCCTAGCAAAGATACCATCTGTTACTACCTCAAGGGAAATGTTCGGAAACCTTTACGAAGACTGGTTCAACATAAAGAAAAATTACTATTAGATCTTTTTCCTTGTAAAATGATTGTTCCACCCTAAATAGAATGTTAAGTGTATATTTCGGTACCGTAACTATCTCGGGGATCAAAGGTAGACATTTTGACTTACGAACGCAGGTGCGACGAAGTCCACTCAAAAATTACTCTGCTCAATCGAAATGTAATATTGTACATATGAAATTGTACTAGCTGTTCCATATTTTTTCAGCAAATACCATTATACAGTCTCGATATAACTTTTGAACATTGTTTATACGTTTGTATTAATCCTGCTCATGCTTAATTTGAGTCAACAGGCAGGTAGTTTCCCCTTTTACTTTTCCTACTACTTACTCATCAGTAATTTAGTTTGGCGATCAGCATGGCCAAGATCATATACCTTCTCTCATCCACGCAGGACCCTTCCACCATTTTTCTGAGATTAGTTGCTTCCCTCCAGAGTCTCTGGAGAGTAGATCTATTGGATTTTCTTTTCCCGCAGTTCTTATTTTCTCTATTCTATTTCTCACAAGGATGGAACACGCCTGTTCTGTAAAAATGCAGGCAAGTACTGTTGTAGAGTCACTCCAAAAGTACATTTCCATATCACTCCGCAGAAGTCCTAGCACGGAATTCTCCTAGTGCGCCCCTATTAACGCAGATAAACGTTTCATATCTGGTATGGTGATATATTTCAGGGGGACTACACGTGACATGGCAACAAGAAGTCTTACCAATCTAATGTATGCAACAGCTGCACATGCTTTTGAGCTTGCATCTCCAGGCTCCAGGCAAATGCTGGGGCTGTACCTTAATTAAGGCCACGGCCGCTTCCTTCCAACTCCTAGGCCTTTCCTATCCCATCGTCGCCATAAGACCTATCTGTGTCGGTGCGACGTAAAGCCCCTAGCAAAAAAAAAGAGCTTGCATCACAGAAAGTGTGAATGGTTCCATGTTTTGGGAGTGTGCCTTAACATCTTGGAATTTTGCTTCAGCCGATCTATGTACTCGTATTTGGTCATACCATCTTAATAATTATTCTCTGAGTTCATTAGCGACCACGCCATCCCAACTTATTTCCAATTTTCATGTTCTCTGCATAATGCTTTGGGGCATATCGTCACAGGAGAGGCAACGCCGACTAGGTTGAAATGCCTGTTGCTTAGCGACAGTATAGAAGGGTTCTCTTTTGACACGTGTACTGTGTGTGGACGTGCATTATCTTGTTGGAACATTTTCCCAGGGTGCTGAGCCATGAAGGGTAGGACGTGAGGACGCAGAAAGTGTGTGGCGTCCAAGTCTGTCTAATCAGTATTAGAGGTGACCTGAACGCATATCCTATGGCTCCCCACAGCATGATGCCAGGGATTATGCCTGTGTGTCTTTCCACAATATGGACAGGATCTGCCCTCTGCCCTCGACGCCACCAAACCCGCACACGATGGTCATCGGATGTTACAAGAAGCGGGACTCTTCACTGAACATGATGCGAAGCCAGTCGTCCTCTGTCCATCCCTACCGGGCAAGACACCACTCCAAACGCAAGCGTTGGCGTTTTGGTGTCAATGGAAACTAATGAATGGGGCAGTAGGACCCCAATCCGGCGGATGCGGGTCGTTGAAGCACTGTGCAGGAATTCACAGGATGTTGTTGAGTCTCCAGTGCGTGTTCGCGGATGGCGGGTGCCGAAGTTGTTGAATCCCACAATGCTTGGCGCACCATGCGACGGTCCTCCCTCGGGGTGGTGTTTCATGGTCGACTCGAACCTGCATGACGTGATTGGGTGCCCTCATATGCCCACTGAGTCCAACATTGGGCCACTGTGACATCTGAATGGCCCACATGCCTGGCAGCTGCACGATGCGACCAACCAGCCTCATGCAGTCCCACAATGCGGCATCTGTCAAATGCTGTCACTTTGTGGATAAGCTGTCTAAAGCGTCTGTGAGGCATCGCTGGTGCTTCGTGCTGTATGCCTTGCTTAACTGTCTGACGCACAGCAGTTGTCTGGTAACAACTTATCAACAACAGAACCGTGTCATCACGAATGCACTCTGGTGGGCGTTCTACACATTACAGATCCTTGTAAATCTAATCATTCACTCAAACATCAATGGTGCGCATGTATACCTAAATGGATGGCCAACAGACCACCAATAAGGGTTGATCTCGGGCCAGGCGACAGTGATTATCCTGCCTCATTGCCATTTTATTTTTATTATGTATGTCATTATTTTTATTATTTTTATTATTATGCATGGTTTTGTTCATGTGGCTGTCTATCTGGTGACATTCTTTTCCTTTCCTTTTTGTGAGCTGGCTTAGGTTAGACTTGTTATTTTTCCTCCACATTAATGGATCATATACATATTATGTAGATCTGGAGAAAGAATAAAGAATATACCTAAATGGGATAATATTGGACCACTCCTTCTGGGTGCTTAACCTTTTTTGTCTGGCAGTATATATTACTTGATATGTAACAAGCTGGCCAAAACCACAAAATTGCAGAAATATTGTAAAGAAAGGAATAGAATTAAGTAAACTGTTGGATATACAGTATATTTAACAGATATTGTAATAGGAATTGAATCATGGCTGAGAAGTAATTTTCTTGCGGAACTGGAATTTTCATAGTAGATACAGGCTAGGAACGATAGGTGGGGGAGGGGGGGGTGTATTCATACTGGTGAGAGATTACTTTGTAGGGTAACGAGAGTTAAGGATGAGGAACATGAAATTATAGATGTAAGATTATGATGATGATGATTGCTTTTTAAAGAGGCCTAACATCTAGGTCATTGGCCCCTATAGATGCAAGACTAATCTATAAAGATAACAGGCAACTTTATAGTTTTCATCCGACGCTGAAGCGAAACTAATTGATAAGATAATCAGCTATGTGGGGAACGACGTAGAAAGGAACGTTGTTGTAGCGGGTGATCTGATCTTACCACATGTTCAATGGGAAGGGAAGGCGAGGGACAGAAAGCATGACCAACAGCTAGTGGAAAGTTAATATGGGAAGGATATCTGAATCAGAAAATGATGGAACCAACTAGAGGGAAAAATATTCTAGACGTTGTGCTGATGAAACCAGATGAGCTCTGTAGGAAAAGTAAAATGATAGATGGTATAACTGATCATGAAACTATATTTGTCATGGTTAAAAATAAGAGTAATAGAAAGGAATGTCGTAAGACTAGGACTATTAGGAAATACGTACGATTGATACGACAGACTTGGAGAAATTTAGAAAGCAATTATGATCAATGGAAAATGGTATGAAAAATGTAAACAGCCTATGGGATTGGTTTAAAGTAATTGTTTGGGGATGTGAACACATGTATGTACTTTTAAAAGTGGTAAGGAATGGTACGGCCCACAATATTATAACAGGCAAATAAAGATATTAAGAAGGAGGTGCAGATTAGAAGGAAATAGCGTTAGGAATGGTTGTGTGAGTAACGATAGATTGAAGGAACTTACTAGGAAATAGAATTTAGCGAAAAATTCAGCTAAGGATAACATGATGGAAAACATAATTGGCAGCCATATGAATTTTTGGCAGCAATGTAGATATATGTACTTATACTATAAGGCAGAAACTGGTTCCAGAAAGCACTTTGCAGGGATCATTAATGAACAAGGGAAGTGTATAAGTGAGGACTTATAGAAGGCAGAATTATTCAGTAAGGTGTGTGTAAAGGTAGTTGGATGCAAAGATAATGTCCAGATAGCGGAGGAGACTAATACTATCAAATTACTCAAATTTACCTATGATAACGTAGACATTTACAAAAACATGCAAAGGTGGAGAGTTAGAAAGACAGCTGGAAGTTATAATATTTTGGAAATATATTAAAGGCAGTGGGTTGGAATATAGTGCTAAACTTGAAATTATAATTATTTGACTTTTGTTTGCATAGGGAAGTGATACCAAATGAATGGAGAGTTGCAATATGAGCTCCAGTGTACAAGGGAAAGGGTGACAAACATAAAGCAGGCAATTACAGGCAGTCAGCTAGACATGCGTATTTTTTTGTATTCTGTTGGAAAGCATTCTTTCTGATTATATCAGACACGTTTACGAAATTACTTACTTGTTTAATAGAAGGCAGTTCGTGTTCAGGAAAGGTTATTCCAGTGAAGCTCAAATTGGAGGATTCCAGCAAGATGTAGCAAATATTTATATTGAGGACCACAAATGGACTGTATCGCTATTGAACCATCAAATGCTTTTGACAGGTAAGATCATGGGAGATTGCTGAAAAAATTAAGGCTATTGGAGTAGACAAAATAGTGTTTGAATGGGTGGCTAAATTTTCAGGAAATAGAACTCTGAGAATTACAGTAGGTGAAGCGTATTCTGATCCTATAATAATTAATAGGGAATCCCGCCGGGCAGTATTATTGGAACTTCACGTTTACTTATATGTGTAAATGATATCGTCGCTCCACCGGTAAAACGTTGTATTCCATAAGCTCTTCCTATCGATTATTCTCCTTAAGACTGGTCACGCCTCCCAGCCACGTATGGATATGCAGTCAATCAGAACAATGTCCGTTGTGTTCATTTTCCTATGCCCATGTGTAAAGAAAATTAACCTTACTGTACCGTACTATAGGAATGTACTGTATGTTTGCATTACGTATTTACGCACTCCTAGTGTATAATGCATGTAAGGTTCATTTTCGTTTAGTGGTCGGCATTAGAAAATGAATACAACGGACATTGTTCTGATGGACTGCGTATCCATATGTGGCTGGCAGGCCTGACCAGTCTTAAGGAGAATAATGGATAGAAAGAGCTTTGTGGAATACAACGTTTTACCTGTGCAGCGACGATATAAGTGTAGGTCTGGAATGACAGATGAGGCTGTTTGTAGATGATGTTATACTGTATAGTGTAGTAAATGAGGTGCAGGATTGTGAGCGTCTGCATTGGGACGTAGGCAATCTTGTGAGATATACAGCGGATAATGGTATGATGGCAAACGGGATGAAAAGTCAGGTTGTATTACTAAGTCTCAATTTTAATTATTGTGTTGATGGGGTAGTAGTACCTCATGGGTGACACTAACTGTACCTAGGTGTTAATATAAGGAATGATCTTCATTGGGTTAATCATATTGACGATATTGTTCGGAAACGATCTCTTCACATGGTTATGAGATTATTTAGGGGTTGTAGTAAGGATGGAAATGAGATGGAGTATAAGCCTCTGCTAAGACCCAATTAGAGTACGCTTCCGGTATATGAGACCTACACCAGGGCTATCTGAAAAGATTCAAAAGAAAGCAGCACGATACTTTCCGGGCGACTTCCGACAAACGAGTAGTGTTACAAATATCCTGCTGGGGAGACTTCGGAGGAAGGAGACGAGCTGCTCGACTATGTCGTATGTTTTGAGCTGTCAGTGGTGAGATGGCGGGAAATGACATTAGTAGACGAGTAAGCCTTGGCGCAGCTTTTACAAGTAGGAGAGGTCATAATTTTTTGGAATTCAAGAGGACACATTGGGGCAAATATTCATTTATAGGACGGGGAGTAAGGAATTGGATTAAATCATCAAGGGAAATGTTCTATACATTTCCCAGTTCCTTGAAATCACTTAAGGAGAGACTAGACACGCCTAAACAATTGAAAGGGATTTCGATATCCGACGATCGCCCTATGTGCAGATCATTGATTGATGATGATTGAAGAGGAAAGTTACGTGAAAAACTTTAATCAAATTTACCTAAACTTCTCTGATAACATTGTATAACTTCCAGTACTGATAACCCTGAATAATTAATGGAATACTTCATTTCTTCTATAGTATCCTTCAGCTCATTGGACATCCTGGATCCTGTGTCAGTAAGATACGTCAGACAAGCTTCCTGGATATTTGTCAGATTTCTCGCTATGTTTGTAGAAAAGTGAATAATTACGGGAGAAACCTGTCCAGGTCACATTTTTATAAATCTGGCTTGATTGGTGGGTTATTATGAGTTTTCAGTTATTGACACATTAACGTCACATAGCGTTTCCTACGAACACAACATCTAAAAACAGATCGGCAGTTTTAAGCTACGAGTTCCGGTTTCAAACATGAAAAGTAGCAACCGAACTTTTCCTGTACTTTCTGCTTCTCTGCCATATTAATTCCATGACCAGTAGGCTACAACACTCAGAGCACTTATGAGATACAAGCCAGATACCCGTGCTTCGCTACGGTATTATACTGAAATTTATAATTAAATGCTTAACGTTTTATATATAATCCGCCGAAATTCGTGATCTGACTCGTTTTCTGAGAGATTACGGCAAAGTTCCTCCCATTTTTCAATCTTTCTTTCCAGTAATCGATTTCGTACTTCCCGGGCTAGGTCCAGGTATTCCACCCATTCAGTTGGGTTCCTAAATCTGTGCCATCTTTTCCTGTAAGCATTTTTAATATGGATCAAATCCTTGAGGAGATCCGGCGTGGTGTCGTCTTGGGTACCTTGGCGGTACTGAACCCGCGGCCGGACTGCGTTCGTAGTCATTACCCGGCCAGGACCCGTTCCCAGCGCGGTCCGCACATTTTGACGACGGATCAGAACATTATTATTAGGGTGGATGATATTAGTTGAATTTAGGTTATTATTATTATTATTAATATTATTGATGTTCTGGACCCCACATCAAGATGCAAGACCGCTACTGGGCCGTAAATTACATCTGCCGCCATTGTCATTACTTACAATGTGACCAGCACCATTAGAGCGCGTAGGCTAGTGCGCAGGGTTTCTGGCGATACGAATGATATACTTTCGTGCATTATTGACCTTATTATAGATGTGGACAATTGCACGGTCAATGTCATTCGTATTGTTTATTTCAAATGAGTTTAAATTTTCATTTATATGCTAGGAGAATCTACTGTAATCTAACTAAGTTTTACAAAGGAAAAGATGGCTCTTGTAAACGAACCCAGGAAAGATTAAAATGATCGGTTTATGATCAGAATACGTACATTATGAAGAGTAAAATCAACTGGTCTGTACCTTTTCACCCCACCAACGTTAATTTGATTTACCCTGCCCCCCCCCCAAGAATAAAGAGGCGTGTTTCTTTATGCTTAAAGGAGATTCCACGCCTGTTACCTTCAGTTTTGAGATATGAGTATCCCCATAAAAGTAATTCACTTTTTCACTTCCTTCCACACTTCCACCCCCCCCCCCCCCCCCCGCCGCCCCGAAGTGAATTTCCCGGCAAAAAATACTTCTAAATACCAATTATTACGACCCTACCATCTTCAGTTTTTGAGATATGTGTCCTCATAAAAGGAAGTCAACTCCTTTTCATCCCCGCCTCCCAGGATGATTTCCCGCAAAAAAGCGTTTTTCTTTGTTTTTAAAGGAGATACAAATACCAACATCTTTGGTTTTTATTTGGTGTACGTAACCACATACAATTAATTCAATTAATTTTTCAATTCTTTCACCACTCCTCCCTTCATTGGATTTTCCGAGAATACGTGTTTATTTACTTTTAAAGCAGATTCCAAATACCAATGTTCACGTCTGCAAAATCTTTCGTTTTGGAGACAATAGTACCTTCATACAAATATTTCAATAATTTTTCAATTACCTTCCCCCCCCCCCCCGCCGCTTTAAGTGGATTTCCGAAAACAAAAACTACCTATTTCTTTATTTTAAAGGAGATTTCAAATACCAACTTTCACGTCTGTAAAATCTTTCGTTTTTGAGGTATCAGCATCCTAATTAAAAGAATTCAACCCCTTTTTCATTCACTCTTACCCCCCCAAGTGGTTTTTCCGAAAACAAAAATACATGTTTCTTTATTTGTAATAGAGATAAAAATACCATTTTTCCCTTCTGTAACAGATTACGTTTTTGAGATATACTGTAGAAATGTTCATTTTAAAATTTCACCACCCTTTTAGTTCCCCTTTAGTGGAGCTTCCAAAATCAAAACACCTATGTTTCTTTACCTCTACAGGAGATTCCAAATAACAATTTTTACGTCTTTAACATTTTACGTTTCTGAGATACACTGTAGTTATAATCTTTCTAAAAATTCACCCCAACTTGTCGTTCCCGATGAACCCCCATTAATTGGATTTTCTGAAACCAAAAAAATATACGTGTTTCTTTGTTTTTAAGTGAGATCCTAAATACCAATTTTCAGGTGTGTAATATCTTCAGTTTCTTTCTGAGATATACGTATCTTCATTAAAGGCATTTAACCGCTTCTTCAACCTTTCCACCCCTCCTATTGGGATTTTCCGAAAACAAATAATACTTGTTCCTTTATTTTTAAAGGACGTTCTAAATACCATCTTTTACATCTGTAAACTTTTAAAGTTTTGAGATATAGATACACTCATTTTAAAATATCACCCCCCCCTTTTCACCCCCATTACTTGGATTTTCCAAAAACCAAAAAATACTTGTTTCTTTATTTTTATAGGAGTTCCCATATACAAATTTTCAGGTCTGTAATATCTTCAGTTCCTGAGATATAAGTATCCTCATTAAAGACATTCAACCCGTTTTCCACCCTTTTTCTCCTCTCCTATTGGGATTTTCCGAAAATAAAAAATATGTGCTTCTTTATTTTTAGAAGTGAATCCAAATACCAATTTTTAGATCTGTAAACTTTCAAACTTTTGAGATATAGATGCACTCATTTCAAAAATTCATCCCACTTTTCACCCCCTTAGCGACGGAATATCCAAAAATCCTCCCTTAGCGAGCACCTACATTGTAATATAAATGTATCCTCAGAATTTCATTTCTTTATGTCCGGTAGTTTTGGCTCGGCGATGATGAATCAGTCAGTCAGTCAGTCAGTCAGTCAGTCAGTCAGTCAGTCAGTCAGTCAGTCAGTCAGTCAGTCAGTCAGTCAGTCAGTCAGTCAGTCAGGACAAGTTACTTTATATATATAGATGTCACACGATCTTTCTTAGCATCTCTGGCATCTGTAGTTCACCACAATCCTGGCACTTTGGGCATGCTTTCATTAGTACAAAATTTGCGACTAGATTTCTTGTCAATACTACAGTTATTCTCAGTGATTTTTAAACCAAGACCTGTCAAGGAAGGTGTAATTCTTCCCTCGCCTTCTACCTCTGTATTCATAAACCCCGATAAGATACTGGGACGTCCTTTGCCATCCTTTATCTATTCCCTTCTGGAATTTCTATGTCATGCTTTCCGAAACTCTTCAGGGAAGCATATCGCTATTAAGGGAAACAACGTAACGGAACATTCTCTTTTCTCACAGTTTGTGTACATCGCACCGACACAGATAGGTCTTTCGGAGACTATGGCATAGGAAGTGTGAAGGAAGTGGCCGCGGCCTTAATTAAGGTGCATCCCCAGTATTTGCATGAAAAAGGAAAGCACGGAAAACCACATTTAGGGCTGTCGGCAGTGGGGTACTAACATTCTGTCCCCCGTTTGCAAGCTCTCAGTTGCGCATCCCTTACTGTATGCCAAACTAGCCCCGTAGGAATATTTCTCTGTTGTAAGTCCTGATGTTTCATGAGCTCTGAGATATGACTATCGTGTACACGCCAAAAACAGCTTTTCTCTTTCAAACATTGATTTCGCGCTGTAGCAGGAAAACTTTCAACAACTTCTCTTGCATTCGACCCTTATGTCGTGGACTGAATGAAATACTGCAATTTGTCTTCAGATGCTATACCACTTCTCGATTATTACTTTGAATCTAGCTTCAGAAAGGCAAACATTCCTTTAAATCATCTTCAAATGTTCCTAAATCCAGATTGGGCAATTTAACATTTCTTTAGCTATGTTGATTGAATCTGATCATACTCCTACCAGAACCGTAATGAGAAAATGTCTGGCAAACTTTTACCTTCATGTGCAGGATCTTCCTAAGGTAATATCCTGCTGCCGCCATTTCATTTTCCAGGTAGTTCTCGTTGTCATCTAGTATTAGGTCCATTATTTTAGAATGCAATTCTTCCAATTCTACAGCTCTTTCTTCAAGTATACTGTAAGAGATTTGCGCGGAAGTTTTCTCATTCTCATATGCTTATGCACTTTATTTAAAGGCCTCACAAACGCCGTTAGAGTAACTTACACTGACGAGCTAATCAATCCTTCTTGTATTAAACATTATTTATCTTCCGTATCGTGAGCGCGTCTTGTCACGCTAGTATCATATATTGTGTTGTTAACTCATATCTGCAGGTTTTAATCAAGATATTTAATGCTGACGCTATACAGCTACATGTTACATGACACGAAATCGAGATAACTTGATTGCTCCGCTCTTTCGGAACAAAATTACTGACAAAAATTGAAAACCAGTCATTGACAGATATGAATGTTCACTGAAAACTCTGAAGGGGTACTTGCAGTGAGTGGGTAAAGGCGATGTTGGGAGTGGACTATATGGATAAAGCTGTCCTCAAGAACCAGCTTCGGCAATGGGGTCGTGTGAAGCGAAGGGATGAGGACACGTTGCCTGGATGAATAGTGGACTTGGCCTTAGAATGCAAGGTAAGGAGAGGAAGAGCGGTGTGATAATGGCTCAGGCCCAGTTTTAATTGTTTAAAGATGGAAGGTACGAGGCAAAGAGATAGTAGGAAGTAGAGGTTGGTTAATTCGCACAGGCTTTCAAGATTGAACGTTAAGAGAATATAATGAATATGTATGCATGATGTATGTATGATGAGGATGGGATAATGACGAAGTAAAGCAGTATAAATATAAACAAGAACTAATAAGTGGTATACCGTACTGTAGGAAATATCGCCGAAATGTCTTATAGACAGTAGAATAATTCTGCTGATGATGAAAGCAAGGAGGACATGACGAGTAGATTAATGCCAGAAAGGAAACCTTTTATGAAGATGGGGAAGTTTATCCATTTTAATCATAATTAGCTGTGTCATAAGAACAGCGTTTCGGAAGTTTCGCCTTTAAGCAAACACTGGGATGAAATTATGGAAGTGACATCGTTACAAAACATTTCTTGCAGTTTGTACAACTGATGAAGGCAACTTTACTGCAGTCGTACTAAGTACTTCTGCTCATGTGATACAATGATTTAAAGAGACGCAGCAGCCAGGCGCATGAAAGGAGTAACATCCACTGCTGCAGCTCAAATGAAGATAGTGACACACTGGAGAATTGTTCAGGTCGAAAGTATTAGTTATGAATCTTGCCACTAACAAATGCTATTCAGCATTCTTCACTCCTCATGCAATACTAGGATGATATTTCATTTTTCTAAATCTAACGTATATCTAAGATATACATGATCAAAAAATCTGCACAACAGAAGCTGATGTGGAAACTGGTTGATAGTGTGTCGTGGAGTTCCAAGTTTTGTGCGACTGTTTGAAAGATGTGATTTAAATTCAGACATAATTGATAGATTTTGTGCAAGAGTAACAGATGGCAGCGTGTATAGAAGTGTTTGTGAAGTGTTGTGCAAACAGTCCCCTGTCAAAGTGTACCTTCTGCACAAATAACATAATCGCATCAACAAGTAGCAACAGAGAATTAAGGAGAAATTTCTCTCACACCCAGAGTTGCGGCAAGTGAAATGTGACTTCAATGGGAATCGTTAAGAACCTGGTTACGATGTGTTTGTTGACAAATGAAAAGGAAGTGACAAGGATGCTATTTGCGACATGGTTCGAAAGACGATCAATGAGCTAGAATGGCTTCCTCTCAATTTCGCCAATTGTTTGAGCTGCAACAGAAGTTTCGAACATCAGATTTTCGAAGATGAATCCAGATGAAAGAAATAGTGTGGTCTTTGTTTGGATTTAATGAGATCTCTCACCAATATGTTTTTTTCTCATGAACATGGTGATATCTGATACTTCTCCGAAGGTAGCTGGACATTTAACCAAATTGTTCTCATAGATAAGTCGCGTAGAAACTTGAAGAGGATGGAGCAAAGGTAAATTCTCCAAACGAGCTGCGCAAGCATTAAGGCAGAGACTGTTCAGTACATTTCATGCGACCACTTACGACCAAATCAAATACAGGAAACAATAAATCGTTATCTTCATAAAGACATGAAGTGCACTTTCAATGGACATTATCAGTTTATCCAAATATTTTTTCGATTCGGAAATCACATTATTTTTCACAATCCTCCATATAATGAAATTACATGGCGCCAAATCACTGGCGTGTGGTGGTCATTCAATAGTCCCACTGTGTCCGATCCACTCTGTGGACCTGTTATAAAAGAAACTACGAAGGAAAGAGCACCATATAGCTGCTAAATAAAATGCAGAATGTGCTTGCTTTCCATCACAGGTTATAAACATTTCTGCAGCATTTCAAATTACGCTACTGCAGTAATATTTGTCGAAAAATTAAGGTCGACTTAATCCGATCCTTAAAATTACTCTCCAAAGAGCAGTACCTGAGCTCTTTCTCCATTATCCTAAGTGGGTCGGTTTCGGACCAATAAACACAATTGTAGCGATTAACTCTTCCATTTAGTTTGCAGATTGCCTCATCTTTCCATAAAACTGGCCATTGAAATGATGGATCTTCTATGTTCGGGAATCCAAAATTGTCACAGAACTGAAATCTTCTCTCGTAATCATTTTCATGGAATGTATGAACTTATTTTGGACGGAAAAGCTTGAATTTTACATAATTTACGATTCTCTGATGGCTTATTACAGATATACCCAACTGAGCAGACCCATTTTTCAATGACATTCAATTCATGAAGACTTGGTAGAAATACTTGAACAACGAACTGAGCATTTTACTATTACGTACATTACGGGGCCCACCGGATATTGATGTATCTCTATTGTTTCCCGAAATTAATTTTTGTTTTGTTTTAGCAAATGTTACCGAGTTTGTAATGTATACATCAGGAAACGTCGTACTGAAGTCGTTATGAATTTTCGGAACTCTCTTTGTCATACTTCTACCATAATATAAGCATGAAAATTCGTTGTACATTAGTAAGCCTGTGTGCTATTGGAAAGAACGTTACAAAACGCAACACATTAAAACAGAACAAAAGCTCCATTTAATTACTTCATGGACAGGAAGGCAGTTAGTTATGCTAACATTTCTGGGATATATTAAAGGCTATGAGTTGGGATATAGTGTCATACCTGAAATACTTATTCGATTACTGTTTGTACCATTTGCATGAAGGAGCGATACTAAATGATTGGAACGTTGCAATAGTAACCCCATTTTACAATGGGAAGCGTGGGAAACATTAAGCGGATGAATACAAGCCAGTCAGCTTGACATGAGTTGTTTGTAAGCTCTGGGAATTTTTTTTCCGATTATATTAGGCTCGTTTGCGGAATTACTAAACAGTTTGAAAGAAGGCACGTGGGGTTTAGGAAAGGTTATTTCAGTGAAGCTCAATTTGTAGGATTCCAGAAAGGTATAGGAGGTATTTCAGATTCAGGGGGTCAAATGGACTGTTTCGCTATTCACTTATCCAAGGCATTTAATGGGAGATTATTGACGAAAATGAGGGCTATTGGACTAGATAAAAGAGTAGTAGGAAGGGTGCCTACATTTATGGCAAATAGAACTCAGAAAATTGTGGTAGGGTAAGTGTTACCTAATCCTGTAATCATTGAGATGGGGGTCCTGCTGGGCACTATTAGTGGTCCTTTATATTTTCTTATATGTGTGTGTGTGTGTGTGTGAGGAAAAAAACTGAAATCACATATAAAGCTATTTGCGTATGATGTTATACCGTTTAGAGTAGTAAATGAGTTACAGAATTGTGACCGACTGCAGGGGGACCTAGGCGATGGTTTGATGGTTAATGGAATGAATGTCAGGTTGTAAATTTCATCTGAAGGACAGTGCTCTCAGTTTTGATTATTGTGCTAATGGGAGTGAAATTACATCATGTGGTACAGTGTAAGTAGCTAGGTTTGAAAATAAGGAACGATCCTCTTTTTTTCTTGCTAATTGCTTTACGTCGCACCGACACAGATGGATCTTACGGCGACGATGGGATCGGGAAGGCCTAGGAGTGTGAAGGAAGCGGCCGTGGCCTGAATTACGGTACAGTCCCAGCATTTTCCTGGTGTGAAAATGGGAAACCACGGAAAACCACCTTCAGAGCTGCCGACAGTGGGATTCGAACCCGCTATCTCCCGTATGCAAGCTCACAGCCGCGGGAACGATCTTCATTGGGGTAATCACATTAATGAGTTTTTTTAAAAAGGTTACATATCTCTTCAGGTGGTCATGATAGTATTTCGGGGTTGTAGTAAGGATGAAAAGGAGAGGGCGTATATGTCTCTGATAAGACCCCAATTAGAGTATGGTCTGGTGTGTGATACCCACACCAGGACCATTTGATACGACAACTGGAAAACATCCTAAGGAAATCAGCACGATTTGTTCTGGGTGATTTCCGACAAAAGAGTAATGTTACGAAAATATTGCAAACTTTGGGCTGGGAAGACTTAGGAGTAGGGAGACGAGAGACGAGATGCTCGACTATGTGGTGTGTTTCGAGATGTCAGTGCAGAGATGGAGTGGAATAACGTTAATAGACGAATATATTATATTAGGTAAAGGTAAGGTAAGGTTTGTTCTGCCCGAAAACAGGTCCGAACCTTCGCAGAGGTGTTTCTGAGCCGGAGTTTACGTGCGGTAGGGTGGCCAGTTCCTTTCCGTTCCTCCATTCCCTTACCCCCACCAACAGCGCGTGGCAACCCATCCAACACCTGACCACGCCCAATGTTGCTTAACTTCGGAGATCTCACGGGATCCGGTGTTTCAACACGGCTATTATCAAGGGGAATATTCGAAAAATGTTCAAGTTCACTGAATAATGTTTGAGGAAAGGCTAGGCAAAGAAGTGATAGGGAATCTGCCACCTGGGCGACAGCCCCAAATGTATACCGTTGATGATTGATTGATTGATTGATTGATTCAACAACAACAGCAACAGTTGAGACAGAACTAATGATGGACAAATAAATGTGTTTATGTAGTGCTGTCGGCTATTGTTTCCACAAAAAATACAAAACCTGAGTAAGGTAACCAACCAACCAACCAACCAACCAACCAACCATCAAATTAACTAAGCATTCAACAATATAGTCCAGAAATATTGTCTGTGCATTGTGGAAAACGTGAACCACTATGTTTTGTTGAAACTTGTACCGTTTCCATTTGTGATCTTATTGAGCAACTAAACAGAGAATTCTGTCCTGGCTCCACAGATACACATGTTGTGGATCTATTGCAGAGCCTTCATATCGACAATGTAAGTGAAGGTAGGCTTTCGTTGTCCAGTGTCCAGTAAGCCATGACTATGTTATTGGCAAACCACCATGATGGACGTTCCTATTTGGGGACATTAATTTACACCTATAGTTAATTTGGCTTGGCTTGTGAGAGCTTTATTTACTTGTTTGGTGCTAATATAGCACGATGTAGCGTGGTTTATGTTCTTACTATGCCACATGGCAATCTGAGAGCCTTGATACCAAAGATAACTCTCTCGTATAGCTAACTCGAATTACCGTATGAGTGTATGTAACGGGAAATTGTACATTGGTTACATACAGTCGTCCCTACATTGTCCATAAGGATTCAGTTTTATATTAAGTCATTTTTTTGGACATGAATACGTCTTTAAATCGGGATGCTAGATTGAAAAGTGCAGCAACACAAAAATAGGAAAGATTACATACAAACACATTAAATTTGTGTTGCCGACACACATACTTAGGGCAGAAGTTTACTGCTTCACCAATAGGAATGAATGTTCCTGAAAATACTTAAGATCACGATGAGGAATTGACGCACTTGTCGAGCGTTCTGTACCAAGCGGTCTGTCTTCTTTATGAGTACGTAGTGAACGCTTGCGTAAACCGATTTAAGTGAGATTAAATTCATCTTGTGCAGAACACAGTGAACAGGATAGAACACCTCTAAATCCGTGTATAACTGATACAGCGGACAATGGTATGATGGTTAACGCAATGAAAGTCAGGTTGTAAATTTCGCCAAGAGGAAACTCCTCTCAGTTTTAATTATTGTGTTGATGGGGGTGAAAGTATATCATGGGGAACACTGCAAGTACCCAGGTTTTTTAATATAAGGAAGAATCTTCATTGGGGTAATCACATTAAGGAGTTTTAAGAAAGGTTACAGATCTCCTCACGTGGTCATGAAAGTATTTAGGTGTTGTAGTAAGGATGAAAAATAGAGGCCGTATAAGGGACTGGTAAGACCCCAATTAGAGTATGGTCCGGTGTATGGGACCTTCACCAGGACAGCTTGGTACGACAACTGGAAAAGATCCTAAGGAAAGCAGCACGATTTGTTCTGGGTGATTTCCAACGAAGGAGTAGTGTTATGAAAATTTGAGATGAAGTTACAAAAATGAGTGCTGCATAAATGTACACAGAGTTGAGGCCGGTAACGGTAATTAGTCCATAAAGGTGCCATTTAAGATCACTAAATAGAACTGACTTTACAGGCAGAAGAAGAAATGTACAGATGAAAACACCACCCACCCTCCGACAAGCGTAAGCATTATAGACAGTAATTTTAATAGACTGGAACAAAAGTATTATTGTAATAATTAAATAACACAAAATTGACGGAAGCTATTATTTTCACTAGAACTCTCCTTTCTAGCCGTGCCCCGATACAACCTACACGATATTTTTTAATCATCCTCGTGGGAAGGTAGAACTATAAGTTTTCTTTGGAGTGCAATGACCAGTTCATCTTTTATGTTAATTTAATGTAATTTCAAGTCACGAAATTGAATCTATGTTTCTGGACCACAATTCAAACGTAAATTGCATTACTTTTTCGACTGAATACAGTAAGTACATATACAAATTACACGAATAGTAGTGACGGAAATTTACTTTTACCTGAGACAATGGAAAACTGAAAGGCTCTTCATCAGTGGTGAGTAAAATATTGTATAATAGTTCTGCAGCAACTGTTGCTGTCCGCCTCGTTGGCTGAATGGTCAGCGTACTGGCCTTCGCTTCAAAGGGTCCCGGGTTCGATTCCCTGCCGGGTCGGGGATTTTAACCTTAATTGGTTACTTCCAATGGCTCGGGGGCTGGGTGTGTGTGGCGTATTCAACATTAGAAATCATCCTAGTTAGGGCCCTCATCTTCACAGACATGCAGGTCACCCAATAGGCCGTCTACTAGAAAAAGACCTGCACCAGGCCTCTCCGGAGGCCATACGCCATTATTATTATTATTATTACCAAATGTTGCTAACAAATAATTGAGGCGCTGAGATAAAAAAAGGGACTAGAGACCATTTTGGTGGTATATGATTTATTAGTGTGGTTGTTATCTTTATATTATTCCGCATCTGTTGATGCTAAGATGGGACTTGTTCAGTAAATTTCCCCGTCTAAACCAGTGTCGACATTTTGTGTCGTGCGAAAGTGAAGTTTGGGACAGTGATCGAGAGTGAAATCTGGCGTCCAAATCAAATACGAACCTGGGTTGTTCAGTCAGATAATAGTTTTGTATTATCCCTTCCATGTTACAAGCCAAGATATTGATAGGTTAATGGCTTGATTTTTCATGACATCGTCCATTTTGATATGTAGGTTTTGTTATATGACGCGTGTTTATACACTTATTTGGAATGCGTTTTCATATGTTTAAATGATTAAAACCACATTTTGATATAAAATTGTACGAATTTTTGGGTTAAACTTTACTTTTGGTAAAATGAGTGCTGTTTAAATAAAAAACGGGACTTGTCTGTCATTTTCTATATCAATTTCCTTCTATGTTTCTTTATTATATGATTACATATTTCGGTATATGACTAATCTTCCTAATCAGCACGTAGTGTTAACTATAAGGTATAGGAACATTATTTGTATTATAGAGAATTACAGTATATTCTCGATTATTCGGGCCTGGATTATCCGGTTTGCGGATTAACCATGCACGTTTTCGCCTTCTTAAAAGTACTCTAATTGAAATCGAATACATTTGAATTTGACAGTTTAATTGAGGTTGAAGAAAAATAAAGTGGTCGAAAGTGTTTCTCATTCTGTAGCTCTCAATGTATAGATACCCTGTTGGATTATATGGGACAAAGGGGGTTTGAATATGGTGACATTATTGTCGCACGAAAAAATCAGATGTACAACCAAAAAGCAGAGAACCATTACAGAATTCTTAAGAGCACAACAATGTGTGTGAGTTACCTCTATAGATGTATTATAGCCTACTTTATATTTTACTGTATTTAAAATATTATTTCTTGCAATAAACACAAGATTTTGTATTATTTGTGTTTTCCGATTATCCGTGCCGTTCATCCCGGTCATTATCCCGGATGATCGAGAGTATACTTATACAAAGGTTGATAAATTTCAATACTACTACTTAGTGGCACGTCCCGTGTTTTTAATCTCAGCACCTCAATTTGACTACTGCGGTATATTTAGAACAATGCATAATCGATTGGAAGACGGAGAGGAATTTTCATTATTCCCCTTTTTATCTGCATTACGGTGGTAAAATGTGCAAGAAGTAATGCATGACTTAAGATAAAGTTCATTTTTTACTCAGAAAAATATTGTACCAGGAAGGCCTAGGCCCTGGCACATATCAATTGAAAAAACTTTATTTCAGCATACAATTTCCGTCCAACATGCGAACAACTGAGCGAAGGAACATTCCAGTACGTACCAGACTCCACGAGCGAGCCAGGCGAGGTCAAGTGACGTTACCTACCGCTTGAAACTTGCCTCCCCTAGAGACATTTCTCGAAAGAGTTTTTCCTTCGTGAACTTTTTAACGTCTTAACCGATTTGAACAGGACCAACGCTAAATTGTAGCAGACATCGTAAAAGTAAAATCCGGTAAATTTCAAAGCAATCTGTCCAGTAGGTTTTGAGTTATAACAATATACATTTTAAGAAGATTGAGCACTCTCGGTCACATGATTCAGAACGCCACCCCTCCCGGCGCAGATACATAGGCCACTATGTCAAGGCTGACAAGCAGTGCAGAGCAGTGCAATATGTGTGTGTGTGAGTGAGACAGAGGGGAGACTAACCCTCGTACAGTCTGTCAGCGCAGTCTCGAGGATAGTATTTTCCGTCGCGTTTCGCGGAGACGAAATCATGGGATAATCAATCGCCGTCGCACTTGTAAAAGACGTCGTACCGTACTTAGTCTATCGTGCCGCGACTACGATATAATTCACAGACATTGCGAAATATAACACGTGTGAAATCATTGAAGTACGAAGTCAAATATTTGATATTCACAGACTAGAACCTGACGTGTGGACTTAGTTAATTTCACATAATATTGAACTACTACAATAAACCGAAACTGTCGTGTACTCTAACTATTCTAGGACTCATTTCTTCTAATACAGTACATCCTTGAACTGTGTCTCTTTATTTACGTAGTGTTCGTGCCATATTAGGACACGACTTACACCAGTGATAAACTTGGTGAATATTAAGAACTTTTTCTAAGGTAATATAATATTATCACTATCAGAAAATCAGTGTTATCTGCTAGGATAGTGATTCATAGACTGTGATCAGAGACTGTGATGAGAATTATTACACGTTGCTTTTTCAAGTGTTTGAACTGTGTATTTATGGACGTTCTCAGTGACGATTTTAAATAGTGTTTTATGCAGCAAGGACTGAAATTATTCATTTAACGTCATAAAATTAAAATACGAACTGAACTGTGTTTGACAGTGAATGATAGCATCTGTAATTACTACTCGCACCAACTGAACTTTCCGTGTGCTAAAATCACCTCCACGAGAAGCGGAAATCTTGGTGAAATTCTACAAGATTCAGCCACCTCAAACATCATCTCATCTATGGTACCCATCGAGGGACGTCAACGTGGTTTCTTCGTGGAACATCGAGTTCGAGTCTCCGTCCGCACTCCGCGGAATGTTCCAGACTCCCATTCTCCACATCAACATTTGTAAGCCAAATTTTCTTTACTAAGTGAGTAGTCACAAACTGACTGACTTTTTCTTATCAATCTTGAACAGTGATTTTCTCAGCGCTGCGTGTGAACAATAGTTTTTCATCATTTCTCAAAAATTCATCTTTAATGATAAATTTATTTTTCAAAATTTAATATTCATATTACATAGAAGAACTCTAGGGTTTTCAAGTGTTCTATATTTCAAGGCTAACAAACTAAGAAACTCTCAACAGAAATTTAAATTCTTATTTCAATTTTCAATTATAAGTGTGTGTTCAATTCATGAATTAATACTTAGAAAGACTTTAGGTGAAGAAATGACACTTCGTGTTTTCACAAAAGTTAGAAAGACTATAGGATCAGTGATATTTATTTATTTTTCTCGAACTGAATTCAAGAAGATTTACGTTTAAACTGTTGATTTCAATGAAAGATCTGAGTCCTATATTAACATTGCAGGGTGATGAATCATTCAACATTATTAATAAATTATTTAGAAAAAGTATAACCATCTATTATTCGCCCTGCGATTCTATCCTGCTCTGCATCGGCTCCAAAATCAACTTCCACTACCTGAGGTCCTTCTCATGCCCTAAACCCACGAACTTTTCCTGGTACAATATTCTGCAGTACATTTATTATTATTTTTTATTTAAAAATGATATTTGTTCGTGGCGTCGACCTATGAAGACCTTTTGCCACTACTTTCACCATTTCAGACGAACCTGCGTGTAAGTGGAATTGCGGAAGTGTAGAGGGTTGAACGTGAGGCAAGGAACGGTAAGGACGACACAAACACCCAGTTCCCAGGCCAGGGATATTCATCAGTCACAATTAAAAACCCATGACCCGGCCGGGAATCGAACCAAGGGCCGCCGGGTGACAGGCGGACACGTTGCTCCCTACACCGCGGAGCCGGAACTCTGCAACACATAAACATCAATACTTTCATAGTAGAAATCACATTCTGGATGTACTTACGTACTGTAAAGTATATCAGGCATGAGATTACAAGAGACATATACCACAAAACGTGACTTCCAATAGGCATCAAGGAAATTTATTATTTATAAAGAAATTCAAGTATTCCACTTCCGAAGTAATCAACAACACGTCGGCCGACCATATATACACTGACTTAGCAAGTGTCATGGGATAGTCACCTAATAGCGTGTGGGGCCTCCTCTGGCCCTGCGAACTGCAGTAAGACGCTGTGGAAGTGAGTCGACAAGTCCCTGGTAGTCCTCTGGACGCAGCTGACACCAAATCGTTTGCAGAGCGGCCGCCAATTCTGGTCTGTTCGTGGGTGCAGGATCCATGGCACGGAGTCTGCGTTCCAGGACATCCCATATATGCTCGATAGGGTTCATATCGGAGATCCTGGGGGGCCATGGCAGTCGTTAGACCTCCGCTGCATGTTCCTGGAACCATTCTCGGGCGAAGTGTGAGCGATGTGGCGGCGCCTTATCAGCTTGAAACACCGCAGAACCGTCTGGGCGTTAGAAGGCGAAAAATGGGTAGAGATGGTCTCCGAACAGCTCAACATACCGCGTACCATTCAAAGTCTCTTCCAGAACAACTAGGGGGCCCATTCCATACCAGGAAAATGCACCCCAGACCATAACAGAGACACCAGTGTTCTGGACCACACCTTCGAGGCAGACGGGATCCATCGCTTCATGTGGTCTGCGCCATACACGGTGCCTCCCATCGGCATGGTGCAGTTGAAATCGTGATTCGTCCGACCATATCACGTTACGCCATTGTTCCAGTGTCCATCCCTGGTGACTGGCGATAAATGCGCGTCGTTGTGCCCGATGACGTTGGGTTAACAGTGGCACCCGTGTGCGGCGCCGGCTCACATACCCCATAGAACACATGTTTCTACGGATTGTCCACTGGGAGACGTGTCTAGCACTGCCTGTGTTGAATTGAGCCGTGATTAACTGAAGCAGTAGAAATGTGTACGAGAACCTTACAATCATGCCAAACTCATACGAAAGTAAGGAGATCACAACCATTGCTCAATAAAGACTGTTACAGTGAACGGAAAAAGACCCTGCTGGCACTACATCGAGCGAAGAACACATCGAACCCGAGTCACCTGGCCCAATACGCCGAACAAAGAAGGAAATATAAATCAGTAATCAAGTACATTGAGGAAGACGCCAGAAGACGTGCTGCAAACGCCCAAAATGACCCATTCCTAGTGCTTAGGAAACCAAAAACTTCAGCAACCAATAATTTCTCAATGGAGTCATGGGAAAACCATTTCAAAAGCATTCTCAACCTCCAACACCGATCAACAGCTTTTGAATTAACTCCAGTAACAATGACGGGAAATCACATCCCCATAACGAGGCAGGAAATATTTAATACAATAACAGCAGCAAAAAATGGAAAGGACCCCGGCCCAGACAGCATCTGCATAGAACACCTGAAAGACTCTCTACCCGTCATGCTAGACTATTGGGTAGAACTATTCAACACATGCATGCACACTGGGGAAAATCCAGAGCAATTGAGATTGTCAACAATCAAAATGATGTTTAAGAAAGGAGAAACTGACAATCCTGATTCATATCGAGGTATAGCCCTCGAAAATACATCATTCAAAGTCTTCACGAAAATCTTAACACTCATGCTTGCAGAAGAAATGAACTCCCAGATACCAGAAAATCAATTCGTCTTCTGAAAGGGAAGAAGCACACTACATGCCGTAAAATACCTAATAGAACAAGTCCAAGATACATTGAGACATACAGGAAAGAAATATTTTGTAGTCTTCGTAGACTATCGTAAGGCTTTTGACCTTGTTGATAGAGTAACACTCGTCCGGAAACTAAATTACCTAATAGGGGCTACACATCCGATAGCAATCGTAAACTCGATTATCCTCAAATATAACTATGTCCAAATATCAGACAACATAACCCTTTCCAGAAACATAACCCAGACAAACGGAGTCCTACAAGGTGACGCAATCAGCCCAATTTTATTCAACATCATGACAGCAGACATCACAGAAATAATCATAGATACCTCAGCATTGCTTATATTTTACGCATGAATTTACTGAATTTGGCTTACAAATGTTGATGTGGAGAATGGGAGTCTGGAACATTCCGCGGAGTGCGGACGGAGACTCGAACTCGATGTTCCACGAAGAAACCACGTTGACGTCCCTCGATGGGTACCATAGATGAGATGATGTTTGAGGTGGCTGAATCTTGTAGAATTCAGGACATATCCGGAGGTAATGGATTTTACTGCCACAAAGTATTGTGAGCGTTGTTGTTGTTGTTGTTGTATTATTTGACTTTGATTGATTGAGCATTAAATGTGCTGGGATTACTAAAGTGGAAACTTTTGTCATCAACCGATGTAACTTAATTGTGTTTAGCCTTCAGCTTAGAGACTTGGATGGTCATGCGGTCATCAACCTCAGTGACTTAGATTAAGGCCATATGCCAATATAGCATCATTTTCCTTGCGGTCATCATCCACAATGACTTTAAAGTAGATTAGAAGTTTAGATGTCGGTCCATTACAAAATCGCAGGTCACATCGATTCAATTAAAGGTCCATGCCGTACAACTGCTATGTGACACACGTCGATTGGACTGCCTAAATTATACCCAGAATCCAGAGTTCGTGTTAACAAGGGCTGAACCATCACGAATGATTATGATGGTACGTGCAGTCTCACATGGCAGCCGAATTTAAGGATTTCCAGACTTTCTTCTTTCATTATTTGTGACAATGGTTTCTAGTAATGTTGCCCATCAGGCAGTTAAGTCAAAGGCTCAAACCAGTATTCCGCTCGTCTGTGTTGTAATTATTGTGGTGTTAATTGTAAAAGATGAATCCAAATTATATATTGATTTTAAAAAATTTCTTCGCTACCTATTTCTTTTAATAAAAACAAATATTTCTTGAATAGACCTTTTATTCGAGTAGCTAGATTCAATAATATAAAATCCCACCTTACCTCAGCAAGTGACGAAGAACCCGCAACGACCCAAGAGACAGATCTCATGCTAATCACTGATAGGTAAGGAAGGTAGGTATCCTTTATGGACCACCAAGGGTTTACTGTATTGAGTACAGAGTTAGGCATGCCACAAAATTATTTAGGATTATACATTAAGACTTTAAATTTACGTAATATAAACTTGCGTACGTACTATTTTTGAAATGATCCAAAATTCTTGTCGTAAAGCCTGAGAAAAATTTTGTTTCTTGGGTGAGGTTATTGTAAAATGTCACTCCCCTTAACCAAGAAAGATTCAGTTTTTATATGTTGTTTATTTAACGTGACTTTAAAGGTTTGCCTTGCCCTGTCGTTTTATAATTGTACATGTGCAATTGGTTACCATTTTACGTACTTTATTTCTTAACAGAAATGTTACTTTAAATGTGTGCAAACCACATAGTGTTGAAACACCATTTTGATGAAATGCAAGCCTACCTGATTCTCTCTGTTTCAGATCAAATGTGAGTCTAACCACGCTTGTCAGGAATATGAATAACCTGTCAGTGTGCATATGTGCTGCACCTCCTCATACTTCGATAATTTGTGATAAATGAGAATAAATTTTATTAAACCATATTATTATGGTTTATGACCTAAAGAAGTAAAATGTATGCAAGGAAATATGCCCTATAAACTAGATAAACATGACCCTAAAAAGAGGTAAAATACGACAAGATATATAGGGATTGGTAGCGAATATTAGAGTAACACTGACATTAAACATGCCAAAAAGTGGTAAGCGATAATACAATATAGCATACACATTAAATCATGCAAACTGACAGAGCTATAGTAGGTACGTTAAAACTTTATACATGCAATCAGTATCATAGCCCTAAGATGTACTTCTCGTTCTGTTTCCCAAATAAATGAAAATAACCCAAAACAAAGTATTAGCATGCATTTTGGTACATGTCGGTGTACGTTCGTACAGCATCAAGTTCTCACAATCCTGTCTTCTAACCCTGCTACCTGTGTCTTCCCGGAAAATAAAGAAAGATATATCTGCTACAGTGTTTTGAAATACAGGACTTTGAAATCCTGTGTTTGAAGATCGACGTAGGTAAAATGTACCGGTACCTTGTTAAAAACGACGCCTGAATTTGAACATTCTGAGAATATGACCAAATATGACCTCAAATAACTAAAATGAGCAAAATATGACCAAAGCAATAACAATATTCAAAATATGCATTTATATGCAACATAAAATTCTTTTAAACGAGGTCAGGGACCCTTCATTCACAGTAATTTCTCATATTTCGGGTAAAATGACCTCTAGAATTAAATATGTCTTTTCCTTAACATCCGAAACTTAATTATTATTATTATTTATTTATTTATATATTTATCACAAACCATATAGAATTTATGGATGGTCTAGTCAAACAGGGCAAGTCCCGTGTACATTAAATGCTTCACAGATCCACTGAGGCAATATTTACAATAATTACATTATCACATAATATTTACACTCATACAGCAATTCAGTCGCTCGATAATAGTTATACCTACTGAATTTCTCTCCCGTTCATGTCCATACAGAGATTACCGCATTATTTTTACGTGTTTTGTAAAATGCAAAAGAGGCAAAGCTTTTACTTCAGGACATACCACATTCGGGAGTCATGAGAAGCCGCCGTAGTAACCGGATAGGTATGACGAGGTACAAGTAAATGGAGGGTCAAAATTAACTCCTCCGCAAACAGAGCGAATGGATGGGGAAAGGCGATGAAATGGGTCAAGTTTCAAGGAGCCGGCGAAGGATTTTCGGAGGGAGGTGAAGTCGGTTCCTTTGACAATAGTTTCTATTGAGGGGAGTTTAGCCATATGAAGGTGGGAGCAGTGACTTATTAACCTCTCCACAAGACGCTGCATGCTATGTAGTTTGTTCAAGTTTCCGATTGAGAGGGCACTCCACGAAGGAAACACGTAAGTTAATATGGGTATCATCATACTGGTATAGGCTGTTCGTAGGGCCCCTGATTTTAATCCTGTTAGATTCCTGATAATACATTCCATAATTTTATCCGCTTTTCGTCTTGTCTTCTCCGCCCCAAGCTTCAATTTCAAAATACAAAAAAAAAAAAAAAAAAAAAAAAAAAAAAAACACACAGAGATTCCTATGAGTTTAATGTTTGATCTTTGCGTAATTACGTTCTCATTTAATTTGTGTTTGTTCTCCAGACAGTTTCGTGATCTACTTATGTTAATACATTTATATACATACCATTCACGGAACACCATAAAGATACGTTTAGCAAGTTTCATTGCAGTTTTCGACTATCCGCGCTGTGTTCATGCCTCTATACAGGGCAGTGTCATCTGCGAATTGCGCCATGTATGCAGTTAGACAACAGGGAAGATCGAGCATAAATACGACGTACATCAGGGGAACGATGCTCAGTGCTCATGTAGTTAGAAATGTTTGTTTAAATGAAGGAGATTCTTCTTAGAGATCTAACTAATGTGTTCCCACATAAATTTTATCTACTCTAAAACCCATTTTTTTGAGGTTAGTTGTTGTATAGTTTCACTATCACAAGTAAGGTCAAAATGTATTTATATATACTGCAGTTACCCGTTAATCGTTCCTCGGTACTGTACCACGACATTATCTGAAAATACCTAAAGTATAAAAACTCACCGAAAAATTGAATTTTCATTTACCCAGAAACTCTTTGTAAACCACGTTTGTGGTATTGCCTTTTGGGGAAAAGATGATCATCCGACATAGAACTGTACATGTGAGAAACAGTCTTCTCTCAAGTCGAAAAATATAGAATTAAAAATTATGTTTCCTTATTTTGAAGGGTTATTCCAAATACCTATTTCCACCTCTGTAACATCTTCTGTTTTGAGATATAAGTATTCCCATAAAAGAATCCAACCCAAATTTCAGTTCTACCCCCACCCCCACTAGTGGATTTTCCGAAAATAAAATATACATGTTTACTTTTAAAGGAAATTCAAAATACTGATTGTCACGTCTGTAAAATTTTCAGTACCCTCACAAAAACATTCAAAACTTTCTTCAGTTCCTTTCATTCCCGATAAGTTCCTTTTCGGAAAAACAAAAAATTAAACATGTTTCTGTGCTTTTAAAGAACTTTTCAAATACCAAGTTTGACATCTGTAATATGTTAAGTTTTTGACATATACTGTGCATATACCGGGACACATTTTAAAAATTCACCTGCTTTTTCAATACTTTTCACCCCCTTAATTGGATTTTCCGAAAACAAAAAAAGGAAATTTCCTTTATTTTTAAAGGAGGTTCCAACTATCAGTTTTCATGTCTGTAATATCTTCAGTTCTTGAAATGTAAGTATCTTCATAAAAATAATTCAACTTCTTCTTCACTTCTTTACAAACCTCTTCCCATTTTAAGTGGACTTTCCGAAAAAGTAAATACGTGTTTCTTAATTTTTAAAGGAGATACAAAATACCAACTTTCACGCCCGTAACATCGTCAGTTTCTGAGATATTAGTATCCTCATAAACAGAATTCAACTCCACCTTTACATTTTATACCTTCCACCTAAGTCGATTTTCCGAAAACAAAAAAATACCTGTTCCTTTATTGTAAAGGAGATTCCAAATACCAATTTTCACGCATATGATTTCTTTAGTTTTTTAGATATAAGTATCCTCATAGAAGGAATGCAACTAATTTTTCAATTCATTCATCCACCTAAGTGGGTTTTATAAAAACAAAAGAATATGTGTTTCTTTACTTTGAAAGAATATTCCAAATACGAATGTTTATATCTGTAACATCTTCATCATTTGAGATATAAGTATCCTGATAAAAATAATTCAACTCCTTTTTCACCCAAACCACCCATTAAGTTTATTTCCCTGACCCCGCAAATTCCTTATTCTTTACTTATAAAGGAGCTTCCAAATACCAATTACCATGACTGTAACATCTTCAGTTTTTGAGATATATGTATCCTCATAAAAATAATTAAACTCCTTTTTTCACCCCACCCCCAAGGTGACTTTCCCCCCAAAATGCGTGTTTCTTGATATGCAAATGAGAATATATGTATCCTCATAGAAATAATTAAACTCCTTTTTTCACCCCCACCCCCAAGTTAAATTTCCCCCCAAAATGCGTGTTTCTTGCTATGCAAATGAGATTCCGAATACCAGTTTTAACTTCTGTAACATCTTTAGTTTTTTGGATGTAAATATCCCCATCAGATAATCAATTCATTTTTCAATTATTTCACCCCCTTAAGTGGATTTCCTGAAAACAAAAGAGTACATATTTCTTTATTTTTAAAGTAGATTCCAAATACCAATGTTCACGTCTTCTAGATCATTAGTTTTTGAGATATAAGTATCTTCATACTAATAATATTCAATTAATTTTGCAATTCTTTCAGCCCCCTTAAGTTGATTTTCCAAGAACAAAGAAATACGTATTTCTTTATTTTTAAAGTGACTCCAAATATCAATTTTCACCTTGTAAAATCTTCAGTTTTTGGGATATAAGTATCCTCATAAAAATAATTCATAATTTTTCCACATTCTTCCACCCTTCCCGCCTTAAGTGGATTTTCAGAAAAGAATAAGGTACGCGTTTATTTATTTTGATATAAAGGAGATTCCAAATACCCATTTTCACGACAGTAACATCTTAAGTTTCTGAGATATAAGTATCTTCATAAAAACAATTCAACTCCTTCTTCCCCCCCCCTACCCTCACCACTACCCCGCTTAAGTGACCTTTCCGAAAACAAAAATATGCGTTTCTTTATTTATAAAGCATATTTAAATACCTATTTACACGACTGTAACATTTTCAATTTTTGAGGTATAAGTGTACTCATAAAAACACTTCAACCCCTTTTTCAGTCACTTTCATTCCCCCTTAAGAGTTTCTTGACAATAAAGAATACGTGGTGGTTTGTTTTCAAAGGAGATTCCAAAACTCAACTTTCAGGTCTGTAACATGTAAAGATTTTGAGATATACTGTAGCTATGCTGATTTAAAAAAATCACCACCTTTTCTCTTCCCCTTAAGTGTATTTTCCGGAAACAAATTATGCGTGTTCCTTTAGTTTTACAGGTGATTCTAAATACCAGTTTTCACGTCTGGAACATGTTACGTTTTAGATATACTGTAGATAAATAAATGTTTATAGTTCACCCCATTTTCTCACACCCGTTCACTCCCCTTAATTGAATTTTCGAAGAAAGAAACACATGCGTTTCTTTACTTTTAAGGAATATTCCAAATACCAATTTTTACATCTCTAAACTGTTATATTTTTGAGATATAGATATACTAATTTTTATTATTCACTCTCTTTTCTCCTACCCTTCCACCCCTGCCCCCATAAGTGGATTTTCGAAAAACGATAAAATATATGTTTCTTTATTTTTAAAGGAGATCCCAATTACCCATTTTCAGGTCTGTAACATCTTTAGTTTTTGAAATACAAGTATCGTCATTTACTCAACTCATTTCTTACCTTTTTCACCCCACTTAAGGGGATTTTCCGAAGACAAAGAAATACCTGCTTCTTTGTTTCAAAAGGAGATTGCAAATAACAATTTTCATGTCTTTAAACTGTTCAGTTTTCGAGACATAGATACACACATTTTGTAAATTCACCCCCTTTTCACCCCTTTAGAGGAGGTATATCCAAAACTCTACCCTAGTTATCACCTGCATTGTAATATGAATGTAACCCCAAAATTTCATTCCTTTATGTCTAGTAAATTTGGGTCGGTCAGTCAGTGAGTCAGGACAAGTTATCTACATATATAAAACAACATGTCCTGACTGACTGACTGACTGACTGACTGACTGACTGACTGACTGACTGACTGTTTCATCATCGCCAAAACTACTGGACATATCTGAAAATTATCTCATACACGTAACCTATTACAGATTTGAAAACTGGTATTTGGAATTTCCTGTAAAAGTAAAGAAACACAAATATTTTTTTCGGAAAATCCTCTTAAGGGGAACTGAAAAAGGGAGTGAATTTTTAAAATTAGCATATCTACAGAATGTCTCAAAAACTTGACATGTTGCAGACTTGAAAATTGGTATTTGGAATCTCCTTTAAAATAACGAAACACCTATTCTTTGGTATTCAGAAAAATCTCTTAACGGGGGACGGGGGTGAAAAAATTGAAAAATGAGTTGAATTATTTGTATGAGAAAATATATACCAAAAAATCTAAAGGTTACAAACGTGAAAACTGGTATTTGGAATCTCCTTCAAAAATAAAGAAGCACGCATTTGGGGTGGGGATGATCAACTTGGTAGGGGGGGGGGATGAAAACGGAGATGAATTCCTTTTATGAGGAAGCGTATATCTCAAAAACTGAAGATGTTACAGACATGAAAGTCTGTATTTGAAATTTTGTTTCAAAGTGAAGAAACACGTAATCTTTTGTCTTTGGAAATTCCACATAAGGGGATGAATTAATTGAAAAATTAGTTGAATTCTTTGTATGAGGATACTTATGTCTCAAAAACTACAGATGTTCCAGACGTGAAAATTAGTATTTGGAATCTCCTTTAAAAATAAAGAAACACGCATTTTTGGAGGGAAATCAACTTGTGGGCGGGGACGGTAGAAAGGAAGTTTTATTTATTCCTTCTTATGAGAATACATATATCTCAAAACTGAAGATGTTACAGACGTGATAATTGGCACTTAGAAGCTCCTTTATGAATAAAGCAACAAGTATTTTTCGTTTTCGGAAAATTCACTTAAGGGGGAGGTTGAAACGAAGTGAAAAAATATAATTTTTATGGAGAAACTAGTATCTCAAAAACGTAAGGTTAGACACGTGAAAATTTGTATTTGGTATATCCTTTAAAAATAAAGAAACACGCACGTTTTGGAGGGGGGAATCAACTTATCGGACTGGGGTGGAGACGGAGTTGAATTCTTCTTATGAGGATACTTATATTTCTAAAGCTGAAGATGTTTGAGGCATGAACATTTTTATTTGGAATCTTCTTACAAAGTAAAGAAACACGCGTTCTTTCGTCTTCGGAAAGTCCACTTAGGGGGGTTAAGATGGTTTTCCGTGGTTTCCCATTTTCACACCAGGCAAATGCTGGGTCTGTATCTTAATTAAGGCCACGGCCGCTTCCTTCTAACTCCTAGGCCTTTCCTATCCCATCGTCGGCAAAAGACCTATCTGTATCGGTTCGGCGTAAAGCCACTAGTAGAAAAAGAAAATAATCAGAATAGTAATAACCTGTTAACAATACAACTCTCACTAATCCACCATAAACAACTACCCCTCTAGTTATGTTATAAAATAAAAAAGATAATCTTCTAAATGGTAATATTATCAATAAGAAAAATAATTTTAAAAATATGGTTAGGTTATTTAAAACATCCGAATGTACCAGTTAATATTAATACTACTAGAACAAAAATTACATATGAGACTTTTTGAAAATTGTATCCGTTTTATGTATCTCACGTCAACACTAATCTCTTGTTCACAATCTGGACAGGGTATATTTTGTTGTTCGGAATCTGGACGGTTTTTGCCTTGTTCGAAATCTGGACTGTTCGCAATCAAGACACAACCCACCTGCCACCCTTCACTTAACTTGGTACGATCCTAGTCGTAAGACATCTTTAGTGCTCGAAGCAAAATACAGCCAATAGGAAAATTGCAAGGGAAAACAGCCTAACCGAGATAAATCTGTTAATCAGTCAATTTCCAGATTCTGAACTGTGTAAAAGGAAAGAGACTGTACTTGCATCTCTAACAGATTTATTTGAAATTTTCTGGTGATTTACATAATTAATTATTTCGGTAAGTAATGAAATACAAGCATCTACGCGTTAAGTGTAAGTGGAGTGAACTCGTCCGAATGTGGGAACGCACATGGCGACAAAAATAGTGCATCCGTCAATTCAGTCAGCACCAATGACGCTTCTGAATCTATGTAAAACTCTACGGTCAATTTCCGTAATTATTAGAAAATTTACACCCGCACAAATTTATGGAGCCGATGAATATAAGTCAATATTAAATTAAGAGATGGACATCAAATTAATTCGACGAAGTTTAATACAAATCCTTCCGCCGTCCCTACCCAGGATCATACGGGGGCATGGTGTGAGAAGATAAAAATGAAAGCGTCGAAGCCGACAACGTGTCCATTCACTCAGTCTTCTTTCAGTCGGTCATTCAGTTTTCAGTCAGTCAGTTGTCTGTAATCAATTGTTACTCAGTGTTGACTTGCTCATGTGTTATATTCTGAAGCACGGTCGCGATACGCGGTCTTCAATTATCATCCTAGTGTCGTGGATCGAGGTGAGTGTTAATCTAACACGGACTATCATAGGAACTCTGTCATGCACTCGTCATTATTCGACAGTCAATGTTCGGTCTCATATTTGATGAACTGATATGTTATTTCACCATCTTGTGTGATTCGAACAGTCACGCGTGAGTTTAGGAAACTGTTGCTTTATCGCGATTTGTTAGACATCTCTATGGATAGTTACACCATTTAACGAGCTCTGCTGTACTCAAAATAATAGACATTTTCAGTCACGTACAGTCATATATTTACTGCCATTTGCAAAGCGGTAACGATTAATTGTCAACGGCAGTTGTACGCAAATAATTCTCGAAAAATAAGCTGCAAGTATAGACATTAAAATAGACATTATTGAGAAAAGGGTTATGAGAGACAACGCATAACAGTAACTGGTCAGAGAAGAGAAGGAGTGGCGCTAGCAGGTAGCTAATTCCGGGAATCTGGTTAGCAAGGACAATCATCACCAGCTCGGCCGAGCAAGGTCAATGGACGGGCACTTTGTCTTCTTTACAAACAATTAAAAGGGAATATAAGCGCCGTAAGAGCAACGATATCAGCTGAACGCGTCAGAAGAGATAAGCCGGTAGTAAAATTAGGTCATTTTCACAGTACAAACGCTGATCCAAAATTAATCTTTGTAAAATTGTGTTTGTCTGTAAGTTATGTGATAAAGCATCAAGAAAACGAAACATGCGTGTGCTACGAATAATTAAAATATGGTTAATTAACAAGTGCTGCGCAAATAACGTGAAAGTCATGAAATTCAGCATGTGCTAAACACAGGATGTCGAGGTCCGGCGGAATGCAGTAGTGGTCAGCAGATGAGGTAAGGAAATGCTCAATTTATTATCTTGATATATTAAGATTGTAGATTAATGCGTTGTCCGACATTGTACCGGTAGTGTATTTGTAAGTATTAAGTTCACGTACCGGACAAATTAATAATCACGAGAGTTATGTGACTTATCTCTTATAATAATCATATGTTAAATAAAGAGACTAAGACAGTCAGATTGGCGATCGAAGTCTGATTGTTGTAAGCTCGATCCAATGATAACAATAATATAATAATTATTGAATGTATGGATTTTCCATGTAAAATCTCATCGTATGCGGATAAATTGCAAGACCTAACATAGGTATGTCAGAATCGTAATATTTGATTTTGTTTACAGTCGAGTTACAATGATAATAATAATAATAATGATAATAATAATAATAATAATAATAATAATAATAATAATAATAATAATAATAATAATATGCAAATGCTGGGGCTGTACCTTAATTAAGGCCACGGCCGCTTCCTTCCAACTCCTAGGCCTTTCCTATCCCATCCTCGCCATAAGACCTGTCTGTGTCGGTGCGACGTAAAGCCCCTAGCAAAAAAAAATAATAATATGAGTGTAAACATTAAATAATTGTTTTATCAGATCATCTTAATTTGAATGATAAGCGTGTGTTTATAAATAATAATAAAGGATAATTTGAATCTACAGAAATCTAATGCCAGGTTCAGACGAATAATAATAATAACAATAACACCGGTAATGATTATTCTATTTTCAAACTTAGATGACTGGAGATAAGATAGCGTGACGATTGTCAAATAACGCAGTGTACTGCAGTTGTTGAACTTAAACTAAGATAATAATAATAATGAGAGTTCAGAATTTAAATAGAATTAAATTAAAGCATTACACGTAAATTTTAGTTGACGAATAGAGTGTATCATTGTGAAGGCAATCATATGTGCATACAGATGGCCATGATACAGGCTGAGTTAATGAGTCATTGTTAATTCGCAAAATACAGAAATAAATGGAATACAGGTCCAATTGAAAGCTAGAGGAGCTAATTATAAGTGTTGAATGTATGATATCCCTGAAAATGTGAAAAGTGAATTTTGTCTTTAATGTAAAGGAGGGCCGATGACCTTAGATGTTAGGCCCCTTTAAACACTAAGTATCATCATTTAATGTAAATGACAATGGATGATAATATAATTGAAAATAGAAGTGAGCCAAGGACGGCTGCTCACATACGCTTCGCGACTAATGATTTAAACACGTCCTTTAGGGTAAAAAGACGAATAAGGAAGAATATTAATAGCTCTATGGATAGAAGCAAATCTACGATGATATATGAGAGGAATGAATATTGAAGACGCAAACGATGAACAGGGGTAATAAGGAATAAATGGAATATAACGGACACATAAGAGATCACCTTATACGCGAGGTACCACTGAATATCATATAAGTGTTGCTCACGGAATGTTAAAATATCTGATGATAAATGATAAGGTAAATAATGCTTTGTAAAGGTGAAATGATTGCCGACAGTGGTAACTAAAATTGATAAATATTGCAACATTAAATATTACACTGACTGACAGAGCAAATGCAACACCAAGAAGGAGTGGTTCGAAAGGGATGAAAATTGGGGAAAAAACAGAGACGGCACGGACGAATAATTGATGTTTATTTCAAACCGATATGCAGGTTACACAATGCGCACGGCATCGACTCAGTAGGATGTAGGACCACCGCGAGCGGCGATGCACGCAAAAACACGTCGAGGTACAGAGTCAATAAGAGTGCGGATGGTGTCCTGAGGGATGGTTCTCCATTCTCTGTCAACCATTTGCCACAGTTGGTCGTCCGTACGAGGCTGGGGCAGAGTTTGCAAACGGCGTCCAATGAGATCCCACACGTGTTCGATTGGTGAGAGATCCGGAGAGTACGCTGGCCACGGAAGCATCTGTACACCTCGTAGAGCCTGTTGGGAGATGCGAGCAGTGTGTGGGCGGGCATTATCCTGCTGAAACAGAGCATTGGGCAGCCCCTGAAGGTACGGGAGTGCCACCAGCCGCAGCACATGCTGCACGTAGCGGTGGGCATTTAACGTGCCTTGAATACGCACTAGACGTGACGTGGAATCATACGCAATAGCGCCCCAAACCATGATCCATGATGCCGCGTTGTCTAGCGGTAGGGCGCTCCACAGTTACTGCCGGATTTGACCTTTCTTCACGCCGACGCCACACTCGTCTGCGGTGACTATCACTGACAGAACAGAAGCGTGACTCATCGGAGAACACGACGTTCCGCCATTCCCTCATCCAAGTCGCTCTAGCCCGGCACCATGCCAGGCGTGCACGTCTATGCTGTGGAGTCAATGGTAGTCTTCTGAGCGGACGCCGGGAGTGCAGGCCTCCTTCAACCAATCGACGGGAAATTGTTCTGGTCGATATTGGAACAGCCAGGGTGTCTTGCACATGCTGAAGAATGGCGGTTGACGTGGCGTGCGGGGCTGCCACCGCTTGGCGGCGGATGCGCCGATCCTCGCGTGCTGACGTCACTCGGGCTACGCCTGGACCCCTCGCACGTGCCACATGTCCCTGCGCCAACCATCTTCGCCACAGGCGCTGCACCGTGGACACATCCCTATGGGTATCGGCTGCGATTTGACGAAGCTACCAACCTGCCCTTCTCAGCCCGATCATCATACCCCTCGTAAAGTCATCTGTCTGCTGGAAATTCCTCCGTTGACGGCGGCCTGGCATTCTTAGCTATACACGTGTCCTGTGGCACACGAAACCACGTTCTACAATGACTGTCGGCTGAGAAATCACGGTACGAAGTGGGCCATTCGCCAACACCGTGTCCCATTTATCGTTCGCTACGTGCGCAGCACAGTGGCGCATTTCACATCATGAGCATACCTCAGTGACGTCAGTCTACCCTGCAATTGGCATAAAGTTCTGACCACTCCTTCTTAGTGTTGCATTTGCTCTGTCAGTCAGTGTATAACTGTAGAGAAAAACTGTAGGCTCAAAATGGATGTTTGCATGTGATTAACCGTGGTAACTCACGAATTAAAATAATTGATTGATTGATTAATTAATTGATTTGATGAACAATAATGTTCATTACACGAATTTGCGTGTGTAATAATCATGAATAAATTAAGGAATGCTAATTATGGTAAATTTTTGCAGACATTTGTGTCACTTGTAACAATTTAAATCAAGGGCTTGATGATTATTTAAATAAGCTTGGAAACTCAAATAAGCTTGGAAAGTCGTGAATATTAAATTATGTAAATAATAGATTGTGATAAATTAAGAAGTTATGAGTCATTTGTCCTATTTTCTGGAACACTACGTTGTTAGTGTTGTATTTTCATTTTGTAAATATTACTTTTTCTTGTATCTTTATATTCAAATAGGTGATAGAGTTAAGTAGAATGGACAGCCCGTTGGTCTCAGTCAAAACAATGGCAGCATTACCTTTACTCCCTAGAACGGCAACGAAAAACGTATGTAAGTTAAATGTCACAATGAATTAAGTGTAATAATAAACTTAAGGTCAGGTCAACAAACCGACTGGTCATGTGTAAATAAAAGTAAACTTCGCACAACATTAAAATTATTATTATCATTAATTTAATAATAAATAATATTATTGGCTTCACGTCCCAATAACTACTTTTAAGTTTTTCGGAGACACCGATGTACCGGAATTTAGACTCGCATGACTCCTTTTACGTGCCAGTAAATCTGCCGATACGAGTATCACGTATTTGAGCACCTTAAACTACCACCGGACAGAGCCAAGTTGCGGTCAGAAGACCAGTGCTTCAACCGTCTCAGTCACTCATCCCGGCTTATTTATTTATTATTAATATTCTTATTCTTATAATAATACATACGTACATGTATTATCATTACAGAGCGCTATGCCTTTCAGCGTTCAGTCTGCAAGTCTCTATGAATTTACTAAACGTCGCTATAATCCTCTATTTGCGACTAGTGCTGTGGCCTCATTTTGTTCTATACCTCCTATCTTTAAATCGTTAGAAACTGAGTCTAAACATCGTCGACTTGGTCTCTCTCTACTTCTCTTACCCTTCATAACAGAGTCCATTATTCTGCTAGGTAACCTATCGTCCTCCATTCGCCTCACATGACCACATCACCGAAGCCGGTTTATGCGTACAGCTTCATCCAAAGAGTTCAGTCCTAAATTAGCCTTATCTCCTCATTCCGTGTGCCACCCTGCCAATGTTCCCACCTGTTTGTACCAGCGACCATTCTCGCTACTTTCATGTCTGTAACTTCTAACTTATTAATAAGATATATTGTGTCCACCCAGCTTTCACTCCCGTAAAGCAAAGTTGGTCTGAAAACAGACCGATGTAAAGATAGTTTCTTCCGGGAGTTGACTTCCTTCTTACAGAATACTGTTGAGCGCAACTGCGAACTCACTGCATTAGCTTTACTACACCTTGATTCAACCTCACTTACTATATTACCATCCTGGGAGAACACACAACCTAAATACTTGAAAATATCTACCTGTTCCAGCTTTGCACCACCAATCTGGCATTCATTTCTATTTAATTTCTTACCAACTGACATCAACGTAGTCTTCGAAAGGCTAAATTTCATACCATACTCATTGCACCTATTTTTAATTTGCAAAATATTAGACTGCAGGCTTTCGGCACAACCTGCCATTAAGACTAAGCCGTCGGCATAGGCCAGGCTGCTTACTAGATTTCCACCCAACTGAATCTCTCCCTGCCACTTTATACCTTTCAGCAGATGATCCATTTAAATAACGAACAGGAAAGGTGAAAGATTACAGCCTTTTCTAACCCCTGTAAGTACCCTGAACCAAGAACTCATTCTACCATCAATTCTCATTGAAGCCCAATTGTCAACATAAATGCCTTTGAATGAACATCTGGCGAACATCTTTTCCCTCTGTACCGTGTCGTATGCTTTTTCTAGATATACAAAACATAAACGCAGCTGTCTATTCCTCTCGTAACATTTTTTCAGTTACCTGTCGCATACTGAAAATCTGTCCTGACAGCCCCTCTGTGGTCTGAAACCACACTGGTTTTCATCCAACGTCTTCTCAACCACTGATCGCACCCTCCCTTCCAAGATGCCAGTGAATGCTTTGCCAGGTATACTAATTAATGAGATACCTCGATAATTGTTGCAATCCTTTCTGTTCCCTTGCTTATAGATAGGTGCAATTACTTCTTTTGTCCAATCTGAAGGTACCTTACCAACACTCCATGCTAATCTTACTACTCTATGAAGTCATTTCACCCCTGCCTTCCCACTACACTTCACCATTTCAGGTCTAATTTCATCTATTCCTGCTGTTTTATGACAAACAATCAAACCCAAACCACATAGCACTACAGCTCTTGTAGGGTCTTGGCCTACTAAGCGACCGCTGCTCACCCGGAAGGCCTGCAGATTACGAGGTGTCGTGTGGTCAGTACGACATATCCTCTCGGCCGTTATTCTTGGCTTTCTGACCGTGGCCGTTATCTCACCGTCAGATAGCTCCTTAATTCTAATCACGTAGGCGGAGTGGACTCGAACCAGCCCTCAGGTCCTGGTACAAATTCCTGACCTGGCCGTGTATTGAACCTGGGGCCTCCGGGTAAGAGGTAGGCACGCTACCCTTACACCATTGGGCCGACTGGTGCCTTATGACAATGGAGATTATTTACCACTCTTTCCACTTCTTCAAGCGTAATTTCACCAACATCATTTTTCTCCTCCCCATGAACTTGGCTGTTCACAACACCACCAGGAAGATTTCCTTTTACGTTGAGAAGATGTTCATAATATTCCCTCCTCCTCTCCAGTGATTCCCTAGGATCCATTTTGAGTTCACCTGAATTACCCAAACACTGTTCATTTCCTTTTCCCCTCCCTTCCTAAAATTCTTTATTACTGTGTAGAAAGGTTTCCCTGCTGCTTGACCTAGGCTTTCCAGATTATTACCAAAATCTTCCCACGGCTTCTTTCTTGGATTAAACAATTATTTGTTTAGTTCTGTTTCTTTCATCTATGTACAATTCCCCGTCTGCATCAGCCATTGTTTGGAGCCATTTCCGATACGCCTACTTTTTACGTTTACAAGCTGCTCTAACTTCATCATTCCACAAAAATGTTCGCTTTTTCCCATACTTACTCACAGTTGTTTCTAGGCATTCCTTTGCTGTTTCTTCTACAGCATCCCTGTATGCCACCCATTCTCTTTCTATATCCTGAACCTGCGCACTGTCTACTGTTCGAAATTTCTCACTAATCATATCCATGTAATTCTGTCTAATTTCCTCGTCGAGGAGATTTTCTGCCCTCACTCGTTTGCAGACAGGTTTCACTTTCTCTATCCTAGGCCTAGAGATAGTTCACTACAGATCAGATATTGGTCTGTATCATCGAAAAACTTCTGAAAAACTCGTACATTTGTAACAGACTTCCTGAATTCAAAGTTGGTTAAGATAAAGTCTATTATAGTCAATTATTGTATATGGTCTATTATAGTCTATAGTCTATTATATTCTATTATGGATCTGGTACCCCTAGTCTCCCATGTGTAGCGGTGCATAGCCTTATACTCGAAGAATGTATTCGTAACTGCTAAACCCATACTAGCAAAGTAGTGCAGCAAACGCTTCCCATTCCCATTAGCCTCCGTATCTTCCCCATTGTTGGATTCCATTGTTGGATGCGCTAGCGAGTGGTTGGCTGTTACAAGAGCTCTGTATTATCTCAGTGATAAAGTAGTTAATAGTTTTAGAAATGTAGCAAATTTTGTGTATGTGTGATACATTTAGTTCCACAAATATCGGTATTTAGTGTTTGTTTGTAGTAATTGATATTAGTGGTATTTATTTACAATTTTTACACAGGGTAGTTCCGTAGGCGTTTGATAGATTACAAGCTGTAATTTAGGACGGCGTGAAAGAAGAAATACCATTTTAATATTATTATTGTAGGTTTGTTGATAAAATACTTACAAAGATGGGATATTAAAGAGAGTCGTAACTTCGGCAGTGGTTGTATTAGTGCACGTAATTGACAGGGTGTTTCAAAGAGCAGTTCTACTGTCCCGCCCATTACAAATAGCCTTATACTCGAAGAATGTATTCGTAACTGCTAAACCCATACTAGCAAAGTAGTGCAGCAAACGCGATACTGCTGTAAATTTTGTTTTAAGAAGGGATTTCAACAGAATATACAGTATTTCACTGGCGAAATAGTTAACAGTCGTTGTATTGTTATTGATTATTGTCGCTCTTCATATTCAAATATTGCATTGTTGGCTACTGTCGTGAACAAAGGGTGTAGTGTTGTCAAGTAAATATAAATAAAATTCAGCTGATCTTGTATTCCGACCCTTTGTAGTTCTGAGTTGGAAGTTAAAGTATCCGTAATTTATATTTAGATCCCTCGATATTTCAGTATTTATGAGTGGTTAGGTGACAATAATAAAGTTCTTATATCCCAGTAATTGCAGTTCAATTCTCTGGAGTAGTAGAAATAGTTTTGACAGAAATATTTTGAGAAATTATTGTATACAACCTCGTATTTTTTAGTGATTAGGGACATTCATATTCTCCGTCCCGTGGAGTAGGGAAAACAATCGTAATCGGCTAGCTGTAATAATCACATAACCACATTCCAGTTGAGAATTGTAGTGAAGATACGGTATATTAGATAGTATCGTGCCTGCTATATTCGTGTTTTTCTTTGTGTACGGTAACCCTTTCGATACTTCAGTATTTAACCAAACGCAAGCTTTTATTTCTGTTAGAGCATAGTAAGATAACGTAGTACTAATAATAATCTTCTGTCTACGCGTTTAACTTTGTTGGTAATCCTTAAGTACGGTAGTTCTTGCGAATTTCAATTTCTATTTGTGCTTAGTAATAACCTATTGTAATTAGGATACGTCTGAACGTAGTTTAAAAATTATTTTAGTGTACTGTAGTAACTCATTGGAAATTAGAGTACTTATTCTATTATTTTCAGTAGTCTTGCCAATTTCAAATTTTAATTGTAATTTCCATTTATATTTGTGCTTATTAATAACCTGTTGTAATTTGGATACGTCTGAACGTAGTTTAAAAATATTGTAGTGTACTGTAGTAAGTATCTTATTATAAATTAGTGTGTTCATTCTATTACTGTGAAATATTTGTGTAGTACAGTATCTGTAGTATCTATAGTATCTGCGGTATCTGATTTAACTCTCTTACTAGAATACTTTTGCAGTAGTTAGAATAGATTTAACTGCAGTTTAGAATTATGTATGCCTAATTCTTGTGTATTACTTTCGGTTTTCAGTAATTAACAGCAATTTTCATTCTGACAGGGTGTTGTAGAAAAACATTCATACAACTAAGTAATATTGCAGTGTAGTAGTAGCTTATATTAATTACCTTGTTGTTGTGTGATCTTTGTGAACTATCCTAGACAATACTTCTTTCCTTTCATTTTTATAGACAACATCTCTTTCCTTTCATTTTATTTTGCACAGAATTAGTGATTTTCTTTCTTTCTTCTCATTATTCCGTAAAGAATGGCTAAGGACTGCAAGAGTAGGAACTGGGGGTGTAGCCTGGCGTTAAAGAGTATGAGGGAGGAGTTGGAGAGTTTGAGGGAGTTAATTAGGGTTATCTCAGAGGGAAGGAAGGAAAGTAGGCTTCCTTCAAAATAATGCACGGGATACAGTTGGTGTAAAAAGAAAGGATGGGAAGGAAAGGGAGGAACTGTAGAAGACAGATGGTCTAATGTTTTAAGGGGAAGGAGATTGCAGGCTAAGGGCTCTATTCAGGGTCAGAATTCAGGACAGGTGTCTGTGAGAAATCGGTACGAGTCACTGCAGGTAGAACAACCGAGGGAAGATGAGGAGCAGGGAACTGTTGCTGAGATGTGCGGAAGTAGGAGGAAGGGAAAACGTAGGAAAGGGAAATGTAGAGTAGAGAATAGGCAAAGACAGGTGGAACAGGGTCATGGGAGGGAGAAAATGGAGCAGGAAGTATCTTCTGCAGCAGTGAGAGAAGATAGGACTGACCATGAGGGGAGGGGATCAAATGAGGTGGGTAGGATTGATGCCGTGGTCATGGGGGATTCCATGGTTAGACATGTGGGGAAAGTATGTGGAGGAAAGGGAGCCAGGGGAGAGTGTTATCCAGGAATTAGGTTGACGTAGATTTTGAGGAAAGTACAAGAGAAGGAAGAGGGAAAGGAGAAGGTGGTAGTGTTTCACGTTGGTAGTAACAACGTAAGACAAGCAGGTATAAGTATCAACATATTTGGGGATGTATGGGATCTGGTAAGTGCAGCACGGGTGACGTTTAAGGAAGCGGAGATTGTTATCAGTGGAATACTGTGCAGGAGGGATACTGACTGGAAGATGATTGGAGATTTAAATGAGACTATGGAGACTATGGAGTCTATGGACTGGGAGTGAGATTTCTAGATCCTAATGGGTGAGTAGGAGACAGGGATCTACGCTCAGATGGCCTTTACTTAAACCTCAGTGGTACATATAACTTAGTAAATTTGTTTGGAAGGGTTATAGACAAGTACGTTCAGGGAAACGGCGTGGCATAGGTAGCGGTGATAAGGGTACAGGGAAATGGAAGTCAAGTAAGGATGACATAAAAATGTTAGTGCACAACTGTAGGAGTATCGTAAAGAAAGGAATCGAATTAAGTAATTTATTAGATTTATACTTACCAGATATTGTAACAGGAGTTGAGTCATGGCAGAGAAGTGATATAATGGATGTAGAAATATTCTCACGGAACTGGAGTGTGTATCGTAGAGATAGGAAAGGAATGGTAGGAGGAGGAGTATTCATTCTGGTAAAAGAAGAATGTGTAAGCTACGAAAAAGTTAAAGATGACAAACATGAAATTCTAGGTGTAAGGTTCATCTCTAAACATAATAGGCAACTTGATGTTTTTGGAGTGTGCAGACCGGGAAAGGGTAGTGCTGATGCAGATTGAGAATTATTTGTTAAGATAATCATCTATGTTGGAAACGATATGGAAAGGGAATGTGATAGTAGCAGGTGATCTCAATTTACCAAAGGTCATTTGGGAAGGTAATGCAAACGACAGGAAGCATGAACAACAAATGGCAAATAAGTTAATATGGGAAGGGAAGCTGATTCAGAAAGTGATGAAACCAACTATAGGGAAAATATTTTGGATGGTGTGCTGGTAAAACCAGACTTGGTCTATAGAGAAACCGAAGTAATAGATGGTATTAGTGATCACGAAGCTGTTTTTGTCGTAGTTAAAAATAAATGTGGAAGAAAGGAAGGTGTTAAAATAAGGACTATCAGGCAGTACCATATGGCTGGTAAAATAGGCATGAGGGAGTTTTTAAACAGTAGTTATGATCGGTGGAAAACGGTAAATAAAAAAGTAAACAGACTCTGGGATGGGTTTAAAGCAATTGTTGAGGAATGTGAAAATAGGTTTGTACTTTTAAAGGTCGTAAGGAATGGTAAAGTTCCACTATGGTATAACAGAGAAGTAAAGAGACTAAGAAGCAGGTGCAGACTGGAAAGGAATAGAGTTAGAAATGGCTGTGAAAGTAGGGAGAAATTGAACGAATTTACTAGGAAATTGAATCTAGCAAATATAGCAAATCTTGCAAAGGATAACATGATGGCAAGCATAATTGGTGTTCATACAAAAATTAGTGAAAAATGGAAGTGTACGTATGGGCACTTTAAGGCAGAAATAGATTCCAAGAAGGACATTCCAAGAATCATTAATGAACAAGGGGAGTGTGTATGCGAGGATCTTCAAAAGGCAGAAGTATTCAGGCAGTAGTATGTAAAGATTATTGGTTACCAGGATAATGTCCGTATAGAGGAGATGACTAATACTGAAGAAGTATTAAAATTTACCTATGATTACAATGACATTTACAGTAAGATACAAAAGGTGAAAACTAAAAAAGCGGCCGGAATTGATAAGATTTCTGGGGATATACTAACGACTATGGGTTTTTATATAATACCGTATCTGAATTACTTACTTTATTATTGTTTGCATAGAGGAGCTATACCAAATGAATGAAGAGTTATTACAGTAGCTCCTGTGTATAACGGATAGGGTGATAGACATAAAGCTGAAAATTACAGGCCAGTCAGTTTGACATGCATTGCATGTAAGCTTTCGTAAAATATTCTTTCTGATTTATAATATACATTTTTGCGAAATTAATAACTGGTTTGACAGGAGGCAGTTTGGGTTTAGGAAACGTTATTCCACTGAAGCTCAGCTTGTAGGATTCCAGCAAGATGTAGCAGATATCCAGGATTCAGGAGGTCAAATGGACTGTATTGCGATTGAGCTATCCAAGGCATTTGATAGGGTAGATCATGGGAGACAACTGGCAAAAATGAGTGCAATTAGACTAGACAAAAGAGTGACTGAATGGGTGGCTATGTTTCTAGAAAATAGAACTCAGAGAATTAGAGTAGGTGAAGCTTTATCTGTCCCTGTAATAATTAAGAGGGGAATTCCTCAAGGCAGTATTATTGGATCTTTATGTTTTATTATATATATAATAGATATGCGTAAAGAAGTGGAATCAGAGATAAGCCTGTTTGCAGATGATGTTGTTCTGTACGGAGTAATAAATAAGTTACAAGATTGTGAGCAACTGCAAAATGACCTAAATAATGTTGTGAGATGGACAGTAGGCAATGGTATGATGATAAACGGGGTTAAAAGTCAGGATGTGAGTTTCACAAACAGGAAAAGTCCTCTCAGTTTGAATTACTGCGTTGATGGTGTGAAGTTCCTTTTGTGGATCATTGTAAGTACCTAGGTGTTAATATAAGGAAAGTTCTTCATTAGGGTGATCACATAAATATGATTGTTAATAAAGGGTACAGATCTCTGCACATGGTTATGAGGATATTTAGGGGTTGTAGTAAGGATGTAAATGAGAGGACATATAAGTCTCTGGTAAGACCCCAACTAGAGTGTGGTTCTAGTGTATGGGACCCTCACCAGTATTACTTGATTCATGAGCTGGAAAAAATCCAAAGAAAAGCAGATCGATTTGTTCTGGGTGATTTCCGACAAAAGAGTAGCGTTAAAAAAATTGTTGCAAAGTTTGGGCTGGGAAGACTTTGGAGAAAGGAGACGAGCTGCTCGACTAAGTGGTATGTTCCGAGCTGTCAGTGGAGAGATGGCTTGGAATGACATCATTAGACGAATATGTTTGACTGATGTCTTTAAAAATATGAAAGATCACATATGAAGATAAAGCTGGAATTCAAGAGGAGAAATTGGGTTAAATACTCGTTTAGAGGTAGGGGAGTTAGGGATTGGAGTAACTTACCAAGGGAGATGTTCAATAAATTTCCAATTTCTTTGTGATCATTTAAGAAAATGATATGAAAACAACAGATGGGGAATCTGCCACCTGGGCGACTGCCCTAAATGCAGATCAGGATTGATTGATTGATTGATTGATTGATTGATTGATTGATTGATTGATTGATTGATTGATTGAATCATTTACCAATTACCCTTTCTTATCCTTCAGTTCTATTTCCAACTCTCGCATTGAAATCGCCCATATTAATCTATCCTATCCTTGCTTTTGACCCTGACTGCGATGTCTCTCAATGCTTCGTCCTTAACTGCACCATCACATGGTGAATACACTGAGACAATTCTCCCCCCCCCTAATTCCTCCAACTGCCAAACCTACCTATATCATTCGCTCATTGTCCGACTCGTTGGCTGAATGGTCAGCGTACTGGCCTTTGGTTCAGAGGGTTCCGGGTTCGATTCTCGGCCGGGTCGTGCATTTTGACCTATATTGGTTAATTCCAATGGCCCGGGGGCTGGGTGTTTGTGCCGTCCCCAACATCCCTGCAACTCACACACCACACATAACACTATCCTCCACTACAATAACACGCAGTTACCTACACATGGCAGATGCCGCCCACCCTCATCGGAGGGTCTGCCTTACAAGGGCTGCACTCGGCTAGAAATAGCCACACGAAATTATTTTATATTCGCTCATTTACGTGCCTGACGGAAACTATATTTCGTACAATGGTATTCCTGATAAACAGCCCTAGCCCACACGCTGCCCTTGCCTTTTTAACACCTGTCAAGTACACTTTTTAATCTCCTGTCTCTTCCTCGTTATCTCGCCTTACCCGAATATCACTTGCTCCTAGCATATCCAGGTTCATCCTCTTTGCTGACTCATCCAGTTCTACTTTCTTTCTTCCACAAGCCCCATTAATATCGATAGCTCCCCATCGAATTTCGTTTCATTCGCCAAGTTGTTTCCAAGCAGTACCTCGCCCGTCAAATGGGAGTGGGACTCCGTTACTCCCATAGGTCCGAGGCTTGCTTACAATGTTCTGATCTCGGTAAATTCATGAAGCAGCATGTTACCCTACTTGCACATAGTCCATGTGAGGATCTCTCCTCTAACCGGTTAGGGACCACCGATGGATTGTATAGTCCTAGCCGTCTGAGCGCAAAGGGGGCTGTGACTCAGAATATTTCCGGGATGCCCACTCCCATTCCATAGCAACTGGTATCCTGACTGTCAAGACCACTTACTACGCCACTCACCCTTTGCTCATGGTTCACGCACTAGGGCGTGACTACAGTAACCCACAGCATGAACCATTATTATTATTATTATTATAATAATTATAGTTATAATTATTATTATTGTTATTATTGAACTACTGAACATACAGAACGTTTTTCCCATGATATATAGGCAAACAATCGCACTAACTTTCTCCCGTTAGAATGTTACTATGGATTGTTATGAATTAATATCAGCAGAAGTGCTATATCGACCAAGAAATGACAGCAGGCTCTTAAAATGACTCTAAAAGGTAAGATTCTGCACAAGTTGCCCTAATCACTGAGTATCACTTTTCTAACATAATAGAATCATGCAAGTTTATTTTCAAAAATATGTATTAGAAAATGTAAAACAAAAAGTAATTCGTTTTGTGCGGGAAGTGTATTTCATTCCTTTTCTCGCTAATTCAACTGCTAATATCTGATATTAAATATCAGGTCATTACTATATTTCAAGTGTAAAAGTTCTTAAAACTAAAAATGCCTCCCGTAATTTTTGCGTGTATTTGCTATTTCATGTCACAATGAACGAAATACTAGTCGGGGCTTGTCTTCCTCTTCACCACTTCAAGGGTGTGGTCTGCTTTACTGCAGGAGGCCATGAAGTAGAAATTATAATTAAACTAAGTGTACACTTTATCATACTTCCAGCATGCAAGTACGTCCTCTGGGACACACAATTTTTCTGTTCCGAGATCATCGTGAAACGTTTTCTGATCCATTGTGTGAACTGCAAAAGGAAAAGCATATTCATGTACTGCAAATGCACCGAATCTCTATGGTCCAACATAGAGTAAGTGTTATTGGAAGTGATAGGATATCAGGATGTCATCAGCAGCGCTTTGAGGTATTTCTTCAATCCGGTCATAGGAGTAAACCTATGTAATTTAAATGTCACAATGAATTAAGTATAATAATAAACTTAAGGTCAGGTCAACAAACCGACTGGTCATGTGTAAATAAAAGTAAACTTCGCACAACATTAAAATCATTATTATCATTTAATTTGATAATAAATAATATTATTGGCTTCACGTCCCAATAACTACTTTTAAGAAATTTGAGAATTACTTTAGGGTGTGTTAAGACACCATAGAAAAGACACCATACAAATCTACTTGCAACGTACACCGTTCCATTTCTCCTGCGTTAGCGGACGATGTAACACAGTTGATTTGACTTGTTGAAAACCCCCCGTATATGGTTTCAGTTTTTAAACATTTTTTTTTTTTTGTGCATTTCAGGCTGAACAGTTTGGGAATCCTTTTGAGTGGGTAAGATAGCAAAGATATTCTTTGGAGAATGTTCTAATATTCCTCGAATTTGATCGAGTACTTCTTTCGTTAGAATACGAATTTCTTTGCTCAGGAATTCACTATCGTTTTGATTTCCCATTTCCCTAACAGGTTTTCGTTCCGTATCTCAATGTGGAACTCGTTCATCAGGGAATCTCCCTAAATGTTACCTTATTATCACATTAGTGTCTTGCATAAACCATGTCTTTTGTCGTGTAGTTCAGACATTTCAACACACTGCGGTAAAAACGAGAGACCTAATGGATGCTGTGCACATAATTAAAAGTATTTTTACCATAAAATGACTAGGAATATGCTAATTATGACCACAACACAAAATAATCCTATTCAGAATTAAATATATCCTGATTAGCGACTGCAGTATTACTAGCCATTCTGTTTAGAGATAATTATCCAATGAACGATCGAGCAGGTAACGAGATTATAACATACGACCAAAAAAAATACAAACTAATACAATCAATACAATATAGTCCATGCAATATTCTCAAACAACTTGCCCGCATTTAGTGGTTTATACATCCGAAACGTTAATACTCAACACCAGAGGACAAATTATTCAAGAGTCATGTAGTACGGTATTCGGTGGAATCTACCGGTACTTATATCCGTGGAGTAACAATGAATACCACAATATATTTCACCAATAAATAAATAAATAAATAAATAAATAAATGAATAAATAAATAAATAAATAAATTAATTAATTAATTTTAAATCAAGGAGATTATTCCCATCTTCCAGAAAATGCGCCAACACAGGAAATATGATATCTACTTTGAAGGCGTGTGAGATGTATTTTGTGATGTTCTCACCAGATGGGGTATACGTTAGAAATCTCTAGGAGAATAGAAGTAAGAAACACGGCAATTGAAATCATCATTCCATTAACGAACATGTTGTCATCCTGCAAGGTTTTCGAGTAGGAATAAATAGCCTATGAAATGTAGAATTACATTTTTATTCACCTGTTGCATGTTTAACCCCTTCCCGAGTAGTTGTGAACTGCTCTCTTGTCATCAACGGGGAAGACGGAGAATAACAACGGCCACACGAGGTTCGCTGATTTGCACTACATTAAGTCGACTTATAGAAGATACCCGTCACATCAGAAACTAAGACACGGATATTCTAGGTGTACCCAAGCATTCCTGCGAAACAAGGCACAACATTTAATTTGACAGAAACAAGTTTTTAGCAGCTATACCCTGGAAACTCAAAATGAAAATCCGAGAGGCTATTGAAATTAAAAAAGACCCGAAAATATGAATTTAAAGGAAGGATACAAAATCAGAAATTCTTCGATGCCTATGATACACAAATTACAATTTGCAAGTCAGAACATGAACATACAGGATGAATCCTCGAGTTACGTGAGAGCAAAGACAACTCCCAGCTACCTGCTGAGTGACACCCATGTTCCAGATGTTTGAAGAAGTCCCGCGGGGCTTATGTCATGGAGAAGAAGCAATTGTAAAGGCGAGACACAGTAACCATTCCCGTTTTTCATGTAGGAACATTATATTTCTGCCTATGTTTTTTTCCTGGTCCTTTCTACCAACCTTCAGCACACACAACACCATACATTGTGTTTCTCTCATCGGTTGGCCGACAGGCCTGCCCAGCTTCTGCCTCCCGTTGACTCATCACTCCCCGCTCCGCGGCATAGCAACAACAACAGCACTTCGCTCACTTTTCCGTGAATTATAGGAGAGAACGATTAAAATGTAAGAAACAGGAAATAAGAATTAAGCAAAGAAGCTCGTGCCTTGTACGGTTTCAGTTTTAACGTTGCCGTAGCCCGCCACGCTGAACTCTTGGAAAACCCGGCTTCTTGTCCAAGTTGCCTTAGGGATTTTGTATGCGTATGTTCTAATCTTTCTGCGATTTCATTCACTTTTTTCTCGTTTCATACCCGTTTTTTAACATTTCGTTCCTTATCGAGATAAAAACCAGTTCCTCTCTATTTCTTTACGGGGCCGATGATCTTCGATGTTAGGCCCCTTAATACAACAAGCAAGCTTATTTCTTAACGAGTTTCCGCACGGTCTCTTCACGTTGAGTGTGTACACCTGGAAATTGTGTTACAAATCGCCTAACGACTTCCCTGCAAGACTATGTTTTCACGTAATTATTGGACATAAATATCCTTTCCTCTACCTTGTACACATGTGGAGGCATTATGAGAATTATACTCCGAAGTACCAGTTCACAATTCGAGAACAGTTGCTGCTACAGATCAACACTTAATACGCATTCTAAGCACGGACCTGAACTGCGAAGTGCGGGCACTCCCGTGCTGTCACTGCGCTGTGTAACGGAAGGTGATGAATCAACGGGAGGCAGAATCTGCCTGGAAGCAGGTTTGATATGGGGACAGGCTGATACATCCATAGTATCACATATTGTTAATACTCCCTGCTGCCTATTCCTTCTTACAACTAACAGTATCCTGGACGAGATTTCTGCACATCGCCTTGCGGATTTGTGCGGTTTCACCTCGCGCCGCGAAAAATCCCTCGTAGTTATTTTAGCTGCCTGGGGAGACTGATTACCTCGGACCGAGGAGGAATATTTCAGTCACCTTGACAAAACACTGCATTGTGTTCAAAACGTCGGCAATCTATACAGGAGGTACAGAAAACAACAACACAGTTCAACCCGGAAGAAGAACTAAGGAATAGGAGAATTTTACTGGACTTCTGTAATAGTATTGGATTAGCACTTACGAATACATTCTACAAGCAAAATGCCATTCACCGCTGCATAGGGGTGGGGATGGGCAGCAGATCCCTACCGACTTTAAATTCAAGGAATCTGTTTGCAATATGCGGGTATTCTAGGGGTTTTCCGATGAGACAAACCACTATTTGATCTGCAGTGAAGTAAGTATCCCTATACCTAAGGTATAGAGAGTTAAATCTGTCTGCAGATGAATAAATATAGAAGATCTACAGGACAAGAAATTAGGCAGAAGTGCATGGATATGATTGGTAATAATAATAATGGCGTTTGGCCTCCGAAGATGCCTGGTGAAGAATTTCGAGTTGACACCTGTAGGCAACCTGCATGTCTGTGAGAATGAGGCCCTGTTTGTGATGAATTTTACTGCTGGAAACGGCACACACTCACCCAGCCCCTTAGCCATTGGAAGTAACAAATGAAAGTTAAAAATCTCAGACTCGGCCGGGATCATTCACGGTACCCCTTGGACCAAATACCAGCACGCTATACACTGGAGCCGGGATATGTTTGGTGAAAAGTTATAAAGAACAATCTCAGCAGGTTCAGGATATGGAAAGAGAATGAGTTATACGTGCATGTTGTAGTACAAACAGAAACGGAATGCCTTACAACAACTGTGTGAGAAGAGGGGCAAAAGTGAAAACCTTGTTGGAATTATTAAGTCAGGTTAGCCTGAAAACGTAAAAGGAAGGAGTATCAAAAATGGCCCAAATTAAGACTTAATGCAGGCAGGGACTTGTACGTAGATGCAAGAAAAAGCGGAAGATATCATTGTTGACTCGAGCAAGAAGAAAAGAAGTCACAGGAAGATATCGGTGGCAGGAACTCTTTCTGGACAATCATAAAGAATCGTAGAATGGGAGGGAAATAAGAACTGAGTAGTGTTTTTGGTCAATCAAGTGAACCCATAGTAGATACCAGGATATGACAGGACAGATGAAGGAATATTTTGGAAACTTTCTCATCGTAAAAGGAAATTATTCAGTGGAAGTCGCGAACAACTGAGCTCATGGGGAGTAGAACAGCGATGGCAGTGAAATTATCCTTGAGGAAGTGGAAAGGATGGTAAGTAAACCACCATGACATAAAAAAGCAGGAAATGATGAAATTAGATCTGAAATTGTAAAATATAGTGGAAAGGCAGGGATGAAATTAAAGTATCGTCTAACTGGACGAAAGCTGTAAATGCAAGGGAATAGGAAAAATTGCATCAACTATCCAGCTATTCCATTGATCGGTATACTAGGCAAGGTGTTCACTAGTATTTCAGAAGGGAGGGTGCATTCAACGGAAGAGAGTAAGTCGGATGGAAACCAGTCTTTTCAGACCACTGAGGCGACCATCGGGACTAGATCCTCAGTGTGCGCCAAGAAACTGAAGAATGCTACGCGTGGAATAGACAATTACGTTAGGTTCATGCTTCGTAAAAGTAGGGAAGACATAAAGGAAATTATGTTAGTCGGACTGAAGGACTGTGCGATTAAGGTTACATCATTACTAGCAATCAAAGTCATGTTTAAAATTCGGCTGCAGTGAGAATGGATGGTCGAATGAGTTCTTAATTCAGGGCACTTACAGGGTTCAGGAAAAGGTGTAATTTTTCACCTTTGAGGTACATTTCTGTAATACGGAAGAATGCAAGTGTATTCTCTCCATGAACGTAACCCAAGGTGGTTTTGCTATTAAAATTAGGACTCATCACGACTTTATGTAAGGAGCACCGTAGGAAGTGTTAAAGTCAGGAAAGTCGTAGTACAGCTAGTGTACTATGCACGAATCAGAAACAGGACTGAAACCAACAACAAGAGATGTCGACGCCGGTAGCAGAGGTCAATCAACCATCAACTGCTACATAGATTGTATCCAGATAACAGAGTCTACAAATGGTGAGATAATGGCATAAATTACTGCAAGTCTCCGCATAACAGTTCATGTTCTTAGATTTTATTTCATTCAATTTTCTTTTGCTTCCGTAAGTTAAGATTTCACGTTTTCCATCATAATAAATAGTTGTTTTAATTGATATTTTCGGAAATTCTTATTAATGATGCTTAATTTCCAAGTTAGTGTACTTATTGGTTAGTGTTCCGTAACCCAACCACTGGGAGTATTTAGAGTCTCATTACGTATTATTATTATCATTATTAATTATCACCTATCGTTTTCAAGCCATAAGGTTGAAGGCTGGCGCCCATGGGATATTGTTTATGGAGAAACAATGAGATATTATTTATTTATATTAAAATTAAGGTGACCCGCCACGTCACAATTTTGTCACACATCTGTGGCCAAGTATCAAGGGTCGCCTAACCACAAGCAAAAATAAGATTATACCTGAGTGAAAATCAATAAACGTCATTATTAAGAAATTATTAGCAAAATTATCCGCACTGCCTTGCAGCTTGTTTCCGCCAAGCCATTAACTTACGCGGATATTCGCGGATAAATCCTTTAAATCTTTCAAGGTTTAAATTACCAGAAAGAAAAGTGGATCAACAAAGTTTTAACAATATACGTATCTTCATCCTCATCTAAGATAGCATAAGACTCAAGATTTCTTCATGTCAACAAGTGAAGATTCATGTTTTTAATTTTATCATTTTCCCTTATTTTCTCGGTCAACAGAATTAAGGTTTTATAATCTATATGTATGTAACCGTTTCTTTATCACATGTTCTTTGACACGATTTACAAGATTGGCTGATGATGACATCCGTCCAGTGTCGAAACCGGTCCCAAAATAAAAGTGTTGTGGTTTAACTAGAACATAAAAATGTTTTGTATTGAAAAGCTGGACACCTTAAATTTGTCTTTATCATTGTTAGTGTATAATCGTCAGAAAAATATGTTTAATAACATCTGTCAATTTCAATTTAAAACATGATACATTTTCAATGTTTAGTGTGTATTCAAAACTGTGCAATTAGTTACAGAGGATACCTCCACACTTCTGTCTTAGGGAATGTCCACTCTCGTACATACTCCGAGAGAAATATTTCAGTGCTTATTGTACCATCAATTTTTAAAATTTACTTTTGATTTCAGTTAATTAGCACGAAAAGTCTTGTAAAGAAATATTATTCATTATTGGTACACCAGGACAGCCAGCGTGTTCATTTTCAAGGTAGAGTTAAATGCATAGGTTTACAAACTTGTAAAGCGGATATAACAATACTCAACTCTACAAGAGAATGTACAACGAACAAGTAAATATTCTCCTTTGCACATACGTTATGCTACACGTTAAAGGATTAACTTATATATCTTCATTTAGAAAGAAGAATGCCGTCGCTAGGTAATTGGAGTCCACCAGCTATCCTTACCATGTGTAAATGCTGGCTTAAAACCTGAGCGATTGCAAGAATTTAATCTGGCAAGTTATTTCTTTCCTGCTACGAACTCACGTTACCTACAGGAAATTTTGATTCGATTTTCTTCAAAATATTGCATTCCTGGAAACTTTGATTTTACCGCCAACAAACACTGCTAAATTGTTCAACATTATGACTTCATGTCCAAATTTATCAGCGTGAATTCTTTCAAAGCAATTTGTTCCTGCTACCAAGTTACGAGCCAAACTGGTTACATAATTTATACCCAGCTGAATACCACCAAATCATTTTATGTTTCCTTGTCCATGAATGTACCAGCAGTGAACGCTTCTGTCATTTCGGAATCTCCCTAAAAACAAAAATCCATTCTATCATCAAACCTCACTGCCATTTATTCTTTATTCTGTGCAAAACCTACAGCTTTTCCCTCGATATTCTGCGATATTTTGCTTCTAATTAATTCAGTATGAACGTATGAGCCTCATTTGTTGCATTTTTGGTGAATAACAAAAGCTTTTTTTCTGATAGCCTCAACCTGACGTCCCAAAATTTCTTGCATTTTATTCTCGAACAATGATCATGCTCTTTTCACTTTAACCCTCTCGTGTACATGAACCTAATAAGAGGACCCTAATATGTGTTTTATTCAATGCGCCGTTTAATTCCCTTTAAGCATGTACACAAAATAATAACTCCATACTTCAAGCGTGCATGTATAAATACATCCTCATAAAGTAACTCTAACTAGTGAGTAAAAATGTTTTCTTTTGATACTACTAGTTTTATAGTACATGCATATATTACTGTTATTTTCTAGAAATATTTAAAGGCGTTAAATCAATCAATCAATCAATCAATCAATCAATCAATCAATCAATCAATCAATCAATCAATCAATCAATCAATCAATCAATCAATCAATCAATCAATCAATCAATCAATCAATCAATCAATCAATCAATCAATCAATCAATCAATCAATCGATCAATCAATCAATCAATCAATCAATCAATCAATCAATCAATCAATCAATCACTAGTGACCTGCATTTAGGGCAGTCGCCCAGTTGGCAGATTTTCTATCAGCTGTTTTCCTAGCCTTTTCTTAAATGATTGGAAAGAAATTGGAAATTCAGTGAGGCCCTCACATTTTTTCACAGAAAACGAACCTGTAATTCATTTACAGAATGTAAATAACCATGCAACATCCCCAAGGAAAAGTCACTTTATTCGCAAACGATGTTTCAGATAGTTAATCATTGCAGGAGTATATAGTTACAATTTCAGACCAAATAAAACACACATGGCACAGTGAAGGGTGCAAAAACAGTCGCATCAATACACAGTGTACCTCCTCTGGCGGTAATGCAGGCGTGTAATCACGCGTGTAGACGATCATAAAGGTGCCGAGTGGCATCCTGCTATAGATTATGCCAAGCATCTTGCACCTTTTGATGCAATTCGGCAATGGTTCTTGCGGGCTCTGGAGAACGTGAAAGTTCCCGCTTCATGTCCCATAAGTGTTCAATTGGCGAGAGATCCGATGATTTTGCTGGAGAAGTCAGTTGGTGCATCGCAGCAGCTGTGTGTGGACGTGCACTGTCCTGTTGAAAATGCGCATCACCTTCCTTCCGAAGAAATGACAGTAGCACGGTGACAACAATCTATGAAATGCAGCAGGCACTGGTTACGTTACCGTACAGAAACACCAAGTGTGACCACGAGTTGTAACTGATGGACCCACACACCATGAAGCCTGGGTTGGGACTCAGGTGTCGTGGACGAATTCACTCTGGAATAGGCTGTTCACTGGGTCTACACCGTACACGTGTACGTCCAACACTTGCATGCAAACAGAACGTACTCTCGTCATTGAAGACAGCAGAGCGCCATTCTCCTTTCCAGTTGACAATTTCACGACACCAGAGTTGCCGTGCTTTACGGTGTCGTGGTGTCAGTGGTAGCCTGGCCTGAGGCACACGTGATGGTAATCCTGCTGCAAGCAGATGGTTCCCAATGGTGCTTGGTGACACAGCAGGTTCAACATGTGACTGGATATCATTCCTGGATGATGTATGGACGGCCACCGCTGCTCACACAATGCGTCGATTTTGGCGTGCGTCTGTAATACGTGGACATCCGCAGCCTGGTTTACAGGTGTGAGAATGTTCCACTGACCACTGCTGAAAGCTGCGATACATCACTGATACATTGTCTCCAATATGCGAAGCTATCCGTCGATACGTCCATTCAGCTTCCCGCAGGCTCAAAATGCGACCCCGTTCAGATGGTTGCAGTCGTTCTACAGGAGCACGTACTCGTCGGCGGGGCATGGTTGTACCCTAGAATTAATGTTGTAAACAATGTTAACCTCTAACCTCAGCAGAGTCAAAACAGAGTGCGCGCGGACAGGCCTCCTGAGCGCCATCTGATCGCGATATCCGTGAAAATGAATCACTAACACAACAACCCCTCAGTATTGAACCGTATAGATCCAGGAAGATACGATTATTTATGAACGCCTCATGCATATAATATATTAGCACCAGGGATTGAAGCTAGGATAGAGAGCCAAACAGTGACTTGATACGCGATAGCGTCTCAAACAGGACGTGCAGGGACCCCGCTATTTTACGGGAAACTACAGTATAGTACCTACCTCTACTAACGAGTCATCCAGATGCCACCATTTCGCCACAAAACGCTGGAAAATACAGTGGTGTAATGGTCATAAAGTGATTCATTAAATGCGCCTACAACCGATGTTCCGTTAGTGTGTAACTTAAGATAATATGGGTTAAATTTACACTTTCTCTCGATGTGATAAGATCAGCTAAGTTGTGCCCAATATAATAAATAACTGATTTTTAAGGAGCGTGGGAACCCACTCGGATTCGTCACAAAGAGATAGCGTGTGTTTGTTAGTGATTCCCGAAAGCATCGCGTCCTCCCCGAGGTGCATATAACGTTAGGGAACCAAGCGACGCTCTTGCATTCTGATGTGGTTGTGGAAGAAAGTGGTTGCGGCTATGTTACGGTGTGCGATTCAATACACAATTGAAGGGCAAGACAGTGCGCTAGAGCAGGAAATAATATCATTTAGGCTTTCCGAAAAGACCGTGAGAATCCAGAACAATTTTAGAATTGAAGGAATACATCCCAAGGCGTTGATACTGGTGGAACTGGGCGTATAATGTAATTAGGGAGAGACCCTATAAACTATAAGTATTAGAACGCTAAAGGAGGGCCTAGTTCGATTACAACAGCAGGAAATATCCTTTAACTTACTACGTGGCAGTGAAGTCAAGGACAGTTTCATAACCCCCCAGTTGACAGCAAATGCTTCTAGGCTGATTACAGTGACTAAGAGCTGAACCCAGTAGAACGAGCGAAGCCAGGATAATGAGGTGATAGGACTGAACGGATTATACGAGTGATAGCAGCATCGATTGAGGAGATCGTGACCATTCAACTTAATTCCTGCCAAGTACACGACGTCGCCATGGATTGCTGTGGAGAAAGTGCCGGAGGGACTCGAACTATGGACTCCTAGGATACTATGAAGTGCTAATCATCGCCGTAGTCCAAGACGATAGAGCGGGACGACATCACATGAATGAGTTAAGTCTGAACAGATACTAGAATGGGTTAGAGAGTAGGGTTCGCTTATTTGTTTGTAAATTAATCTTTAATTCAGTCTCAAGGCAAATGAATGGTAAATTAGGCAAGTTCAGGACCAAAGCATATCTCAGTTGTGTGTATAGTTTTGTATGTGGGAAATGTGTTAGGCTAGTTTATATCTTTGTAGTTTGTTAGTTGGTTAGTCGTATCATGTTTAGGGACATGAGATATGAGAATTAGGGTCCTTACACAGACCAAGGACGGGAGGGCCTTGTAGCTATTTATACCTGGAAATAGATCAATGTCTCACCGCCTATCGATAGAAATTGCACGAATGATACTATGTGCATGAATTTACAGTGATTTGAAGAGGTGGGAGAGCAAGGCGAACCAACGTTGACAAAGGAGAGTCCTCAAAGATAAGCGGGAAAATGTAATTCATGGTATTGCGAGAGATATGGTCAAGGGCCAAATAAATAAGAAATATTACGACGAGCGGTGTGATCTAGGGAACATAGTGTTAAAATGCATGCAAGGAATATGAACCAAGGGCTTTAAGATAAGATATACTACGAAAAATATGAAGCGAGGGTTCTAAGGTAATAAGTACTATGGGAAATATGGACCAAGGGCTCTAAGATGAGAAATGCTACGATAAATATGAACCATGGCCCATAATAAAGGAAGCATGCGATAAAAGGAATTATGGTAGAATTATGAACAAGGGTAAATTTGACGAGAAAATGAAAGATTACGAGGCGGGAAATGAATGTCAAAAGCGCCTGGACTAATGTTTGAAAGAGTGTAGAAGGCCGCGAAACATATGTCTGTCCTGCTATATTTCCTCCTCGCTCGCCCAGGGAAGATTGTTTATCTTGAGTATTTAAAGGGACATGCTTACAACGAAAAGGGGAGCAGCAGATAACGACGTTGTCTCAGTTTTTACTAGCTCCAAGGCGATGGCCCGGGATCACTCTCAGCCACGAGATTTACAATACGCTAACCTCCACGACGAGTATGTAATTTTGCTTCAGGTGCAGAGATATTTGTTTGTCTGTGCTTTCTTTGAATTTTTGTTACAGTGTTGATTGCCATTTTATTGTTGCTTTGTCCTCGATATAACTGGTAATGAGCTCGTAAACTTACAAAGACGAGTGAGCTTTTGTTTTCGCCCACTTGAAATATGGAACCGCATCCATATCTAGAGTCAGGGATTATGTTGGGGGTACTTAGAGCGGTCCTGGACAAGTGCTATTGAGTTTTGTGTTTTAAATGTTAGTGAATATGAATGTGCCAACCCATCTAGTTTTCCCCATGTTTAATAGACGTTTCATTATGTGTAAATATCCATCTGTTCATACTCTAAATATCATAATAGCTTCATGAACAAGAAGCTATCTCACGTATCCACAAAATAAAGATGATGGTATAATTAATATGGTCAGTGGACCCATCACTCAAATAATTATGTCCTAGGGTTGTAGGTATTTTGTACAGCTTTAATTGGGAAAATATTCGAGATTTTATGTTTTCCTCATTAAATTTATTCAACCTTATTTCGTTGCGTTCTCAATCACAATTATGTACTTTGATTACTGTCATGCCAATTATACTTTAGGAACACAATTTTAAAATTTTTGAACAGACTACGGCCTCACCGCTGTCTAGCCGGAGCACACAGAAGACAGGATAACGTACAATATGCATATATTATACCTTGGGGCTTCTAAACACAGCCCTTGAGGACGATGAATGTTTTTGGCAGTGTATCTTTTCAGCTTCCGATTAATAAAAATTGAGAAATGTTGTTTCGGTTAGAAATGAAAGTGCACGAGAGTGTAAATACTTTAGCGTATTTCTTGAAATACTGTACAAAATATACTTTATTAGTTATGCTCTCCTTCTAGTTCGATTGCTTGAAGTTAGGTGCAAATACTCCTTCCGACAAATTAGCAGATAGCTCACTTAAATGACATACTAATGTCATTACTCTTCGAAGATCTTTCATTCCCAGCCTATACATCATGCATCAACATTAACTACCTAATTATATTACGACATTCAAAAAGTTGTGACATCAGAACAGGTCATTGGATTATGAAGGTATGTTGTACATTAATAGAAGTTTGTAGATTGGTCGCTAGAAATTCGGTGTGCAGTGAAAATGCATGTGTGTATGTTAGAGCACAATGATACTGTAGGCCAAATGGTAAGTTTGCATAAGGTTGCGGTTGTGTAGCAGGTGTCTTGCTTCTGTTAGCCTTACTTATGTGAACGTAAGCAAACGCATACGGCACCATTAGCAATATTTCCCAGTAAGTTGTCTCGTAATGTTACTATAAAAGCAGAATAGCATTAGACGTAGTGAGTGAAGTAGGGAATTAAAATAATACAATGCCTTTACGAAATTTCCTTGAAATAAACTAAGAAGCGTTATAACCCATGAACATTAAAACTGAAACATCACTCATTATGGAAATTACAGATTATACTAGAAGTACTGTACATTCTTGTACAGGCATTATCGATTAATGGTCCGATTTCTTAGCTGACTGGTCAGCGGTGAGGTCTGCGGTACAGAGGGCCCCGGTTCGATTTCCGGCTGGGTGGAAGATTTTAGTCGAATCTTATTAATTATTTCGCCTCGGAGACTGGGTTTTTGTGTTTGTCCTAACACTCTCCTCTTGATATGCACACAACATGCAACACTACCAATCACCACAGAAGCACAGTATAGTGATTGCATCCCTCCAAATTGGGTTGGCGTCAGGAAGGGCATCTGCCCGAAAAATAGGACCAAAACCGCATGTGCCACACAGTTCACACTCGCGACCCCACAAATGTTGGAAAATCTGTAGCAGACTAATAAGGAGAAGATTATAGCCTTTTTAGGGGAATTCAAATGCTGTGCGGTATTTATCGTAAATGAGTAATTATTATGCAATGTAGGAATATAAACAGTTAAATTCACGGAGAGTCGCCCACGTTCTCCTGACCTGAATGTGCCATTGTTTCGAACGTACTTGTGCCAAGCTTCTCACTTCTGTCTTAACCATCTCACCTCTTATTCAACTCTTAATTTTAACGATACCAACGATATTTGATTTGTGAGATCTGGGAAGAATTTCATTTTCACGGGTTTTGTTGATGATCCCTTTCTTTTTCTCTGATACCTCCAGTCTTTCGGGTTAAGTTAAAATAGCTGTCTAGAAGAATTTATAGAAAATATCACCACCACAATCACTGGTAACTTCGAAATGACAAGTGTATTCTAAACGAGAATGCAGGCACTTGAAATATGTTGAATGTGATTATGACCTAAAGAAGTACAAAATATTCAATCAAATATGCCATAAAAACAAGCTAAATATGAACTAAGAGCGATAAAATATGATTAAAGAATTTTAGGGATAGGTAGCAAGCATTACTGACATAAAACATTTTAAGTATCAAAACATGGTCAGCTATAACACACCAGACACATTTAATCATATAAACTGAGAGAATGCTACAGTACGTTAAACATTCAACATTCATTCGGTATCATAGCTTTTGGTGCAGTTCTCGCCTGGTTTTCCTAATTAATAAAAAACAAAATATTAGCATGCTTAATGATATCTGTAGGCGTATGTTAGAAGACACTGCCTAACAGGAAGTTTATTGAGGCCAAACTGTAGAAATGTGTTGGTAATGGAAGGGAAAGGGAGTTGTAACTGGATCCTTCAAGGAAGAACTGGAAGAGAGATAACATGGATTTGTTTGTTATTTCCCTTTGAGGTAAATACAGTTGAACCTGCTTTATACGTAACTCTGTTCTACGTAATTCGTATTTGTACGTAATTTCCTTTAGGTCCCGGCAAAATATAATTAAACCTTACTTATACGTAATCCGTTTATACGTAATTCGCTGTTATACTTATTAAATGTCAGTGAAATATAACTGAGTTTTGCGTAATTGTAATGAGAATGTGCTTTTTATAAAGAAACTACTGTATTTAAGAAGTTTCCTCTTTGTCGGCGTGGGCAGAAGTAGACTGATCGGGTTTTGGTGCTGAAACAGAACACAGAGTTTCGCCGAGTGACATTGTTGACGCTTACTTACTAGCGGCTTAACAAAGGCGAGTCCCCTTCACTCTTCCTCTACCTTCGTCGTTTCTGACATGATGCCGAAGATTAAGATACATTATAAGCAAAGTTGGCGGTTTGGGTGCGGAAACAAAAGAAAATACAGTAAATTTGTTTGAATATGAGAATTTCTTTCGTGGGAACAACGGAGAAGTAAAATGTCCACGATGCCGGTATCTGGTGTTTACTGTTGAACAGTCGTTTTGTCATTCAGTTGCTTTTGATTAGCCATGGAGAACAGAAAAGGAAAAGTTATACGAGAAGTGGACGCTAATCCACACAAAACAAAAAATGAAATCGCTTCAGACTTAGGGATTGCTTATACCATGCTATGTACAATCGTCAGTAAAAGAAACGCTATTTTGGATGAGTTCTTAAAACTGGGTTCAAAATGACCAAAACACAGCCGTCAACAAGAAGGATGGTACGTAGATTTGGAGAAAGCACTTTTCACATGGTTCCACCAAAAGCGGGCTGCAGCTGTACCAATTAGTGGAGACATGCTGTAGGCAAAGGCGATAGATTTATCTGAAATGATGATTATCACTGCTGATTTCAAGGCTTCGTCAGGATGGTTGCAAGGATTTAAAGATCGTCATGGAATCACAGGGAGAACAATTTCCGGTGACTCAAAATCTGCGGACGACGTCACAGTGCAACACTGGAAAGAAGAGGTTCTGTCGGGTATCGTAAGCGATTTTCAGCCTCCAAACATCTACAACTGTGATGAGACCGGCCTATTCTACAATCTCATTCCTAATAAAACATTAGCTGAAAAAGGTGACTCATGCCATGGAGGGAAGAAAAGTAAAATTTGTGTAACAGTACTTCTCGCCACGAATGAAGATGGATCTGACAAACTTCCTCCACTTGTGATAGGAAAATCGAAGAATCCGAGGTGTTTTAAGAGTGCGAAAACAAAACCTACGTAATACGAATCCAATGGAACAGTGGTTGAAAAAACTGAAAAAGAAACAGAAGAAGATCCTTCTTCTTATGGATCGATGTGCAGCACATCCACCTCAAATCGTTCTGGAGAAAGTCCGAGTGGAATTTTCCCTCCTAACTGTACCAGTGTTCTACAACCGCTTGATTTGGGCATCATTGCAAATTTCAAAGTGCATTATAGAAAAATGCTGGTTCAACATTTAATAACACTGAGTGATGCAGGAAATGAACCTCTCTCCATGAATTTGCTACAAGCCATGGATTTTATTTCGGCTGCCTGAAAGCAGGTGTCTTCCTCCACAATCAGGAACTGTTTCCCCAAAGCTGGTGCCTTACTAGAATAGGCTGTCTCTGATGATTATGGGGACGAAGCTTTGTCTGGCAATGAGCTAACGCTACCAGAGGGTGGAGAATTCGATACTTTTGTGCATTTCGATGACAATCTGGCTGTATGTGGAGAACTACCGGATGAAGAGATTATTGCTGATGTATGCCAACAACGCGGCGGTGATGGACCAGCAACAAGCGATGGTGACATTGGAGGTGGAGATAACGACTTGAATATTGACCCCTGAACTGTGTGAAGTGTTAAGTGCAATCGAAGTGTGTAGGCGTTACATCAGTGCGAAAAGTTGTAGTGAAAATGCTTTGAATTCATTACTAAGTTTGCTAAAGGACGTTTATACTCTTAATGTTAGAAAAGTGAAACAAGCCAAACTATATTATTTCTTTAAGGCTGGACCAAGTTCAAAATAATATTTTCTGTCTTAATGTATTTACTATTTGCAAGGATGTACACATGTCGGCCTATTCTACTGGTTTTTCAGTAAATATGTGATGTATTGCGTAAGTCTGATTTCTAAGTAATTCTGACTTACAAGTAGTTTTTTCTCTTCCCCTTGATATACGTATAAGTCACGTTCAACTGTATATCTACTGGGATGATTCAAAGGTAGAAGCGCACAATCGTCACGTTCCGTGAGCTCATGTGTATCGTGTCGCAATCTAACCTGTCCAGAAGATGTGCTAAAAGACGTCCGAACAGCAGTTCCTAATCAAGTCTTCCGAACCTGCTACCTGTCTGTTCGGGGGAAGATATATATATATACTACATTATTTGGAAATCCTGTGCTTGTAAGTCGACGCAAATAACACGTAACTTGTTAACGACTGTTCAATTTAAACAAAAATGGTAAAATTATAAACTAATATGTCCTACGTACCTAAAATGAACAAAATATGACCAACACAATAAGAATGGGCGAAATATGCATTTATATGCAGTATCAAATTGTTTTGAATGAGGTCAGCGACCCGTCATTGAAAATTGTTTTTCGAATTTCGGGTAAAGTGCGCTCAGGAAAGGAATAGGACTTTTTCTTAACTTCCGAACCTTAGTAATTAACACTCACATGTCTGTTTTCACCAGTTCGAGGAATACCCCTTATGATACACATCTGCAGGCCAGGACGTCGTTTCTTATAATGATAGGGCCGATGACCTAGATGTTAGGCCCCTTTAAACAACAAGCATCATCATCACCAGCATATCATGATAGTAGAGCATCAAGTACACATACTTGGAGTTGTTCTAGTCCATGTGTTCTTAGATAAACTACACTAGTTCCACAGTAGGCTCCATATAAAACAATTGCTACATTAGGACTTTATTCTTCGGAATGGTGAGAGTGGTGGCTTTCCATTCAAAAAGGCCAGAGTTCGATTCCCGTTCGGGCGGGACATTAGAGCCTATCTGGTTAATTCCTCTGGTTCATAGGCTGGATGTTTATGTCCGTGCTTACGTATATCCTCATTTGCACACAACAAATTACACGACCAACCACGAGATAGAGACTGAATAAATCTCTCCACGCAAGGTTGGCACCAGGAGAAGTACACGTCTTAAAACTGGGTAATCTTTACGCAGTGCACCATTTAATTAGAAAAACGTCAGAAAGAAGGACAGTGCTTCGGACTGTGCTGGATAATTTCACCCTGTTCTTCGCTTACACTGACCGAGTGACCAAAAGAGATGATACACCATCCTTCTGGAACTATGTATTCCAACGTATGTGTGGAGAGAAGCGCGTCCTATAATCTGTGGTACCATTTCAGCGAAGGAGGCACAGATCTGTGTCTCTCATCCAACCGTGATCAAAGTAAAGAAATACTAACGATCGTGCCCCTGCCGACTTTGACACTTAAGCCCAGTGACAACCGATGTGGATAGTAAGTTCGGCGAATATTCAGTACATGGGTCTTGCCTTGCTCTAAAGCTGAGAGCTGTGGAAACAGAGCATTGCAACCGCTCTGGAACACAATTTATCAGTGACTACACCTCTCTTAAAGAAATATGCATCCTGTTCTTGGTTTAAGAAAACAACATGTCTAAATGGCAACCAAGGAGAAAACCCTGTAATTGAACATGTTGTACGCGGTATACAACGTGGTATCGATATATTCCACCTGAAACAACAATGTAACGAGAAATGCCTCTCGGACATATCACGTCCAACATTTCTTCCTCCGTCTCAAGCAGACGTTGTCATCTTGAGTGCCTCTTACACTTCAGCATGAACTATAGTTGGCTAGAGTAGCGAAGTCCATGAAGTATAGTGATGAATGTTCGAAAACTGTATGTCTTGGATTAAGTACTTGTAAGTGCTTGTATATGCTAATCATGTTATTCCTGTCCACAAAACATTTGCAATATATAGTATTCACCCAGAAATCACCGATAAGTATTGATGGTCTCGTAAATTTTCGCTAATTCCTTCTGTCAAATTATAGTTTTAATTTCTAACTTCCATGCGTTCAAATTCATTTTTTCTGAACCAAACTACCAGGATGGACTTGGTATTCACTTCCATTTTCCCTAGCATATGTTAAATATAGTATCCTTTTTCCAAGTGAAATACATAAAACGAATAAAATGTGGATTACAAACCAAACTAAGTCAAAATTCTACTTTCTTCAGTAAAGCATGAAAACCGAAGTAATGATATTGGCGGCGGCTTGTCCAGGCGGGTTGAGAGAGCTTTGCCGTAGATGTCTACGGTGCTAAGCTACTGAGAACATACTGTACTATGCGGAGGATTTCACTCCCAAGTCTGCCGTTATAGGACCTCACCAGATGTATGTAGCTCCAACATAATTCTGTGTTAGCCCACGTACAGCCTTCTCAGTCTGACTGAGCGGTCCCCACTGACATTCATCATAACTCTGATATGCTATTACATGGTTTTTACGCAGCTTATACATGCACCTTCCAATTTAAGGGCATGGACTTGTTTCAAACCCGCATTAAATCATGTGATTTAGTTGTATTTGGAAAAGAGTTCATAATATTTCACAGTACTCGATGATTGAAATATGGTGCACTAGCTGAGGTAAGCATTAATTAATTTATTACCAAATACTAAAAAGTGTTGCATGTCAGTTATGACAAGTAACGTAACATTTTCATATTATCATTGTCCCCTTCAAGTTCCATCAGTACTTGTTCACAAAACGTTTTGGTTTTAGTATACGACTGAAATAAGACGAGCCAAGCGCTGTTAAGCAAGCTTTGCTTGTACATACAGGACTATGCATGTACAGTACATCAACTTAGATGGGTTTGGGATATGATGGCATTGAATATTATTTGGAATTGGAATAGACCGTCAGTTTTGAAAATTGAAATCAATATGTCTAAGATCGATATGTAATGCCTCCCCTGATAGAGTTGTGTGTCATGCATAGAGGAACACACTGACTATCATAACTAAAATCGCCAAAATTGACTGAGCATGTTTTGGAATTCACCACTTCAGTTCGTTTCGTACTTGTACTTGTGTGTACCCGTCTGTTATTTACTTTTAGAGTCCAACTGAAATTGCTTACGCCGGAGAACTTTGAGCACGACAATTCGTCATCATATTCTGAAATTCATGGCAAGGAATTACGAGTTGAAAGACAATATGTGACTGCGCTCTTAGTCAATGTAGGTAATGACCAATAGACTTTCAGTATTCTTACTGAAATGTTTAATGAATGAAAAAATTGCATACTCGGTACACGATTCTGTATTATAATAAGTAAACCAACATTTCATGAATCTATGATAGCAATCGTCTGCTGTCGGTGAATCACGGTTCAAGGGGATTTACGGAATTTATTCCTTAACCATAGATGTGCGATCTATGTAACCGCTGGAGGAAAATAAACTGGCCCTTCTCATCGCTTGAAAACTGCAAAAGTTTATGGTAGACTGTGACAGTCCTGTGAAAGTGGCCCATTTCTGGACGAAGACCATCTAATCCCAGACAGTTATTTATTTTTCGATTTTCAATTCTCAATTGTAACATACCTTCTTAGCATTGTACGTCATTGCTTATGACTCTTGTAAATAATAATAAATATGTCCACAGTTTGTAGTTGAATACAGAACGCATATAGAGATATTGATTCCGTAGTACCTATACAAACAATCGTAATATGTTGATTGAGAAATCGCAATAACGTTTTTCTCTAGTCACAAACTCAACAACAGATGAACGACTTTAATTCAAGTTAAAATGACAAAAGACAGTTATTTCATTCAATGTTTGTGATTTGAACACTTCTTTTCGCAGTGATTTGAAATTATAAGCAAACATTCACGATGCATTGTCAAATGAAAGCCGTTAATGTATGTTGTAGTTTTAAGGGATGAATCTTAAAATAAACATTGGTTCTGACTGAAGTTTTTAATTATTTTACCTCAGGAATAACATTACCACTAAGCGTTCACTGAGCCCACGTGTTAACGTTGATGTTACGGATAATCTATGTCCATCGGTAAGGACTAATACCAGGAATTACAGTTTCGATTAAATAGATTTCGGAGGATGATATTAAATGGCAGTGAGGATGATTTCATAACGATAAGCATCGTTATTTTAAAAATTCCTAAAAGTAATTTTCATGGCCAAAAATGATATTCAGCTACGAGTTGCGTCTCTTTAAGCGTAGTAGTGTGTGTGTGTGTGTGTGTATATTTGTCATAACGTTTGATGATCCCGAATGCCACTAATGTAAATACATTAAATTTCATTGAATTCAGTTAATGTAGTGGCATATGGCTTTTAGTGCCGGGAGTGTCCGAAGACAAGTTCGGCTCGCCAGGTGCAGGTCTTTTGAATTGACACCCGTAGGCGACCTGCGCGTCGTGATGAGGATGAAATGATGATGAAGACGACACACATACACCCAGCCCCAGTGCCAGCGAAACTAACCAATTATGGTTAAAATTCCCGACCCTGCCGGGCGTCGAACCCGGGACCCCAGTGACCAAAGGCCAGCACGCTAACCATTTAGCCATGGAGCCGGACAGTGAATGTAGTCTATACTTACTTACTTACTCCTCGGCGCTACAGCCCTTGTAGGGCCTTCGCCTCTCTGACGATTGTAGGTCAATCTTCACGATCTTCTGCACGCCTCCTCCATCTTCTTATTCCCATCTTTATTAAATCCTCCTCCACATCATCCAGCCATCTTACATTCCAGGTTGCTATATACATATCATATTTCCGTTTGCATCTTCCATTTCCTCGCGTGGGTCGTTTATACCATTGTCATCTTGTCTATGAGTTTCGTAACGAGTTGTTTTTCCGATATAGGGTTGTTAGCCCCATGATCAACCCCCAACCTGGAGGACCAGGGTATCCCTCTTAGTCTGGCCTATCACCTTTGACCTGTCCGGCTTGGGTGGCCCTACCAGGAGCTTATGCTCCCGCCGGCATAGCCCTCATGATCACTTAGGCACGCAAGCCGCCACATCGCGACAAGATGAAGATACCAGCGTGGGAGAATGTAGTTTATACTACAGATAATTCAAATGACTCTTTAGCATAGGGCATTTCCACAGAATTACTAATGTCACATTCATAACGTTCAGTTTCTTATTATTTCTCAATATCCATAGCGTAAGATCCAGGTAATAAGGGAAGCTTCTTCTTGCTAATTGCATCATAGATTTTTTCCACCCAGGTCTTGTATCTGGGATATTGAAACACCTCCAACTTGCCATTTTCGTTTCGCTCTGTATGATCTCTATAGGGTGGACAAGAGGGGCTGGACCCGGTTTACTAGTGTGTTCCTCTTCCAATCGTTATGTGCAAGATTTTGTGGTTTACCACAGCCGAACGTTTCGGAGACTGCGCTGCATGATCTGAGTTGATGAACAATTTTGTATTCAGGATAGAAACCACTTCTGTACCGTAAGGTGCCGACACAGCTCGATTTCTAACTGTAACTTCTTATCGTTTATATATTCTGCTATTGGCTTTACGTCGCACCGACACAGATAGGTGTTACGGCGACGATGGGTGTGAAAATGGGAAACCACGGAAAACCATCTTCAGGGCTGCCGAAAGTGGGGTTCGAACCCACTATCTCCCGAATACTGGATACTGGCCTCACTTAAGCGACTGCAGCTATCGAGCTTGGTCGTTTATATATTCTGAGGTCAAATGTTTTCAGTATCGGATTGATAACTGAGTGGATGTGTGTTATTGACTGTAGGAGAGAGGCTGTCACAGTGTGCCATTGTGTGTGTGTGTTTTTGGTTTCAGTGATAGGACAACCATCCATGAAGTGATCACACCCAATATTACTTAACTCTGTGTAACTGCGTGTAGTTGGTCTCGTCGCAATGAAGCAGTATTGTCGTGATAGGGGACGCTGTTATTGTTCTCTGGCATTAATGTAGGTGGGAGTTCTAATCTAAATCCCAAATAGTGAACGTAACGTTAATTTATTTTCTACCCTTTAGTATCCATGACATAAAATTCATGTACTAGGGAATGCTTCTTCTTTCTAAAGACGTCATAGATTTTTCCTACACCCAGATGTCATATCAGGGATATTGAAACAGTTGCCCCCACGATCTGAGTACCGCCACCTCTGCCTGATCTATATAGCGTGGACAAGAATAGGCGGACTCGGTGCACTGGTGTATTCGTCCTCCGGCGGTGGAGCGAAGGAATTTGTAGTTTTCTACAGCCGAACGTTTCAAAGTCTGCGCTGCATGATCTGAGTGGATTTACTATCCTCCCACCGGAATGGCCATAAAGTTACTTAACTGTTATAGGACCGACGCGTTGCAATTTTCCCGTTAGGGGAAATGATCTTGAAAATTTGCATCCACATGTTTCTTCCACACATGCCCAGTGCATCAATAAGGTTTCCTTCAGCCCTACCAACTATTTATGTCGTATCCTCGTTACGTTACTGTTGATAAAATGCCCTCATATAGAAGACCACCATCCCTTCTATTCCCAACATCCATATTCCAGAAGTATATTCTTCTACACTAAGAAGACAATGTTTCTCGAAACACCTGGAAATAGGACATCATTATGTAGATACACGCTTATACTGCAAGTTGGAAAGTCTATAAGTGGGAGGGGGATTCGCAACCTGGAGATCTCTGTCAGAAAGCTACTACTCTTAACTACAGAACACAATTGCGGATCAAAGTCGCTATTTAACTGATAAGATTGAGATTTTTATTCGTAACGTACGAGACGTATTATTATTATTATTATTATTATTATTATTATTATTATTATTATTATTATTATTATTATTATTATTATTATTATTATTATTATTATTATTATTGCTGTTGTTGTTACTATGTTAAGGGATATTCATATTATATACATATATCTTATTATATACATAATAGGATGTCGAAGGTTGTATGGTCCTAGGAAAGGTAGATGCTGCATACAGGAAAATCAAGGAAACCTTTGGAGAAAGGAAATCTAGGTGTATGAATATTAAGAGCTCAGATGGAAAGCCACTTCTAGGGAAAGAAGACAAAGCAGAAAGATGGCGGGAACATATCCAACAGTTGTATCAAGATGAAGATATAGATAATTTGGTTCTGGAACAAGAAGAGGCTGTTGATGCTGATGAAATGGGAGACCCAATTTTGAGGTCAGAGTTTGACAGAGCTGTGAGCGACCTACCATAGGAACAAAGCACCTGGAATTGATGACATTGCCTCTGAATTACTGACTGCCTTAGGAGAAACCAGCTTGGCAAGGTTATTCCATTTAGTGTGCAAGATGACAGGAGAAGTCCCATCTGATTTTCGGCAGAATGTTGTTATACCTATTCCCAAGTAAGCCGGTGCTGACAGGTGTGAAACTATCTCACCATTAGTTTAGTATCTCATGCCCGCAAAAATTTAACACGTATTGTTTAGAGAAGAAAGGAAAAACAAGTTGAAGCTGTGTTGGGAGAAGATCAGTTTGGCTTCAGGAGAAATGTAGAAACACGTGAAGCAGTCCTGGCTTTACGTCTGATCTTAGAGGATCGAATCACGAAGGACAAGCCCACGTACATGGCATTCATAGATCTAGAAAAGGCATTAGATAATGTTGATTCGACCAAGCTATTTACGATTCTGAAGTTGATTGGGATCAGATACCGAGAACGAAGAATTATCTACAATCTGTATAAAAATCAGTCTGCAGTGATAAGAATCAAGGGCTTTAAAAAAGAAGCAACAATCCAGAAAGGAGTGAGGCAAGGCTGCAGATTGTCCCCCCTCCTTTTCAACGTTTACATAGAACAGGCAGTAAAGGTAATCAAAGAGAAATTTGGAAAGGGAATCACAATCCAAGGAGAGGAAATGAAAACCTTGAGATTTGCCGATGATATTGTTATTTTATCTGAGACTGCAGAAGATCTCGAGAAGCTGCTAAATGGTATGGATGAAGTCTTGGGTAAGGAGTATAAGATGAAAATAAATACGTCCAAAACAAAAGTAATGGAGTGCAGTCGAACGAAGGCAGGTGATGCGGGAAATATTAAAGTAGGAGATGAAGTCTTGAAGGAAGAATATGAACATTGTTACTTGGGTAGTAAAATAACTAACGATGGCAGAAGTAAGGAGGACATAAAATGCAGATTAGCACAAGCAAGGAAGAGCTTTCTTAAGAAAAGAAATTTGCTCACTTCAAACATTGATAAAGGAATTAGAAAGATGTTTTTGAAGACTTTCGTGTGGAGCAGGGCATTATATGGAAATTAAACATGGACGATAACTAGCTCAGAAAGAAAGACGATGGAAGCTTTTGAAATGTGGTGTTGCAGAAAATTTCTGAAGGTGAGATGGCTAAATAGATTCACTAATGAAGAGATACTGAATCGGATTGTTGAGAAGAGATCGATTTGGCTAAATTTTATCAGAAGAAGAGATAGAATGATAGGACACAACAGGACTTGTGCAGTTTGTTTCTGAGGGAAGAACGATAGGGGTAGACCAAGGTATGAATATGACAAGCATATTAGAGCAGATGTAGGATGCAGTAGTTACGCAGAAATGAAAAGGTTAGCACAGGATAGGGTGGCATGGAGGGCTGCATCAAACCAGTCTATGGACTGATGACTCAAACAACATACAACAACAATAGTGTTACATGAATTGGTTTTCTGAAGTGCAGATAACTGAATGGTTACGTTACCTGATTTGTTACAGACCATGCTTCTAATTGCCTACTTGCTAAGTGTGAGAATGTGAAAGGCTTTCCCGTTGGTACAATTGTACTTTATAACATAAACATTAAGGAATAGGATATCAGAGCTGGAATGAAACGATTATAAAAGACAGAATGCGACTGAAGGAATGTGAAGGAATCTTAATTGAATGAAACATGCCATTTTGTGTTTAATGACTTGTTTTATCAGTGCTTGTGCCTTAAAGTTTCACCGTTATAATACATCGTATTTCTTTGATCCACTGGGAAATATTTTCACATTCCTTTATCATAAATTACGGTACCTAACATTTGCAAAGGATATTAATTACATAGGCCTGGATGTTCCATTATGAAACACTCGTATGAAGTAACCAGCACTAGAATCTTGGTGATCTTGATAAGCAAGTTAATGGCTACGTCACTGACCCACCAGATCTCATTTTAATGTGAATATAAGATGGTACACTCGAGTGCACGGAGTCTTGCCGACATAGAAACAATAGTTTATGCTGGCAATAAAAAATATTACAATGCCTCCCCTCCCAGACCCAGCCTTTATCTCATTCTAGCAATTCTCTTGTCTTGACTGGCTTCCTACATTTGCTCTTGGTACACATTTGGTAGATACAAGTTGCAGAGTCCAATGGAGTCAAGGTAGCTAAAAGGCTAAAGGTACTCGTCCACGATGCAACAAAACTTGCATGCCACTTTTGTGTTGCGCAAGAAAAATGGCAGGCACTGTTTACACACAGCACTCAAGTTTGCCTTTTTTTCTTGTTGCGCAACACGAAAACTTGCGCGCCCAAGGAAATGTTGCACCGAGTGTTTACACCACGCTATTTAAGTGGCGCATGTTTTCTCGCATGCAACTTTCCTAGTCAGCTGTTCTAGCGGATGTGAGTGTTGATATTAGCAAGCATGTCTTCTGGCGAGGTGTTATCGGCGGCTTGCTTATCGCTGATTTTATTATGGCGACGAAGGTAAAGACGAGAAAGAGCGAAACGGAAATGTTGGATGAGGAAACGGATTTTCGGTCGTGAACTTTTTTTTTTTTTTGCTAGGGGCTTTTACGTCGCACCGACACAGATAGGTCTTATGGCGACGATGGGAAAGGAAAGGCGTAGGAGTTGGAAGGAAGCGGCCGTGGCCTTAATTAAGGTACAACCCCAGCATTTGCCTGGTGTGAAAATGGGAAACCACGGAAAACCATTTTCAGGGCTGCCGATAGTGGAATTCGAACCTACTATCTCCCGGATGCAAGCTCACAGCCGCGCGCCTCTACGCGCACGGCCAACTCGCCCGGTCGTGAACATTGTAGTGTTGTTAATAACTTGCTACAGGAATTGTACATGGGAGACCAAGTCTTCTGCAAGAATATCCTGCGAAAGTCAGCGACTGATTTTGAATATCTGCTGAGAAGAGCAGCGCGGTTGATACAAAAGAAAGACACGCTAATGAGAAAATGAATATCACCAACGGAACGCCTTGTGTTGACATTGAGATATTTAGCAACAGGTAAGCCGATTTTTAAAAATATGGATTTTATACAGTACACATAAGGAATCATTTCTTTTAGCTTATTGTAATTTCCTTCATTTTGCTTTGTTACAGGTGACAGTTATCAGTCATTGATACCGACATGCTCTATTTCACGTGTAATATCTGAAGTTTGTGATGCTATTTACATCGTGATGAACGCTCTCTGCCGTTTTTGTTTATTTCTGTAGTCCGTTGCCTCAACCTTCCATAAACATTCTTGTGTTTCAACTAAATATATCAGCTTTCTCGTCATCTCCCTCGTCCATTTCGTGTTCTGAGACATTGTAACCTGTAAATGAAATTACGTAAATTATGCAATTATTACTAAGGTGGGTATCTATTTTGAGGCATGTTATATTTCATTTATAATAAAGGATATACAGGTACGTACTTACGTTAATTTATTCCCGAGTGTGAACCTCTCAAACATCAGTGTAATGTCACAGCAGACGGCCACGTGATAAAGTTGCGCCACAAAAATGATCTAAACTTTTCACGCCACTTTCAGATGGCGCAACTTCCTCTCTTTCGCTGTGTACACGATGCCACTTTTGACTTTGCACGCAACTTGGAAGTTGCGCAGAATTCGAGTGGCGCGTGCAACTTCTCGAATTGAATGACTGTTTACACGAAGCCACTCAACTTTTCTTGCTCAAATCGAAGTTGCATGCCATTTTAGTTGCATCGTGGACGAGTAGCTTAAGTTGGTAGAAAATGAGACATCAACGAATATTTCATTCCTTTCCGCGTAGTGCAAAGTACAATGTCTGCTTTATATTGGGATGCAACCGCTTCAGTATAAAATTGAACGTATCTTTTGGAATAGTTTTATTCCTGTATGAGACTGTGAATGCAATTAAATTACATTTTTACTAAATACTGTGTCATCGCTGTTATAGCTTGTTGGAAACAGTTTTTTGTCAAAAGAATTTTAATATTTGCTTTAAGATGCACCGACACACGTAGGTCTTATGGTGATGATAGGGTAAAAATGGGTAGGAGTGTGAAGGAAGTGGCCGTGGCCTTAAATAAGGTACGGCCTCGGCATTCGGCTGGTGTGAAAATGGAAAACCATCTTCAGGGCTGCCGGCAGTGGAGCTCGAAGCCACTATCTCCCGAATTCAAGCTCACAGCTATGCGCCCCTAAGCGCACGGCCAATTCGCTCGGTGTCAATGAAATAGCAGTAGCGCTAATATAATAAAATATGACTGTATGTGTCCGTCTCTGTGGTGTAGTGGGTAGTGTGATTAGCTGCAACCTCCGGTGATCTGGGTTCGATTCCCTGCTCTGCCACGAAATGTTATATGCTGTAGGCCTACGAGGGCTGGAAGGGGGTCCACTCATCCTCGGGAGGTCAGCTGAGTGGTGTGAGGTGGGGGGGTTTGATTCCCACCTCAGCCATCCTCGAAGTTTTCCGTGGATTACCTATTCTCCTTCAGCAAATGCTTAGGTGATACCTAACTTACGGCCAAGGCCGATTCCTTCTCTCTTCCTTTCCTATCCCATCCCTTCCAATGGTCTCATCCCCCTACAAGGCCCTGGTCCAGCATAGCAGGTGAGGGCACCTGGGCGAGTTACCTGTCCTCAGTCCAAGTCGTATCCCCGATCCAATGTGTCGCACTCCATGATACTGCCCTTGAGAGAATAGAGGTGGAATCCGTCACTCAGTCCGGAAAAAAAAAACGAACCCTGGAAGTTATACGGATTATAATATGAAAACAATCTCTATGTATGCCTGCCCTTATTCCCGCTTTCCTGATACGGGGCGGAGAATGAGGTGAGATGACATTTCATGGCTTGCGTTTAATGGCCGGAAGCCCTTCCTGACGCCATCCTCAGTTAAGGAGCTAATGAGGGCGACATGAAGGATGGTGAACGAAAATGGGTCAAGATATAGAAGGTGTTGGCTGTGGCCTATGAATAGAAACTGTCCCAGCATTTACCTAGAAGTGGGAAAAAATCTCAGGATAGTCGACGATGGGGTTCGAAGCAATCCATTCTCCATAAGCGTAGCGCGTTAACTACGCGGTCACTCCGCTCGGTAAATTATAACTCATTTTGTTTAAAGGACATGTGAGAAGTGTCTGTTCAAAAGGCGCTAATTCGACACCGATAAAGTTGTAGAAAAACGCTAGGGAATAAAAGGATGATGCTTGATGATTATGCTTGTTGTTTAAAGGGGCCTAACATCTAGGTAATCGGCCTCTATATGTATATTAAAAGGCACATGGAACCTACCCATGTTCGGATATGGTGCTGCTTTTAAGGAATTGCATCCTTCAGGTCTGGATTACTCATAGCATTCGATAGTATTCACCTACTGTACTTACGTGTATTTGGACGAAATACTGCGAATATTAAAAATAGAGTGGAACCTCGGATTGCGAGTAACTTGGTCTACGAATGTTTTGCAAGACGAGCAAATATTTTAAATAAATTGTGACTTGATAAGCGAGTGAGGTATCGCAATACGAGCGTCACGTGTACGTACGTTTCCACCTCCCCTGTGCCTTTGTTTCCCCTCCCCCTGCCACTCTCTTTCCTGCGAAAATGTGTGTAATCATTTCCCGCGCTGGACTTCAGTTGGCGTGCCTCGCTCGCATAGTCAACACCGTACGAGTGTACATGTTTTGTTTCTGTCATCTGTGATATAACTGTTCTGCAACGATGGGCCCTGTGAACGAAAAGAAGGCTAAAAAGGAATTCGGTCGGAAGAAAAGAGATGATTACAGTGGATGAATTCGTTCAATGACAATGCAATGTCACATTTTAGTGAAATCCTCAAAAAGAGGCAAAAGCAACAGTCATTCGACAGGTTCCTCGTTAAAGTTGCACGAAAAGAAAACACTTCCAATGAGCCAACCGATAGCAGTGATTCTGTTAGCGCCGGGCTGAGTGGCTCAGACGGTTAAGGCGCTGGCCTTCTAACCCCAACTTGGCAGGTTCGATCCTGGCTCAGTCCGGTGGTATTTGAAGGTGCTCAAATACGACAGCCTCGTGTCGGTAGATTTACTGGCACGTAAAAGAACTCCTGCGGGACTAAATTCCGGCACCTCGGCGTCTCCGAAGACCGTAAAAGTAGTTAGTGGGACGTAAAGCAAATAACGTTATTCTTATTCTTATTCTTATTCTTATTCTTATTCTTATTCTTATTCTTATTCTTATTCTTATTCTTATTCTTATTCTTATTCTTATTCTTATTCTTTTTCTTATTCTTATTATTGATTCCGTTAGTGAAATTCGTGCTACACCGTAACTCTTCTCATGCCATCTCTCGTCTCCCTCACACCAACAATGATTCTATTGTAAGGTAAAGTGCAGTTGAATTGTTTTACGTTATGTTTTGTTTTAGAAATGTTATGCGATTAAATGTTTTTGTGTTGTGGACGAATCATCCGAGTTTCAATTGTTTCTTATGGTAAAATTTGCTTTGATATACGAGCGATTTGGATTACGAGCATGTTGCCGGAACGAATTATGTTCGCAATCCAAGGTTCCACTGTACTGAAAAAAACTGAAGTGGAAGTAGCACCTTTCGAACAGCCACTCATCATGTGTATAACTAATATGATCACACGACCCTCTAAGGCTACAATCAATGAGTATGTGTATTAATAAGCTGTTGTTGGCGATATCTCCCTTCACGCCTTCGGAGTACTGTCCCACAAGCCTGGCGTAGACACACTTCACAAGGCAGTGCATTTCAACCACTCGGGTTAAATGTTTGTGTATTCCCCTCTTTCACTTCTCAGTTAGAGCTGAACTTTGTTCGTAGGTTAGGGTTTGTGCGCTGGAATTGACTTCAGATCTATAACAGAGTATCTCATCAAGGCGTTGGTGTGACCGTGGAAGTTGTGTCAACATTAGATAAGAGAAAACAGAACTGGGTGAGTGGGCACAATTCTGTGCTGTTCGCTGTACATGTGAAACAGTAGCAATATATCGGCTGCACATTTGTTCTTTACGTACGTCGTCGTGAGTTTCTATTCTAGTGACTTCCGTATAACAACGGGGTGATGAAGGAAAGGTACCTTACACTACAAATTCATCAGCGGCATAAATTCATGATGGCAGTTGCACATAAACTTTGGAAATTAATTATGGGACGTCATTTTGGACGCCGATCAATATCCCTGTACAGGAGTGGATTACACAGCATTACCGGTGGTCACTCCACACTTCCTCCCCAGCATGCAGAGCAATGCGTGTCCCGTTTCACAAGTGTCACTGTTCATTAGAGGGAACCAACCAATCCCTCTGATCCACTCAGCATAACTGCATGGCACGATGATGTCGAAAAATTACTAGAACCCAATGAATTCAGAATTAACTAGTTGCCACTACGAAAGCTGACAAAGCAACTCGCCTCGCCAATACATCATCATTTTGTGACAAGACTTCACTCTCCATTAGATCCTTCAGCGTTGCTTAATTCTCCTTTAACTCTCTCGAATACCGCATTTGGTTAGCCACTCAGCTTCTGTTCTCACGGTTGACCACGGTGCAGTAGATTAGCAATTAAGGGTGCTTAAACGAGAGACAATCACCGACAGTAGAATTACTAGCCCTTGAAACACCGAGCTCGATAGCTGCAGTCGCTTAAGTGCGGCCAGTATCCAGTAATCGGGAGATAGTGGGTTCCAACCCCACTGTCGGCAGCCCTGAAGATGGTTTTCCATGGTTTCCCATTTTCACACCAGGCAATTAATGCCACGGCCGCCTTCTTCCCACTCCTAGCCCTTTCCTCTCCCATCGTCGCCATAAGACCTATCTGTGTCGGTGCGACGTAAAGCAACTAGCAACAAAAAAAAAAGCCCTTGAAACGACTTTTCAGCGGCAAAATGCCGGCACACGTGCCTGTATTTAATTATGATTAATAATAATTTTTCTTTACGTAAGAAAAACTACTTTTACTCTTTTCGATGACCCCTAGGTGACAGATATGTTGGTCCTACGGGAGTCGTTTTACGTGCCGGTGAATCTACCCGTGAATCTCAAGTTTGTTCAAAGTCACTGGAACACAAAATAACCCCGTCCAACAATACACATCAGTGAGTCCTGCGCCAAACATGAACTCATACAACATTTTGAATCAAATTCTCTTTTCCATTTTCATGGACTTATGATTATCTACATAGTATCTGTAGGTATGGATATAATTCTATTCAGTAAACCGCTACTTGTGTAAACTGAATGACTATAGAACTATATGAATTATATATGTTTTAATAGATGATATTTTATGAATGGACATCCAAATGTGTGAGGTAACGGGATAACTTGTTCAAATACCGCTACAAATGTGGAGTCTGATATCTGCGATTTGTTTGTTTTTGCTATTTGCTTTACGTCGCACCGATACAGATAGGTCTTATGGCGACGGTGGGACAGGAAAGGCCTACGAATGGGAAGGAAGCGGCCGTGGCCTTAATTAAGGTACAGCCCCAGCATTTGCCTGGTGTGAAAATGGGAAACCACGTGAAACCATCTTCAGGGCTGCCGGCAGTGGGGTTCGAATCCACTATCTCTCGAATGCGAGCTCACAGATGCGCGTTCCTAACCGCACGGCTAATTCGCCCGGCATCTGCGAAATACAATGGGAACAACGTTGTAACTGTTGCAAAAGTGATAACGTCACATCTCGAAACCGATTGATTTTCGGGTCTATTTTTATTACGGCCTTTCTCCTTGTTCTGTATCCTACAGCTTGTAACTATAATTTGAAATGCTTTATGTATATATATTTCCGCGAACCTTATACGGCGCGGCACAAATCTGAATTAAGCGCGAGGCGCTGCGCAGCGCAAACCTGCACGGGCCGGTTAAATGTTTAAATCGAGCACGAAGCTACGTCACCCGAGCAGGATGTTGTCCCCAGGTTCGCTACGTTGTAGGGGTCAATCAATCAATCAATCAATCAATCAATCAATCAATCAATCAATCAATCAATCAATCAATAAATCAATCAATCAATCAATCAATCAATCAATCAATCAATCAATCAATCAATCAATCAATCAATCAATCAATCAATCAATCAATCAATCAATCAATCAATCAATCAATCAATAAATAAATAAATAAATCAATCAATCAATCAATCAATAAATAAATCAATCAATCAATCAATCAATCAATCGATCGATCAATCAATCAATCAATCAATCAATCAATCAATCAATCAATCACCACTGATCTGCATTTAGGGCAGTCGCTCAGGTAGAATTAAGAAGGACAAGCCCACATACATGGCGTTCGTAGATCTTGAAAAGGCATTTGATAATGTTGATTGGACCAAGCTATTTGAGTTTCTAAAAGTGATCGTGATCAGATACCGATAAAGAAGAATTATCTACAATCTGAATAAAAATCAGTCTGCAGTTATAAGAATTGAGGGCCTTGAAAAAGAAGTAGTAATCCAGAAAGGACTGAGGCAAGATTGTAGAGCGTCCCCCTTCCATTTCAATGTTGGTATAGAACAGGCCGTAAAGAAAATCGAAGAGGAATTTGGAAAGGGAATCGCAATCCAAGGAGCGGTAAACAAAACTCTGAAATTTGCTGATATTGTTATTTTATCTGAGACTGCTGAATATCTGGAGAAGTTGCTGTATGGTATGGGCAGAGTCTTGGGTAACGATTAGAAGATGAAAATAAATAAGTCCAAAACAAAAGTAATGGATTGCAGACGAACAAAGTCAGGCGATGCAGGATATATTACATTAGAAAATGAAGTCTTAAAGAAAGTAGATGAATATTACTACTTGGGTAATAAGATAACTAACGATGGCAGACGTAAAGTGGACATAAAAAGCTGACTAGCGCAAGTAAATGAGGTCTTTCTTAAGAAAAGAAATTTGCTCTTTTCGAACATTGATATAGGCGTTAGAAAGATGTTTTTGATGACTTTCGTCTGGTGCAGGGCATTATATGGTAATGAAACATGGACAATAACTAGCTCAGAAAGAAAGAGGATGGAAGCATTTGAAATGTGGTGTTGCAGAAGAATTCTGAAGGTGAAATGGCTCGATAGATTCACTAATGAAGAGATACTGAATCGAATTGTTGAGAAGTGATCGATTTGGCTAAATTTGATCTGAAGAGGGCTTGGAATGATAGGACACAACAGGACTTGTGAAGATGGTTTTGAGGGAAGTGTGGGCGGTAAGAATGGTAGGGGTAGACCAAGGTATGAATATGACAAGCAGATTAGAGCAAGTGTAGGATGCAGCAGTTGCATAGAAATAATAAAAATTAGCACAGGATGGGGTGGCGTGGACTTCTGCATCAAACCAGTCTATGGACTGATAACTCAAATAAGAACAATCTTCTTCTTCTTCTTCTTCTTCTTCTTCTTCTTATTATTATTATTATTATTATTATTATTATTTCCGTGGCATCTGAGGAAAATCGTGAGAATTTTTATATTTTTACTTTGTCCAATATTCTTCCATGAATGTGTGTACGTATCTCCAACAGCTCCACCTCAGCTTTTATATATATACTTGCCATCACTGAAAAGGGGGATATAAAATATAAAAGCTCTCAAATATGAAGAGGCGCTTTACTAAAATGTAATTATATCTCGTTAAAATAGTACGTTGTGCTGCAATTCATCAGCTTGAGGGGACAGTGTTACTGAACAGTAGGTGTGTTGAGTATAAGACTCCTTGATTTTGAATTCCAGTACAGAATATAAAGCGTATGTTATCAGCACTATTTTTGAACTGACTTTTTTCCTAATGGAGATCCATAATCGGGAGAAATTTTCATTTGGATGCTGATTGAAATGATTGTAATTCGCTTGGAAATTGGTTGACATGCTATGAATCCATAGAATTGCTGGGGACTGAGGTCTGTATTCAATTGGAAAGTAATTTTTTTCTTTTCCTGTAATATATTTTACTATATACTTACATATCTTGCCCATTCAGAGTCATGACGATCGACAGGAGACATTACTAAGTCATTAATGATCGTGATGCACCAGGTTAAATTTTTTACCACAGCAGAAAGTCAAGATTTGTGGAATAAGACTTTTAATAAAAACAAAGGTTAACATTTAGGTTGAAACTCATTGAATCAAAATACAACTCGAATATCGATTCCATTACATAATCACAAAGTTAAATTTGCATTCGTTCTAGTAAGTTGTTCATAATCATTACGTTGTCGAATATTAAACTTAAACTCAGATTTCTAATTTGTTATTGAAAGCTAATTTTCAAATGATTAATTCTTAGTAATTAATTGGAATTAAGAAAATGAATTAGATTTTAAACAATAGTATTTAAATAACTAAACTTTATGTTAATTTAATATAAATGAAGTAAATAGTCATTATTACAAATTCGTCAATAGAAAGAAAGATGTTACGTCTCTAAAATAAAGTTCTCAGACTTCATCTGCAAGAGAATAAATTCAACGTAACAAAACACTCTCCTTCCTTGTAGAAATTAAATTCAACGCCGAAACAAATAACAACGGTGACATCTTAGAGCAAACGTGTCAATATCGTCATTTCAGGAAATTAATGACCTATACATGATCACAAATGAAACGACAAAATGCAAATCACACGATGTGCTGAAATAAATTACACTTGGCATCCAATCACTACATAAACTGGAATATAATACTCACAATGGGTACACGTTCCTTAAATAAATTGCATTAAATATTTTACTCATAATAATTATTACTACAATGTTATTGTTACAGTGAGCATATATGACGTCCAAAATAGTTGCGGATTGAACTTAAGATCAAGTGAAATCTAAATATGAAATACTAAGTACATCATCCAATTAATTTGTGTCTGAAATCAAATAAGGTCACTTAGCAAGTTCTAAACCAATCACGATTTTCATGAGAATAATCTCCAACAGAGTGAAAAAAAATTAAACTCGAATACATGGCTAGAACTAGCCCATTAGAAGTAACGGATTCCTAAATTTATCTGATTATGGGTAGGCATTAATCCCTACAGTATCCTCAAGTTATTGATTGCATCTACAAAACTACCTGCACTAACAAAATCAAATGTTCAACCAGTGACTCTTGTTAATCTATGGTTCCCAAATATTCCCGCTTCAGTAATCCAATAGGCTCGACGAACTGACTGAATCTTCGAACATCTTAATGGAATTTAAACAAATCGACGTAAACAAAATTCGGGCGCACATCTTAACTTGGGTAAAATATTATCAAGAAACACTAAAATACTCAGCCCATTATACCTCATCAGATACTAGCTTATTTTTCCTATTGCCTCGCTGATCCAAGTGGCTGAGAGAAAATGAACGTTAAGGTGACCTCAGCGATATGAACGTCATCTACTACAGCAGACACCTAATCGAAAAATGTGAAATAGAGAAATACTGTCCCAATTCGCACCTACAAAAACTATTTTACACTACCTAAATTCTATTTAGAAAAATCGTAGCATTTAAAAGGTGGAAATTACAAGACTCCCAGAATATCAAGTAACATTTGTGGGCCCGTACCTAGTTTCTTCAGTTCCCTTTAGAATGGTATCATGGTGTAGGTCATGAGATCAGGGCGTTAATTTCATTTAGAACAGCACTATTGCCGTGAAGTTACAGATGACATTTTGCCAAGTCTCGTGAACCTTGTGTGAGAAACTCACATTGGGGCTGAAACGATGACTATATAAAGTTGTGAGTTCTTCAAAACCTGAAAACTAAGAACATATTAAGCTACGTACCCGACTTAACGCATCATTCACAATTGATTTAACAAAGAAGTTTCCTTGCATAGCTTTTAATCAATATCTTTTGCAGTTTTAGTCCTCGCAGCGAACCCATGTTCATAAGGAAGAAGAAATACTAACGAGAACGAAAATCACACTACCTCTGCTTATAAAAGACATCTCCCTTTGTGGCATTGGACTGCTGGTAAGTTCTTATTGGCTAGGCCATTGCATAACTTACAGTAGTTCAATGCATTGCCGGAAACCAAAATAAATGAACACACGTAGGTACACTCGGACTTACGTCGCAAAGTCGACGAAAGAATAGGGTGGGTGGCGGAAACAAGGACGATATACATCTTTACAGACACACGCACGGTGATTTAAGAAAACATACAAATTTCTCCTCCCTTTAAATAACACTCGAAAGAAATATAACTGTACTTCACGCAGGTATGATGTTGACCTCCGACGCAGCAGCTTGGCTTAGGATACTCCCCGGCTTTTCCAAATAATTCCCGACGGTCATTACCTCGCTCCCTTGTGTCAGCTGATAGTGAGCATCTGTCAAAGACTTGGAAGTGGACGATATACACACTGAGCGGCCAAATGTCACGGGAAGGGGTGTCCCATTAGAAAATGTGCTATGTATGAACCCTGAGTGTTGCTTCTAGCTGCGGCGTAGCTGAGCAGTCTGTCGCAGACACCAGTATCGTGAAGATGGCAACACGTTGCGGTTAACCGACTTTGAACGTTGGATGATCATATCATTGCGCAGATTACATGGGAATTCGGGTTTCCAATGTCAACAGTGTCGAGGGTGGATCTTCAATATCGCAGAGAGAATGTTACCACCCGCGTAAACTGCAGAAAGGGAAGACCACAGGTCTTTAACGAACGGACTACACGGCACCTCCGCAGAACCATACTGGGCGCTCAATGGGCTACTGTGAGTCAGATTGCCGCCCAGTTGAATCTTGGGAGCAAGGAACCCCTTGCTACCAGGACTGTAAGGAGGCAACTGCACTGCATAGTTATCACAAGCCGACGACCAACTCGTGCCCTTTGCTGACACATCGACACAGAGCTCAGCGACGTGCATGAGCCCGCAAATATCGGCAATGGACCCTGGACCAGTGGTGGCATGTGGTATGGTACGATGAATCCTGGTTCCAGTTGTATCGAGCTGATGAGCGCGTGAGTGTGGCGTATGCCCCATGTACCTACGGTTCACGAGTGTCAAAAAGGTAGTGTCCAGGCGGGAGGTGGCTCAGTTCTGGTCTAGGCGGCGTTCTCATGGTCGCAATTAGGCCCCATTGTCCGGATGCAGGGAGTGGTGACAGGTGCACTTTATGTGTAAATTCCTTCAGACCATCCGCATCCCTTTTTGGCCCTAGAGTACCCTGATGGAGATGCTACGTTTTAACAGGACAATGCACTATGTCATCGCCCTGTGGTGGTACGCAGGTTGTTGGAGGAGCACTCCAGTGAAGATGCGACTATGGATTGACCATCCAGATCCCCCGATCTTACTCCAGTCGAGCATTTATGGAATGCTGTCAATGCTGGTGTACCCTCCATTAACCTCGCACCAACTACACAAGACGAATTGTGGGTAGCAGTGCAAGATGCGTGGGTCCAGATCCCTCCAACACCTTGTAGAGTTCATGCCTCGCCGTATTGAGGGCTCGTGAAGGAGCAACTCGTTATTAACATCACATTCAGTGTCTTCCCATGACTTTTGGTTACTCAGTGCATATCTAAAGGGGTCAGTTTCCAAAGGAGAATTTATCAAATACTAACTGTTGTTCAGTCGTCATTAACGGGTTACATTCGTAATTGCAACAGTAATTCCATCTATTGGAGATGAGCGGTGCTAGAAGAAACGATGAATTCCTCAACAAACAAAAAATATCGGCCATTAAAATGTTACTGTAGATAATGTGGTCTTTGGTACATGAGAGGTCAACACATTTTGTTTTCTGCTGGCTCGGTCTGTCCGTCCATCCATTGATGAACTGCATTTTGGCGGTCGGCCAGGTGGCATTTATAACTGTTTACCCAAATTTTTCTTAAATATTTTCAACGAACTTCGATGTTGATCATACATTTTCCTTGGTAATTTAGTCCAATCCATTACTGTTTGTCTTATAAATGGATATTTGCCCCCAATCTCTCCTCTTGAATTCTAACTGTATCTTCATTTTGTGATCTTTCCTGCTTTTAAAATCTGATCTCAAGCTTATCCTTCTACTTATATGATTCCACGCCAGCTCACCTTTGACTGCTCGCAACATAACAAATTGTCGTGTATCTCGTCTCCTTACTCCCAAGTCCTCCCAGCCCAAAGTTTGCAACATTTTAGTGACGTTACTTCTTTGTCGGAAATCACCCATACGTGGCTGCGAGTCGTGACCAGTCTTAAGGGAAATAATGGGTAAGAAGTGCATTGTCACATTTGCGGGCTTTGGCACAGCACCGACTATATATTTCCCCAAATATATGTTTTTATATAACTTTTACACAACAGGAATTAATTAATTTACTAAAGCATTGCTGAGAACATTACAGGTTTCCCCAATTACAATGTTCAATATTATTTGAATATTAATAACAAGTGAAACAGTTAATACGCGGTTTGAACTATTAAGAACATTTATTTGCCAAATTTACAGATAAAGGGTGGCGAAATAATATACGTATTAATGGTGGATACTTTCACTTATATCAAGACGTCATTAATTTTACAAGTTCAAATATCATCGCGTCGGGAAGAACACAAAGTAATGGTCAGTGATTTCGTAAGCCTCTAAAACTTACCAATAATAACATTACACTGACTGCATCTTTTCTGGTGTGCTCTGTAATTTTATATGCCCTTCATCTTCGCTAGAGACATTATCGCAGCTTTTACAACGACTAACCCGTCATGGACAACAGATAGTCATCTACATGGTGCACTAGATTAAGACTTAGAATAATGCGACATTGTGGTTCTTCCCATTTGAACCAGACGTTCATTATCTTGTGCAGTTAATTACAGGTTCACTGAATTACAGAATGTAGTGTATATTTAACTTATTGTATCCACTCATAAGGATTGCTTGCTGAAATTACAAATCCACTGTAATATTATGATCATATTCTGCACATTCATGTTCCTATAAATCTCGTACGGACGTGTTGTTGGACTAAGTTAATGTATTGATGGAAATTTAATATCTACTTCATTAAATCTGTCAGATGGCAGCATTACTGTGTAATGAAGAATAATCGCATAATACATCAGGTGTTGCAGAGGTAATGCCAATTCCGACAGCTTCATTAGCAGTCGCACGAGGAGTATTATATTCATTATGTTGGATCCTGGTTGCACAATATCAGCCTGGGTCTCACTCAGCCATACTGAAAAAGGTTATCACTGCTGAGAGATTAGATCTAAATCATTATCAGATGGGTGGCGAATATTTAAAATACTATAAACACTCAACACTGTTTGGAAACTAAGATGAATTGTCATCTTTTCTAACATTTAAATTGCGCCAGTACTGATGTATAATCGTTTTTCCGTTCCCGCTGGTGTGGGAACTAGGGACTCGTAGCATAAAAATCAACATTTAATCTTAGAAGAGAGCTGTTTGGTTGGACAAAGCAGATACCAATGAAACTTGTGTGCATAGTCTATCAAAGTACTCGAATTTTAATGGTAATAAAATCAATCAGTATGACCTGTATTAAGGGCAGTCGCCCAGGTGGGAGATTGCCTATCTAATGTTTTCCTAGACATTTCATATATAGTTGCGAAAAATTTGCAAATGAATTGAACATTTCCGTTGGTAAATTAATTCAGTTCCTAACTCCCCTTCCTATAAATAAATATTTGCGCCAATTTGTCCTCTTGAATTCCAACTTTATATTCATATTGTGATCTTTCCTACTTTTAAAACACCACTCTAACTTATTCGTCTACTAATGCCATTTCACGCCATCTCTCAACTGACAGCTCGGAACTTATCACTTAGTCGAGCAGCTCGTCCCGTTTCTTCCAAGTCTTCGCAGCCCAAACTTGGCAAACTTGGCAAAATATTCGTAACGCTACTGTTTTGTCGGAAATCAGCCAGAACAAATCGAGCTGATTTTCATGGGATGTTTTCCAGTTCTCGAATCAACTAATCCTGGTGAAGGTCCCATACATTGCAACTGCACTATAGTTGAAGTCTTAATACCAGAGATGTATATGCTCTCTCTTTTACATCTTTTACATCTTTACGACAACCTCCAAATACTCTCATACACTTTATTTACAATCCTGTTTATGTGCTTAACCCAAAGATGTTGTTTCCTTATGTTAGCACCTAGTTACTGACAGTGATCCCCATAAGGAACTTTCACCCCATAAACGCAATAGTTGAAACTGAGAGGTTTTTCCTATTAGTGAAACTTGCAAGCTGACTATTAATCCCGTTTAAAGTCATATTATTGCCTAGTGTCCAGCTCACTACATTGTCGAGGCCTTTTTGAATTTGCTCACAAAATTATAACTTATTTATTACTCTATACAGGATAACATCACACGAAAAAAACCTTATCTCTGATTCCAGTTCTTTAGTCATATAATTTATATACAGCACATAAGAAAACTTAAAGGTCCATCTATACTGCCTTGAGGAATTCCAATCATAGTCATTACAGGATAACAAAATGTTCCACATACTCTAATATTCTGAGCGCTCTTTTCTAGAAAAGTTACCACCCATTCAGTTACTATTTTGTCTAGTCCGATTGCACTCATTTTTTGACATATGCCTCCCATGGTTTACGCTCTCAAATGTCCTAGATACGTCAATCGCGATACAGTCCATTTTACTTCACGAATCCAGGATATCTGCTATACATGGCTTAAATCCCACAAGTTGAGCTTCAGTGGAATAACCTTTCCTAAACACGAAGTGCGTTCTATACAACCTGTTATTAATTTCGCAAACATGTCTAATATAATTAGAAATAATGCTTTACTAAATCGTACATGCAGCACATGTCGAAGTGACTGGCCTATCATTTTCAGCTTTATGTCCTTAATCAATTCCTTTATACACGAGAACTACTGTAGCAACTCTCCATTCATTTGGTATCGTTCATTCATGCAAGCAGTAATCAAATAAGTACCCCAGATACGGTCCTATATCCCAACCCATTGTCTTTAGTATATCCTCAGAAATCTTATTAATTCTGGCTGTTTTTCTAGTTTCCAAATTTTTTCTTATTGTGAATGTCTTTCTTATCACAGGTAAATTTCACTACTTAGTATTAGTCACCTCCTCCATCTGGACAGTATTCTTTTAACCAACAATCCTTACACACTGCTGCCTGAATAATTCTGCCTTCTGAAAATCCTCGCATACACACTCCCCTTATTCATTAATAATACCTGGAATGTCCTTCTTGAAATCTGTTTCTGCCTGATTGTACCTACATTATATATACTCTTTTCATTAAAACTTTGTACGACTGCCACTTACGCTTGCCATCATGTTACCCTTAGCTTTCTTTTTCGCTAGATTCAATTTCCTGGTGGGTTCCTTCACTTTCTCTTCACTTCCAGAACCATTTCTGATTCTATTTCTTTCCAACCTGCACATCCATGTTAGCCTCTTTACTTCCTGTTATATTATAGCGGACCTATCTCATTCCTCACCACATTGAAAGGTGCATACCTGTTTTCACATTCTTCAATAATTGCTTTGAACCCATCGCATAGTCTGTACACATATTTATTTACCACTTTCCACCGATCCTAATTACTTTTTAAAAACTCCCTCATGCCTGTCTTATCAGCCACATGGTACTGCCTAATAGTCCTACATTTACGACCTTCCTGTCAATCACATTTATTTTTTACAACAACAAAACCGGCTTCGTTATCACTAATACCATCTATTACTTCGGTTTCCCTATGGAGATCATCTGGTTTTACCAGCACCACGTCCCTCAATTTTTTTCCATCACTTTCTGATCCAACTGTCCTTCCCACTTTAACTTATTTCCCATTTGTTGGTCATGCTTTCTGTCGTTCGGATTTCCTTCCCAATTGACATTTTGGTAAGTTGAGATCTCCCTCTACAATCACTCACTTTTCCATGTCGTTTCCCACGTAACTGACTATCTAATAAACTAACACCGAATCAGCGTCTGTGCCATTATTTCCAGGCTTCACATCAAGTTGTCTATTATCCTTGAGAAGAGCCTTACGCCTAGAATTTCATGTTTGTCATCTTTAACTCTTTCGTAGCATACCAATTCTTTTTTTCACCAGAATGAATAGTCCCTCTTCCAACATTTTCATCCTGTCTCTACGATAAACACTCTAGTACCGTGAGAATATTTTTGCATCCAGTATAACATTTCTCAGCCATGATTCAACACCTATTACAATATCTGATAAGTGTATGACTATTAAATTGCTTACTTCTATTCCTTTCTTTACACTACCTCTACAGTTCAACACCTAACATTTTTATGCCATTGCCACTTACTTCCAGTGTTTTACTCAACGGCAGTGTTATAATGATATGCTGAAAAATTGCTGATCAGGTCGGAGTAGTTAGCTAATAATGACGTAGAATGAACTTGCGAATGCACGGCAGAAATTATACTAATAGTTTAAAACTAAATAAAACTTTTTATATCAAAAATGAGTCTTTGACGACATGAAGAGAATTTCACACTCTACTAAATGATTTGATCAATATATACAGTTTTAAAATATTGGGGTTATTATTTCCGTATCGTTAAAATACCATGTAGTGTAGTATGAAATCCTTGTCATCTATATAAACGTGCGTACTCTTAATATATGCTTCCATTACCACAAACCATGGGACTTGCAGATTCCAACCAAGTGAGTGGTTTGCGTCAACTTGCATTCGGGAGGTAGTGTGCTCGAACCCCACTGTCAGCAACCCTGAAGGTATTTTTCCATTGTTTTCCAACTTCACACCAGGCAAATGGTGAGGCTCTATCGTACTTAAGGCCAAGGTCACTTCTTTCTTCTCTTGTAGTCATCACAAGACCTATCTGTGTCTGTGGGACGTAAAGCAAATTGTGATAAACAAAATTTAAATATCTAGCTTTTTCTTCATATTGTGAACTTTCCTCTCTTTAAAATATCCAGTCAAACTCATTCATCTACTCTCCACTGACAGCTCGGAACATACCACTTGGTCGAGGAGTTTGTCTCCTTACACCCAAGTCTTCCCAGCCTCATGTCTACTAGATAGTCGTAACCCTACCCTTTTGTAAGGAATCGCCCAGAAAAAATCGCTGCGAACACACATGGTTTCCCTGTCTCCATTTGATTAGTTCATAGGCCATGTTGAGGTGCTGATTCACGCTCTTATCATGTGGTTGTATAGGTCTGTCGTTGCTAAATCGTTCTGATGAATTCCAATGTGTCTCCCATGTTTGCAGTTGTGTTGCCTTCTCGTGCATTACATGTCCAAACCATAACAGTCATCTTGCTTTCATTTCCTCCTGCATCGACGAAACGTCAGATCATTTTCTTATATCAACCGTTGTAAATACGATCCCGACCTAGAAAAGCTGCTGGTTTCTTTGGTGCTTTGACCATGTTCTACCTCTTTGATAGTCGCCCAACGTTATAAACCATAGACAGCCATTGGGAGGACGGCTGCATACGGTATACTGCAATTATTATCATGGGCCGATGACATACTCACCAAGGATTTACAAGTTTAATTTATTTATTTATTTATTTATTTATTTTACAGTCTCTAATGATTATTCAAAACAATTGCACCGATAGTCACTCCACATTTATTTATGCAGTGGTTTTTTCTGACTCATTCTCAAGAGAATTAGAACACATTGTTATGTATAATAAAGTCGGACATCATGTCACTTAAACGCGGTTGCCAGGGAATAATGTCTGAAGGTTATGCAAATTGCTGGTATCTCATATGATTAATCCAACACAACCTTGTCAAGAGTTGCAAGTAATACACCACAGGAAGGGCATCTGGAAGGGCAGCAGTCACATTGGAAGATGAAAGTCCTCATGTTGTTATTTGTACCACAGTGTAACTAGGTGTAAATTAATGGACAAATGGAAATATTGGCCAAATATGCTGGATATCATTCCTGTATGTATGTGCAGAGAGAATAATGTCAGCATGTAGTAAGTTAGAGTTTATTTGTAAACAAAACGTCTTCAATAATAATAATAATAATAATAATAATAATAATAATAATAATAATTGAGGTCTTTTAACGTCACGGACTCAACGAGGAGTGTTCAGTACTTGACATGAATGACATGATGTGATGAAGAGCTATTTAGAAGCCTTGCAGTGAAGAGTGGTTTTCAATGTCCGCTGATTTTGCTGGTTAACTGCAGAGTACTTGAATACACCACAATGTGTTCTCTATAGCCCTCAACACTTATTAATGTCAACAGTGATTATTCGATGCCTGTCTGATCACCGTGTAATAACACGAATATCCACCACAGCTAAAGTTGAGGTACTGTAAATAAACATCTCGGTGTGGGATTCAGCTAGCGGTTTCCACCTCTAATTGTTTGCCAGGAGGGAATCAACTAGCGATTCAGAAAATAATTGAATCGATCTGTTTAACAAGAAACTAAGTTACATTTTCTCACGTTTAATGGCAAAGAAAAGTCTCTACATACGCAAAAGTGCATCTCTTTTGTTCTCCATGGTTTCTCCACGTCAAATATCTTCCTCTGACAAATCATTAAAATGTTTAAATATCGCAAACCTGTTTTCAGATATGTTATTTTGACCAAAACCGGCTTATGGAATAGTAATAAAATCTGTTATCAGCCGCTTCAAGTAGGCCTTTCATGAATTTCTTGAACAGATTCGGCTTTCAAAAGTCCAGAATCAATCTTTCGATCATCGCCACTTTAACAGAATCTTTGTATATTTTAAAATCTCATTTGTATTCCCCCTTTATTCCCGATTGGCTCAGCCGGAGAGGGAATGTCCCAGTCGTGGACAGTTCGCTGTCGGGCCTTGCTTGTTTTAAAGGACAGGTAAGATACAAGGACTGAAGACAATAAAACATTTAAATCAACAGGTTTGACATTTATTAAAACTAGCACTCAAGAAACAAAAATTTAACAAAACGAATAAATCTTGATGGATTTTGTTCAAACTTTTTCTCCACAAAGTGCCTGTTATGTTCCACCATAGTTCTCTACCCCTATCGAAGCTTGAAATTAACTGAGATATGCAATAAATATCCATTAACCCTCATATGGCTTGAATAAAGGAATAGGGTTATGCTGGGAGAAACTCCTGTGAATAATGGTTGAATTATTAACAAATCACAAGAAAATTAAATAGCAATAGGCTTTCCATGGCTCGTAAATTATCCTATGCCATTCTAGCCTAAACTAGACTGTCCTAATCTGTCGAACACTATCGTATGCTATCGTGATAGCGCCCACATTCACACAGAGAAAGTTTACATTTCATGAAAAAATTAATTAATTGTGGCGTCATTAACCTTCAAAAATACCATCAGAAATATTATAACATTGTCGTCTTTCTCGTGCATCATTTCCATTAACATTAACACGTTTATCTAGCGTGAATTCCACTGAAATATGCTTTTGAAATACTTTAATTAAATAAAATTACTGAAGCATGACAGTAGTATAATAGGCGGGTTCTGCGGCCACCACCCCCACCGGCTCCCAGTGGCCTCCTCCACCACCACCACAGCCAGAGGCCTCCCAGAGGTCTCCTCCACCACCCGCGGGAAATTTGAATTTGTAAACAAAGCCACGTGCTTTTTGACAGCTATCATCGACAACAACGCATCGCTTACCTCAGTACTGCCATCTTGAGGGGCCAAAATCTCAGTAGTACCAACTTAACCTAACTAGCGCGAGGTAAACAAATCCACATGTTTTTGACAGCCACGTGCTTTTTGACAGACAACAACGCATCGCTAACCTCAGTACTGCCATCTTGACAGGCCTAAACCTCAGTAGTACCAACTTAACCTAACTAGCGCGTGGTAAACCAAGCCACGTGCTTTTTTGACAGCTGTCATCCGCCATCTTTAAACTACAGAGCACCGTGCTGCCCTCTTCATCGCAGTAGCTGCAATTCGTCACCTGTCATCCGCAGTGCTGCCATCTTGGCGGGCCTAAACCTTAGTGCTACCAACTTAACCTCACTAGCGTGAGATAAACAAATCCACGTGCAGCTGTCATCCGCCATCCTTAATCCATAGAGCACAGTGCTGCCCTCTTTAGCTACTTACCTTTGAAATGTGGTACGTCACAGCTGTCATCCGCCATCTTGCATCCGAAACCTCAGTGCTGCACTCTTTAGCTAGATACCTTTGAAATGTAGTGGTGGCGATTAGAAAAATTCTTTATGCTCTTGTTTGGAAACAAAGCCACGTGCTTGTTTGACAGCTGTCATCAGCCATTTTTAATCCAGAGAGCACAGTGCTGCCCTCTTTAGCTACTTACCTTTGAAATGTGGTACGTCACAGCTGTCATCCGCCATCTTGCATCGCAAACCTCAGCTCTGCACTCTTTAGCTAGATACCTTTGAAATGTAGTGGCGGCAATTTGAAAAATTCTTTATGCTCTTGTTTGGAAACAAACCTATGCGCTTTTCTGTCAGCTGTCATCCTTCATCTTTAATCCAGAGAGCACCGTGCTCCCCTCTATGTGGTGGTGGTAAATTCTACACGCTCTTGTTTGGAAACAAACCCATGTGCTTTTCTGACAGCTGTCAACCGCCAGAGAGCACCGTGCTGCCGTCTTTATGCCGGTAGCAGATTCCACGTGCTTTACAAACTCACGTGCTTTTTGACAGCTGTCATCCACCATCTTGCATCACAAACCTCAGTGCTGCACTCTTTAACTAGATACCTTTCAAATGTGGTGGCGGTAAATTCCACGTGCTCTTGTTTGGAAAGAAAGCCACGTGCTTTTTTGACAGCTGTCATCCGCCATCTTTAATCAATAGAGCACTGTGCTGCTATCATGCGGGTAATTTCGTCAGCTGTCATCCGCCATCTTTAATCCACAGAGCGCCGTGCTGCTCTCTGTAGTAGCGGGCAATTTGAAAAGTTCTGTTACCTGTCATCCGTCATCTTTAATCAACAAAGCATCGTGCTGCTATCTTTAGCTACATACATTTAACATGTGGTGACGGCAATTTGAAATTCTATCTAGATGCTATCTTTAATCAACAGAGCACCGTGCTGCTATCCCTTTGAATTGTGGTGACGGATAATTTGAAATTCCGTTAGCCATCATCATTAAACATTAGTGCATTCGCTAACCTAACCTCTCATCTACTATCTTGAAGGAGACTATACGACACCTCCTCTACCTCCTGCTCTTCCTCCTCCTCCTCCTCCCCTACCACCCCCGCCTCCTCCTCCTCCTCCTCTGTCAAGGCATAACTTTATCGAACACGCATCGCGAAGGCAAGAGTGTGCAGAGATATGCATGTTTAGGCTTGCGGATTACGAAAGAAACATAACAAGACTTGAATCGAACACTGCACTCGATGTCGTTAACTTCAACATGTGATTAAAACATTGTCTGGTGTGTTCAGAACACTACATAAGTAGAATCGAACGCTGTACTTAATACAACATGTTAGGGGATACCTTTGTTCTAAGAAGATCAGATTGAAACATAACAAGACTAGAATTTAACACTGCACTCGATGTCGTTAACCTTAACATGTGATCAGAACTTTGATTGATGTGTTCAGATCACTAAACAAGTAGAACCGAACACTGTACAACATGTTAGGGGATACCTTTGTTCTAAGAAGATCAGATTGAAACATAACAAGACTAGAATTGAACACTGCACTCGATGTCGTTAACCTTAACATGTGATCAGAACATTGATTGATGTGTTCAGATCACTAAACAAGTAGAACCGAACACTGTACGGGATACCTTTATTCTAAGAAAATTAGATTGAAACATAACAAGACTAGAATCGAACACTGCACTCGATGTCGTTAACCTTAATATGTGATCCGATAGAACATGTTAGGGGATACCTTTGTTCTAAGAAGATCAGATTGAAACATAACAAGACTAGAATTGAACACTGCACTCGATGTCGTTAACCTTAACATGTGATCAGAACATTGATCGATGTGTTCAGATCACTAAACAAGTAGAACTGAACACTGTACAACATGTTAGGGGATACCTTTGTTCTAAGAAAATTAGATTGAAACATAACAAAACTAGAATCGAACACTACACTCGATGTCGTTAACCTTAACATGTGATCAGAACATTGATCGATGTGTTCAGATCACTAAACAAGTAGAACCGAACACTGTACAACATGTCAGGGGATACCTTTGTTCTATGAAAATTAGATTGAATCATAACCAGACTAGAACCGAACACTGTACTCGATACAACATGTTAGGGGATACCTTTGTTCTAAGAAGATCAGATTGAAACATAACAAGACTAGAATTGAACACTGCACTCGATGTCGTTAACCTTAACATGTGATCAGAACATTGATTGATGTGTTCAGATCACTAAACAAGTAGAACCGAACACTGTACAACATGTTACGGGATACCTTTATTCTAAGAAAATTAGATTGAAACATAACAAGACTAGAATCGAACACTGCACTCGATTTAGTTAACCTTAATATGTGATCCGATACAACATGTTAGGGGATACTTTTGTTCTAAGAAATTTAGATTGAAACATAGCAAGACTAGAATCGAACACTGTAAGAACATTGTTTGATGTGTTCAGAGCAAAAGTACAACTTCAATGATTTACCTAGTGTAAAAATCAAAAACACACACTGTGCACATATCGCATAGCTATCTCGCCTATCACTTGCCTAGTATGAAAATCAAAAACACACTGTGCACATATCGCATAGCTAACTCGGCAACACTTCAAATGATTTGCTTAGTACGAAAATAAAAATATCTATACCGCGTAGCTAACTCGTTCATCGCACTGCTAAGACGCTTAGTAATTGCAAATACACTGATATATGTCATACGAAAAACAAGAAAGCACACTGCGTAGCCAACTCGCTCGGTCACTCGCTTAGTAATTGCAACACGACTAGAACACTGATACACGTTACTCTTTTTTTCTCGAAACACACACACACACACACACACACACACACACACACACACACACACACACACACACACACGTATAAGAATGTTGCGAGGTACTACATACTTACATGTTTTTTTTAAATAGGGGGATGAAAGTTATAAATTATATGTACACATGTTGTCTCCTCCAAGTTGTAAGACGAAATAGACGCAGTACTGCGAGTTTCCGCTATAGTTGGCGAACGGAAGTAGCATGGTATCTCAGCAAAAAAATACGCGTGAGCTTCCATACACGCAAGTCAGGCACAATGATGGATACCGCGATTCAAATCCTGGCAACTTATGCCGTCAGGAAGGGCATAGAGCTAGATCATGTTATGACGATCGCGCGGGTCCCTCGCCTAGCATTTGCTATTTTTTACGGCTTCCGACAGTAGGAGTTCGAACCCGCTATCTCCCGAAGTAGCCAGAATGATTGCGGGTACAAGAGTGTTGAGGGTGATTCATTTGTCGGATGGAGGTGATAAGCATTGTGCAGGCTTCTTCGGTAGGAGTAGGCTATGTGCCGGTACAAGGACATCTAGTTATAAAATCTGCTACAACTGATTTATCGCGTATACTGCGATTTAAAATCCTAGTCCTTTAACGTCAGGAAGGGTAACCGGTCGTAAAACTATGGTGTATGATCTAAGAGGCGGGGTGTGCAAAAGGCCAGCATTTAGTAAGGGCTGTTGATGGGGACGTTAAACCTTGCGCAGACTACTTCGAAAATGGTTATAAGTATAAGATGTTGAGGGTGATTCATCTGTCGGATGGAGGTGATAAGCCTTGTGCAGGCTTCTTCGGTAGGAGTAGGCTATGTGCCGGTACCAGGACATCTAGTTATAAAACCCGCTACAACTGAATTATCGCGTATACTGCGATTTAAAATCCTAGTCCTTTATCGTCAGGAAGGACAACCGACCGTAAAACAATAGTGTATGATGTAAGAGGCTAGATACTAATAGCTTGTGCGTCAAGAAGGGCAAGTAGCTATTAAACAATAGTTTGTGGTGTGGGACACAATTTAAAATCTTGTTTCCCTCATCAAAATTAACACCAGGCTGTAAAATTAATTCTTGTGATTTAAAATCTTAGTTCTCGCGTTAGGAAGGGTATCTAGCAGTAAGACAGATTATCGCGAGTTAAAATCTTAGACCTCGCGTCAAGGAGTGTAAATAGCCGTAAAACTATGGTGTATGATGTAAGAGGCTAGATATTGTAATTTAAAATCTTATTTCTTGCATCTCGAAGGGTAACTAGTTTTAAAACAAATTCTCGCGATTTAAAATCTTAGTTTTGCGTCAGGAAGGGCATCCGGCCGTAAAACAATAGTTCGTGATACAGCTATTTAAAATCTTAGTTCCTGAACCAAGAAGAGCATCTAGCTGTAAAAACCCGATTCTAGTGTTAGAAAGGGCAACTAGTTGTGAAACAGATTCTTATTCCCAGTTCTATGACGTCAGGAAGGGCAACCGGTCGAAAACAGTAGTGTATGATGTAAGAGGCTAGATACTGCTAGTTTTGTGTCAGGAAGGGCAACCAGTCTTAAACAGATTCTTGTGAAGTGTAACACTAGATACTGCGATTTAAAATCTAAGAAGTGCATCTAGCTGTAAAACGCCGATTCTCGTGTTAAAAAGAGCATCTAGTTGTAAAACAGATTCTTAATCCCAGTTCTTTGACGTCAGGAAGGGCAACCGACCGTAAAACAATAGTGTATGATGTAAGAGGCTAGATACTAATAGGTTATGCGCCAAGAAGGGCATGTAGCTATTAAACAATAGTTTGTGGTGTGGGACACAATTTAAAATCTTGTTTCTCTCATCAAAAATAACACCCGGCTGTAAAATTACTTCTTGTGATTTAAAATCTTAGTTCTCGCGTTAGGAAGGGTATCTAGCAGTAAAACAGATTATCGCGAGTTAAAATCTTAGTTTTGCGTCAGGAAGGGCATCCGGCCTTAAAACATTAGATCATGATACAGCGATTTAAAATCTAAGAAGAGCATCTAGCTGTAAATCCCCGATTCTCGTTTTAGATAGGGCAACTAGTTGTAAAACTGATTCTTAATCCCAGTTCTTTTACGTCAGGAAGGGCAACCGGTCGAAAACAATAGTGTATGATGTAAGAGGCTAGATACTGCCAGTTTTGGGGCAGGAAGGGCAACCAGTCGTAAAACAGATTCTTATGATTTAAAATCTCGCGTCAGGAAGGGCAACCGGCCGTACTGTAAAACAATAGTGTATGATGTAAGAGGCTAGATACTGCTTTTTAAAATCTAAGAAGAGCATCTAGCTGTAAATCCCCGATTCTCGTGTTAGAAAGGGCAACTAGTTGTAAAACAGATTCTTAATCCCAGTTCTTTGACGTCAGGGCGGTCAACAGGTCGAAAACAATAGTGTATGATGTAAGAGGCTAGATACTGCCAGTTTTGCGTCAGGAAGAGCAACCAGTCGTAAAACAGATTCTTGTGATTTAAAATCTCGCGTCAGGAAGGGCAACCGGCCGTACTGTAAAACAATAGTGTATGATGTAAGAGGCTAGATACTGCTTTTTAAAATCTAAGAAGAGCATCTAGCTGTAAAACCCCGATTCTCGTGTTAAAAAGAGCAACTAGTTGTAAAACAGATACTTAATCCCAGTTCTTTGACGTCAGGAAGGGCAACCGACCGTAAAACAATAGTGTATGATGTAAGAGGCTAGATACTGCTAGTTTTGTGTCAGGAAGGGCAACCAGTCCTAAAACAGATTCTTGTGATTTAAAATTTCGCGTCAGGAAGGGCAACCGACCGTAAAACAACAGTGTATGATGTAAGAGGCTAGATACTGCTTTTTAAAATCCTAGGTATGATGTAAGAGGCTAGATACTAATAGTTTATGAGTCAAGAAGGGCATGTAGCTATTAAACAATAGTTTGTGGTGTGGGATACAATTTAAAATCTTGTTTCTCTCATTAAAAATAACACCCGGCTGTAAAATAAATTCTTGTGATTTAAAATCTTAGTTCTCGCTTTAGGAAGGGTATCTAGCAGTAAAACAGATTATCGCGAGTTAAAATCTTAGTTTTGCGTCAGGAAGGGCATCCGGCCGTAAAACAATAGTTCATGATACAGCGATTTAAAATCTAAGAAGAGCATCTAGCTGTAAATCCCCGACTCTCGTGTTAGAAAGGGCAACTAGTTGTAAAACAGATTCTTGATCCCAGTTCTTTGACGTCAGGAAGGGCAACCGGTCGAAAACAATAGTGTATGATGTAAGAGGCTAGATACTGCCAGTTTTGCGTCAGGAAGGGCAACCAGTCGTAAAACAGATTCTTGTGATTTAAAATCTCGCGTCAGGAAGGGCAACCGGCCATACCGTAAAACAATAGTGTATGATGTAAGAGGCTAGATACTGCTTTTTAAAATCTAAGAAGAGCATCTCGCTGTAAAACCGCGATTCTCGTGTTAAAAAGAGCAACTAGTTGTAAAACAAATACTTAATCCCAGTTCTTTGACGTCAGGAAGGGCAACCGAACGTAAAACAATAGTGTATGATGTAAGAGGCTAGATACTGCTAGTTTTGTGTCCGGAAGGACAACCAGTCGTAAAACAGATTCTTGTGATTTAAAATCTCGCGTCAGGAAGGGCAGCCGACCGTAAAACAACAGTGTATGGTGTAAGAGGCTAGATACTGCTTTTTAAAATCCTAGAAGGGCATACAGTTGTAAAACAGTTTCTTGTGATTTAAAATCTCGCGTCAGGAAGGGCAATCGGCTGTAAAACAGATTCTTGTGATTTGAACTCTTGCGTCAGGAGGGGGCACTCGGCTGTAAAACATATTTTTAATCCCAAGAAAATCGAACCCGAGACTGCCGGGTGAGAGGCAAGCACACTAAACCAAACTGTAAGCTATGGGTTACATTTTTTTTTGTTCCACAGTCTTTGAAGTTGTATCGGCGCAGTCAGTCAGTCAGAGCGGAGTGTAGAATGCATGTGTTGGCTGAAATTGTACACTCATCTTCCTTCTGTAGTAACCTTGAACGAGGACACTGCGTGCTGATAAGCCACTTGTAACTCAAAGAGCGTTTTCTTAGCCGCGTAGCATTTAGCTCGTGTAAGATCCTAACATAAAATATTATGATTGTACGGAGAGGTTAAAACCCAGTACCAGCACATAGCCCACTCCTATCGAAAGAGCCTGCACGGCGCCGGCATATAGGCTACTCCTGTTGAAGGAGCCTGCACAAGGTTTAACACCCCCCATCAACAGCCCTTACTTAATCCTGGCTTTTTGCACACCCTCGAAACTGCCTAAGAATGTGATATACTACCGTAGGGAGAGGGTAAAATCCGGTGCCAACACATAGCCCACTCCTACCGAAGAAGCCTGCACAAGGCTTAAAGCCTCCATCCGACAGATGAATCACCCTCAACAGCTTATACTCATAATCATTTTCGAAGTAGTCTGCGCAAGGTTTAACGCCCCCATCAACAGCCCTTACTTAATGCTGGCTTTTTGCACACCCCGCCTCTTAGATCATACACCATAGTTTTACGACCGGTTACCCTTCCTGACGTTAAAGGACTAGGATTTTAAATCGCAGTATACGCGATAAATCAGTTGTAGCGGGTTTTATAACTAGATGTCCTGGTACCGGCACATAGCCTACTCCTACCGAAGAAGCCTGCACAAGGCTTATCACCTCCATCCGACAAATGAATCACCCTCAACACTCTTGTACCCGCAATCATTCTGGCTACTTCGGGAGATAGCGGGTTCGAACTCCTACTGTCGGAAGCCGTAAAAAATAGCAAATGCTAGGCGAGGGACCTGCGCGATCGTCATAACATGATCTAGCTGGATGCCCTTCCTGACGGCATAAGTTGCCAGGATTTGAATCGCGGTATCCATCATTGTGTCTGACTTGTGTGTATGCAAGCTCACGCGTATTTTTTTTTTTGCTGAGATATCATGCTACTTCCGTTCGCCAGCTATAGCGGAAACTCGCAGTACTGCGTCTATTTCGTCTTACAACTTGGAGGAGACAACATGTGTACATATAATTTATAACTTTCATCCCCCTATTTAAAAAAAAAACATGTAAGTATGTAGTACCTCGCAACATTCTTATACGTGTGTGTGTGTGTGTGTGGGTGTGTTTCGAGAAAAAAAGAGTAACGTGTATCAGTGTTCTAGTCGTGTTGCAATTACTAAGCGAGTGACCGAGCGAGTTGGCTACGCAGTGTGCTTTCTTGATTTTCGTATGACATATATCAGTGTATTTGCAATTACTAAGCGTCTTAGCAGTGCGATGAACGAGTTAGCTACGCGGTATAGATATTTTTATTTTCGTACTAAGCAAATCATTTGAAGTGTTGCCGAGTTAGCTATGCGATATGTGCACAGTGTGTTTTTGATTTTCATACTAGGCAAGTGATAGGCGAGATAGCTATGCGATATGTGCACAGTGTGTTTTTTTGATTTTTACACTAGGTAAATCATTGAAGTTGTACTTTTGCTCTGAACACATCAAACAATGTTCTTACAGTGTTCGATTCTAGTCTTGCTATGTTTCAATCTAATTTTCTTAGAACAAAGGTATCCCCTAACATGTTGTATCGGATCACATATTAAGGTTAACGACATCGAGTGCAGTGTTCGATTCTAGTCTTGTTATGTTTCAATCTAATTTTCTTAGAACAAAGGTATCCCCTAACATGTTGTACAGTGTTCGGTTCTACTTGTTTAGTGATCTGAACACATCAATCAATGTTCTGATCACATGTTAAGGTTAACGACATCGAGTGCAGTGTTCATTTCTAGTCTTGTTATGTTTCAATCTGATCTTCTTAGAACAAAGGTATCCCCTAACATGTTGTATCGAGTACAGTGTTCGGTTCTAGTCTGGTTATGTTTCAATCTAATTTTTTTAGAACAAAGGTATCCCCTGACATGTTGTACAGTGTTCGGTTCTAATTGTTTAGTGATCTGAACACATCGATCAATGTTCTGATCACATGTTAAGGTTAACGACATCGAGTGTAGTGTTCGATTCTAGTTTTGTTATGTTTCAATCTAATTTTCTTAGAACAAAGGTATCCCCTAACATGTTGTACAGTGTTCGGTTCTACTTGTTTAGTGATCTGAACACAACAATCAATGTTCTGATCACATGTTAAGGTTAACGACATCGAGTGCAGTGTTCAATTCTAGTCATGTTATGTTTCAATCTGATCTTCTTAGAACAAAGGTATCCCCTAACATGTTGTATTAAGTACAGCGTTCGATTCTACTTATGTAGTGTTCTGAACACACCAGACAATGTTTTAATCACATGTTGAAGTTAACGACATCGAGTGCAGTGTTCGATTCAAGTCTTGTTATGTTTCTTTTGTAATCCGCAAGTCTAAACATGCATATCGCTGCACACTCTTGCCTTCGCGATTCGTGTTCGATAAAGTTCTGCCTTGACAGATGAGGAGGAGGAGAAGGAGGAGGCGGGGGTGGTAGGGGAGGAGGAGGAGGAGGAAGAGCAGGAGGTAGAGGAGGTGTCGTATATTCTCCTTCAAGATAGTAGATGAGAGGTTAGGTTAGCGAATGCACTAATGTTTAATGATGATAGCTAACGGAATTTCAAATTATCCGTCACCACAATTCAAAGGGATAGCAGCACGGTGCTCTGTTGATTAAAGATGGCATCTAGATAGAATTTCAAATTGCCGTCACCACATGTTAAATGAATGTAGCTAGAGATAGCAGCACGATGCTCTGTTGAATAAAGATGGCGGATGATAGCTAACGGAAGTTTTTTTTCAAATTATCCGCCACATGTTAAATGTATGTAGCTAAAGATAGCAGTACGATGCTTTGTTGATTAAAGATGACGGATGACAAGAAACAGAACTTTTCAAATTGCCCGCTACTACAGAGAGCAGCACGGCGCTCTGTGGATTAAAGATGGCGGATGACAGCTGACGAAATTACCCGCATGATAGCAGCACAGTGCTCTATTGATTAAAGATGGCGGATGACAGCTGTCAAAAAAGCACGTGGCTTTGTTTCCAAACAAGAGCACGTGGAATTTGCCGCCACCACATTTCAAAGGTATCTAGCTAAAGATGGCAGCACAGTGCTCTCTTGATTAAAGATGGCGGATGACAGCTGTCAAAAAGCATGTGAGTTTGTAAAGCACGTGGAATTTGCCACCGGCATAAAGAGGGCAGCACGGTGCTCTCTGGATTAAAGATGGCGTTTGACAGCTGTCAGAAAAGCACATGGGTTTGTTTCCAAACAAGAGCGTGTAGAATTTACCACCACCACATAGAGGGCAGCACGGTGCTCTCTGGATTAAAGATGGCGGATGATAGCTGACAAAAAAGCGCATAGGTTTGTTTCCAAACAGGAGCATAAAGAATTTTTCAAATTGCCGCCACTACATTTCAAAGGTATCTAGCTAAAGAGTGCAGCACTGAGGTTTGCGATGCAAGATGGCGGATGACAGCTGTGACGTACCACATTTCAAAGGTAAGTAGCTAAATAGGGGAGCACGGTGCTCTCTGGATTAAAGATGGCGGATGACAGCTGTCAAAAAAGCACGTTGCTTTGTTTCCAAACAAGAGCATAAAGAATTTCTCAAATTACCGCCACTACATTTCAAAGGTATCTAGCTAAAGAGTGCAGCACTGAGGTTTGCGATGCAAGATGGCGGATGACAGCTGTGACGTACCACATTTCAAAGGTAAGTAGCTAAAGAGGGGAGCACGGTGCTCTCTGGATAAGAGATGGCGGATGACAGCTGTCAAAAAAGCACGTGGCTTTGTTTCCAAACAAGAGCATAAAGAATTTCTCAAATTACCGCCACTACATTTCAAAGGTATCTAGCTAAAGAGTGCAGCACTGAGGTTTGCGATGCAAGATGGCGGATGACAGCTGTGACGTATAACATTTCAAAGGTAAGTAGCTAAAGAGGGCAGCACTGTGCTCTCTGGATTAAAGATGGCGGATGGCAGCTGTCAAAAAAGCACGTGGCTTTGTTTCCAAACAAGAGCATAAAGAATTTTTCAAATCGCCACCACTACATTTCAAAGGTATCTAGCTAAATAGTGCAGCACTGAGGTTTCGGATGGAGGATGGCGGATGACAGCTGTGACGTACCACATTTCAAAGGTAAGTAGCTAAAGAGGGCAGCACTGTGCTCTATGGATTAAAGATGGCGGATGACAGCTGTTCGTGGATTTGTTTATCTCACGCTAGTGAGGTTAAGTTGGTAGCACTAAGGTTTAGACCCGCCAAGATGGCAGCGCTGCGGATGACAGGTGACGAATTTGCAGCTACTGCGATAAAGAGGGCAGCACGGTGCTCTGTAGTTTAAAGATGGCGGATGACAGCTGTCAAAAAAGCACATGGCTTTGTTTACCACGCGCTAGTTAGGTTAAGTTGGTACTACTGAGGTTTAGGCCTGTCAAGATGGCAGTACTGAGGTTAGCGATGCGTTGTTGTCGATGATAGCTGTCAAAAAGCACGTGGCTTTGTTTACAAATTCAAATTTCCCGCGGGTGGTGGAGGAGACCTCTGGGAGGCCTCTGGCTGTGGTGGTGGTGGAGGAGGCCTCTGGGAGGCCTCTGGCTGTGGTGGTGTTGGAGGAGGCCTCTGGGTGCCGGTGGGGGTGGTGGCCGCAGAACCTGCCTATTATACTACTCATGTCTATTCAAGACTTTATCACCATTAAATTAAATAATTATTATTTCCACGAAAGTACTTCTAAACTGCTCTGAATAATATGTGGCATTAATCAATTCACGTTATCTGAAGCCTCAAAAGTGAAATTAACAATGTTTACAAATGTTGGGTACCTTGCATATACGATTGAAGTATTACGCACTTATTCATTTTTGCCTCATACCTCAATGTAATTTTCACGTAAATTAAAAAAACTTATTAAATGTTTTAACCATCTCAAAACAAATCATCATAAACAACGCTGGAAATAACCTGGGCCTAACATGTAGAACACATGGCCAGGTCAGAACCACATTTCAATGAATCACAGAAAAATGTCATTAACTACTACACTCACTCCACAATCACACAAATGAAACAGATTATTATTTACATATATTGCAATCGGATTCTGGAATCAGATTATTAAATTCTGATTTTTATTCTCTTACTCATGGAATTCTAAGATGACAGTATCAGGTAAATATCACTCACGACCCTCACAGAAATGTGATTTAATATGATCAATCACTTAATCAGAAATAACAGAGTTCGCACAACGTTGATCATCAAGAATATCAGCGGTTCAATATTCAGAAGAATTGTCGACTACTACCCGCACATAAATATAGGTTAAACATTAACACCATCGGACCTGTGGTTCATGAGGCACGATAAAATTATTATTACTTTTAAATCTTACTCACATCATTCAACACGTGCTCCAAATTTGCAGAAGACATGGTTCATTAGACACATACTTCCCAAATAAAGTACATAATTAATCGCTCAGGATTCTGCCGTATTCCAGGCTCATATTCCACTTAACAGAGCACACATCAAACATTACACAATAAGAACAAGTAATATTTATAATTCATGATCATTAACTTTTAGATTAACCCGATCTACGATTTTATTATTATTATTAGTGCTGGATATCGGTTTCACAAAATCTGAATTCGAAACTGAATCTGATGACACTAACCCGCATAAAATCCAATGAAAATAAGTGAGATGAAATTTACTCTGAAATTCAACATGTTAAATATGACGTAATTTTGTCCCACACGAGTTCAAACATTTGAAAATACTCTCAAAAACAATCATCTTTATCGGTGAGGTCTATGATATTAAATAGCACTTTAAGCTGTCGGAAGGACATTCAGAATCACTAATAGAGTCCAACAAATCATACACTCACAACGTAAAACACTACCATTACCCATAGGAAAAAAGAATGGAATATTGTCAAAATTTTCCAACCTAATAGAAATACTACCATTAATGAGTAAGTAAGTATTATTTCTACAAAGATGAACAGAAAAATCATTATAAAATGGTACTTAAATTTCTGATGAAAGTGGATCTCTCCGTCGGTTGGCAATCTGCTTCAAGTCGCTATCTCCCCATCTTAGATAATGCCTATATCTTAGTTCTTCATGTTGACAGCAAAGTTGATATCCATAATCCTGTAGATTGCTTCTTCGAACGATGGGTGAAGCATCCTAGTGAAGATTATCGAACACGTAGAGGTCCTCTTCACTCTTGATTTGATAAGAGCTGAAACTGAACATAAGACAGTGTTCTCACACACAACCACGTGGAATTTATCGAAGAACAGTACGTAACTTAGTTTTCGAAAATCTGCTTCACTCGACGACTGCCAGAAGATAAGAGACAAGGGAGTGTTTATTCCTAAAACACAGGCATTTAAGCATTTACACCGGGTGGGTATGTCTCTATGTGGTCTCGTAATTGGACATCGTACTTTCACCTGATAGGTTCTCATAATTCTAGATATTACTCTCTCCAGAATATTCCACACGCGCTGCTAATTAGAGCGGCCTTGAAAGATTCCCAGTTGGTCACATGATTCAGCTGTCCGGTCGATTGTAAAATCAATGCTGTGCTCCCTGCCTGTCCAAACCTGTTCTCTATAAGGAGACACGACTGTGTTGCCATAAACTTGTAATATGTCACCCTTAATGAAAGAATGATAACATCCCATTCCACATACAATACGATGGTCATTGTAGGCCAGATTTGAAGGGGACATCATCTCCCTTGGTTGGAAATGATTTAGTTGGCAGATGAAATCATAAACACTCAATTTCAACATAAGAGTGTTCCCTGAAAATTTAGAATTCACACGATTCCTCTCCTGTATCAGACGATCTTGTTCCGCACGTAGCCTGGTATTGTCAACTTGAATAACAACACATAGTAAACGGAGTTTTCGTACTAAGGTGGCCTGTAGATCTTGACATTCCTTGCATGTTTCTCCTGACATATCCACTCTCGTTGCTACCTGATGGTGAGTTTGATCCTCATTTTCTTCCCTCGATGAATCTTCTTCTTCGGAGATGACGTTAACTTGAACAGCTGTTTCGTGTCTTGGAAGATAATGACATTAAAATTACCGGCGTTATGAATGCCTTCATAAGTTTTACCAAACTTTGAATTTTGTATGCGTTATTTCCATAGACTTTGATAATTTCATATGGTCCAACGAAAAGTGGTGCAAATTTTGGGTAGAACTTGCTGGTAGGTTCAGATACAGCCGGTTTCTTAAGTAAGACGTAATCATGTAATCTCAATTATAGAAATTTCTTATACTTTTACTCTTTTTTGCTGCCTCTCAGAGTTCCCCTGGAGTGTCTTAGCAGCCTGCTGGATATTCTCACTCAAGGTGCGTTTATGTGTACCTGGACATTGAATAATATTGTCCCATGGTCTTACACGATATCTGTCAATGTGGTGGACAGAATGAATTTGAGACGTGGCTTCATGAATGGTATTATTTAGGCATTCCATCATCTATCCAAATCCAGTGTGTCCCGCCACAAAATATACGATAAAATTTAGCCAATTCTTGCATGACACTCTCAGCTAGGTTACTGGACGTGCGTCGTACCTAATTTAGGACATTTTTGATCTCTAACTGAACCATGGCCTGCTGAAATTGGACAGAAGCAAACTGAGATACATGGTCTGTTAACAAGGCTTTAGGCTTACCCCTATGAGGAATAATATAACGAGTAATGCTCAGGAGTACAGATTTGGAGTTCGCCTTTAGGATGGGGCACAGGGTGAAATATTTTGAGAACACGTCAATCGTAACAATGATGTGACGGTTACCCCTTTTAGACGTCAGAATTGAGCCGAATAAATCCATGGCATATAATTGTTTACGGCCTGAAGGTGTTATTGGAATGGGGTTCTGTTGTAACAAATGAGAGCTTGGTTTTACTCTATGGCAGATATCACAAGTTCTAACTACATTTCTGACCAGAATTCTAAGTCTTCCTACGTGAAGTTTCCTTGAATAGTGGCTATGGTTTTGTCCATATCGCCATGACGTGTAATTCTCTGAGCACGCTAAATAAGTAGTTCCTGTAATTTTATTGGAGCGTCAGCTCTTAATTTAGATTTGGCAGAATCTACAAATTTAAATAGAATATTATCTAAATACTGGTACTTTTGAGCTTGTCTTTTAATTTTCCGGTATCCAGGTTCTCCAGGTTTGAGTTTACCTTCAAGAAAGTTTATTATAGGTCTCAACTTTGGATCTCGCCTCTGAGCTTGCCTGATATAACTAAGCTTACGCAGAAATTCATGATGTTCTTGAATTAATTCAATTTGGTTGACATCCAGTCTTGGCGTTGGGATTGGGGCTTAAACAATCGGCTAATACGTTGTTTTTCCCGGAACTGTGTTCTAATTGAAGATAAAACTGCTGTACGAACAGAGTCCATCGGAATACACGTTCTGAAGCCATAGTAGTCTTCATCATAAATGTCAGAACTCGATTGTCTGTCATAACAATTACAAGAAACCCATAAATTAGCTTCTGCCAATACTTCAATGCATATACAATGGATAACATCTCCACTTCAATGACAGAGTAGTGCCTCTCACTTTTACGGAGTTTACGACTGACAAATGCTAAATAAGTTTTCTTCTCAGGGTTCTCAGCCTCCTCTTGAAATAAGACAGCTCCGATGGCAATGCCAGATGCATCCGTTTGAACAATAAACGGCTTCTCGAAATCAGGACACCCTAGTTTAATGTTATTAAGGAGCATTTCATTGCTCTTAAAACTGCCTGGTCACACTCAGCATTCCAGTGCCAACGATTTCCTTTCTTCAATAATTCCTGAAGTGGCGCAACTTTTGGATATACTGTGGACAATGATTCGAAAAGAACTGACTCATACTTAGAAATTGCCGTACCTGTTTTACACGAATAGGTTTTGGAAACTTGCTGATGACTTCAATTTTGAGTGGGTTAGGCTTTATTGCAGTACCATCAATGACATGTCCCAGAAATAACATTTCAAGTTTACAGAAGTGAGATTTCGCCAAGTTAACATGACATCCGGCTCGTGAAAGATTACCAAGTATTGTTCGTAATCAGGTGTAACAGGTCATCAATATACCTAGTAGTGAAGCTCTTTACCTCTTCTGTCAGACATCTCTCAAGTGCACGAATAAGCGCTGCACCAGCATTACGCAAACCGAATATAATCTGCAGAAAATATACGTCTTCTGGTCGTACATAAATCCTGTAAACAGTCTGGATTTCTCTTCAAGCAGTATGTGATAGTATGAAGATGTGAAATCTGCCGGTGAGAAGAATTTCATCCCTCTAAACTTTCGAATTATGTCCTTTATAGTGGGAGCCTGATCACTCTCTGGAATAAGCTTTTCAGTGACGGCACGTGCGTCCAAACATACTCGTAGGGAACCATCGGGCTTGGTTACCACGACCAATGAATTAATGAATGGAGTACTGGCTTTCATGATAATGCTATCCCGTTCCATTTCTTCAATAAGTTTCCCAACTATGGAAATAAATTTTTCTGGGATAGAGTATGGCTTTTTCTTAAAAGGTTGCCAGTCTGTTACTAAAAGTGAGTATCCTGCCTGGTTTAGCATAAAAAAGAATATTATATTTTAACAGTAAATTTCGGAGTTGGATCTGTTCCTGTTCTGACCCTGAAGTTTGTTTGACCTTGGTGTGTATGAGGTCAAATGGATGTGCATTTGTTTCGCCCTGTTCTAATATATTATCCATGGCCTGCTGAATATCTTCTATGGCCTCATAGTCTCCGGGTTCCCACGGTGATAGGGCGCCTTCCATGTGGAAAGAGCATGGGTCATTTGCACCTGAAATGTTAAATAATTCTACTTCAGATATGTCAGCTTTTCTAAACTGAATTCGGTTGGAATTCATGTCAATGGGCGCCTGGTATAACGACAGGAAACCAGACCCAAGGATTATATTGAATTTTGTATGTGACATGACTAGAAACACATGGGAAAATTGAGTATTTCCTATCTCTACGTCAAGAAGCGTCTGCTGTTTACATGAGACAGTCTTATCTGGAATGACTCCCTTAATATTTACATGTGACACAGGAATTATTGGTATGTTATGTCGGTCTATAAGGTAATTTAAGTATGTGGTAGAGATCACACTGATAGTTGACCCTGTGTCTAGTAAACATTTAACATTCAAATTACAGATCCGGGCCGAAATTATAGGTAATGTGTTGGAAGATTTTTATTTAAATTTTGATTTTCCGCCAAAAGGTCTTCAGACTTAGTCATCCACGAGTCTATTTGTACTATTGTCCGCTCCTGATTTTCATGGCTGGTTAACATTCCAGAATTACGGCTATCTCTTATTGATTCATGCAAGGATTTTTAATAGCACATTGGTTGTGCTCATTACTGCTGTGGATTCTTCTCCTCTCGCGCTGTTTCGCCTCCTGGTTTTGCAGACTCTCTGCTCCTACAATATCGGGGTTGGCGTCTTGCTCATGGATTGCGCGTTTCCATTTATCCTTTTCCTGCACAGGCTTCTGTAATTCCTTAAGGTATTTTTCTCTCTCTTCTTGACGCCAATCCCTTTTCTCCCCTGGTTGGCGAAAGTTTGTATCTCTCCTCCATCCTCTTCGATTATTATCATATGCCTTCTCCTGTTATTCCTGTGAGAATATTCCCAATTTCGTCTGTTTCTAAACCTGGCTTTAGGAGAACGGTCACGCGATGTACTTCTTCCTTCTGGATTCTTCTTCCATGTTCTTCCCTGATTGTTTGGGATTCTTTCTTCTTGTCCTGACGTTGTGATTTGAAAGACCTGTTGCTCAAGACCTCTACTGAGTCTGGTTAGTTCTTCAGATGTCACATCTAACTGCCTAAGTATCGCCTCGGCTTGTATGGCAGTTTGTACGTTTGATGCAATCATGATTCTCTGAATCTCAGCTGGCAATTATCTGATAATAACGTTTACCAGTTCTGGCTCAGATGGAGGTGCATCTAATTCTCGGAGCTTCCTGAGTTGACTTGAAAAATCTGAAAATCGCGTTGGAGTCGATGAAGCATACTTCCGTGCGTACAATTCGGTTTTAAGGTTATTCTGAATATCGGAATTCCAGTACCTTTCGGGGCATGCCCGTTTGAAACCCTCAAAATCACCAAAAGAAAGTTTGAACGCTGTAAACCACGCATGTACAGAATTTTCCAAGTAGCGTTCAGTTACGCGTAATTGGCGTTCCGGTGGAATCTTAGCGTCTCGGAAATAATCCTGTAATTCGCTGATAAAGCTTTTAGTAGTGATTCATTTAACATTGTTACATTTTTTAAGCTTACTACAGTGTTTAGTGACAACGGACTTAACATCGGCAGTCTAGATAAATACGTAAGCTTTTCATTATATTAATAATTGTATATATTTTATTTTTGTCATTACTGTTTCATGTTATTACTAATCTCTCTATCATTGACAAGTTCACGCTACGTAAACAATACTGTACATATATAAGCTTGTTTTTAAGTGATTTGATAGAATCTGAGGATGTTCTTGTAGAACGAAACATGTCATTCTTTGTATGTTAGTGTGTGTTTTACAGATATGTGTATAGTGTTTTCATTTACATTGCATTTGCTGTGTGTTTGACAGACTGAAAAGCCTTTGTTACACATATCATAGAAATAGTCTAGTCGCTCAGTGTTAGTAGCTTGGGCTACTCTAATTTCTGTGATAATTCCTTTTCTACCTGATTTACTGTTTCATTAATCCCAGTGAATTTCCCTGCCCACGCGAATTTTGTAGCCGCGAGGTCTGCAATGTTATCTCCTATTTTCTCTTCGATGTTTTGGAAATTCTTCTCGACCTCGTCCTTGTACTTGTCGAGACCTTTCAAAATATCTTGCTGTAAATATGTCAATCTCTCGCTAAATTCATTTGACATGGCCGACATCGATTTAGTAATGCTTCCCTATATTTCGCCTTTTAGATCGAAAATTTGTTGTTTAACTAACACTAGTTCATTCAGAACAGAAGCGAGTTTCCCGTTAAATAGTTTAACGTCAGCATGGAGTTTCCCTATGCTTTCATAAGTTCGTGTTTGCACTTTTTCAAGGGTATTTTTAAGTTCTTGTATCACACTAGCCTGATTGTCACTTATGTTTTCTCTAAACTAGCCTGATTTTCACTAAGAGTATCGTTAACGTCTTGTTTCAGCTTAGCCTGATTATCACTAATTTCGTGCTTCAATTTAGCCTGATTTTCACCAAGAGTATCGGTATGTCTTGTTTCAGCTTAGCCTGATTATCACTCATTTTTTTCTCCAAATTAGCCTGATTCTCACTTACTTCCTGTTGCAAAATGGCTTGTAGGCTCGCCATACCCTCCAGATTCCTGCGGTCCATATTCGCTAAGAAACGCTGCAGGTCTTCCATATTCAACTGTTTATAACTTATGCGGCGGTTCTAACAATGAGGGAGGTATCGAGCGGAATGCAGATTTTCGGAGATCCAGTTTATCAGAAACGTATGGGCAAAGTTTTCAACCTTAGGAGAAGACTAAATTTACTGCAGTGATTAATTATCTATCTAAATTAAATTGAAGCGCAATATATGGCCTACAAGTGAAAATTCCCTACTCCTCATCAAGATTTTATTTCTAATCAATAACAATACACCCCTACTCTAACCTTAACACATGTGCTATGTTAGCCACAAAAAATCCGGCAAATAAATGTCATGAAAACAACCTTTAAAAATTAAATTGTCGCCACATCTTGTCCATGTCAAAACACTGGACACTACAAGATGGAGTCCTTGTTGATACGCTGAATTAACAGCTAGCAATTAGCCCTTAATTCGAGCTGTCGGGCTAAACAAATGAGAAATCAAGCCAAGCCCCACGAACTGGGAAAGCCATACTTAACTCTTCCCCCTTTATTCCAGGTCGGCTCAGCCGGAGAGCGAAAGTCCCAGTCGTGGACAGATCGCTGTCGGGCCTTGCTTGTTTTAAAGGGCAGGTAAGATACAAGGACTGACGACAGTAAAAACCATTTAAAACAACATGTTTGACATTTATTAAAATAGCACTCAAAAGCACAAATTTAACAAAATTAATAAATAAATCTTGATAGATTTTGTTCAAAATTCTTCCCCACAAGTCATTTTACACCATCATTATCCACTGATACCGAAGCTTGAAATTAACTGAAATATACAATAAATATCCATTAGCCCACATTTGCCTTGAATAAAGAAATAAAGTTATGCTGGGAGAACCTCCTATTAATAATGGTTGAATTATTAACAAATTACAAGGAAATTAAATAGCAATTGGATTTCCATGGCTCGTAAATTATCCTATGCCATCCTAGGCTATACTAGACTGTCCTAAGCTGTCGAATATTATCGTATGCTATCGTGATAGCGTCTACATTCACAAAAAGAAAGTTTACATTTCATGAAGAAATTAATTAATTGTGGCGTCATTAACCTTCAAAAATACCATCAGAAATATTATAACATTGTCGTCCTTCTCATGCACACGTTCCATTAACAGTACTACTTTTATCTAGCGTGAGTTCCATTGGACTATGCTTTTGAAATACTTTAATTAAATAAATTTACTGAAGCATGTCTAAGTATCTCTAGGCCTAGGGTAGAGAAAGTGAAATCTGTCTGCAAACGAATAAGGGTAGAAAATCTCCAGGACGAGGAAATTAGACAGAAGTACATGGATATGATTAGTGAGAAGTTTCAAACAGTAGACAGTAAGCAGGTTCAGGATATAGAAAGTGAATGGGTGGCATACAGGGATGCTGTAGTAGAAACAGCAAGGGAATGCCTAGGAACGACTATGTGTAAAGATGAGAAAAGGCGAACATCATGGTGGAATGATGAAGTGAGGGCAGCTTGTAAACGTAAAAAGAAGGCTTATCAGAAATGGCTCCAAACAAGAGCCGAGGCAGACAGGGATTTGTACATAGATGAAAGAAACAGAGCGAAACAAATAGTTGTTGAATCCAAAAAGAAGTCGTGGGAAGAACCTTTCTGGACAGTAATAAAGAATCCTAGGAAGGGAGGAAAGAGAAGTAATGAACAGTGTTTTGAGTAGTTCAGGTGAACTCATAATAGATCCCAGAGAATCACTGGAGAGGTGGAGGGAATATTTTTAAACACCTTCTCAATGTCAAAGGAAATCATCCTGGTGGTGTTGCCAACAGCCAAGCTCATGGGGAGGAGGAAAATGATGTTGGTGAAATTATGCTTGAGGAAGTGGAAAGGATGGTAAATAAACTCCATTGCCATAAGGCAGCAGGTATATATGAAATTAGACCTGAAATGGTGAAGTATAGTGTGAAGGCAGGGATGAAATGGCTTCATAGGGTAGTAAAATTAGCATGGAGTGTTGGTAAGGTACCTTCAGATTGGACAAAAGCAGTAACTGCACCTATCTATAAGCAAGGGAACAGGAAGGATTGCAACAACTATCGAAGTATCTCATTCATTAGTATACCAGGCAAAGTATTCACTGGCATCTTGGAAGGGAGGGTGCGATCAGTCGCTGACAAGAAGTTGGATGAAAACCAGTGTGGTTTCAGACCCCAGAGAGGCTGTCAGGATCAGATTTTCAGTATGCGCCAGGTAATTGAAAAATGCTACGAGAGGAATAGGCAGTTGTGTTTAAGTTTCGTTGATCTATACTCATGCTCAGAAATTAAGGATAATGCTGATACATGGTGAAACAACGCTATGGTGGGTGGTTTGCGGTTTTAAATCACCTCGGTGTATGACCATGTGTTGCATTTGACCTGCGGTCGTCGCACGGTGGCGCTGGTAGCAGTCCAAATACGCAGAGGTGTGTTAGTGCATGTCGGAGTGCGGTGCAGCGAGTAATGGTGCAGATGTTTTCAGACGTGCTAGTGGTGACTGTGTGGTGCAAATGGCTCAACGAACACATATTGATGACGTTATGAGGGGTAGAATAATAGGGCGACTGGAGGCTGGTCAAACACAGCAGATCGTAGCACGGGACTTCCGTGTTCCACAAAGTGTGATCTCAAGATTATGGCAACGATTCCAGCGGACAGGAAACGTGTCCAGGCGCTACAGTACGGGACGTCCGCAGTGTACAACACCACAAGAAGACCGATATGTCACCATCAGTGGGCGCAGATGGCCACGGAGTACTGCAGGTAGCCTTGCTCGGGACCTTGCTACAGCCACTGGAACACTTATCTCCAGACACACAGTCTACAGACGACTGAACAGACATTATTTATTCGCCTGGAGACCTACAAGGTGCTATCCATTTACCCCTGTTCACAGGAGAGCCCGTAAAGCCTGCTGTCAAGAACACAGTACATGATCATTGGAACAGTGGTCCCAGGTTATGTTCACGGACGAGCCCAAGTATAGTCTGTACAGTGATTCTCGCCGGGTTCTCATCTGGCGTGAGCCAGGAACCAGATACCAACCCCGTGATATCCTTGAAAGGGACCTGTAAGGAGGTAGTGGTTTGATGGTGTGGGGTGGAATTTTGATTAGTGCACGTACAACCATGCATGTCTTTGACAGAGGAACTGTAACAGGTCAGGTGTACCCGGACGTCATCTTTCACCAGTATGTCTGCCTTTTCAGGGGTGCAGTGGGTCCCACCTTCCTCCTGATGAATGATAACGCACGGCCTCACCGAGCTGCCATCGTGGAGGAGTACCATGAAACGGAAGATATCCGACGAATGGAGTGGCCTGCCTGTTCTCCAGACATAAATCCCATCGAGGACGTCAGGGATGCTCTCGGTCGACGTATCGCTGCACGTCTTCAAACCCCTAGGAACTTCAGGAGCTCCGACAGGCACTGGTGCAAGAATGGGAGGCTATACCCCAGCAGCTGTTCGACCACCTGATCCAGAGTATGCCAACCCGTTGTGCGACCTGTGTACGTGTGTATGGTGACCATATCCCATATTGATATCGGGTTAAATGCGCAGGAAACAGTGGCGTTTTGTAGCACATTGGTTTTGGGACGGTTTTCTCAACTTATCACCAATACCGTAGACTTGCAGATATGATTCGTTTGTGTTCACTATGTGCCTACGCTATTAGCGCCCATTTTGTGTAGTGCCACGTTGTCTGGCACCAAAATATGTAATTATCCTTAATTTATGAGCATGAGTGTAGATAAAGCATATGACAGGGTATCGAGGGAAAACATGTTCGCCATACTGGGGGACGATGGAATTAAAGGTAGATTATTAAAATCAATCAAAGGCATTTATGCTGACAATTGGGCTTCAGTGAGAATCGATGGTAGAATGAGTTCTTGGTTCAGTGTACTTGCAGGGGTTAGACAAGGCTGTAATCTTTCACCTTTGCTGTTCGTAGTTTACATGGATCATCTGCTGAAAGGTATAAAATACCAGGGACGGATTCAGTTAGGTGGAAATGTAGTAAACAGTCTGGCCTACGCTGACGACTTGGTCTTAATGGCAGATTGTGCCGAAAGCCTGCAGTCTAATATCTTGGAACCTAAAAATAGGTGCAATGAGTTTGGTATGAAAATTAGCCTCTCGAAGACTAAATTGATGTCAGTAGGTAAGAAATCCAACAGAATTGAATGTCAGATTGATGATACAAAGCTAGAACAGGTCGATAATTTCAAGTATTTAGGTTGTGTGTTCTCCCAGGATGGTAATATGGTAAGTGAGATTGAATCAAGGTGTAGTGAAGCTAATGCAGTGAGCTCGCAGTTGCGATCAACAGTATTCTGTAAGAAGGAAGTCAGCTCCCAGACGAAACTATCTTTATATCGGTCTGTTTTCAGACCAACTTTGCTTTACGGGAACGAAAGCTGGGTGGACTCAGGATATCTTATTCATAAATTAGAAGTAACAGACATGAAAGTAGCAAGAATGATTGTTGGTACAAACAGGTGGGAACAATGGTAGGAGGACACTCAGAATGAGGAGATAAAGGCTAATTTAGAAATGAACTCGATGGATGAAGCTGAACGCATAAACCGGCTTCGGTGGTGGGGTCATGTGAGGCGAATGGAGGATGAAAGGTTACTTGGGAGAATAACGGACTCGGCTATGGAGGGTAAGAGAAGTGGAGGTAGACCATGATGACGGTGGTTAGACTCGGTTTCTAACGATTTAAAGATAAGAGGTATAGAACTAAATGAGGCCACAACACTAGTTGCAAATCGAGGATTGTGGCGACGTTTAGTAAATTCACAGAGGCGTGCAGACTGAACGCTGAAAGGCATAACAGTCTATAATGATAATGTATGTATGTATGTATGTATGTATGTATGTATGTATGTATGTATGTTCAAGACTTTATCACCATTAAATACATTAATAAGAATTGTTATTTCCACGAAACTGTATCTAAACTGCTCTGAATAATATGTGACAATCAATTTTCGCTATCTGACGCCTCAAGAATGAAGTTAGCAATGTTTACGAATGTTGGGTACCTTGCATATCCGATTGAAATATTACGCTTATTCAAATTTTGGCTGGTACCTTGATCTTACTTTTGCTTAAATTTTAAATAAAACTTCCTAAACGTTTTTTGCCGTCTCAGAATAAATCATCATAAAAAACGCTGGAAATAACCTGGGCCCAACACGTTAAACACGTGGCCAGGTCAGAACCACATTTCAATAAATCACAGAAAAATGTAATTAACTACTGCACTCACTCCACAATCACACAAATGATACACGATTATTATTTATATAAATTAAAATCGGATTCTGGAATTTGACTATTATATTCTGATTTTTGTTCTCTTACTCATGGAATTCTAAGATGACTGGTATTGGGTAAATATCACTCACGACCCTCACAGAAATGTGATTTAATATGGGCAATCACTTATTCAGAAGTAACAGAGTTCTCACAACGTTGATCATCAAGATTATCAGCGGTTCAATATTCAGAAGAATTGTCGACTACTACCCGCACATAAATATAGGTTAAACATTAACACCATCGGACCTGTGGTTCATGAGTCACGATAAAATTATATTACTTTTAAATCTTACTCACATCATTCAACACATGCTCCAAAATTTGCAGAAGACATGGTTCATTAGACACATACTTCCCAAATAAAGTACATAATTAATCGTTCAGGATTCTGCCGTATTCCAGGCTCATATTCCACTTAACAGAGCACACATCAAACATTACACAATAAGAACAAGTAATATTTATAATTCATGATCGTTAACTTTTAGATTAACCCGATCTACGATTTTATTATTATTATTAGTGCTGGATATCAGTTTCACAAAATCTGAATTCGACACTGAATCTGATGACACTAACCCGCATAAAATCCAATGAAAATAAGTGAGATGAAATTTACTCTGAAATTCAACATGTTAAATATGACCTAGTTTTGTCCCACACGAGTTCAAACATTTGAAAATACACTCAAAAAACAATCATCTTTATCGGCGAGGTCTATGATATTAAATAGCACTCTAAGCTGTCGGAAGGACATTCAGAATCACTAATAGAGTCCAACAAATCATACACTCACAACGTAACAACACTAACATTACCCATAGGAAAAAAGAATGGAATATTGTCAAAATTTTCCAACCTAATAGAAATACTACCATTAATGAATAAGTATTATTTCTACAAAGATGAACAGAACAATCATTATAAAATGGTAGTTAAATTTCTGATGAAAGTGGATCTCTCCGTCGGTTGGCAATCTGCTTCCAGTCGCTATCTCCCCATGTTAGATAATGCCTACATCTTAGTTCTTCATGTTGACAGCAAAGTTGATATCCATAATCCTGTAGATTGCTTCTTCGAACGATGGGTGAAACATCCTAGCGAAGATTATCGAACACGTAGAGGTCCTCTTCTCTCTTGATTGGATAAGAGCTGAAACTGACACAAAAAATTTTAGACTGTGTTCTCACACACAACCACATGGAATTTATCGAAGAACAGTACGTAACTTAGTTTTCGAAAATCTGCTTCCCTCGACGACTACCAGAAAGTGAGAGACAAGAGAGCGTTTATTCCTAAAACACAGTTATTTAATCATTTACGCCGGGTGGGTTTGTCTCTATGTCGTGTCGTAATTGGACATCGTACTTTCACCTGATAGGTTCTCATAATTCTAGATATTACTCTCTCCAGAATATTCCACACGCGCTGCTAATTAGAGCGGCCTTGAAAGTCTCCCAGTAGGTCACATGACTCAGCAGTCCGGTCGATTGAAAAATCAATACTGTACTTCCTGCCTGTCCAAACCAGTTCTCTATCAGAAGACACGACTGTGTTGGCATAAACTTCTATTATTTCACCCTTAATGAAAGAATGATAACATCCCATTTCCACATACAATAAAATGTTCATTTTAGGCCAAATTTGAAGGGGACAGTATTCATAGTAGTTCCCTTTATATTCTCGTTGATGTCCTAATAACCAATGTATTGTTCTTTCATTATTTCTATATTTCCAAATATTTAATTGTGTAGACTGTATATTGTGTTATTAATCTTTGATTTATTAATTATGAGACGATGTTGATGATTAAATTAAGTTTTCATATTTTTTGGTGTTGTTAAACTTCGTCCTTGTGGCGATCGAGAATGTCTGGAAAGTCTTTGAGTTTCCCAGTAAATATGCTCTATAAATTACTCCACCATGCGTTTCAGAGACTTTGCTCCATCGTCAGATCTCTTAATGAAACTTGTGACTGGTAACAGTTTTTGTTACTTAACAAAGAATTAAGTCAAAGTAACGCATAATCCCTTCCTTAAGACCTGGATGTAATTCCTTTATCAGTTCGCCAGCCGATTTCAGTCAATAATTGATTGCCTTAATTTGTTATATATAATAAACGTTTCGTCGGTGAAGGAGAAATATCGCGTATTTGATAATACTCGTCCTATCCAGTAGTTTCCGTAAGAATGGGCACAAATCACAGCCACGTATGGATGTGAAGTCCATCAGGACAATGTTCGTTGTGTTCCTTTTCCTATGCGTACGTGTAAAGGAAATTGAACCATAAATACAATATTCTATATGAGTGAGTAAACAATTTGCTCAAAGATACATTCCTACAGTACGGCACTGTAAAGTTCATTTCCCTTTACACACATGCATAGGAAAATGAACCCAACGAAAATTATTCTGATGGACTGCATGACCATATGTGGTTCGGAGGCGCGACTACTGTAGTCTTAAGGAAGTTAGTGGATAGCCAGAGCATTGCGACATACGAGATTTTGTCACTTCAACGACGATATGCATGTTTCATATGCTCCTTATTAGCTTATGTTAAGAGGATAGTTACTAATAAACCACTGAATAATAATGTAAGTAATTCACAAAAAAAATCTGTTTATAGTTCGATATCACTAAACTTACGAACAGTTTTTGACAACAATTTAGCACATTTATTACTCCACTTCAGTCAAACCAGAGTTATAGAATTACTTTTAGTAAACGATGTGCACTGCCAATTTAGTTCCTTCCTCCACCGACTGATTCATTTGTGACCAGTTCTGAACAACGTCATTACCTGATATTGTTTTACGAAGATTCCAGTTCGCCGTGATTAACAACGTCATTTGCTTGGTGCACGTAGCTGTCAAGTCGGTACTGTTGTTTTTACTTGTATTGATTGGGGGCAGGAGTGAGAAGTGAGTCATAGCTCATTTATATTAAAAACCAGACATGGTCCATATGTCCTTATTCACTTCTCTCCTATAATATTTTTAAGGAGTCTAAGAACACCACTCCAGTCCCACAAACGAGCGTAAATTTCGGGATAGAGCTGAGAATGAACTAGAACTAGAACTTCCTTTTACACCGGAATTTCTCAAATATTTTGACACTGAGCTTTCTATTGGTGGTAGAAAACGTTCCGGACTAGTGGAGGAATCGGCCTTTATAATCGAAGTATAATCAAACAACGAACAAAAACAAACCCGTGCAGCAAATGGCACCTGGTCCTCAGCCTCTCGTGTCGAAAAACTTCTCAGATTGTCTACAGGGACTGAATGAACCCCATTTTAGCCATAAATCCAGAATTAAAGTCCCTACACTGGCTGAAAATCAAATACGGGAACAAACTTCAAAATACAGTCTCTTTACCATTACACCACGCGGCCAATACTAGTAAATACACTTTCATTATTATTTTATTTTGCAATGAAAATGATACGGTTTGCTGCTAGATGCAGTTCATCAATTACAATATGGCTTCTGGGTACAGCACTTTACTAACCTCGCGTATAAGTGGCCGTTAGGATGTCCTAGTTTGAAAATTTTATATGCAAACAGAAAATTAGGGGTCCCAGTACAGATCCTTGTTGTACACCCACATCGGTCGTACGCCAATTCGAATATTCATTGCTACACGTTGCTGGTGGCCGTGAGATAGGATCTAATCCTCCGGAGCACACTCACGGGGAATTTTAAGCTCTATAATCCGGATATAATTATGCCTCGGTCTACAGTTTCTAAAGCTTTACTTAAGTCCAATAATGCCAAGATCGTCAGTTGTTTATTATGCATAGCTTGTCTTGTATCACCAGTCACCTGTGTTTGTGCAGTGCAAGTGCTGTGCCTTGGTCGAAGACACTGTTCTCATTTTTGAGTAAGGTAGATGATAATCTCCTTGTAAACTATGAATCTCTTGGAAGTAGACCTATGCGAAGGATTCTAATAGGCCGCTATTCATTATCGTCCTTTGCCAGTCATAGTTTCAGAAGCTGGTAAACTGCGGTTATTTTTTCATATTTCGTATTAATTCCCTGTTTCAGAGAGTAATAAATATGATCACCAATGCATAAGTTACGTGATGGAGTATTTTCATTAACATTTTGAGGCCTATTATTTACTACGCTCCTAGCCCGATCTGGCTCTGTACTAAACATACCCACTTACCGATCAGCTGGCAACAGCATGTCATTTTATTTTTTCAGTAAGCCGCACCTATAATAATAATAATAATAATGATAATAATAATAATAATAATAATAATAATAATAATAATAATAATAATTTACGTCCACTAACTATTTTCTATTTTTACTGTTTTTATAGATATCGGGATGCCGGAATTTTGTCCCACAGGATTTCTTTAACGTGCCAGTAAATCTTCCGACACGAGGCTGACGTATTTGAATACTTTCGAAAACGAACGTACTGAGCCGAGATAAAACCCACCATGTAGAGCTCAGAAGGCCAGCCCTCTACCGCCTGAGCTACTCAGCCGCACCTGGAATCCTTTACCTGATGAAAGTAGGAGGATGTGAAGTATATACTGTTTTAAGAAGCAATAAACGAAATGGATGTTACTAGGCACAGTGATTGTAAGTGCAATAGATGTATTTTTATAACTAACCGTGTAAATTAATATAACGGAGTCGGTCGTTTGGAAAAGGGCACATGCCACCTTTTTTCTCATATTCCTGTAGTTGAAATGTAGATGCGTTGATCCACGGGAGAAAAATTAGTGTTATCAACTAATTCTTTTGAAAGAAATATAGCTATAAAGGATAAAATACCTGTCCAGATTTCGGTGTAAAATGAATTTCAATATTGTTGTGCAGCACCAGGAGTTTTAACAGCGTCTAAGCTTTGCTCTGTCTAGACCGACTGGAAGTCGTCCCGCTTTACCGACACTACTCTACTTCCAAGCCTATAATTAGAAACTTACCATTAATATTTAAAAAGGTCAACAACATAATTAAATTGATACAGTATATTAGTGATGAAGATATCAATTTATACCATGACATAGTGAACAATTGGCCAACTACCAAGCAGGAAGAAGCATTTCCATCTTCTTATAGAGCAGCTATTAAAAGTTCTCGTTGTTTATTCTTAATGTGCAGTTAGTGACTATGATCTATTCATTATAATGGTTGTAAGGTTAGTTCTCACAGATGTAATACAAAATGTAGTGTAAAAATAATATCTTATAAAATGTAATAAACAGTCTTACGGATTTTGTTTATCAAAAAGATTTATGTGTATTGTTTGGGATCTTTTCGTAATTCTCTGGTTTTTAAATGCTCCAGGTTGACTGAAAACGGGCACTGTAATGATAAAATATAATTGAAAACAAAACATAAAAGACAAGGATAAAAAATGTGTGTCTAATTTCTAAGAAAATTCAGTTCACTTCAGAAACAAACCTTGATTTTATTGCCCTTTATGAATGGGATCTGAAATACATATTATGGGAGTAAAAGACCCTTTACCACCTACATGCATTGCCAGAATGTAGCTTTGATAGCTTAACTTATTCACAATTTATTCACTTTTTGTCTCTCCTGTAAAGTTTACTTTTGTGGACATGTGCCGTTTTCTAAATGACTGACTCACTTACAATCAACGCTATAGTTCTAAAATTCTGACAGGGTATTACAGAAGATATTTTATAATGTCAAAGAAGGAATCTATATTTTAATGCGTTAGTCTGAAAATATTAATTTTCTTACACATTAGTTTTCTACTGGACATATTTCCAGCTATTTATTAAAAATAAATCCAAGGTGGCTCTTTTCATGTGTGATCACACTTATCAATGGAACAAATTGTTGAATTGGTGTATGAGGCAATACTATGAATTTGCAGCCACATCTTCGTCTATTTCTCAGGCTTAAATCGGTCCACTGGTGAGTTATTTGTATGTATGAACATAATGCTGGAGTCGTAAGCGACAAACAGTGTTGACTTTAAATAAGTGATGGCTGAAAAATAATGTTTTTCATCAAGCTGAACCTTCGATATTGACGATTATGAGCGTAGCTGGAGAGTTAAAATTCACTGACAGAATGGCGAAATTAAAAAGGAAAGAAACCAGAGTAGAAGGTATAGGCTACACAAGAAATCAGAAGGCCTACTCTAATGAGTGGAGTTAAGCAAATGGTATACGCTGTATACCCGCGTACACCCTCTGCTACAGCCCTGGTTACAATATGTTAAGGGGGACCTAAACCTTTAAACATACGCAGTACAGTCATTAAGTTCTGAGACTTGACGTCTGGAGGATAGGCACCCGCACGACTCTGTATGTTGCACACGATGCCGCATTGCACGGCGTACACCTACACAGAACTACATCCACCCTCAAAATAGTCGCCGTTGGCCGTTAACCACTTAAACAGAACCACATCCACCCTCAAAATAGTCGCCGTTGGCTGTTATGCACGTTTGCCAACGTTGGTATAGCTCCTGGAAGCACCGCTGAAAGGAAACACCATGTTTCGTCTCCAGTTATTATCCGGCTGAGAATCGTCGGATCATCGTCAGCACTGCTGATGAGGTCACCACAAATCGTCATGCGATGATCATGTTGGTCTTGCGATAGCATTCATGGCACGCTGTGCTGGGTAACACGAGACATATTGATGTCATCCTTCAGAATTCTGTGGCATGTACCATGGTACGAGATCGTCTACCGATTGGAAGTGGATAGCACGCACCAACGTTGCAACTTCTTGTATCTTGCGTTCCGTTCGAACTGTCTGTGGCGAACCAGTACGCTCATCATCTTCCAAACTGTCCTGTCCTTGCACAAAACGTCGGTGCCACCTAAACACAACACTGCGACTCAATGCGTCCTCACCGTAAACCTGCTGCATTTCTTCAAACGTTTCGGTAGCGGTTTTACCTAATTTCTGGCAGATATTGATGTTTATCCGTTGCTCAAACTGTGACATGTCAAGGTCCGACGGGCGCATTTAAATCACCATCGCAACAACGACCGTACATCTGCTTCCAGTGCATGCACTCAACTGTCTCTTTCAGGGACGAAAGACTAACTGATAGTGATGGGTCGCGTGATGCAAAGCTCTCGATGTATTCTGAGCAAGCGATGCAGTACGTGCATCATAATGCTATCTCGATGTCGTATAGTGACGTCAGGCGCATGAGCTCTTTGTCTCGAGGCAGTGCTGGGAAACGTATCGAGAGCTCTCGATGCATTTCGAACAACTGATGCAGTCCATGACTCGTAATCCTATCTCAAAGTTTAAATCGGGACATCATGCGCATGCGATATGTTATCCCTCGACTATAGCCTACTTCGCCTGTTGATCAACTAATGACGTCTCCGGAAACCTTAATAAGTAGTTAGTGGGACGTAAAGCAAATAACATCATTATAACAACTAATGACGATACGCCAACTACTTTATAATCTGCTCGCGGTCAACTTACCTACCTGTATTCCTGCATTTTACGTAACCACTGTCCGCTTCCGTGGCGAAATGGTTAGCGTACTGGCGTTTAGTCCAAGGGTCTCTGGGTTCGGTTCTCGGCTAGGAAATATATTTTATCCTTCATTGATTAGTTCCTATGGTTCGGGGACTGGGTATGTGAAATAAATAGTAATGAAGAGTGTGATATATAACATTTTATTGAAGCGATGTCTTTTACGACGCATCGAGTTGTGTAATAATTTGAACAGAAAGTAAAATATACCGGTAATGGCATATACTGCTATATGTGGGCATGTATCCGAAGAGGGACTCGTTCTCGGGTTAAGTCTCCTTCTGGACTATCGATACTTTTATGTAAGTATGGTAACAAATAGATCGTTTCCTTGAAAAGGATCATTCAAGACCAGCCACAATATTATCAGACCTGAAGGCACATATACAGGATGAAGCCGAACTCCATCGACAAATTTTCGGAAATTGTTCAGGGAAACCTTCTGTGTATATTGGTATAAGGTACCCGTGGTCTCCGGTGGCTCGTTATAGAGTAGAACCGGTAATTAAATGATGATTTATTCGGTTTTATTACCGCAAACAAACTTATTTCTGTTAAAATACCTTGACAACAGAGAAAAGGCCAGCAATATTCAATAACCAAAACGTACAACCCAAAACCGAGAGAAGCAAAGCCTGTAATATGTAATAACCAGAACGTACAATACAAAACACAGAGTAGAGCGATAACCCTCTGTCGAAACACGTACATTTTTATCCCAGTGTGTTCAATATGTTCTGTCAGTGTACCTACTGTTTTAAAGGTAACAATTCCATGTCGTTGGCTTCCAGCACGTTAATGAACTCCTGCGGGACATAATTCCCACACCCAGGCGTCTGTCAAGAACTAGCATTTAGGACGGACGTAACACAAATAACATTATTATGAGTACTATTTTCAGTACAATACAGATACAAAGCTAACTGATCTGATGACATGGCCACGAGGTAATCAGGTTTGTTTACATTATGATTGGTTTATATTGCATGTGTTCAAGTAGAAGAGATTTTATTATATATTGGTTATTTTGTATATTCAGTAACGTTACAATTACTTCTATTAGCGATCTGGTTGTTTCTGCACGAACAGGTGTGTGTTTGGTAGCCCAAATTCCGATTGCAAAACAAGAACAAACAAAAATATTTTAAGAATAGATTCCAACCACTACAAAACGTAGCGGAGGATAATGCCTAACGATGATATTTAGCCAACTGAGCCACGCTAACAGCTCGAGTTCAATGTTTACTAACGATTTCTGTTTCTGCTATATTCGTCCTGGCTGAGGTTCAATTGGAGCGTGCCTCGAGACGCATCGAGAAAGTGACGTCAGGCTCGAGTATCTCAAACGAGAGTTATGCCCATCTCTACGTAGATCTCGAAGATGCATCGAGAGTGGTGACGTCAGTCTCGAGTATCTCGAACGAGAGTTTCGCCCACCACTACTAACTGACATGGTTCCATACCACGGCGCCACGTATGAGCTACAGTGCACCGTAGCGCCATCATGCGGTCAGTCTGAGAACTTAATGACTGTACTGCGTAGAAGAATTGAGTGTACTAAACGTTTATTTACGCAGCAATGGAAACTTAGTGTGACAAACACAGTATTCCTTAATAATATGTCTACATATTTAGAAACCATACAAACCTGTGCCATTATATATAATTATTCAGAATGGCGGTGTATCATCTCACTATTTTACCGTTTCCGTAATGAAATGCAATGGCGTATGGCTTTTAGTGCCGGGAGTGTCCGAGGACAAGTTCGGCTCGCCAGATGCAGGTCTTTTGATTTGACGCACGTAGGCGACCTGCGCGTCGTGATGAGGATTAATTGATGATGAAGACGACACATACACCCTGCCCCCGTGCCAGAGAATTTAACCAATGATGGTTAAAATTCCCGACCCTGCCGGGAATCGAACCCGGGACCCCTGTGACGAAAGGCCAGCACGCTAACCATTTAGCCATGGAGCCGGACAAAGAAGGAGATGAATAATATTAATGTTATTCATTTTACGTACCACTGACTAATTTTTACGGCTTTCGGAGACGCAGAGGTACCGGAATTTTGTCCCGCAGGAGATCTTTAGCTTGAAATTCTATCAACACGAGGCTGCCGTATTTGAACACCTTCAAATACCACCGGACTGAGATAGGATCGAACCTGTCAAGTTTACAATCCGAGCTACTCAGCCCGTCTATAATTCCTTTTTGTTTCGATTAGTCATGTTACAGCTACACAATGTACTAGAATCAGTGAAGTTTAACTTTTGCATGAAGTTATTTTCAAGTAGTCATTGTTTCCATTAATTTTCATTTGAAAATATTTGTTTAAACTTACCGAATAATGATAGCTCAATAATTCTAGTATATCTTCTTCCTCTCTATTAAATATACATGCATGCAAAATTCCATCTTAATATATTACAAACTTTCAGAGTTATCAGGGAAAAGGTTCTGAAAAACGAAATTTACGCGAAATGAGCAACAAACTAGGTCAAAGGTGTTGGTGCCCCTCTTAACCTCCCCCAGGCCTATGATTCCAAATGGAATCACTAACTTTCATGTTTTCTGTGAATTTCCCTAGTAACTCCTTCATATTCCATTTGGAACCATTGTCATATTTCCTTTATTTTTCCTACAATTGTATGCATTTTTCCACAGAAACTTTATTCATAACTATTTGAAGAGTATTTTCAAGAATTTTCTTTTTCATATGTCAAATAAATTTGGGCCTGAGGGGGTTAAAATCAGTTCAAAGTAGTTTTAATTTTAGGTAAAATAATGTATTCGTTCCATATCAAAACAGGTGAATGTTTTGTCGGACACAGCAGTCTTCAAAGCCCGTATCTTCAAGTAAAATGAGATATTTACGTAAAAAAATAAGTAAATTTTGGGAATAGATGCTGACATCTCTTTCAGAACAGTTATTCTCTTTCATTGTTTAGTGTTGATTTTAATCACAGAGATGGCATAAAGTGCACACATAAGACACATGAACACGAAAAAATATTCATTAATGCAATAAAACATGCACCAAACCTTCGCAGAATTATAGTGACAACGCACCGCTGTGTATTTATTTATTCATTTATTTAATTATTTATTTATTTAGCTTGTGGCCACCTTCCTAAAATTAATATTTAGAATTATCTTAAATTACAAACTAATATACAGGCCACGAACGTAGGCTAGTGGTCCTCCGCCATAACCAACAACTCTGTTTGATCGCAAGAGATAGCTCTCAGAAGACATTCTTGAACTGCTATTAACCTTCTAATTACCCTGCACGTGTCCCCTGAGTGGTGCTAAGCGAGCAACAAAATACTGACAACCAGACAATCAATCCTCGAAATTGGCTAAATATCAAATCACCGCTGTATAGCGACACTATCTGAACGAGTGTCCGACTCGTTGGCTGAATGGTCAGCGTACTGGCCTTCGGGTCACAGGGTCTCGGGTTCGATTCCCGGCCGGGTCAGGGATTTTAACCTTCATTGGTTAATTCCATTGGCCCGGGGGCTGGGTGTTTGTGCTGTTCCCAACATCCCTGCAACTCACACCACACATAACACTATCCTCCACCACAATAACACGCAGTTTCCTATACATGGCAGATGCCGCCCACCCTCATCGGAGGGTCTGCCTCACAAGTGCTGCACTCGGCTACTAAAAGCCACACGAAATTAAAAAATTAATCTGAACGAGTATGCCTGCAATAAAGTTACCCATACAAGGTTTCTAGTTCTGTGTGTGGGTTCGGAAACTGGTACTGCACAGGAAATAATTTATATTGAACGCTATTTGTTTCACGTCGCACCGACACAGATAGGTCCTATGGCGACGATGGGGGAGAAGAGGCTTGGGAATGGGAAGGAAGCGGCCGGAGCCGTAATTAAGGTACCGACCCAACATTTTCCTGGTGTGAAAATGGGAAACCACGGAAAACCATCTTCAGGGCTACCGACAGTGGGGTTCGAACCCACTATCTCCCGGATGCAAGCTCACAGCTGCGTGCCCCTAACCGCACGGCCAACTCGCCCGGTTGGATATAGAACATAAAGAAAGTCAGTATCTGGAAGAAAACATGTAACACCCACTCTGCTTATTAAACAACGTAATGTATGTTCTGTACACTAAATTTAGTGATGTTACTTAGAAATGGAGTCTACCTAGCCGAGACAGAACAAAATTCTCGAGTGGTGAGAACTCGATTTCTATCAGGAAGTCGAAAAATTACAATCAGAAATTTCATTTCTGGAAAGGAACATGGCCCTGGGGTGTACTTAGTGTACACCTAAAATAGGTATCCGGTTAATTTATGGGGGCAAAGGTAGCCAGAAATAGATTTTATCACTCTCTCCTGCTTAGTGGCAAAGTTGTTGATAGTCGTAGTGTGTAACTCTCAATCATCTACGGGCGTTCATGGCCTGTCCAAATGTGATCTTGCTTTCTTTTTAGATTTTGATAATGATGGGCTGCTTAAGATAAATGTTTAAAGTTTGATTATCCCTAAAAAAATATGGCTACCGTTAACCCTCTAGACATTTCTGGCTTAAATTCGGGAGATAGTGGGCTCGGTCCCCACCCCCGGCATATCCGCACACGATATGCTTATCATACATTTAAATTTGTTGTATTATTAGATCTTTCCGGTCTAACTGCGAGCATAGCTCGCAGCGGCCGAAAGTACGTTCAGGACCCGCTGCGGGCATAGCCCGTAGTAAAGTTTGACAATTCGCTAAAAATCGAGAACTAGCTATGCACGCATTCTGGTGGTTACATCGTGTTTCCTAATGTATTAGTTACGAGAGTATTTAAGCAGATGGCAGTATTATATGTCTAAGTCAGAGAATTTACAATATATTTGAACAGCATGCATCAGTAGATGTTGTCACTCAGTGAGCTCTAAGACATGGCTTCTCGCGGCAAATATTTGCTTGACGAAAGTGATATTTTCGATATTTTATGATATATTATAAGTTTATGCGCAAATGAACATATTATTGACATATGAATTCGAAACAACTTCTTCCATTTCATTATGATTGGAGTTCGTTTTACGGCCTCGCGCATGTTCCCGCGTATTTCATATTTGCGTGAATACGTAAGATTGTGTACATATTCGTAAAGTTGTCTGTTTAGAAGACTGTATTTTCTCTTTCTCAGAAGTCTTTTGTGGTAAATGGAACAATATTTTTACATTTGAGTAACTTTTAACAAAATTTATCAATTAAAATAAAATTTCGTAAGAGCACCCATTTTAATTATTTTAATTATTACTATTATTATTATGATGATTATTATTATTGTTATTATTATTATTGAAAAATTATTATTTTTATATCGTACTTATTATCGTTGTTGTTTTGTAATTGCAATGCACATTTTATATTAGCGAAATAGGGTAAATATTACTGTATTTCAGAAAAATGTACTTGCTTCGTTATCCGTCAGACCTTTCCTCCATTTGCAAAACATGGTATAATATATAAACAATTTTAAAATCTCAAGTGATAGTTGACATGATACAAAGAGCGCTTTTGAAAATCAGATGGTCAAACAAGCACAAAGAAAAAAGAATCATGTCAATACCTCCTACAGGTACAGAGATATAATATTTTAAAAATCTTTAAAAAGTCCCAGTCCAGAACGTTTCTTAGGGATATTAAGGCCCAGACTGGAATGGGTTAGTATAAAATTGCCCTCCATAGGTTTTATCTTATAATAAATTAAATAAATAAATAAATGTTAAGAAAGAAAGAAAGAAAGAAGGAAGGAAAGATAAAAGTCAGTATCGAGAAGAAGACGCGTAACACTCAATAAGAATCGTTATAAACAGAAATATTAAGTATCAACAACACACAGGTGCTGAGGCTGCATCTTAATTTCGCCCACGGCTTCTTCCTCCCCACTTTATAGCCCTTTCCTATTCCATCATCTGTGTCGGTGCGACGTAAAGCATATTTTAAAAGACATTTTCAGAGAGACACAGCACACAAACTAAGACTAAAATGAATTTAAGTCCTGCTTGCAATGGCGACCAGTCATAGAGTGCACTAAATTTGTATCTAGTTTCAATAAATGCACATTATTTTGTCAATGAAAAATTCGTCGGGTGTGAATTTTTATTAATATTCATGGCGCCTCATGGCTGAGTCATTGTGGTTGTCATGTTGTGTCACAATGACGGTCCAACTTCTGCAGTATCTCTGCGCCGAACACATTTAATGAGGTTTCTTGAAGGGAGCTCGTGTAATGTGACTCACACTGCAATCCACCTGGTTGGTACACACCTGCGTTCAATGACCAATAAATGCAGAAGAAAGAGATGACTGGAAATATATGACAAAGGAAGACAAGTTTTCCAGAAGACAGTAACACCACGGAGTATCCTGTAAATAATCATAAGTCATAACGATTACCGTCCATTAAAAACCACTCGATGTTGATCTGTCTGACGATCATCGCACAATAACACCATACTAAAAGATTTATCACGAACAAAATGTTTAGCCTCAATCAGAGCAATGTAGTCTTCAGTACGATCTCGCTTTAAGTTCTTCAGGCACATTTATATTTAGTATTATGAACTTGGCAGCGCAATAAGTCATAGCGTCGTGCAGACCTGCTGTTACAGCCAATATAAGGGGGTATAAATCGTGAACAGCACGCGATATGACCCTTCAGGTAATAAAGGACGAACTGGAGTTGATGGCTTTTGACATTAATACAATAGAACCTCGTTAAATGGAAGCGTAAAAGGCGTTATTGAAGATCTAGGCAGGATATATCGAGTTAACGTCCATGCACTATCACTATCCAGATTTACTGATTGTAAATATTACCACCAGGTCTAACGACGCTCAGCTGTCTCAAGCTATCTTCCAGGAATATAAGGATTCTTAACCCATTACTCTCATTCTGCTTGACTAAAACACCCCGCCAACTCTTAATACATTCATAAATAATGATGTAGGATTAATTATTATTGAGAGGTACTTTGGATAGTTCTAAATATGTGTAAACAAATGCTCGGTTCACATATTAGGTATATAACAATTAAATTGATATAGTTTCCGTTTTGCTATTTACCTTACGCCCAACCGACACAGAGGTCTTAAGGTGCATATTTATTATTGCTTCACTTATTAATCTACCTGAAATGACTGGTGACAATAAGGATCGAGAATAGTACAACAAAAACATTCATGCATTACCTCTATGCATACATGCATGCATACATACATACATACATACATACATACATACATACATACATACATACACGCATACATACGAGGGTCGAGACATAAGTCATGGCAACTATTTTTATTCTCGCTAACAGGAGACAACACGGAAAATCTAAGATATGCATTTGGAAATATAGGGCATTTACTTATGTATAATGTCTGAAGACAGGAGATTCTCGTAGGAAAGTGACAGAACTCGGGCAATTGGTAAACATTATATTATTACGGTACAGACAGCAAATACACAAGACTACGTTCAAAGGACAGGTTTCCACTAGTTACAGACCTTCGAAATAATCACCCAAGGTTTCCACTGTGCGTACATCTTTGTCCATGGACACTGGACGGCCTGGGCGAGGCAAATCGGCAGTTGATACTCTGCCCCGCATCAACGTCTTCACCCACCTCGCCACTGTTCTATAGGGCATGGCATGCACATCTAATGATTCCCGCAGATCTGCATGGCATTGGCGTGCATTTCTGCCGCGGGGAACTGCTATTTTAACATACGATCATTGCTCCTGCTTGTTGACTTCCATTTTGTGACGCTTTCACTCATACACTGAACTTGGGGCATGCTGAGACCCACACTGTTGTTTATATACACCATCTAGTGACATCATACGCAAGTACATACCGAACGTATCCAAATGCATGTCTTAGATTTTCCGTGTTATCTCCTGTTCGCGTGAAAAAAATAGTTGCCGTGACTTATGACTCGATCTACGTACGTACATACAAAGTGCATCAGAACTATACCGACAAAAATTCAGGGATGGTCTCCGTGCTATGTTAAGAAGGATGGTGAAATCGGATTGGCGGAGAAATCTTTTCTTCCCGAGAAAATTAGGTTACATTTTTTTATTTCCGGGCACGCGATTCAAATTGACGAACTCGCCCTATTTGCTATGCCAGAGCACAAGTCGCTGCCGTGCTTCAGGGAAAGAAGTGGAGGGAGTGGAATTGGGGTGTATGATGGAGACAGGGGTAATGCTCCGCGAGTATGCACAATTTTCCTCGTTCGACTCGCAGAGGTTTGTCCTTGCCTCTTAGAGGCAATATTCACAGTTCGTGTATTAAACAGCCGTAAATGCATACACAGTACAATAACACACTGAGACTCACTTATCAGTCAAGGAATGCACCAGGTCGTTTCTCCTCTCGTCTGTTGGTCGCAGTAACATTCTTTGTTATTTAACATGCTAGAACAGGGCCATCCAAACAGCGCTCCCCGAGCGCTAGCGCTCTGGCCGCGCTCCAAGCCAGTGCTCTGAGCGCTTTGGGGAAGGTAGTGGTGGGAGAAGCTTGGCTGGCTGAGCGAGCGGTCTGCCCGCCGCGCCGAAGAGAGCAGTCGATCTATCAGTCGTAGTCTAGTCTACAGTGACTCTATACATATAGTGTAGTGTCACTGTAGTCTAGTCCAATGCGCTTTGTTAACAGCGTGTAAGTAAATAACTAAATCAGTTTCGCAGTTGTCATGGCTGAACATCATACAAAAAAAGGAGTGGTGAAGCAGCAGCCTTCAAAGCAGAATGGGAAATTTCATTTTTCTGTACAGCTTATAAAGGGCATGCCAAATTTTTAGTGTGCCACCGAGATTTAATGTGTTTTAAAAAAGCATAATTTGGAACGGCACTACAGTGCCAAACACAGGGATGATTACGGTGATTTGACAGACGCCAGTCGCCAGTCGAAGTTGGAAGAATTGAAAGAAAATTTCAAGCAGCACTGTTCTGTAAATATTATTGTTTTAATTTTTAAATGCTTATTTACAAACGGGAATGAAGAAATGATTGAATTATCTAAAAAATACTAAAATTGTGACTTGCCGTATTTTTGTCTGACAGATGATTGAGGAGAGCGAGGTTGGTGGACCCATTTTACGAACAAGCTACAAATGTTCGACGCGAATTGCCAAAGCTGGGAAACCCTTCACGGAAGGGAATGTAATCAAGGAGTGCCTAATGGATGCGGCGGCATGTATTTGTCCTATGGAGCTAGTTGAGAAATTTGATAAAATCTCTCTTTCTCCACAAACTGTGGCTCGCAGAATAGACGACATGGCCGTTGATATGGAACAGCAATTAATGGAGAAGGCAGCAAAGTTTGTATCCTTTTCCATCGCCCTCGACGAATCAACCGACATTGCGGACAAAGCTCAGCTCGTTATTTTAATTTGAGGGGTGGATGACGATCTTCGGGTTACCGAGGATTTCCTAGACTTGGTAGCTCTCAAAGCCACCACTATCGGTTTCGATAATTTCCAAGCAGTGGAGGGTGTCTTTGAGTCAATGGGATGAACATGGGAGCGGTTGACGAGTGTAACGACGGATGGAGCTCCTGCTTTACGTGGTCTACGCACGGGGTTCCTCAGCTATGTAAAATTAAACATGGCTGAGAGCAGTAGTACCCTAATGGCGGCGATCCAGTGCTTTATACACCAGGAGGCAATCTGTGCAAAAGTCGCCAAGCTTAAAGACATAATGGGAACAGTTGTGCGAATGGTAAATTTTCTTCGCTCCCATGAACTCACGCACTGTCAATTCAAAGAGTATTGGGCGAGTTGGCCGTGCGGTTAGGGGCGCGCAGCTGTGAGCTCGCAATAGCGAGACAATGGGTTCGAACCCCACTGTTGGCAGCCCTGAAGATGGTTTTTTTGTGGTTCACCGTTTTCACACCAGGCAAATGCTGGGGTTGTACCTTAATTATACCTTAATTAAGGCCACGGCCGCTTCCATCCCATTCCTGGACCTTTCTTGTCCCATCGTCGCCATAAGACCTATCTGTGTCGGTGCGTCGTAAAGCAAGTAACAAAAGAAAAAAATCAGAGTTCTTGGATGACATCGAAGCGTAGTATCCGGATATCCCGTACCATGCAGAAGTAAGATGGCTGAGCCACGCGAAGTGCTTCATAGAGCTTTTTGCTTGCGGAATGCAATAGATACCTTTTATGACATGAAAGGGTGGCCCGAAATTCTTTTGCGTGATCCTAAGTGGGTGGCGGACTTGGCCCCTTTAAGTGACTTTAATGCCCATCTGAATACTTTGAACACTTCGCTTCAGGGCGACAAGCACATTATCTCCGATTTGGTGGAAAAATTCAAGCGTTCGAAAGAAAATTAATTTTGTGGGAGAACCAGTTGCGTGCAAGGAACACAGGACATTTTCCATTGCTTGAAACAGTGAAATACGGTGTCGACTTTGATGAGTATTTGCAGGTAATTCGCCAATTACAAAAAGAGTTTGAAAAGAGATTTTCGGAATACAGAACTCCAAGCGGTGTTAGATGTATTTGTTCGACCATTTTCTCGTAGTGCAGACAGTGCTCCACAGCTATTTCAATTAGAGTTGTTTAAACTGCAGTGTAATATTCGTCTTAAAGACCGCTTTGTAATGTCACGAAGTTGAAAAGAATTTTGCAGCGGCTTTCCGCAAGAAGAATACCCCCTTTTGTATAAACATGCATGTAAGGTTCTGTCAATGTTCGGCTCAACGTGCATTTTTGAGTGTTCCTTTCGGTTCTTAAGTTTACCAAAAGTAAACATCGTGCAACATTAAGCGATAGAAACTTGCGCAATTGTTTAAGAATAGCTGTGTCCAGATATATTGTAGGCCTACTCAATTGTTTGCTCCAAAAGTAAAAGCTCGTGAAAACGACTGTCCAAAAGTCACTCAATGTCTGTACTATCTGTTCATATCGGTAAAACGTTGTTGAATTTTCCTCTCAGATATGTTCAAATTTCAGTTTTGAATAAATCACATTACTGTATTCTTTACTGAGCACTTGATTTCGTTTCCTGCATATTCCATACATCGGAGTACCTTTCGATTTGTATATGCGGTATATTTGTTATGGTAAAACAACCCTATCAATATGATGTCAACAAACCCACAAAAGCCGTGGAACGCACGACTGTACGTACGTATCTGGTCAGCGCGGTCTGAACATCGTCCGTCTCAGGTCTCCTCGCTGCCACACTGTAGTGGTGGTAGGGGAAGGAGCGCTAGTCTGACTGCCCAGTGCTCCCCGAGCGCGGGCGCGCTCTTGGAGCGCAATGGCTGGATGGCCCTGTGCTAGAAGGTGCAACGCTGCCGTCCCACGATTGTGTATTCCTTCACTCACAGCATTGCAAATGGACTGACATACTGAACGATGGAAACAATACGCCCAATGGTTTGATTACAGTAGATATTCTATTTGCCTTCGTCCTACTTCGATACACAGTTCACAATGGAGTATTAGTGACCTTTAGACTCCGTTCATGATGTGTGGATTGTGGCGAGCAACCTGGAAAGCTGCCTGTAATATTGGAACAAGTTCATCTTCTCTTTCTACGGCGTTCGCATAGTAGTCAATTTGTCTAGAACAAACTGTACACTGCCTACTGGGGCTGGGAAGCGACTATGCGAAATGGACGAGAAGTGTATTCGCACCTCTGTCTCTCAATTCCTCTCCGTTCCCTTCCCACCCCTCGCACTCCTGACACACAGCAATTGACAGCGGATGGCTCTCTGGCCTAGCAGATATGGCAAGTTCGTCAATTTGAATCGCGTGTCCTGAAGTAACAAAGGAACCTCATTTTCGCGACAAGAAAAATGTTCTCCGCCAATCCGATTGCAGCAACGTTCTGAACATAATACGAAGAGCACCCTTGACTTTTTACCGGTATAGTTCTGATACACCTCGTATATACATCTTCGTTATAGATGGATTTGATTTTGAGCGTTCAGTCTGCAAGCCTCCTCCAAAAATGTATACTTGCAACTAGCTCTTTGGCTTAATTTAGTTCCAAAACCTTTACATTTAATCAAGAAAAACTGAGTCTTACCATCTCTGCCTTGGTCTCCCTCTACATTGCTTACACTCCTTGGCCGAGTGCACACTTCTCGTAGGTAACCAATCCTCTTCCATTTATTACACATGACCTACCACCGATGCTAGTTTGTAGTTCATGCTTGGCCTTTGTCTCCTAATTTCGAATACCCTGCTGCCATTGTTCCCACCTATTTACACCAGCATTGCTTGTCCGTAATTCGTATCTGTTACTTTCAACCTGTGAATAATAGTTCCACAGTCCATTCAGCTTTCAATTCATTACAGAGAAGGTTGTCTGAAAACAAGTTGATGTGAAGGCAGTTCGATCTTGAACACACTTATTTCATGGAGAATATTGTTGATCCCAACTACGAGCTCAGTCTGTTACCTTTGCAGGACCTTGATTCAATCTCACTTAATATAGTACCATCCTAGGAGAATACACACCCTAAGTACTTGATATGATTCATCTGTTCCAGTTTCGTATCCCCATCTGGCATTCTCTTCTCTTAGATTGCTTCCGTGCTTACACCATTTAGTTTTGGAAATGTTAGGTTTCATATCATACTCGCTGCCACTCCATTCAGGCTCCACGATTTTAGATTGCAGCCTCTTAGTACATTCTGCTGTTACAAGGACGTCATCCGGAGAGGCCAAACTGCTTATTACAAAGGCTCTTAGAAAATAAGGTAACAAGAGCACTCACGGGGGTTGTATATCACCTCGTATTCGTAATACCCTCGCGAAGGCCTTCGATACCGTACACCACGCGGTTTTCTCACACAAACAATCTGAACGTTTCAACGTGCATGGAAGACTCCTCGCTCTCATTCAGCTATCTGTGTGAAAGATTATAATGCGTGACCATTGTTGGATGCAGTTCTTCTTCCGCCATCACCCTCTCTCGTGTCCCGCAGGGCAGTGTCGCCTTCCTTTTTCCCATGTTTATTGATGATGTTATCGGTACTGTTTCCCAAAACTCATGTGAAATCCTTCTTTTCGTGTACAATATTCAAGCAGGCAGATTCTTCTGCAGATACAATCCACTTGCAATATGCACTTGATTCACTGTCACATTTGTGCACTACATTACGTCTTAAACCTCATCCCTCTAATTGTTGCACCATTTCGTTGACCCTTCGTTAATACCCCGTATTTCTGGAATATCACCTGCTGTACTAACCAGTTTCAAATGTTGATAATCGAAAAGACTTGGGAATGCAATTTGGTAATAAACTCTTGTTTATTTCTCACATAAACAAAGTCAAATCACGTTCTATGACACTCCTTGGTTTGCTCTACGGGTTTTCTAACGAACAGATACAAATTCCCTCAGAGCATTCTACGTTTTTTGAGTCTTGCGGATTGTCGAATACGTCTCTCCAGTCTGATCCAATTCCTCTTATTCAAATCTCGGCCACCTTGAGCGTGTACAATCTTTCTTCAGTGCAATCGTAATAACCTGGATGCCTGTCTGTCACAACTTCAGCACTAAGCAAGTTCTTGGAGAATAGAACCTCAGAACTCTTTCTGTTCGGAGGAAAGTAGCCGACCTAAAGCTAAGGCACAAAATAGCTAATGGTATATTTAGGTCACCTGAATTATCCTTCTTCACTCTCCACGTCCCTTCCCATAGAACTAGAATGAAGACCCTCTTCCATACTGCGTACTCCTGCCTTCATCATACCCTAAAGTCCATTACTCTAGGTAGTCCGACCATGTATTTTACCGTTTCTCTCAACATTAACCTAGATACCTTCTTGTCAGATCCTTCTTTCTGTCATGATATTTCTCACGTAACTTAGCTTCAGTTTTCCTTCCGGTGCTCTCGTAATCTTCATTATCTGTCGCTTCTCTTGGAATTAAGTGATGTTTTGTTGTTTATGTAAATTTGTTATCTGAACGGCTCCTCATCTGCGGAAATTGATCGGAAACTTTCTGGGGAGTACGGTGAGAACGTTATGTCATGGAAACATGCTTGGCGTTGGTGCACTGAATTCAACAATGGCAGAAAGTAAACCAAGCATATCCGCCTCTTCGGGCCGTTGAAGAAGCACGTGCGTGGCAAACCGTTCAGCATGTCATCATTGCGTGGCTTCAGGGACCCGATGCAGGTTGGTGTATTGTTAGAACAAGTACTTGGACAAGAATAATGACTATATTGAGAAGTCATTTTCCTACTGCTGTGCATCCTTCTCTCTGCCTCGAAAATAAAGTTTATCTGTGAGAGCTGTTGTTACCTTATTTCTTGAAGCTACCTTGAAGATTTCTACTAAAGCGAAACCCCTTCCGTTATTTTATACCTTTCAGTAAATGATTCATGTGAACTATGAATAATAATAAAAAAAATGGTGTATGGCCTCCGGAGAGGCCTGGTGCGGGTATTTTCCTCGTAGACGGCCTATTAGGCGACCTGCATGTCTATGAAGATGAGAGCCCTACCTAGGGTGATTTCTAATGCTCAATGCGCCACACACACCCAGTCCCTGAGCCATTGGAATTAACCAATTAAGGTTAAAATCCAGACCCTGCCGGGAATCGAACCCTGGGCCCTGTGAACCTTAGGCCAGTACGCTGTTCATTCAGCCAACGAGTCGGACTGAACTATGAATAAAACATGGTGAATGATTATAGCCTTTTCTAACTCCCGTAACTACTTCTACCATGTTTTCTTACTGCGACCTGATGTTCGACTTGAATGCATTTGATTGCCTTTAATAATTTATCCTTAATTCCATAATCTCCAGTTCTCTAGATATACGAAACATAAACAGAAATGTCTATTCCTTTCATGGCACATCTCAATTACTTGATGCAATCTGAAAAAAAACTATGGCCAGAAACCAGACTGGTATTCATTCAGATTACTCTCCATCGCTGACTGTACTCTCATTTCCAAAACGCCTCAAAACATTTGCTTAGTGTACCGATCAGTGAAATACCTCGAATAGCAATCCTTCCTGTTCCCTTTGATACAATTACTGCTTTCGTCCAAACAGAACGTATCTTATATTTTTCACGCTCTCCACTACATAGAGTGTAATTTTACTATCATCTTTGATCTCCTCCCGGTCGACTCCATTATTCAGAACTTCAACGGAAATGTTTCCTTTTACGATGGGAAGATTTTTGTTATTTTTCTTCCATCCGTCAATTTATTTCCTACAATCTAAAATAAGTTCACCTGACTTATCCAGTACCCTGTTCATCACCCTTTCACCCCCCTCTCGGCAATTCTGTATTACATTCCAAGGCTTTCTGGATTATTACCAAAACGTTACCACGGTTTCTATTTGGATTCTACAACGACTTGCAGAATTCTATATCTTTCCTCTATGTAGAATTCCCAATCTTTGTTTGGAGCCATTATACAAACTGCCCTAACATCATCATTTCACCATTATATTTCTACTACTGCATTTCTGTATGCCACACATTCTCTTTCTGAACCTGCCGATTGTCTAATCTGTGAAACATTCCGCTAAACATATACAGGTAGTCTCTTCGTCCTGGGATTCTCTACCCTTATCCGTCTGTAGACAGACGGACAACCAACGAACATACTATCTAAATAAAAGGCACAGTCTTTATAAATAATAATTTATTGCAGCCAATGGCCATACACACAATAATTCACAATGATTAGATTATATATGTAATTAAATTCCATAGAGTAAAAAGGTACAATGTCAGATAGTCATCGTCAGGTATTTACTGTCCGACTCGTTGGCTGAACGGTCAGCGTACTGGCCTTCGGTTCAGAGGGTCCCGGGTTCGATTCCCGGCCGGGTCGGGGATTTTAACCTTAATTGGTTAATTCCAATGGCCCGGGGGATGGGTGTATTTATTGTCTTCATCATCATTTCATCCTCACCACGACGCGCAGGTCGCCTACAGGCGTCAAATAGAAGACCTGCACCTGGCGAGCCGAACCCGTTCTGGGATATCCCGGCACTAAAAGCCATACGACATTTCATTTCTTTCAGGTATTTACTAGCAGTCATAGTGGGGATCGACTTCCGTTCCGCTTGTGGGACCTCTTACAAAACTCCTTTGGAGCTCCTTTAGGATAAATCCTCTCTTGGATCACGCACCTTTACATATAGCGGGGGTAGGCCAACCTGAGAGCCGCTGAAAAACTAGCATGGTTCTACGTTGGAAGACTAGACCCCACCACTACAGATGAAGACATAAAGAGCCACCTCGCAGAAAACGGCATAAAGGACGTTCGGGAAGTCATGCCCTAAAACTCCAAAGGATAGAACAAAGCCTACAGGCTCGCAGTTCCATTTTCCGAAAAGGAAACCATGGAGGAACCATCGTTCTGGCCCGAGAGGGTAAATTTTCGCCCCTACAAGTTCTAACAGTGAACCAACCAACCCGACCGTCAACACCAACTCAACACTCGACAACGCCAATCGCTTAGCTCCCAACAGAGACAGAACTTACACATCAATCCAAACGATGCTATGGAACGTTGAAGGACTCAGAACGCTACTCTCCAGAGATGCAATCACGAATTGGGACACATACGACATCGTAATACTTACAGAGACCCTCGCCACAGAGGGAATTGACATCCAGGGATTCTACGGCACCCATATCATCGCGAAACAACGAAGCAGAGGACGCCCTGAAGGTGGGATCAGTTGCTACCTCAAACCACACTTGCAACCAACACGAGTAGTTTTCAAATCACAGTTCACAATGTCACTATCTACCCAACTCATCAACATAATAATAGCCTATTTCAATCCAAATATCGATGCAGAAACCATTACAGACAGCTTAGGAAGAGCCATCGAAGCATTCAACGACAATACGCCCCTCCTTGTGGCCGGGGACTTCAACTGCCGGATTGACAAAAGAAGCATCAAAACTGACAATGTTGTAGACTTCCTAACAGACAACGGGCTGAGACTAGTGAACACAGAGGATGAGTATACATACATAGGACATAACGGGAAAAGTACAAACGACCTGGTATTCCTCAGTAATCAAGGGATGTACCAAGTGGAGCAGAGGATCGCACTCAACAATCCAATCAGGAAACACAGTCTTTATGAGGAATGATAATGAAAAATAAGCATCAAAAGAGAAGTTTGTGATATGCTGCTCACTGAATGTGCTAATATAAGGATGAATGTAAATTGTCTCAATGTTGCGATCGATAAATTCATTGTTCTGAAGACGAGTGCACGGGTGAGTATGTTGCAGAAGTCGACAGAGGAAGGCGTAATCTTACCCCTGCCACAAAGTTCGACGACTTCGAGTTTCTTGACATACGTATACATATTTATTCGTCGAGTGCTGCCTTTAGTGAAGATATCGTGAACTTTCCTTTCACTATTATTATTATTATTATTATTATTATTATTATTATTATTATTATTATTGAAATTTAATTCATCAGTATGCTGCGGCTGATTACTTTCTTAGGTCAGTCTCCCGTGACCTTGCTATTATATGCAGTTTATCATACAGGACTATCTGGGGTGAAGGTTATCGAAATACTTAGCTCATTCAGCAGTTACTGTCAATTATCCTACCGCAATGCTTCACCAATAACAAGATGTGCATGGTCATAACACTTGAGGTTGATGAAATTTAATGGATGGTCAGCTGTTCTCGTTTGTAGAGTGGAAATTCTAAATGGGCTAAACACTTTTACGGACAAAGAATTATGACCATCAATGTGATCTGTGTGCTAAGGCCATTGTTCTTCTGAAGCACTTTTTGCCACGGCAATTTGATTTTTTTCTAGCTACTATCCACAGATGGTATTTAGACTGACAGCACTAGTGGCTAGACTGAAAATCCCTGTTGCACTTCCCGTACATAAGAGTAGTTGGAACAGGGCAATTGAAGAGATGATCACATGTTTCTGGTAATGATACAGTTTCTCAACTTCAGGTACGAAATCTCCCTTACAGAAAGAAGGTGGAAGCTTTTAAAAAGAAGTTCCGATTGAAATGTTCTTTGTAAATACAGTATGTCACAAATAATGGAAGTTAGGGCATTTTCCTTATTTTAAAGGAATATTTGGGCACGTAGCCCCTTCAATTTACACTCTACGAGTTGGAAGAATACTGACACTGATGGAAAATAATCGGCGTCTATATATTGTGTTGGGCCGATCACCTTAGGTATTAAGCCCATTTAAAGAAGCATCATCATCATCATCATCATCATCACGTATTGTGTTGCTGCCGCATTTGATAATTTTTTCAGAACGACCACATATTCACCTATTTGGTATTCAATCATTTAATAAATAAATACCATATAGTAATAATCTGCAAATGTACCTAAAGTTTATACTCTTATTCTTAAAATTTACAAATTCCACACTAAGTAGCTGAGTGTCAATGATTTTTTTCTAACTACTTCGTCACATGAATTGCTGTACTGATATGTAGGCCTAACTTAGTCTTAGAATTATCTGTCCGTAGTATTACTTCTTTTTAGAATTTTTATGTCTTACTTTTATGTTTGCATTTTTAAATTTTATTGTTTATAGTGGTTAAGTGTAATAGAGGGCCGTGATCACTAACTTCGCCACAAGTGTAAGTCAGGAATAAATAAATAAATAAATAAATAAATATTATGTAACAAGGTTAAGCAAATTTTGCATCTGCAGTTTGTGGAAAAATTGTATAAAAACACTTCATTTCATGTCAACATAAGAAATACCGGTAATGATCATAACTCATGGTCATAAAAAACGGAACACTTTGAAAGACTAGAGATAGGGAGTTCATACTCACAGGACATGTTCATTAGTATGTTCTGCGTAAACGATTAGCATTTCAGTCACCTAGGCACAGCATGTGTTCTGTTCCATAGTAGGCACTTGGTCCTCCGTGGGTACCGATAACTTGTTCCATGCATGATGGCATCGACGCGTATAAGACGCGAATGGCGTCCTGGGGTATAGCCATCCATGCTGCAATCACCTGGTTCCACCGTTCATCTCTGGTGGTTGGCAGTGGGTCACAGCGCCGCACGCGTCGTTTCACCATATCCCAGGCATTTTCGATTGGCGTCAAGTCGGCCGGGCCAGGGCAACGGTCTGATATTCCGTGACAACAAGAAGGCAGGTGTTCGTGCAGCATCATGGGCTAGCGCATTGTCCTGCTGAAGTATGGCGTCTGGGGTGTCGTGCAGAAAGGTTATGGCTACGAGTCGCAGGATGTCATTGATATGGAACTATACCCATTTCTAACATATGCACAGTTGCTCTTAGGCATCTATATTCAGGGATGCATTTATTTATTGATGTAGATCAAACTGGTTGCAATGCCCTGGACACGCACCAACTGTGATTTGTGGTTGTACCCAGCAGCACCCCACATCATGAGACCTTAAATTGGCGCTGTATGTTTTGTGCGAATGCTGTCAATGTGATGCCGCTCCCCCTGTCTGCAGTGAACCAAAATGCGGCCATCATTTTCAAAGAAAGAGAGCCTGGATTCGTCCGAAAACACTCTATCGGCTGCTATTTCTGTCCCCAGTGACGTAGCTCCATAAATCATTACAGTCTAGCATGTTTATGCACATTAGTCAAAGGTAGGTGGAGAAGTGGGAGACGCGCTGGCAACCCAGACCGTAATAAACGGCGACGAACTGTCACTCCTGATAGTGTACGATGTGTTACACTGTTCCGCTGTTGCGCCAGAGCCGAGGAGGACGCAGATCTGTCCTGCAATGTCATTTTGATGAGGTGTCGATCTACTCGGGGGTGGCCTGGCTGGTGTGACCATACCCATCTCGTCGTGTTCTACGACCTTCTGTGAAGCTTTTTGTACACACCCGTTGCACTACCGACACACTTCGTCCCACACTAGCAGCAATTTCGCGGATGGATGTATCACGTTCTCTCATGCCAATAACGCGCCCTCATTCAAACTCACTCATTTGACGGTACGGTTCTCGAATACGTCTGCGAGGCATCCTGCACGTCTTCTCAAGTCACACTGATCCATTATCTTCAGTTTATAGCGACAACGAGAGCCGCATTCACAAATTTACCAGTCGGTGGTGGTGCGCTGAGATATCGATGTGGACCTTGAACCTGAGGGCCGACATGGTTCAAACGCTAATTACTTCCTCAAAACATACTAATGCACATGGCCTGTGAATATGAACTTCCTATTTCTAGTCTTTCAAAATGTTCTGGTTTTTATGAACATGAATGTATTCACTTACAATAGGTAACTGTTCATATAACATACTCTACTATCAGATCTAAACATTTCATCAGACGGTGTTATACGGGTGTCTCATATAGTCTTTTTTTAGTTTTTTTTTTGCTTTTGCTAGTTGCTTTACGTCGCACCGACACAGATAGGTCTTATGGCGACGATGGGACAGGGAAGGACTAGGAGTGGGAAGGAAGCGGCCGTGGCCTTAATTAAGGAACAGCCCCAGCATTTGCCTGGTGTGCAAATGGGAAACCACGGAAAACCATTTTCAGGGCTGCCGACAGTGGGGTTCGAACCTACTATCTCCCGAATACTGGATACTGGCTCATATAGTCTATCACCTCATAATATCGTCTTATTATTTGAAGATAGCGATAAATGTGTTTCACTTAGTTGGATAAGAATAAACAGGCACATGATATAATGCGTAATATTGGTCCCAGGCTTTAATAAGCAAGGGGGCAGCAATACGTAGTTGACTTTTTTAAATGGAACTGTACCCATTTCTAAGACATACACAGTTGCTAGTAGGCATCTACATTCAGGGATGCAATTATTTCCAGAGTTAGACTTGACACTGTTAGAAAGGAGATCTCAAGTGGGGACGTTTCCAATGATTGACGGCACTCTCTTTAAGATGACGTATACTTCTTCCCATGCTGCGCGCAAATAGTTTGTAATGGCGAAATAAATAGGTGTCATGAGACTGACAGTCGTTTTTATTTCATACAGTGTGTGTAAATTTACACCCCTATGATGGAAGGCGTTGATCGACAAAGTTGAGTCGAGTTGACCAGACCGTATTCCAGCAACAGAAGCGACGCTCCCTTTAGTTCTGTTTCCCGTACTATAGGCGTCCAGGACATTACGAGTTCTGTTGACACACTACCACTGGTTATGCAGTCATATTTTATATTTGGAGGTTGACTGTATTGTAGTATGTCGGAAACACGCTTTCCAAATTTACCACCCGCATCCTGAAAACAAATGTCGACATGGAAACAAGCATCGAATGGTGCAGAAGAGTGTATCATACGTAACTCTATGAACAACACGTTCACCGATCCTTTCCCCAGTCATTGATGGTGTTCTATTTGGCGCGAATTCATACTCGAATCGACTGTGTTCCATATTGCACACCATGTCAGCATCGATTTCATTACCAGTAATGAAGGCCATAACTTGAAGTGCAAACTTCAGAAGTATGGTCTTCAGGGGTGTCAAGAGTAACATCCAGCTTATTAAGGAGTGATCGTAATCGACGTTATTTTATGCCGAAGTTTGAATTCGTGCGAGAAATACTTGTTGGCTTCAAAAATTAGGAATACCCAGCAAGGTATGATAGCTGCTTCTTTCTCCCACTTTCTTAAATGCTAGTACGGAACTGCATGTCCTACCTCACACACAATCAGGATTTTTTTAAATATATCCCCTCAAATTCGCACACATTTGTTTTCTAGCGTCCAACCTCTCGCAAGCGCCTTTATCATTTGCTTCACACTTTCCGGTGATATATTCATTATGCGAGAAGTTGCTGAAACGGTCTTTCTATACAATCTTGTTACTGCCAAAAATGTTTCTCTATTTTGCTTTCCAGAAAACTGTTCGTGGATATTTTCCGTTTCGCTCTGTGTGTTATGGTGCACGGGAGCTGGAAATGGAACTGGTTGTCAGCTTGTGCGCTGGATTCCTCGGCATATAAATGCCCTTAGATGAAGTGTGGAACGTACCTCACTGTGTCTGACCTTCCTATATGACAGCATCACATGTTGTACCATTAGGTTATACAATTCCCGTGCAGTGCACCTGTCAATCTACGTTGGAGGCGTGTAGCTTGGTAATTCTACAGCCGGGCTGAATGGCTCAGACGGTTGAGGCCCTGGCCTTCTGACCCCAACATGGCAGGTTCTATCATGGCAGAGTCCGGTGATATTTGAAGGTGCTCAAATATGTCAGCCTTGTGTCGGTAGATTTACTGGCACGTAAAAGAACTCTTGCGGGACAAAATTCCGGCACCTCGGCGTCTCCGAAAACCGTAAAAGTAGTTCGTGGGACGTAAAGCAAGTAGCATTATTATTATTGGTAATTCTGCATCACTCTATACACAGTATCTGTACCGCAGCATGTGGGTTATAGCCTAACCGGAAAAAACAAGCAGACAGACACCATCTCATTTTAATTGATAATGTAGTATAGATATTGATAAGGATTGTTCAGTTAAACCGTAGACTGGTGACTATAAATCTGCGTACACTACATTAAAACGACAGTATATTGATGATAGCTTGGGAGAGTCTGCAGATAATAACCCTCACCGCTTAGGCACCTGTCTCAAAGAGGACAAGTTTCTTTACACCCTTCACCATGAAAGACACTGGTTGCAGGTTCAACCACAGCAACATGAACCGTTTGATCGGTGGTAAAACACCTACTCTTCAGGGCGGTTCCACACGTCGTGGTTTTAAGGCGGGTGTTCTGTAACACCCGAGTGAAAAGATCGCCGAGTGTCCACTGCTCTAACAAGATTCTGACGTGCGTTCCTCTGGAGCATAAGCACACCTCATGACAGCTTTTCCGCTCAAAACACCTTTACACAATATCTAAATCATTCCGCGTTGCATTCGTTTGGACATAACCATTAAACACGAATGATGCTTCATATTTTTTCTCTACTTGACGGGCGCGTGTCTGAGACTGTCCACGTTCTGAGTTGTTACTGAAAACATCAAAACATGCAGTGCTACCAATTCTTGGCTCTCCCATCAATTATTTTCACTGTTCCTAGCTATCTCTGTCTTTGATTTGTTTTTGCATAACTTATAGCATACCTGTAAAACGCAAACAGTTTGTATATGCGCATGACTTAAATTGATTTGATGAAATCTGAAGATGTTCTTGTAGAGCGAAACATGTCATTGTTTTATGGTGTGTATTTTGTACAGGTATATTATAGTGTTATTTGTGTTATAATTAGTGTATTCGACAAACTGAAAAGCCAAACTACATTACATTCATTTATGACATTATCCGGTGAAAATTACACCACAAGGGTTTATAGTATATTTAGCGAGTGAGCAATAGTTCATATTCAATATGTTTGCCATACGCTGTCAGACGAGAACAAACCTGATGGCTGGTCAACTGAATTAGTAACTAGAAAATTTCCCTCAAAGTTAATGGTTCATTTGACGACAGTGTAACCCTTGCTAATGAAACGGAAAATCGCCATTTGAGGACTGATCAAATATTTGACTAGCGTCTGGTATGCTGACGAAGGTTGAGTAAACTGTCCATTCACACGTTACGGCTTTAATGATAGAGTAGTGTGATACGATATTTGGGAGGATGGAACAGTTCCCACACATTGTAGCCAGCCGTAGCCTCCGGTGGGAGCTTGTGTGTGCTGACTGTGACTTCAAATACCAGGACGAGGAGAATTTCCAGAAAGGTACGAATGGCCAAGTGCTGGCTTACGTTATATCTATCTACATAAATGAAATCAAATTTTGGCTGTAATTTTGTTATAACTGTTTGAAACTGATACTTGCGTGTTGTCCATGTCCAGAACAAGAACATGTACTTCTGTCTGTCTTTTCGCCTGCGTGTATGAATATACTTACGCGTATCATTAGAAAACAGCAGAAAAGCATGTAGACGATAATGAAATTCAGCATTTAAGGTCAGGGAAGAATTCACTACAGTCTAGAATACAAAATAATTTTATTGCTCTATATGTTAAATAGTACTTAGAGGAAGGTTTTAAACTGAATTCTCCAAATCGCCGTTGATTCTGGTCCTAATGATGAATGTTGTTTAACAAAAATTGTAGAAGGTACATTTTCGATTTTGTAGCGGTAGGCCTGTAACTGGATCCTACAACGAAAAATGACAGAAATATCTGCGATGTTATCTAGCCAAAACTACTGGACATAATGAAATGAATTTTTGGGGATACATTCATACTAACATGTAGGTGCACGCTAAGGGCGGATTTTTGGATATTCCGTCGATAAGGGGTTGAAAGGGGGGGGGGGGTGAATTTAAAAAATGCGGATATTTATATCTCAAAAAATTAAGAGTATACAGGCGTAAAAATTGGCATTTGGAATCACCTTTAAAAATAAAGGAACAAGTATATTTTTCGGAAAATCCCATTAAGGGGGATGAAGGCGGGGGAAAATTGGTTGAACACCTTTTATGAGGAGACTTTATATCTCAAAACTGAACATGTTACAGACATGAAAATTGTAATTTCGAAATTCATTTGAAAATAAAGGTACACGTATTTTTGTGTTTTTGGATAACCCGATCAATAGGCGGTAAACAGGAGTGACAAACGGGGTGAATTTAAAAAAAGACTATATCTGAAAATTATATAAGATACGTAACATATTACAGATTTGAAAACTGGTATTTGGAATTTCCAGTAAATGTAAAGAAACCTAATATTCTATTTTTCGAAAAATCCACTAAAGGGGAAGTGAAAAACGGGATGAGTTTTAAAAATTAGCGTATCTACAGTATATCTCAATAACTTAACATGCTGCAGAGGTGAAAATTGATATTTGGGATCTCCTATAAAAATAAGGAAACACTTATTCGTTGGTTTTCGGAAAAATCCCTTAACGGGGATGGGGGGGGAGGGTTGAAAGAATTGAAAAATTAGTTGAATTATTTGTGTGAGAATGTATATATACCAAAAAATCGAAGGATGTTACAAACGTGAAAACTGGTATTTGGAATATCCTTTAAAAGAAAAAACGCATTTGTTGGGGAATCAACTTGGTATGGGTATGAAAACGGAGATGAATTCCTTTCACGAGGATACATGTACTATAACTCAAAAACTGAAGATTTAACAGTCGTGATAATTGGTATTTTTAAGCTCTTTTAAAGAAACGGGCACTGTTTGTTTCTGGAAAATTCACTTCAGTGGGGAGTGTAAAAGGAAGTAATAAAATTGAATTCTTTTTCTGGAGAAACTTACATCTCAAAACTGAAGATTACAGACGTGGAGATTTTTATTTGGAATCTCCTTTAAAAATAAAGAAACACGCATTTTTTGGGTGGGGGAAACAACTTAATAGGCGGGGGTGGAGTGAAAAAGGAGTTGAATACTTTTCATGAGGATACTTATATCTAAAAAATTGAAGATGTTACAGACATGAAAATTTGTATTTGGAATTTTATTTCAAAGTAAAGGTGCACGTAATATTTTGTCTTTGGAAAATCCACTTAAGGGGGGGGGGAATTAATTTAAAAATTGTTGAATATTTTGTATAAGGATACTTATATCTCAAAACTAAAGATGCTACAGACGTGAAAATTATTATTTGGAATCACCTATAAAAGTAAAGAAACACGCATTTTAGGGGGGGGGGATATAAACTTGGTGCGTGGGTGGTGAAAAAGGAGCTTAATTCCTTTTTATAAGTATACATGTACCGTTATCTCAAAACTGAAGATGTTATAGACGTGATAATTGGCATTTGGATGCTCCTTTATAAATAAAAAAATACGTATTTTCAGGTTTTCCCACAAATTCACTTAAGGGGGAGCGGGTGAAAAATGTAAAAAAATTTAATTCTTTTATGGAGAAAATTATATCTCAAGAACTTAAGGTTATACACGCGAAAATTCGTATTTGGAATCACCTTAAAAATAAAGAATCACGCATTTTTGGAGGGGGGATCAACTTAACGGGCTGGGGTGCAAAAGGAGATGTTAGGGGAACGTGCGCTGGCGAACCAATTGGAGCGGGGAGGGGAGGAGGTGCAGAGGCGTGTCTCCAGATGCGCAGTGTGCCAGCAGGTATTCATCGCTGATCGCGCAGAATTTGAAAAGTCGCAACTTTTAGGCCCCGTAGTTAACGCCCTAATGAATGTTGGCACCCAAAATTGATGCCGACATCATTTTTACGTGTACCTCCATGTGTTTTCCAAGTTTCATCGCGATCGGCGACTTACCCATTGCCGATGTTCCCTTGTTAGACTGGGTGAGGGTGGGGGAAGGACTGATCAAGGGTTGAATTATTTTTATGGGGATACCTATGTATATCTCAAAACCTGAAGATGTTTTAGATGTGGGAATATGTATTTGGAATCTCCTATAAAATAAATAATCATGTATTCATTTCTTCGACTTGAGAGAACTCTGTTTCTCTCATGTACAGTTTTATGTCGCATGATCGTCTTAGCCACAAAAGGTAATACCACAAACATGGTTTACAAATAATTTATGGGGTAAATGAAACCCAATTTTGGGGTGAGTATTTTACTTTAGGATTTCTCAGATAATGTCATAGTACAATGCCGAGGAATGATTACTTTGATCAAATTACGAAATCCACGCGAGCGAAGCCGCGGGTAATTGCTATTAAAATATAAGAACGAACTTATGCATCGCCTCAACAGTTATGATACAGCCTGTAGGTTCGAAAATATTGTTTACTCAACTGTATATTGCAAATTTTGAGTTTGGATTTGGCGAGAGTTACAAAAATATTACCGTCTTTAAAACGAATTAATTTCTAGACTGCATGTGAAATGGCAGTATTCATATCTCATTTTAAAGAGTAAGTAGCAATGTTTTGTAATACCATAAAAGCCATGTCTTTTCAGTTTTTCAGTTTCGTCTCAGTTATTTTATAACTGTTTGGTTCTTCAGTCTGCCGAAACTAACTTTGAATAAATACATTTATAAACTACTTGAGAGGGAAAACATTTATGGTATCAGTATTACACCTGTAGAAGTAACAATTTTATTAAAGTGATGATGATGATGATGATGATGCTTGTTGTTTAAAGGGGCCTAACATCGAGGTCATCGGCCCCTTTTATTAAAGTAGAAAGGCATGTTTCGTTCTTGAAAGAACATCATCAGATTTTATCAAATCACACTAAATTATTTACAAATAAATATTTTTTCTGTTTAAATACTTAGACACATGAAATGTGGAATTTATCTTAATTCTGTCCTCCCTTTTCCCTACTAGAGCAGTTACTGCGAGGTTTTGGAAAACCGTTGCGCTGTCATTGGCGTGGATACAAATGGCTGCAGTCCGTTGACCTTTTTTCGCCACGTCACGCACTTCTTGGCTAGGTCAATAATTCGCAATGATTTATTTTATATTTTTAACGTTTTCCTTCAGTATTACCGTTGTCTTTGTTGTTGTTGTTGTTACTACGGTCATTATTATCATCATTATTATAATTACTAGCAGTTTCCCGCTGGCTCAACCCGCAATGTACAATGTATGGTGTTGTTCGTTACTATCCTCACAGATGTATTTGCAAAGTTCCGACTTAATGAAATAAAGCACATGATCTGCTGCAGTAATAGAATGTAATATTGTGTCAAGAAAACACTTGAAAATACATTACACAAAGAAATTGAATTAAACGTTCCTTGGAACAACACTACGCGCCGAACTATTAAAAAGTCCTTCAAAGATCTTCGTCATGGAGACAAATGTACTCATAACTATTCTCATAATCTATCAATGTAAGTAATTATTACCTCAAAAGAAAGCGCTTGATCCACTGAGAGGTTTTAGATCAAAACGAACTGCGTACCTCAATTGGAACGAAAGATATGATTGGTTCAATAAGAAAAAATGTTAAAGAAATGAGACGTCAAATTTAATGTGCATTCATAACTTTGCTCAGAATGAACCAATTTGAAAAGTTAAGAGCTGAAATGAAAGAACCTGATCCACTGTGTGTTATTAGGCCAAAACGAACTCCGTACCGCAATTAGAGCCAAAGATATGATTGCTTCAAAGATACAAAAAATTGAAAAAATGAAATAATTTGTGGAAGGGGGAAGTTAAGTGATTTATAGTACCTGATGACAAATTTGTGGATGAATACCTTTAAATTAAAACAAAAATGAAGGAAATCGTCCGGATAGAATGGCCGGACTGACTGACTTTAGTTTTCATACATTTTTTAATATACCGGTACATATTATATTTTTTGGACAGTCTAGCGTGTTTTTTGGCGGGTTGGTTACTTTCCCTTTAATTTTCCGTTATGTAATTTACGATTTACGTGGACTGCTTTCGTGAAACTATATTATTAGATTTTATATTATTAATAATAATGTATTATTATTATTATTATTATTATTATTATTATTATTATTATTATTAGGGATAGTATAACGAGCTTTACAACGGGTTGGTCAGTTTTCCTTCATTTTTTACAGTGTGGGAGATTAAATTTATGTTAATGATTTGATTGAGGAATAAATTTATGAAATGTATTAAAGTGTATATTGTACGACATTACTTTTACTGCTAAATGAATAAGCTACTGAAACGTCTGGAGTGGTCAAAATGCTGCGTAAATTCAGAGAATTTGCTAAAGATAATTATATTCTTATCCACATTCCTGACTTTTAAGTCAGACAAACCTCCAGTGGGATTCATTAATAGCTAAAGCGAAAAATGAAGAATTTTAATTAAGTTTATTTATTTAAGCATTGTTTTGAATATTACAGGTTTCCCCAGTTACACTGTTCACTACTTATTAAATATCAACAAGTAAAGAGAGTAAATTAAGTTTTTGAACTAATAATAGAACTCAATTACAAAAGAAAGAGTTATAGGAAGAGGAAATAATATTAATATTGGATACATTTCTTTGCATCAAGACGCCATTTATCTCACGAGGACTGTATCACACTATCACAGGATGTAGCAAACTGGTTTCCGGACATGATAAAGATATCTATATCAAGATGGTGTACTATATTATAATGAGCTGTAATTCTGTATAAAGAGGAATTATTGTTTGAGTCTGTGTAATATTTCGGAATGATGAATATATTCCGGAATCAACAGGGAGTTACATTTCGAACATACACGTCCTTTCTTCCTCTGATTTTACTGTCATCAGTTTTTTTATTTGTAACTTTATGAAGGACATACATACTCTGACAATTTCTCCTGTGAGATAGTTCCCCAGCATCAAGAGCTTTTGAGAATTAGGTCATACGATTCGCAGTAGGTATATTAACCAAACCTCTTGAAATAAACATATCTGAGAAATTTTCTTTGGACTTTCTCAATAAGCTCGACATATTTCATTGTGTAGGATTTCCAAATAATCGAGGTATATTCTAGTATTGGTCTTACAAGAGCATTATACAATATTATTGAGGTCCTATAAGAAACGCTTAAGGTATAGGAATCCTATATATTTGTGAGCTATGCTGACAATAATTTCGATATAATTTTTAAAATTTATATTCCAGGTAAATGTAACTCCTAGATCACATACATAACTAACTACGCGTAATGCTTTACCATCGATTTCGTATTGATGCTTGATGACAAATTTTCGCAGAGTGAAACTTATTGATTTACATTTATTTTACATTTTTCGTCCACTTATTTAGTTTGTTCAAGTCCTTTTGAAGTTCGATGCAGTCATAGTGACCTTTTATCGATTTAAATCGGAAAACAATAGAAATTCAGAAAATGTTACTCTTTCAGGGAGGTCGTTGAAAAAAACAATAAAATAATAATGGTCCCAAATTCGATCCTTGTGGAACTCCTGAATGAGGGGTTAACTTAATAGACAGGTGCATTTTATATTTTACGACTTGATTTCTGTTCTTGAGTTAAGACACTAGTAGTTTGAGTAGTGATTTAGAAATATTATACGTTGATAAGTTCAATATTAAAACATCATGATCCACTTTAACGAACGCCTTTTGAAAATCTGTATATATAACGTCTACTTGCACTTTCTCGTCAAGTTCGGTAGATAAAGATTGCGTAAAATTAATCAGGTTGGTTACCGTGGACCTATTTTTCGTAAAGTCATGCTGATCTGAGGAAATGACGGACCTGGTATGCTGAAAAATATGACAGTATATTACGCTTTCAAATATCATTGCTGGTGATGATGAAACTACAACTAGCCTATAGTTGTTAATTTGAGTTGCTTTTCCGGCTTTCAATATTGATGTTACTTTTGTACGCTTCCATTTGTCGGGAAAATTACTGTTCCTAAGTATGGGATTATATGTTACCGTTAACGGTCTGTGTGGGGGCAGTTCATCAGGCCCCGCTGACTTCTTTGCCTTCAGTTTTTGATGGCTGCCACAACCATATCTTCTGTAATTTTACTAATGTCCAAACAATATAGAAAATAATTACATTCAGAAGTGTTAGTACTAGTTTCAATATTGTATTTATGAATAGTGTTCGAGTATATTGATTGAAAATAGTCAGCAAAGCAGGTGAAAACAATTATGTAACTCTTTGCTTTTTTGAACCTTTAAGAAGAGTATAAGTACTATCTGTTATCTATGACAAATTAAATTTGCAATAATAACATTAGAGTCATTAATCAATTCTAAGTTTTCTTATACTTGACCATCAAATGATGGATATATCTCTGAACTGGAAGTAGGAGGAAAGTATGTGACGCATATAAAATACTTCTTGTGATTTAGAATATTCATTCCCAATCTATGCCAATTTGGAAAAACTGTTTTGCTGAGATATATTCAAGGGATATACCCATTTACTGCACCATTGTTTATTCCGCCTTTTCAGGTACATAGTTCCCAGGTGCAAAGCAAGAGATCTTTGAATTAATATGAATTCCGCTACCACGTTGTTTGATTCCATAGAGGTATTAAAATATAAAACTGGGAGATGGCCTAAAACCCGACTTCCATGCTAAGTAATATGGCACTGTTCTCATTGGTTGCTGTGTACTCTTTACGTCCATGTTAAGTTCCTCCGTTGTGAATACCACAAATGTTTACATTAATTTTACGGTTACGTTACGTCGTTAAGTTTACGGTTACATTTGCATTGTGAATGGGGCTTTACAGCGGGTAGGAAGTCTATGATTCTTTTGCATATGCCTTTTCTATCAGGTTTTTAAAAATTTATTTACTCGAAGATAGTTGCGGCAGACTGAACAGCCTATCAGTTATAAATGAGGTACAAATGTATCTGGAAAGAAGTGTCTATCGTCGTTACGATGCCAGCGAGTGGTATCATCTTGAGGTACGGAATTGGCCGTGTACAGTAACTCTTCATTCCGGCACGACAGAACGTTGTGTGAGATGTCGCTGGATTTTTCTCAGTAGCTTCTACACGTCTGCGTCAAAAAACTAAAATCAAGTTGCAAACATTTGAAAAAATTGTGGTACGAAAAATTAATTTCGCAAAATGTCGCGTCATAAGGAAACTGATGGTGGTCAGAGTGGCACAGTGTAGGCTGTATTGATGGTAGGATTCTGGAATTTCGTAAATATGCTAACTAAGCAATGGGTTCGTGAATTTGCCACAAAAATTAATAGTTCCTAGTCTTGCCAGCAGGCGAAAATATTGCGCTGTAAATAGTGGTAGAGTCGCAGAAAAAGTCAGGAAAGTTCAAACATATGATAACGGTGGCCCCAGCACGTTTATTAGAATTCATGGTTACAAACATTGTTCAGTACGGCATACCAACTCAGTAACATGCTGCATCGGTAAGACGGCATGTTCGACAGTTGCCTGCAGCAAATCAGGTGATATCAGGGCGACATGTTGTTGAATGTGAAACTTTAGATCAGGCAGAACTGATATCCTCACAATCAGAAGTCACATGGATATAGATTGGAGGATATTGAAGATCACGCATCTGGTAAATGACTACAGATGATGCGGTTGTTACTGAAGCTTTCTCGCAGCAAATCATTCATCTGGCGAGCATCATATTTTGCTGCACCTTGCATAAAAATAAGGGTGTTGTCACTGTTGCAAAGCTGGAGTCACGTGTTGCACACTGAGTTTCCTATAACTTGCAGATGTCACTCTACGCCTAACAGGCCCACGACAGGTCATCTTCTCAAACAAAAACGGACCAAGAATGAAGGAGCTTGTGAAATCACTCCAAACAGTCACGTAAGCTGAATGTAATGCTTGTTGCTGCAACAATCAAGGAACTGACACAACTCAATTCCTCCGGAAGAATATTCTGACGCCAGAGTAACGGAAAATTGCATGATCGGAATTTTTGCAGCGCCGTACTTTCGACTGATGGCAAGACGTGGAATTATAACTTTCTTGTGACATAATTCTTGAGCGCATTTCTTAGATAGCATATCTACGAATCTTCAGTCTCCTACGATCATTACAGCCCGTGCTGCGCCGTCACTTTAACTGTGGACACCCGGTAAAACGCTTGCCCCGGTTCTGTACGGCGTCGGGTATGATGTGAGATGGATCTTCGTTTTTACGACCGGAGGCCCTTCCTGATGTCATGCTCATCAAAGCAGTTAATAAGATTAAATGAATGATGTGATAGATGAGAGTAGGAAGAGTTAGCTTGCTGGCCTTTGGTCTAAGGAGTCCGGGTTCAATTCCCGGCCGAGTCAGGGATTTTAACCTTCATTGATTAATTCCGACTCGAAGGAACTTCGGAGGCTACACGCCGTTATTATACCTCATATGTTCATTTGAAATTTTATAAAGGCTTTTGCACGTAATCTAGTGATTAGGAATTGTATGCCTCCACTTTTCCTGCCCTGCCGGCTAACATACTGATGGTGGAGTTGTCCGCGCGCTTAGCGGTGCGCTGTTGTGAGCCTGCATCCGGGAGATAGTGGTTCCGAACCCCACTGTCGGCAGCCCTGAAAATGGGTTTCCGTGGTTTCCCATATTCACACCAGGCAAAATCTGGTGCTGCACCTTAATTAAAGCCACGGCCGCTTCCTTCTCCACTCTAAGACCTTTTCTATCCCATCGTCGCCGTAAGACCTATCTGTGTCGGGGTGACCTAAATCAACTTGTAAAAAACAAGAAAAAAAACATTTTGTTTTTGCCAACGAGACTCGAGACAGTGACAGACCATTCTGACTTGATGCCTTAATGATAATGGCCACATGCCTCGTTGAGTGGCTCAGACGGTGGAGGTGCTGGCCTTCTGAGCCCAACTAGGCAGGTTTGATCCTGGCTCAGTCCGGTGGTATTTGAAGGTGCTCAGATATGTCAGCCTTGTGTCGGTAGAATTTACTGGCACGTAATAGAACTCCTGCGGGTCTAAGTTCCGGTACCTCAGCGTATCCGAAAACCGTAAAAGTACTTAGTGGGACGTAAAGAAATTATTATTATGATTATTATGATTATTATTATTATTATTATTATTATTATTATTATTATTATTATTATTATTATTATGTTTGTTATTATTAATAATTGCCACCAAGTGGGCTGCTATATGGAAAATAAATGGGTAAAAAATTGTCAAAGACACTTATAAAACAATGGAGTGGCTTATCAGAATTTTGATAAGTCCATAATCACCAAAGTCTAGCGTCGAAAGACTCATTGGGAACATCTCAAATTTAAGGTAGCTGAGCACCTCGAGGGGAGCTCCGTGTTCCTAGAACCTCAGCCGGGAACATCTGCTTGTTCAATGGTGAAAAATGATTTGTAATTCGTGGTTTTGAAGATGAATAAATCTGTTGAGAATAAGGATATCCAAGACTACAACCTTTTTTTTTTTGCTATTGGCTTTACGTCGCACCGACACAGATATGTCTTACGGCGACGATGGGACAGGAAAGGGCTAAGACTGGGAAGGAAGTGGCCGTGGCCTTAATTAAGGTACAGCCCCAGCATTTGCCTGGTGTGAAAATGGGAAACCACGGGAAACCATCTTCAGGGCTGCCGACAGTGGGGTTCGAACCTACTGTCTCCCGGACACTAGATACTGGCCGCACTCAAGCGACTGCAGCTATCGAGCTCTGTAGAACAACACTTCAAACCCCTTCGGACTAGGTGCTTTATTCTATCTCGTGGTACTTGTTTAATATTCGTGACTCTGACACAACTGTATTCGATTTTTTTTTGCTGTAGATATTTTGGTGTGTCGAAATCCGGTTTGGATGTTTTATACGTACTCATCTTTGGTGCTATTCATCTGTAGCTCAGCCAAGCATATCTCATCATTACTGTAGGCATGGCATACAGTATGTAGGCCTATAATAAATATGAATAAACCAAGTGAGTTGGCCGTGCGGGTAGGGTCGCATAGCTGAGAGTCTACACTCGGGAGATGGTGGCTTCGAATCCCACCGTCAGCAGCTTTGCAGATAATTTTCCGTGGTTCCTAATTTTCATACCAAGCAAAAGCCGGACGTGTACCTTAACTAAGGCCAGTATCAACACTTTCCTCTCCTGGCATCGCCGAAAATCTTCGATGTTTTAGTGCGATGTTCAACTCTTAACAAAACATTAATAGCAATTGCGGAAGTGTAAAGTGTTGAATGTGAGGAAAAGGACGTTAAGGAGGACATAAACTCCCAGTCCCCAGGCCAGAGATATTAATCATTTACAATTCAAAATCTCTGACCCGGCCGGGAATGCTTACTAGGTTCGAGAATCGTTGGTCAAAAAAATATTCACCATCAGTACGTTAGCCGATATCTGGTGCCAGGGACCACTTACAAAACCAGCAGTTAATAAAACACGGCTATATTCACATTTATAATAAAATGTGTTTTATTTGTACTCCTAGTTCTCGCAGAACTTGAGAGAAATGATCCTTTCTTATGTATAGCATAAAAATGTTAAAGAGATGAGGACAACAAGGTATAACATATTCACAGTACTGAAAGAGGTCTTCACTGAGCAAGTTGGCCGAGTGGATATGGGCGCGCAGCTGTGAGCTTGTATTTGGGGGATAGTGTGTTCGATCTCCAATGTTGGCAGACCTGAAGCCTGTTTCCCGTGGTTTCCCATTTTCACGCCAGGCAAATACTGGGGCTGTACCTTAATGAAGACCACGGCCACTTCCTTCCCACTCCTAGGCCTTTCCTATCCCGTAGTCGCCATGAGACATATCTGTATCGGTGCGATGTAAAAAATTTAAAAATAAAGCCAATTGTACAAAAACGAAAGGGAACTCTTCTTCTTTTTCTCCTCCTTCCGTAGTCCTTTCTCCAGTGATCTGAGTTCGGCATGAATGTGGAATAATGCCAGTTTTATTACCGGATGCCATTCCCGACGCCAACACTATGTGAAGGGATGTATTCATTATTGCGTGTTTTTGTGATGGGTATTACTATGACATGTTGTATTTAATTGAATATAATTACGTATTAACACGATCACAAATACCTAGCCCCCGCGCTAGAGGAATTAACTAAACATGGATAAAATTCCCTACCCGGCGTGTAATCGAATCCAGGGCCACTTGAACGGAAGGCCATTTAGCCAAGTTGTCAAACACAGTTCCTACAGAAGTGCAGAATTAAAAATGAATTTTTTTTCCTGTTTTCTATAATAGTTAACAGGTAAAGATGCTGTACAGTGCAGCTAATGATTTATTTGGGTCTCCAGAATTAGTTTTCTTATTCCCCCTCCACGTCCCAACCTGTAGTACTAGAATGAAACCCTCTTCCATATTCCTTACTCCCGGCTTTCTCTTACCCAAAGATCCTTTTCTGTACGTATTCAAGGAATGTTTAATACCTTACCTATCAACAAGTATCTAAATATCTTCCTATCGTATCCTTCATTATGTCATGAATTTTCTCATATAACTTAATATTCCTTTTTGTTTTCTCTTGCCTTTTCTCTTGTATTTAAGTGCATTTTCCTTTGTTTATATCGTTGTTTATGTAAAATATATGATTGTACAGTTTTTATTATGTATATTTTTGTCTTCTGTAGATGTATGTATATCTTTCATTTTAGATTTTTTTGTGCTATTTGTTTTACGTCGCACCGACACAGATAGGTCTTATGGCGACGATGGGATAGGAAAGGCCTAGGAAGTAGAAGGAAGCGGCCGTGGCCTTAATTAAGGTACAGAACCGGCATTTGCCTGGTGTGAAAATGGGAAACCACGGAAAACCATCTTCAGGGCTGCCGACAGTGGGGCTCGAACCCACTATCTCCCGATTACTGGATACTTCATTTTAGATTAATAGCTATTGTACATACCTAGGATCTTTGTAATTCGGAGTTATGTTTTTGCGGATCCTAAATTAATTAATTGATTAATGTACTAACGAACTAATAGAAGTAGAATATCATAAATGAGATACTAAACAAAACTACAAGTGATCAACGTTACCTCTCCTGAATTAAGTGCGCTTCACACACACTTTCTTTGAACATATCAAATATACAACTTTCTAGCATTCATAGCACAAGTAACTTTTTATTTTTCCCAACTGGAGGGCAACATTACAGATGTTTCTGATATGTCTTTCTAACCTCTCCTCTGGGGATTCCTCCGGGGGTAAATCTACAATGATGTTCGTCCCTATGGATCTTCGTAGTAGCAGCAAGTCGAGGTAGGTCCCTAGGATGCAGGAAGCTATGATTCATGTCCTGTAGGGAACGTTTCTAAATTTCAAATGAAATGTTTCACTACCGGTGTTTCGTATTTACAGCAGAATCGATCGGCAGAATTTGATTAGCCCTCGCTCTATGTTTGTACACCGATGAGGTCTGCTACAATTCCAGGGGGTAACATTGTTAGTACACAGAATGTCCGAAAAATGCAATCCTATGGAAATCGATATCCGGTTTTTGCCATTTGCCACCGAAACTTTTTTTGCTAGCTGTTTTACGTCGCACCGACACAGATAGGTATTACGGCGACGATGGGACAGGAAAGGGCTAGGAGTGGGAAGGAAGCGGCCGTGGCCTTAATGAACGTACAGCCCCAGCATTTGCCTGGTGTGAAAATGGGAAACCAGGGAAAACCATTTTCAGGGCTGCCGACAGTGGGGTTCGAACCTACTATCTCCCGAATACTGGATACTGGCCGCACTTAAGCGACTGCAGCTATCGAGCTCGGTGCCACCGAAACTGTGGGCTCCACAACATAACTGCAATTCGCAACATAGTGGGTGTTTCCTTCAACGCATTTGGGCCGCAAACCTCGTCTAATGGGACAATGGACGGTAATTTTCGTTCCCTCTGTATATAAATATTATATGTTCTAATAACCCGCAAACCTCCCTAAATTATTCTATGTGTTTTCATTAGCAGGTTCAAAAGAAAATGAACACGCATCTCAAAGGTATGCTCTGTCTGTTATTCCATGTTACTGTCTCAATTTGAGGATTCAGTCCCTACGTCTTTCTTCTACTCTTAATATCATCTCTATCATTCCATACTTTTATGAGAATACTCCAACAAATTTCTTAGAATTTCTGGCACTGTCTCCAAGTCGTCTGCTTGAGTCTAACTGCTCACGTGATTTTCTCCTAAGCCTTACCCTGCCAATTTAACCTTTTAAACGAATGGCCTATAAACCTTGCAGAAACGGCAAGTAATTCCATCACTCCCTAACTCCTTTAACAACTCAGAACCAAGAACTTATTGCACCATCAACTCTCGCAGCGACCTGATATTCACATTGAGTAGCGTTTGATCGCCTATAAAAGATTTATTACGGTTGCATAATCCATTAAGACTTGCAAAACTTTTCCGCTTCATCTACAGAAAATAAATGTGACTGTTGTTTTACTTTGGTTATAGCCTACACGCCACTAAGTTAATATATACTCAGCAAATTGTTGTAACACCCATTGAGATGGCCATGCTGTGAGCTTGCATTCGGAAGAGAGTGCGTTCGAACCCCACTATCGGCACCCCTGAAAATGGCTTTCCGTGGCTTCCCATTTTTACACCAGGCAAATGTTGGGGTCGTGTCTTAATTAAGGCCACGGCAGCTTCCCTCCAACTCCTAGCCCTTCCTATTCCATCGTCGCCATAAGACCTGCCTGTGCCAGTGCGACGTAAATAATAAATTGTAAATTATAATTGTAAATAATAATAATAATAATAATAATAATAATAATAATAATAATAATAATAATAATAATAATAATAATAATAATAATAATAATAATAATAATAATAAAAATAATAATAATAATAATAATAATAATGCTGTAACAACACATAAGGTACAAAAATACACTAAAGCCTACGTAACTATAATCGCAGTCTTGAATGTAAATCAGACTGAGCAGCATTAATTAGTTTTCAATTTCAGCGCTGAAAATAAGGATACTTCATCTGATTTTCTCCAGGGAATATTCACATTAACATTTGGCAAATATTAAGATTGCAGATATCTCAATTTAGGCTATAACATTCAGATTAACTGCATGCTTAATTAGAAACGCAAAAATGCACAATCTATTTTTGGTTTGTTTATCGACATAGCCGCTCTGCTTTACAACACATTTGTTCCACCTGCCTTGAAACCTGCGGATGCCCTAAGTAAAAGGCATAAGTGGCTACCAACTTCGCACGACCTCCATTATTTCGTCACCTGCAAAGTTCTGACCCAACAAACGTTCATTCAAAGGTTGCTCGGTAGATGCAGAGTGGGTCTCGGCCCATAAGTAGCTACGGCTCGTCCGTGGTCCAACAACTCTGCACTCTGACCGGCCAACCCAGCAGAGGAGGGGTGCCCACGGCTTTACCATGGTTCTACGCCTCTGCATTAGGAAGACGGGACAGGGTTGGACATCACGGCTGGCCCCAACCGTCGGCTGTCCTGAGGATGGATTTCCGTGGTTTTCCCTTCTCCTGCACTAAGGCGAATACTGGGACAGTTCTTAGTATAGACCACGACCGCCAACCCCCTCACCTTCTCCGCGCATCTCCTTCACCATAACAAATCCCCCAGTCTGAGAGACGGCGTCACCGTCTAAGAGGCCCGCCTCCCCCTTCAGGGGAGGAATGAAAACATTTTAGTAGTAGTAGTTCAAAAGTCAAAGAAGTAAGTCCGACTGCGCCACATCCGGACTGTATGGTGGATGGTTCCGCATCTCAGATTTCAGGTGTGCGCAGCAGTATGAGGAACGGACGGGCGTTGTCCAATAAAAACAACACTCCTCTTAGAGATTTCTCCGGCAATTTGATAAATCGTATAGAGGGCTTCATCTTGCTTTTCACCATTTCACTGCATCGAGTGCTAGTCACATTTTGACCCTTTTTGCTGAAAGTGGACCAATATAGTGCCAATGACATCCCAAAATGTGACTTTCTCTGCGGGTGCTTCCGTGTTGAGTTTTTCATTGACTAGTGACGACGACTGCTTCCACTCCATCTGTCTTACTCTCTGGTCCAAAATGTTGTACCCAGGACTCGTCTTCTGTCAAAATGTGGTGGGGAAAGGCATCACCTCCATGAAAATAACTGTCCAAGTAGTCCTGAGAAATTATCTGCTGCGAACGCTTGTTCTCACCACGCCGTTGACTTGGTACCCACCTGTTAAACATTCCTTGATAGGCAAGGTCTCCATGGATCATATTGTATGCTATCTGTGACTAATTTTGGATTTTGCTGCAATTGTACCAACAATGACTGGCCTGTTGTCAGGAACTCGTCGGTCGATCTACTGTTATGTAAGTAAGTTTTACACTTTGGACAAGAAACCTTCCTTATTCAATCAATCAATCAATCAATCAATCAATCAATCAATCAATCAATCAATCAATCAATCAATCAATCAATCAATCAATCAATCAATCAATCAATCAATCAATCAATCAATCAATCAATCAATCAATCAATCAATCAATCAATCAATCAATCAATCAATCAATCAATCAATCAATCAATCAATCAATCAATCAATCAATCAATCAATCAATCAATCAATCAATCAATCAATCAATCAATCAATCAATCAATCAATCACTACTTATCTGCATTTAGGGCAGTCACCCAGGTGGCGGATTCCCTATTTGTTGTTTTCCTAGCCTTTTCTTAAATGATTGCAAAGAAATTGGAAATTTATTGAACATTTTCCTTGGTAAGTTATTCCAATCCCCAGCTCCCCTTCTTATAAACGAATATTTGTCCCAATTTGACCTCTTGAATTCCAACTTTATCTTCATATTCTGATCTCTCCTACTTTTAAAGACACCACTCAAACTTATTCGTCTACTGGTGTCCTCCCACACTATCTCTCCAATGACAGCACGGAACATACCACTTAGTCTCCTTTATCCAAAGTCTTACCAGCCCAAACTTTGCAACATTTTTGTAACGCTACTCTTTTGTCGGAAGTCGCCAAAATGCAAAGAAGACTTTCCTTCCACACTAGTGTTCATCACTGACATTTGAAGGGTGAAAATGGAAAAGAGTGAATGTGTCACAATGCTGAATTGTCTTTTTTTTTGCTCCGAATTGGCTGGAAGAACTATACGGCTTACCATGGTGAAGTCTGGAGATGCACAATATGGTCCTCTCAGTCAACTTCGAGCAAGAAGGGACAATTCACCATTGTGGCACGGTCAACCATTTCTATTTTTCACTCTTCGTTTTGTCTTCCGTTCCTAAGTCTTTTCACCCATTCATGAATTCTCCCCTGACGTAAAGAACTGTCTATATACTGAACTATAATTGCACTGTAGGTTTCAGAACGTTTCGCTCCCGCTGACCATAAAAGACAAATAACGCTTTGTTGTGCTTCACGAGTCGACAGTGAGATATCCGTGTACGGGCACGCATTGCTCGATCATCACGACATATTTATGACTATTTCTAAGGAATCATTTTCTTATATAAAGGGAAAATCTAGTAACTTATAACCGTTCCACTTAGTCAATACCTAAAAGTTTATTTACAATTCAAAGTTGTAAAAGCATCTTATTAATATAACAGACATGTTTCGGCCGCATTAGGAAACCTTCAGCTGTCTAGAATTAACTTACAATTAATAAACCGGTACTAAATGTTATGAAAACATGAATAACATTCACACTCATGTGATGTACGGTATTTATAAATTAAAATAAGTGCATAATGAATCATTATCAGATGAAGAAGTCGCTAGATGTCTTGTGATGACGTTAGAACAGTTCTACGTAAAATGACAAATATTGAGGACAGAAGATATTTTAAATTACATTATCGTCATTTGACGTAGAACTGTTCTAACTTCATCACAAGACATCTAGCGATATTTTCATCTGACGATAATTCAACATGCACGTATTTTAATTTATAAATGCCGTATAACATATGAGAGTGAATTTTATTCGTGTTTTGTTACTTATAGTATATTCATTTTAAGTTCAATCTAGACAACTGAAAATGGCCTAATACGGCCGAAACATGTCCTGTTATTTAAATAAGATGCTTTTACAACTTTTAATTGTAAATAAACTTATAGGTATTGACTTGGTGGAGCCATTATACTAGTTTTTCAACTTATATAACGTATTTGTCAATGCGGTTCCAAAAAGAAATTTATATCATGGAATCACTTTCTGTTCAGAAATACAACTTTTTAAAGGGATTGGAAAATTTTTAACCATGTCTGTATGACCACAGGATATAAATTTCATGGTTTCATTACTGACAGCTAACTTAGTTGTGTAACCATTTACTACGAAGTTTGCTTCCTATTAAATATGTAGTCCGTGTCAGGAATGACAACACTCTACAGGGCAACGGGAGACATTTTTAACTTGCAGTATTTATTGTCGTTTCAATACATTATTTTCAGCTAACCACATCCTTATACAAGTCGCACACTAGAAATTGTCTTCTCATGAGCCGATATTCATCTCTTTGACAACATCAAGAATGTTTTTAACGTTACTTGAAACATTGGTTGATAGAAAATTCAATATTCATTGAGAAGCGTAAACTGGCTGTTGTTTACAGTAATTCATTTCATACTCTGGCGAATTTGCTTGTTATAAATTAAACATTTTGGTACTTCGCCACCCAGATCTCACAAGATCGACATGGCCGTGACCAACACAATCGATTTAACAACACGTGGACAAATGATAAAGATAGAGCGACCAAGTGATAAACGTGGAGGGAAGTTTGACTATGGGACCGGAACTGCCAAGAAAGTGTAGACCATGGGAGACTACAAGAAAATAAAGTTCAATTGGATTAGAAAACAGGGTGATTGAATGGGTGGCTACACCTCTAAAGAATAGAACTCAGAGAATTAGAGTAGGCAAAGCTTTATCTGACCGTGTAATATTTCAGAGGGGAATGCCTCAAGGCAGTGTTATTGGACCTTTATGTTTTCTTATGTATATAAATGACATGAGTAAAGAAGTGGAATCAGAGGTAAGGCTTTTTGCGGATGATGTTTCTGTATAGAGTAATAAATAAGTTACAAGATTGTGAGAAACTGCAAAATGACCTCGATAATATTGTGAGATGGACAGTAGGCAATCGTATGATGATAAACGAGGTTAAAATTCAGGATGTGAATTTCACAAATAGGAAAAGTCCTCTCAGTATTACTGTGTTGATGGGGTGAAAGTTCATTTTGGGGATCATTGTAGTGTAAGTACCTAGGCGTTAATATACAGTAAGATCTTCGTTGGGTATAATCACATAAATGGGATTATCAATAAAGGGTTCATATCTCTGCACATGGTTATGAGGGTATTTAAGGGTTGTAGTAAGAATGTAAAGGGGAGGGTGTATAAGTCCCTGGTAGGATCCCAACTAGAGTATGGCTCCAGTGTATGGGACCCTCACCAGGAATACTTGATTCAAGAACTGGAAAAATTCCATTGAAAAGCAGCTCGATTTTTTCTGGGTAATTTCCGACAAAAGAGTGGCGTTAGAAAAATGCTGCAAAATTTGGGCTGGGAAGACTTGGGAGAAAGAAGACGAGCTGCTTGACTAAGTGGTATGTTCCGAGTTGTCGGTGGAGAGATGACATGGAATGGTATTAGTAGACGAATAAGTTTGAGAGGTGTCTTCAAAAGTAGGAAAGATCACAATATGAAGATAAAGTTAGAATTCAAGAGGACAAATTGGAGCAAATATTCGTTTATATTAAGGGGAATTAGGGATTGAAATAACTTACCAAGGGAGATGTTCAATAAATTCCCAATTTCTTTGAAATCATTTATGGAAAGGCTAGGAAAATATCAGGTAGGGAATCCGCTACTTGGGCGACTGCCCTAAATGCAGATCAGTAGTGACTGATTGATTGATTGATTGATTGATTTATCGATTGATTGATTGATTGATTGATTGATTGATTGATTGATTGATTGATTGATTGATTGATTGACCGATTGATTGATTGATTGATTGATTGATTGATTGATTGATTGATTGATTGATTGATTGATTGATTGATTGATTGATTACAATACATTATTAGAAGCTAACTACATCTTTATACAAGTCACACATTAGATTTTTTCCCATTAGCCGATATTCATTTCCTTGACAACATCACGAACCTTTTTAACATTACTCAAGAAAACACAACACTAGTCGAAACATAATGAATTTTATAAATTGTTACGTTCAGTTTTACTATTATCCAGTTGGATCATGAAATCTATCTCCAAGATAAGAATAGTGCACCACATGTCAGTGGCACATATCATTCCTCAACATAATTATACCCGTTTTTAATAACTGTATTGCCAAGTTTAATAATATTTACTGCTGACGATGGCCCAAATTAAGGCTAAAACAGTATAGACTTTAATTCTTAAGTTAAAAACACGTTATTGTATTGAATAGGAGGAAAATATATGAACTAGAAAAGTTTTCTGGCCAGAAATGTGTCCTCACCCATCTTCATATCGATTTGGAAACAATGGTATTACTAATGAAATAATATGAGTAGTATAATTGGATGGTTCTGCGGCCACCTCCACCTCAGGCTCCCAGTGGCCACCTCCACCTCCACCTCAGCCAGAGGCCTCCCAGTGGCCACCTCCACCTCCACCTCAGCCAGAGGCCTCCCAGAGGTCTCCTCCACCTCCCGCGGGAAATTTGAATTTGTAAACAAAGCCACGTGCTTTTTGACAGCTGTCATCGACAACGACGCATCGCTAACCTCAGTACTGCCATCTTGACGGGCCTAAACCTCAGTAGTGCCAACTTAACCTCACTAGCGCGAGGTAAACAAAGCCACGTGCTTTTTGACAGCCACGTGCTTTTTGACAGATTTGTAAACAAAGCCACGTGCTTTTTGACAGCTGTCATCGACAACAACGCATCGCAAACCTCAGTACTACCATCTTGACAGGCCTAAACCTCAGTAGTGCCAACTTAACCTAACTAGCATGAGGTAAACAAAGCCACGTGTTTTTTGACAGCCACGTGCTTTTTGACAGATTTGTAAACAAAGCCACGTGCTTTTTGACAGACAACAACGCATCGCTAACCTCAGTACTGCCATCTTGACGGGCCTAAACCTCAGTAGTACCAACTTAACCTAACTAGCGCGAGATAAACAAAGCCACGTGCTTTTTGACAGCCACGTGCTTTTTTGACAGCTGTCATCCGCCATCTTTGAGCACCGTGCTGCCCTCTTTCGTCACCTGTCATCGGCAGTGCTGCCATCTTGACGGGCCTAAACCTTAGTGCTACCAACTTAACCTCACTAGCTCGAGATAAACAAATCCACGTGCTTTTTGACAGCCACGTGCTTTTTTGATAGCTGTCATCCGCCATCTTTAATCTATAGAGCACAGTGCTGCCCTCTTTAGCTACTTACCTTTGAAATGTGGTGGCGGATAATTTGAAAAATGCTTTTCGACAAGCAGCCATCTTTAATCCAGAGAGAACAGTGCTACCCTCTATGTGGTGGCGGCAAATTGAAAAATTCCACGTGCTCTTGTTTGAAAACAAACTCACGTGCTTTTTTGACAGCTGTCATCTGCCATCTTTAATCTATAGAGCACAGTGCTGCCCTCTTTAGTTTGAAATGTGGTGGCGGTAAATTCCACGTGCTCTTGTTTGGAAACAAAGCCATGTGCTTTTTTGACAGCTGTCATCCGCCATCTTTAATCAACAGAGCACCGTGCTGCTATCATGCGGGCAATTTCATCACCTATCACCCGCCATCTTTAATCTACAGAACACCGTGCTACCCTCTTTATGGATACTACCTTAAGCATGTAGTAGCGGGCAATTTGAAAAGTTCTGTTAGCTATCATCCACCATCTTTAATCAAGAGAGCACCGTGCTGCCATCTTTAGCTAGATACCTTTGAAATGTGGTGGCGGCAAATTGAAAAATTCCACGTGCTCTTGTTTGGAAACAAACTCACGTGCTTTTTTGTCAGCTACCATCCGCCATCTTTAATCAACAGAGCATAGTGCTGCCCTCTTTAGTTTGAAATGTGGTGGCGGCAAATTCCACATGCTCTTGTTTGGTAAACATAGCCACGTGCGTTTTTGACAGCTGTCATCCGCCATCTTTAATCCGGAGAGCACCGTGCTGCCCTCTTTATCGTAGTAGATGTAAATTCGTCACCTGTCATACGCAGTGCTGCTATCTTTAGCTAGATACCTTTGAAATGTGGTGGTGGATAATTTAAAGAGAAAAATTCTTCAGCAGTCCTCTCTCGACGCTAATTGCATAAGATGGCGGCTATACATGACTCCTTAAGTGTGCTTACGCAAGATGGCTGCTATACACAGGTTCTTATGAGACGCCCTTGGGATGCTTGCGCAAGATGGCGGTTATACAAGGCTCCTTATGAGACGCCCTAGTGATGCTTGCGCAAGATGGCGGTTGCTCTTATGAGGCGGCTTAAGGGTCCTTGCACAAGATGGCTAGAGACGCCCTAAGGATGCTTGCGCAAGATGGCGGACACAAGATGGCGGCTATACACGTCTCCTTATGAGACGCCTTAAGGGTGCTTGCGCAAGATGGCTGCTGCTCTTAGCTTAGAGGCTAACACGTCGTGCTAGTTCGATTCATTAAATTTGGGGCTTAAATGCAAAATGTTAAATATCTCGAAAGCGATGCATCGTAGAGCAAAACGGACAAAAAAATTTCTGCCCAGTACCTCGGTTCGCAGTACGAGGAACAAGAAAAACATAGTCTAATGATGAGATCAACGGTTCGGTTCCTACTTAGGCCCTTTGGCATTCACTCTGTTTTAGCTTGTATTGAAGTAAGTCTTCGTAACATGATCAGGTTTAGCTATGGTAGAGAGTATATCGTGCCGTGCAGGTTCGATTCATTAAATTTGGGGCTTAAATGCAAAATGTTAAATATCTCGAAAACGGATAAAAATTTTCTACCTGATACCTAGGTTTGCAGTATCAGGAACATGAAAAAAACATAGTCTAATGATGAGATCGACGGTTCGATCCTTACTTAGGCCCTTTGGCATTGGCAGCTATCTAATTCTACAAGATGGTGACTATACATAGCTTCTTATGAGACAGCTTAAGAGCGCTTGCACAAGATGGCTGCTGCTCTTATGAGACGCCCTAGGGGTGCTTGCGGGAGGTAGCAGCGACAAGACGGTGACTATACACAGCTGCTTATGATACGGCCTAGAGGTGCTCACACAAGATGGTGGCTGCTCTGATGAAGAAAGTTAGCTTTGCATCGTGCAGGTATCTTTACAGCACTAAACCTCATACCTTTGAAATGTGGTGGCAGGTAATTTGAAAAATTCGACGTGCTTTTTCTTCACAGCAGCTATCTTTAAACAATAGCGGCTATACATAAGCTGTTAAGGCCTCCTCTTATGTCAAGGCATAGCTCTATCGAACAAGTTTAAACCTGCATCGGGATAGCTAGAGTAAGCATGTGCTGCAGTGATGACGTCATTATGCATGTTTAGACTTGCAAATCACTAAAGAAACATAACAAGACTAGAATCGAACACCGCACTCTATGCCGTTAACTTTATCATGTGATCGGAACATTGATTGAAGTGTTTAGAACACTAAATAAGTGATCAAGACTATAATAGAACACTGTACTCGATACAACATGTGTTTAAAACATGTCAGGGGATACCTTTGTTCTAAGAAGATTAGATTACCGCACATTCCTTGGCTAATGGGCTAAAGGGCTAATGGGCTAAAAGGCTAAAGGGCTAAAGGGCTAAAGGGCTAAAGGGCTAAAGGGCTAATGGGCTAATGGGCTAAAGGGCTAGGGCGCCTCTCCTCTCTTTATCCGGGCTTGAGACCGGCTCTACAACTAGAGGCGGAGTTAACACCCTAAGGAAGGGAGAATGTTGGGAAATTATCTATACGAATATAGCTACTCGATCGACTATATACTACAGATGGATGACTTAGGTGAGGGTAAGCGCTTACTTAATAATACCTACACGACGTAATTCATACTCTATTTCAAAAATATCTTCTTTGTACTGTGTGTAACCAGCATCATGATAGGCTCTTAGCAGTTGTAAACGTTTTACGAGTACGTTGGGGTCTTTACAGTAGCTTATATCTACATAGGGTAACAGAGGCTTGTTGTGAACTTTGAGTCTATATGCAGACAGTTGATGTGCAGGGACTTGTTTTGATGTAATACGTGCTTCAGCAGTAGCGTTTCTAGGTACAAACATAACTTGTTTCGATAGCGATGAAGCGTTGAAATTTCCTTCTTCTTTACCTTGCATCTCTTCTTGAGATGTTTGCACTTCGACAGAACGTGTAGTAGGCTTAGGAAATGAAGTAAAATCATCAAGCTGTAATGGCAATGAATTTTCTTCTTCTACTTTCCCTTTACTACTGTTTTGATCAACATCATTATCCTTATTATCATAATCATGATCTTGCCTCTCTTTATCTTGAAGTTTGTGCTCAGTAACAGAACTTGCAGCAGGCCTAGACAGCAAGGGAGAATTAAAAATCTCTCGCAGAGGTGTACTTTTTAAACATAAATCAGTGTTCGCTGGAATATGGTTGAGCTCTTTGTATTTTGTTCCCGATGAAGCTACATTACACGCGGCTTCATGACGTTGAGCGTTGTATGCGTTCTTGAACTCTCTTCTACAATGTTTGCATTGAAAAATCGTCCTACATGATATCTCATGACGTCTCCTGTGATAGCTTCGGGAAAATGCTTTTCCACACTCTTCGCAAATATACCTAGAAATAGGTTTTTCCATGACGGACTTTTATCTTCTGCTAACAGATTCTTCTTTAAATCTACTCGACATTTGTTACTCTCTACTTCGATGATGCGAACAGCTTAGCGATTAATAGTAAACTAACACAAAAGCGTATAACCAAGGTAGCAACAGTAAGGTTAAAGCCCATCAAGATGGCAAGAGTGAGGTTAGCGACGTTCTGCTGTTGGATTTTAAATTCCGCGCTGTAACATGCATAAGGTGGCAGCCTTGAGGTTTACTGCCGTAAAGATGGCAGCAGTGAGGTTAGCGACGCTCTATTGTCCTTCAAAGTGAGGTTAGGGTTCGTCAAGAAGACAGCTGTCAAAAAAGCACGTGGCTATGTTTACCAAACAAGAGCACGTGGTCGTAACGTCACGGTCACGTAGTATGCTGCTTCAGCATGCAATGTTCAATGTCTACACCTACGTAGTAAACACTCTGCTATGTTCACAAAATTTTTACTCACAACTATTTTTTATGCTTTAAGTTCGTGCACATAGGTTATGTTAAGATAGCAGCACACGTACAAGCGATGGTCACGTGCTCTAGTAGAAGATGCATGCATTATCAAAAGGTGATACGTACACGCTTTTGAACCTTGCTATTCTTACTGCTACTATGTTCGCAAGATTTTCAAAGATCGCTATTCTTTGTGCTTTAAGTTCGTTCGCATAGGTCATGCTAAAGTAGCAGAGCAAACACATGCGAACGTTGTACATTCTAGCGGAATGTGTTTAGTACGATAGTTGATGCATGCAAAATCGATAGGTGTTGTGTACACGCTTTGAAACTTAACTATTCTTCGTCCTTTAAATCCGTGCACATAGGTTATGCTAAGATAGCAGCACACTCTAGCGGGAGAAGTTTAGTACTCTAGTTGATGCATGTATAATCGATAGGCAATGCGTACACGAGTTTAAAACATTGCTATTCTTACTGCTGCTGCTATGTTCACAAGATTTTTATACATCGCTATTCTTTATGCTTTAAGTTCATGCGTATAAGTTATACTAAGTTAGCAGCATACTTATAAGGTTGTTGCACGCTCTAGTGGAAAAGTTTAGTAAGAAAGACGATGCATGCAAAATCGATAGGTGATGTGTACACGCTTTGAACTTGGGTATTTTTTGTGCTTTAACTTCGTGCACATAGGTTATGTTAAGATTGCAGCACACACAAGCGATGATCGCACGCTGTTGTGTCAGAAGTTTAGTACAAGAGTTAATGCGTGCAAAATTGACTGGTGTTGTGTACACGCTATTCTTTGTGCTTTAAGTCCACGCACATAGGTAGCGGCACACAATTGCGAACGTTGTACACTCTAGCGGTAGAAGTCTAGTACGATAGTCGATGCATGCAAAATTGATAGGTGATGTGTACACGCTTTGGAGCATAGCTATTCTTTGTGCTTTAACTTTATACACATACGTTAGCAATACACATATGCGATCGTTGTACACTCTGGCGGTAAAAAATAGTCGATGCATGCAAAATCAATAGGTGACGTGTACACGCTGTTAAACATCGTTATTTTTGTGCTTTAAGTTCGTGCGTATAGGCTATGCTAAGATAGGAGTACAATCTAGCGGAAGAAGTTCAGGGTGATCTGTACACGCTTTGAAACATGATTATTCTTTGTACTTTAAGTTCATGCACATAGGTTATGCTAAGATAGCAGCACAATCTAGAGGAAGAAGTTTAGTACGAGAGTCGATGCTTGCAAAATCGATAAGTAATATGTACACGCTTTGAAACATGGCTATTCTTTGTACTTTAAGTTCATGCTAAGATACCAGCACAATCTACCTGAAGAAGTTCAGTACGAGATTCGATACATGCAAAATCGATAGTTGATGCGTACACGCTTTGAAACATGACTATTCATTGTACTTTAAGGTCATGCGTATAGCTTATGCTAAGATAGCAGTACGATCTAGCGGAAGAAGTTTAGTACGAGAGTCGATGAATGTAAAATCGATAGGTGATGTCTACACGCTTTAAAACATGGCTATTCATACTGCTGCTCTGTTCCTAAGATTTTTAAACATAGCTAATCCTAATGCTGCTCTTAACGACGTAGAGCTAAGGATTGATGAAGTGACCGTGACGTCACGACCACGTGCTCTTGTTTGGTAAACATAGCCACGTGCTTTTTTGACAGCTGTCTTCTTGACGAACCCTAACCTCACTTTGAAGGACAATAGAGCGTCGCTAACCTCACTGCTGCCATCTTTACGGCAGTAAACCTCAAGGCTGCCACCTTATGCATGTTACAGCGCGGAATTTAAAATCCAACAGCAGAACGTCGCTAACCTCACTCTTGCCATCTTGATGGGCTTTAACCTTACTGTTGCTACCTTGGTTATACGCTTTTGTGTTAGTTTACTATTAATCGCTAAGCTGTTCGCATCATCGAAGTAGAGAGTAACAAATGTCGAGTAGATTTAAAGAAGAATCTGTTAGCAGAAGATAAAAGTCCGTCATGGAAAAACCTATTTCTAGGTATATTTGCGAAGAGTGTGGAAAAGCATTTTCCCGAAGCTATCACAGGAGACGTCATGAGATATCATGTAGGACGATTTTTCAATGCAAACATTGTAGAAGAGAGTTCAAGAACGCATACAACGCTCAACGTCATGAAGCCGCGTGTAATGTAGCTTCATCGGGAACAAAATACAAAGAGCTCAACCATATTCCAGCGAACACTGATTTATGTTTAAAAAGTACACCTCTGCGAGAGATTTTTAATTCTCCCTTGCTGTCTAGGCCTGCTGCAAGTTCTGTTACTGAGCACAAACTTCAAGATAAAGAGAGGCAAGATCATGATTATGATAATAAGGATAATGATGTTGATCAAAACAGTAGTAAAGGGAAAGTAGAAGAAGAAAATTCATTGCCATTACAGCTTGATGATTTTACTTCATTTCCTAAGCCTACTACACGTTCTGTCGAAGTGCAAACATCTCAAGAAGAGATGCAAGGTAAAGAAGAAGGAAATTTCAACGCTTCATCGCTATCGAAACAAGTTATGTTTGTACCTAGAAACGCTACTGCTGAAGCACGTATTACATCAAAACAAGTCCCTGCACATCAACTGTCTGCATATAGACTCAAAGTTCACAACAAGCCTCTGTTACCCTATGTAGATATAAGCTACTGTAAAGACCCCAACGTACTCGTAAAACGTTTACAACTGCTAAGAGCCTATCATGATGCTGGTTACACACAGTACAAAGAAGATATTTTTGAAATAGAGTATGAATTACGTCGTGTAGGTATTATTAAGTAAGCGCTTACCCTCACCTAAGTCATCCATCTGTAGTATATAGTCGATCGAGTAGCTATATTCGTATAGATTATTTCCCAACATTCTCCCTTCCTTAGGGTGTTAACTCCGCCTCTAGTTGTAGAGCCGGTCTCAAGCCCGGATAAAGAGAGGAGAGGCGCCCTAGCCCTTTAACCCATTAGCCCATTAGCCCTTTAGCCCTTTAGCCCTTTAGCCCTTTAGCCTTTTAGCCCATTAGCCCTTAAGCCCATTAGCCAAGGAATGTGCGGTAATCTAATCTTCTTAGAACAAAGGTATCCCCTGACATGTTTTAAACATATGTTGTATCGAGTACAGTGTTCTATTATAGTCTTGATCACTTATTTAGTGTTCTAAACACTTCAATCAATGTTCCGATCACATGATAAAGTTAACGGCATAGAGTGCGGTGTTCGATTCTAGTCTTGTTATGTTTCTTTAGTGATTTGCAAGTCTAAACATGCATAATGACGTCATCACTGCAGCACATGCTTACTCTAGCTATCCCGATGCAGGTTTAAACTTGTTCGATAGAGCTATGCCTTGACATAAGAGGAGGCCTTAACAGCTTATGTATAGCCGCTATTGTTTAAAGATAGCTGCTGTGAAGAAAAAGCACGTCGAATTTTTCAAATTACCTGCCACCACATTTCAAAGGTATGAGGTTTAGTGCTGTAAAGATACCTGCACGATGCAAAGCTAACTTTCTTCATCAGAGCAGCCACCATCTTGTGTGAGCACCTCTAGGCCGTATCATAAGCAGCTGTGTATAGTCACCGTCTTGTCGCTGCTACCTCCCGCAAGCACCCCTAGGGCGTCTCATAAGAGCAGCAGCCATCTTGTGCAAGCGCTCTTAAGCTGTCTCATAAGAAGCTATGTATAGTCACCATCTTGTAGAATTAGATAGCTGCCAATGCCAAAGGGCCTAAGTAAGGATCGAACCGTCGATCTCATCATTAGACTATGTTTTTTTCATGTTCCTGATACTGCAAACCTAGGTATCAGGTAGAAAATTTTTATCCGTTTTCGAGATATTTAACATTTTGCATTTAAGCCCCAAATTTAATGAATCGAACCTGCACGGCACGATATACTCTCTACCATAGCTAGACCTGATCATGTTACGAAGACTTACTTCAATACAAGCTAAAACAGAGTGAATGCCAAAGGGCCTAAGTAGGAACCGAACCGTTGATCTCATCATTAGACTATGTTTTTCTTGTTCCTCGTACTGCGAACCGAGGTACTGGGCAGAATTTTTTTTGTCCGTTTTGCTCTACGATGCATCGCTTTCGAGATATTTAACATTTTGCATTTAAGCCCCAAATTTAATGAATCGAACTAGCACGACGTGTTAGCCTCTAAGCTAAGAGCAGCAGCCATCTTGCGCAAGCACCCTTAAGGCGTCTCATAAGGAGACGTGTATAGCCGCCATCTTGTGTCCGCCATCTTGCGCAAGCATCCTTAGGGCGTCTCTAGCCATCTTGTGCAAGGACCCTTAAGCCGCCTCATAAGAGCAACCGCCATCTTGCGCAAGCATCACTAGGGCGTCTCATAAGGAGCCTTGTATAACCGCCATCTTGCGCAAGCTTCCCAAGGGCGTCTCATAAGAACCTGTGTATAGCAGCCATCTTGCGTAAGCACACTTAAGGAGTCATGTATAGCCGCCATCTTATGCAATTAGCGTCGAGAGAGGACTGCTGAAGAATTTTTCTTTTTAAATTATCCACCACCACATTTCAAAGGTATCTAGCTAAAGATAGCAGCACTGCGTATGACAGGTGACGAATTTACATCTACTACGATAAAGAGGGCAGCACGGTGCTCTCCGGATTAAAGATGGCGGATGACAGCTGTCAAAAACGCACGTGGCTATGTTTACCAAACAAGAGCATGTGGAATTTGCCGCCACCACATTTCAAACTAAAGAGGGCAGCACTATGCTCTGTTGATTAAAGATGGCGGATGGTAGCTGACAAAAAAGCACGTGAGTTTGTTTCCAAACAAGAGCACGTGGAATTTTTCAATTTGCCGCCACCACATTTCAAAGGTATCTAGCTAAAGATGGCAGCACGGTGCTCTCTTGATTAAAGATGGTGGATGATAGCTAACAGAACTTTTCAAATTGCCCGCTACTACATGCTTAAGGTAGTATCCATAAAGAGGGTAGCACGGTGTTCTGTAGATTAAAGATGGCGGGTGATAGGTGATGAAATTGCCCGCATGATAGCAGCACGGTGCTCTGTTGATTAAAGATGGCGGATGACAGCTGTCAAAAAAGCACATGGCTTTGTTTCCAAACAAGAGCACGTGGAATTTACCGCCACCACATTTCAAACTAAAGAGGGCAGCACTGTGCTCTATAGATTAAAGATGGCAGATGACAGCTGTCAAAAAAGCACGTGAGTTTGTTTTCAAACAAGAGCACGTGAAATTTTTCAATTTGCCGCCACCACATAGAGGGTAGCACTGTTCTCTCTGGATTAAAGATGGCTGCTTGTCGAAAAGCATTTTTCAAATTATCCGCCACCACATTTCAAAGGTAAGTAGCTAAAGAGGGCAGCACTGTGCTCTATAGATTAAAGATGGCGGATGACAGCTATCAAAAAAGCACGTGGCTGTCAAAAAGCACGTGGATTTGTTTATCTCGAGCTAGTGAGGTTAAGTTGGTAGCACTAAGGTTTAGGCCCGTCAAGATGGCAGCACTGCCGATGACAGGTGACGAAAGAGGGCAGCACGGTGCTCAAAGATGGCGGATGACAGCTGTCAAAAAAGCACGTGGCTGTCAAAAAGCACGTGGCTTTGTTTATCTCGCGCTAGTTAGGTTAAGTTGGTACTACTGAGGTTTAGGCCCGTCAAGATGGCAGTACTGAGGTTAGCGATGCGTTGTTGTCTGTCAAAAAGCACGTGGCTTTGTTTACAAATCTGTCAAAAAGCACGTGGCTGTCAAAAAACACGTGGCTTTGTTTACCTCATGCTAGTTAGGTTAAGTTGGCACTACTGAGGTTTAGGCCTGTCAAGATGGTAGTACTGAGGTTTGCGATGCGTTGTTGTCGATGACAGCTGTCAAAAAGCACGTGGCTTTGTTTACAAATCTGTCAAAAAGCACGTGGCTGTCAAAAAGCACGTGGCTTTGTTTACCTCGCGCTAGTGAGGTTAAGTTGGCACTACTGAGGTTTAGGCCCGTCAAGATGGCAGTACTGAGGTTAGCGATGCGTCGTTGTCGATGACAGCTGTCAAAAAGCACGTGGCTTTGTTTACAAATTCAAATTTCCCGCGGGAGGTGGAGGAGACCTCTGGGAGGCCTCTGGCTGAGGTGGAGGTGGAGGTGGCCACTGGGAGGCCTCTGGCTGAGGTGGAGGTGGAGGTGGCCACTGGGAGCCTGAGGTGGAGGTGGCCGCAGAACCATCCAATTATACTACTAATATGTTACTTTTTTATAAACTCTCCAAACTCAGACTTAAATCTAATTTGTCTACTTATCCGTTCTAGAGATGATACAAATGTTTCCGTAATATCTCGGAGCTATATCCGAGCAATGTCGATCGTTCGGTCAGAAGAATTCTGGAGCGTCTGTTCAAAAGTACTATACCCATTTCAATTTTATTTGAATATTTCGTCCACATGCACTGAAGTAGTTGAATAGCATCGAATACCATGAGCAATCCAAACCAGGAAGATGTTCTTCTTTAAAAGTAATACCATACCCTATCACGGGTATGTTCCATTTGCCTTTTATTACAAGTTTCTTTGCGTTTCTTAGGGTGGAAATTGCGCCTCTTGAACGGACACTCCACAGTAGATGTGGTATTAGTTAACTGAAGTAAATCACGTTTTTATCAGTTCACTGAGTGTCTATGGCGTTTTTAGTAAATTACTTCATGTGCATGCTGTTATGTAGAGAGTATTGTGAAACTGTCTTTACAAACTGCTAAAGGAGACAGAGAAAACTAAGAAGAAAATATTTTGTAGAGGAATACATGTCCGCTTACGTCAGAGGGTACAAAGTTATTCGTTCTGACCTGATTAAGTTTATTATTGGTGTCTTGAGTGGTGAAGTGAGGAGCGAGTACCGATATATTCCTCCTCTGGTCGTGTGCATTCATCAATGCTGTGATGGGGTCATCTCATAACCAGATTTGGAACCCGGTGAAAATGCAGGTGTAAGCCCATTGTCTGGTTACCAAGATTATACCTGATCTCTCATGCCTTCTTCCACGGATGTAGCATGCAGCTCTTAAATGAGATACTAAATTAGGTCTCATCTACGAAACTTTGTCGTCACTGAAACTATTCTTGGCATGCTGGAATTCTTTGAATCAAGGGCGTAACGTTAGAGCCTGCATTGCAGGCGGGCCCAGGCTTTCAAGGTGTCCCGCAGACTCCTAGCAAAAGAATAAAAATAATATACAGGGTGACCCAAACATTCGTTAACATTTGCTGAGGCAATAATTCACGGAATGTTGGAGGTAGAGAGGAGAGGTAATAATTGACTTATGGGATGGCATGGGGTTTTATTGTCACCAACGGTTATGCTATGAGTTTTGCATAAACAAAAGGGTTTCGGCCCATCAGAAACCCTGGAATTTATGTTTCTCTTGCTACATAACAGAAGAACAGGCTAGACGACATTTCCTAATAGCTAAATTAGTTTGAATTCTAACCTGTTTCTAGTCCGGCCCGCGGTGTGGGGAACAACGCATCCGCCTGTCATCCGACGGCCCCGGGGTCGATTCCCGGCTGGGTAAGGGTTTTCGGATTGTAAATGATTAATATCTCTGGCCTGGGGACTAGGTGTTTCTGTCGTCCTTAATGTTCCTTTTCTGACATTCAACACTTTACACTTCCGCCATTTCCAACATATGGTACGAAATAGGGGCAAAAGATCTTCTTAGGTCGACTCCCCGAATAAATAGCATTAAAAAGCCTTTTACTGCATAAATATCCGGGGTCTAATTATAACTGTGACTTCAGTTTCGGTTACAGAGTTTAGTTCTGTGGTTGCTGAAAAATGAAAGCAAATTTAAGTACGGATATCAGCACAGCAGATCAGCCGTTAAACCACGGAGGTAGTCAAATAAAAAGTATTAAAACATCATTTTTTTACGAGTTGAAATGAAATGGCGTACGGCTTTTAGTGCTGGGAGTGTCCGAGGACAGGTTCTGCTCGCCAGGTGCAGGTCTTTTGATTTGACTACAGTAGGCGACCTGCCCGCCGTGATGAGGATGAAATGATGAAGAATACAATACATTCTCCCAGCCCTCGTGCCAGCGAAATTAACCAATGATGGTTGAAATTCTCGATCCTACCGGGAATCAAACCCGGGACACCTGTGACCAAAAGCCAACACGCTAACCATTTAACCATGTAGCCGGAATTTTTTTAAATTATCTTACAGTAATGAATAATCCCTTTTTTCATATAATTTGACAATATATTGCATGAGTTCTTCTTGCTGTAATTATATTTATATTACATATTAAGAGGTTCTACATTTCATTTGACGGGGCCCGAATATTTATTTTGGCAGGAGGGAAGTATCACATTCGTAACGCGCCTGCATTAAACGTACACACACAATTAGTTCTCCGACATTATTTAGCATACTTTCACGCAAGTGGTCTCATCTTCCAGCACCTTCTGTGAATTAAACACTGTTTTTAGCTGTATACAGCTGGATAAATGAAAAAAATCTTAAGATGAGCAGATCGATTTGTTCTAGGTGATTCCCGACAAACGAGTAGCTTTACGAAAATGTTACAATGTTTGGGCTGGGAAGACGTGAGAGACAGGAGACGAGCTGCTCGACTAAGTGGTTCCGAGCTGTCAGTGGAGAGATGGCGTGGAATGACATTAGTAGACGAATAAGTTTGAGTGGCGTTTTTAAAAGTAGGAATGACCACAAATTAAAGATAAAGTTGGAATTCAAGCTGACAAATTGGGGCAAATATTCGTTTATAGGAACAGGAGTTAGCGACTGAAATAATTTACCAAGGGAGATGTTCAATAAATTTCCAAATTATTTGCAATTATTTAAGAAAAGACTAGAAAAACAACAGTTTGGCAATCTGCCACCTCGGTGACTGCCCTAAATGAAGATCATTGGTGACTGATTGTGACTGATTGATACACTCCCCCCCACCATTAACTTTGTAAACGTCCCCTAGCGTAATTAGCCAACTTCAGTGAACATGTTTTCCTAATATGGATTACTATGGAAATCCTCTCTTGCTTAGGCCAGTCTACACTTCATATCATTTTTACAACTGCGCCCTTGGTAATTCCCAACTTCTTTCAAGGCTTAATTTTCTTATCCGATATTTCTCACATTACCTGATTTCACGCGTGAATTCCATTGTTCTTGTCTTAGATGTATTTATTCTCATCTAGTGGGATATGGCCCACATATTTCTCCAGGTCTAAATGTACGTGAAAATTTTCAGGCTAGGCCCGTGGTGTTGATGAAGAGTACAAAGTACATGGTTTCTTCTCAGAAGCACCGATTTGTACCAGTCTAGTTCACGGATTTTAATTGTGGATTGACGGCCATGCCAGGGTCCATTCAGCCTCGTGTGACCAACTAAGGAGCTGCCTGAAACCAGATCAGTTCATCAGAGCCAAACAATATGACTAAGAATGTTGACACGTTGACCAGGTACACCCCAGTATCTGAAGACCATCTGATTGGGGCGTAGTCATCTTTCTAGGTGAAGGGTATAAATGTGCTGTTGCGTCACGAGCTTTCAGGTTATTTAAATTCTCAAAATAATCACCGCGCTATGCACCGTGTCTATATACTCATGTAATATGAAATAGTAACATAATTGTATACATGTTACACTCAGTTAAACAAGTACACTCTTAACACCGTGTGGTATGCCGCTGTTTACTGTACACATCAGTAAGTGCACACATAAGCGTTTTAGCTGCCAAAACACAAAATGAACACTGTATATGTGTTGCAAAATGATCTGTGCTAATTGCAAAAAAGGATAGAATAAACTGAGGCTCACGCTCAAGGGCAGTGTCCTAGAGCGTGAGACATTTGTTCGGGGATACAATTGGGAAGAAGGACCAGTACATCTCCCAGGCGGCTTCACCTGCTATGCTGAAGTGGATCCTTGTAGAAAATGGGAAGATTGGGAGGGATAGACAAGGAAGAGGTAGGGAATCAGCCGTGGTCATACGTTAGATATCATCACGGCATTTGCCTGGAGAAGAAGTGCCTATTTGCTTTACGTCGCACGGGCACAGACAGGTCTTATGGCAACGATAGGAAAGGCCGAGCAATGGGAAAGAAGCGGCCATGGCCTTAATTAAGGTACAGCCCCAGCATTTGCCTGGTGTGAAAATGGGAAACCACGGAAAGCCATCTTAAGGGCTGCCGACAGTGGGTTTCGAACCCACTATATCCCGCATGCAAGCTTACAGCCGCGCGCCCCTAACCGCACGGCCCACTGCCCGGTAAGAGAGAAGAAGTGGGAAACCACAGAAATCCACTTCCAGGACTGCTGAGATGGGAATAGAACCCCTCTATTCTATTGAACAATAGGCTGAGTAGACCCCGCTCCAGTCCTCGTATTAGTTTTCAAATTTCGTCGCAGAACCAGGGACCGAACCCGGGCTCCTAGTGTGGCAGCTAATTATACAAACCCCAAAACCATCGAGGCAGACGTAACTAGAAAATACCGGTTCGAAAGTTCAGACCCTTCTTTGTTAAAATTTGAATTACACTTGTGGAAAAATTATCCAAGCCGATGAAATAAGGAATGAAAAATACGGAAATTTGGCAATATATTTGTCGAGTAACATTTTTTTTGCTAGTTGTTTTACGTCGCACCGACACAGATAGGTCTTACGGCGACGATGGGACAGGAAAGGGCTAGGAGTGGGAAGGAAGCGGCCGTGGCCTTAATTAAGGTACAGCGTGGTGTGGTGTGAAAATGGGAAACCGCGGAAAACCATTTTCAGGACTGCCGACAGTGGAACTCGAACCTACTATCTGCCGAATACTGAATACTGGCCGCACTTAAGCGACTGCAGCTATCGAGCTCGGTCGAGTAACATTTAATTGATTAAAGGTACAAGACTAGAGGTTAATATCTGAAAAGCCATCGCAAATTTCGCCACGCTGGTCCATTAATAACAGGTGCAATCGCCTGACTGTTGAATGCAGGCATGCAAACCTGCATGCATTGTGTCGTACAGGTTCTGGATGTCAGCTTGTGGGATGGAGTTCCATGCTTGTTGCCCTTGGTCCGTCAAGGGAGCGACGGCTAATGTCGGTTGTGGATGACGCTGGAGTTTTCGTCTAATGATATCCAATTCGTGCTCGATTAGGGAAAGATCGGGGGATCGAGCAGGCCAAGGCAAAATATCGACACTATGTAGAGCACATTGCGTTACAACAACGGCATAGGGGGGTGTATTATCCTGCTGTAAAATTCCGTCGGAAATGCTGTTAATGAATTGCAGCACAACAGGTCGAATCACCAGAAGGACGTACACATCTGCAAGGACGGTGCGTGGGATAACCACGAGAGGGCTCCTGCTCTCACAGGAAATTGCTCCCAAGACCAGTCTCCCGGTGTAGGTCCAGTGTGTTGACGTTGAAGGCAGGTGGAATTCAGATGCTCACCTGGCCTCCTTCTAATCAACACACGGCCATCACTGGCACCAAAGCAGAACCGGCTTTCATCGGAAAACACAACGGACCTCCACTCCATCATCCAGTGAGGTCTCGCTTTGCACCATTGATGTCGCAGACGGCGATGGTTTGGGGTAAGAGGAACGCATGCCGCAGCACGTCTGGCTTCGAACTGTCCTTCAAGTAACATATTTCAAACAGTTCTTTGCCTCACTGTGATGCCAACTGCCGCTCGAATTCCTGTTGTAGAAGCAGTCCACTGCACCACAGCCACACGCCGAATACGACGGTCTTCCCTCTCGGTGGTGCCACGGGGACGTCAGAAGCCCTGTCTTCTTGCGAGCGTACCTTCTCGTTACCGCTGCTGCTAGCGCGCATGCGTAGTGAAGACATTCCTTCCAAGTCGTTGTGTAATAGCACAGAAGGAAATTCCAACTTCAAGTAGCCCTATTATACGGCCTTGTTCAACCGCAGTGAGCTGTTGATACAGGCTTCTTCGTCGTCTTAAAGGCATTCTTGACCCACCCACCGTCACTTCGTCCAATCTCATAGGTAACAAATGCTTTGGCACAGTACACTCCGTATTTAAAGCAAACCTGATGTGCAACGTCATGGGGCTGCTACTTGAATCAGCGTCATCTTTCATATGTATAAAAACTCCTACCAACGTTTGTTAATCTAGCACAACCCCTTCTTGGTGTTTGGATACTTTTCCGACAGTGTATTAAGAAAAAGGAAAGGTATTTCTAAAAAAATAAAAAATAGGTAATCTGACCTGTTTTCTTGATGATATTATTATTATTATTATTATTATTATTATTATTATTATTATTATTATTATTATTATTATTCAGCGTTCAGTCTGCAAGCCTCTCTGAACTTACTAAACGTCACCACAATCCTCTATTTGAAACTAGTGCTGTGGCGTGATTTAGTTCTATACCTCTTATCTTTAAATCGCTAGGAACTGAGTCTAACCATCGACGACTTGGTCTGCCTCTACTTCTCTTACCCTCCATAACAGACACCATTATTCTCCTAGACGACCTATCCTCCACGATTCGCTTGACATGCCACCAGCACGGAAGACGATTTATGCGTACAACCGTTCCTGCCTTAAAGTACCTATACATATTCTCCCATTTTTCACTTAAATTAGTGTGGCCACCAATTATGCTTGCCATCATGTTTTCCTTAGCTGACTTCTTTGCTAGTTTCAATTTCCTAGTAAGTTGCTTCAATTTCTCCTTACTTCCACACCCACCGGGCGAGTTGGCCGTGCGCGTAGAGGCGCGCGGCTGTGAGCTTGCATCCGGGAGACAGTAGGTTTGAATCCCACTATCGGCAGCCCTGAAGATGGTTTTCCGTGGTTTCCCATTTTCACACCAGGCAAATGCTGGGGCTGTACCTTAATTAAGGCCACGGCCGATTCCTTCCAACTCCTAGGTCTTTCCTATCCCATCGTCGCCGTAAGACCTATCTGTGTCGGTGCGACGTAAAGCAAATAGCAAAAAAAAAAAAAAAAAAAAAAAAAATTCCACAGCCATTTCTAACTCTATTTCTTTCCAACCTGCACCTCCTTCTTAGTCTCTTTACTTCCCTGTTATAATACAGTGGATCTTTACCATTCCTTACCACCTTACCACATATATATCTCAGGACTAGCTTGGGGAGAGTTGAACAGACGACTAGAAAATCCTTGTCACAAAAGCACGACAGTTCATTCGCATAACGTAAAAAGGTAGGTCGCAGAAAACTAACTACGGTAAATGTTCGTTTGTAAATCAGAGAGTTGATGATTGGAGTGCATTACCTGCAGCCGCCTTAGAACCTTTTCCCTAAAATATAAGATGCATCAAGAATAGATTCCAGCATTCTGTACATTGTGTGAAAATTTCTCCGTGATGATGATGTCATATTTTAATGCAACGCTCAACCCACTGTAAATTGTGGTATTAAGGCTCTCAATTTTTATGGTATGTGTGAATTTGCATATGAACGTACTGTATTTTCAATGCTAAAATAATAGTTAGTAACTAGGCCGCTCAATCAACTGTAAGTCTTAATGTAAAATTTTGAAATACTTAAGGTACGTGTGAATTTATATCTGGCGATGTTGTAATGTTAAGCTAATAGTAAGCTCAACCTATAGTATTGTAAGTCGTTATGTTAAGCTCTGGAAATACTTAAGTTGTGTGTGAACTTGTATATGATGATGCAGGATTTAGAATGTTAAACTGCCGGGCTGAGTGGCTCAGACGAGTGAGGCCCTGGCCTTCTGACCACAACTTGGCCCGTTTGATCCCAGCTCAGTTCGGTGGTATTTGAAGCTGCTCAAATATGTTAGCCTCGTGTCGGTAGATTTACTGATACGTAAAAGAAATCATGCGGGACAACATTCCGGCACCTCGGCGTCTCCGACAACCGTAAAAGTAGTTAGTGAGACGTAAAGCAAATAAGATTATTATTATTATTATTATTATTATTATTATTATTATTATTATTATTATTATTATTATTATTTTAATGTTATACTAGTAGTATTTCTTGTAATGTGTTCTTTTCATGGATTTGCTGGTTGCACTCTTGTAGTAGAAGTAGTAGTAGTAGTTGTTGTTGTTGTTGTAAGTTATATTGTAAAATTATGCAATAGTTAATGTACGTGCTTGATGATGCTGGATTTACAATGCTAGACTAATACATCTTGTAAAAATTTGTTTTCATTGAAATGCTTGTTGTAAATTGTTGTTGTTATTTGTGGGCAATTATGTTTTAGCTTTACTTTATTATCACAATTTGTTCAATTCAGCTTGATACATGCATTGTAACTTTCCTAACTTGCTGACTAACTTTACAAACATATAAATCTGCATTTAACTTTAAAATCTTAATATCTGCATTTAAAATGGAAAATCTGAAAATTAATATTCATTATATAAAATACACACTCGTCGAACCTTGTACTCACACTTACTTGTTACCTGCTTACTTACACATACGTTATTTGAAGGGCGCCAGCTGCCACTCAGTGCAGCAATAATAGAATGAGACTCTTGACTATCTCTAGGGTGTGGGGTAATAAGCTTACTTTTGACAACATACCATATAAGTTCTGGGAAAAGGAGATTGGCGTTCGGTTTCCCCATTAATTTTGAGGTTAAGATATTTTACTTTCATTGAAATAAAACTATGAATTCGTTTGATAGAACAATATATATTCTTTAAATAATATATCAAAAAATAGTGAGTCTTGTTGCGATAAAACAGATGAGAATATTAAATTATGACATTGCAACTGAAAGAAACTAGGCATGAATTTTAATTCTTCTTGACCGGACATTTAACAATTTATACGAAATATTTCCCTCACTGATTCACTTGACTGTACCTTCAACACTTTAAGTGTAATTACGACGTAATCCATTGATCTGGTGTTTACTGTAGATGTGTCACGCCTAACTTGGTGATACATCCTTGTGACTGCTTCTTCTCCATATCATCTGACTTCTTTGTAAGTCAATATGGTATTACCTCTTGGCAGGTCCAGGGTTGCCCTCTCTGACTTCATGGTAAGCCCTTGCGTCCGTGTCTTCAACTAAGTGACGGACCAACCAACTTTTGGCCTCACTCTCTCAATGACCAATAATTAATGGCTCACTAAGTCTTCACCACCTCTCGTTCACACTCGTTGGCTGACCAACTAAGGCCTCTTGATCTAGTAGACTTCTTCACTGTACTGCATCCGTATAACTAATGACTGACGCTACAATATGCACCCACCTTATATAGACGTTGGTTGACACCGCTACGTAATCTCCAGAAATAACAATGACATACTCCCACCTACGCGACAGATATTATATACAGTGGTGAAATAGCCCGGAGGCGGCTAACTCCGTGAGCGCATATCTAAATAAATACAATGCCGTAGCCATGAAGTGGCGATGACTTGGCAGAATCGCCACTAATCTTGCACAATGTCCCAACGTCACATCCAATCTCTGATATATACAACAATTCTCACTGCACAGGTATTGAGTGTTATCCTACACATACGTATATATGTATACATCTAAGTACAATCTTGCAAGCAACAGGCAATTGCAAAATCGAATTGAATAAAACGGATAATTACAATAATAGTAACAATATCACAGATAAAATAATAATACTGACATAATAAAAATAATAATAATAATAATCATAATAATAATAAAATACAGATAAAATCATACAATAATAAAAATACAGATATCATCTTGTAACGGGATTTGAACCGTTACAATTCGCCTCCCTCATAAATAAATCGAAGAACAAAGAATCGATTGATTTATGAACAAAATTATATATATAACAATGACACATATAATCACTTTAAATGAGTATACAACAATAATTTTCTTTTTCAACATCCATACATTTTATAATACATCACATATATGAGAATTTTTCTCGCACATTGTCATCGCAGTTAACTGTCCAGTGTCCAATTCTCATACAATTCACAAGAGCATAGCCCTTAATTTAACACACACAAATAATTTTAAATGATTACACTACATTCTTCTTTTTTTAACATATCAAAACTTTTTGTGAAATATCACTTATGTGAGAACTTTTCTTGCATATTGTTATCGCAGTTAACTGTCCAATGTCCTGTTCTCAGTTTTGTCACACAGAACATGACAATGTAGCACTTATTCTTCCAATACACCAATACGACACTTGGTTCACACGCAAATCGCAGATGTTACTTTTATTTTGCCAGTTTCTTACAAAAATTAATCATCTTATTATTATCTCAACAAATCTCACGTGAAGTAGTTCTTTACATTCATTATACTATAAATACCGACAATATCCCCTTCCTGATCTTTATAAGAATATGCACACTCCCCGATACGGTTCACAATAGTGAAATACCCCTGATAAAAAATATAACTTCAACATATTTCCCGCCTCTGCATATGATGAAATGGAACTCTGAGTAGCACTCTGTCACTCAAACTGAATCAATTTTGCCCTCATTGACTTACATATATCAATAAATCACATCCTTATTGGCAACAATAATTAAAGGTTCAATACCATAGCTACAAGATGGTTCAATTATTCCTTAATCCAGCATAACGTTTATTTGTTCTTAGACTTCACTAGCACATTTAAGTTGAATGGGGTACTTACCTCCCACAATGATGAATGGTCATGTACTACAAATTTATGTTCATATACGTGTTCTTACTCACTTACCACTAAATACATCTCGATGCTTACCTAACATTGAACACAATTACTCCTCCTGTAATTCACTCAAATTACCTCACGTCACTGCCTCATACCGACTATCCCTCGGATACTGGTCGTTATAGACACCTGACACACTTCAACACATTTCCTCTCACTAGGAACACCTTCACTTACCTCTCATATACTTTTAAAGAACACACGTTACCAAACACTTACCTCAGACCATCATAATTAACACGTACTTCTTTGCTAGTTATATCCCAGAACAAACACACACTACCTAAATTAAAGACTACTCTACTTCCATGATTTGCAACCAAGTCATCCCCTAAAATAACTGAATACACAAGCTTTGGTACAACAAGGCATGGTTGAAAGTTACAATTATCTTTACTTATAATTGGTACCACTATCATCTTATTTACTCACTGTGACTTACCCAACGGCTGTTATAATATCTAATAGTACCTTCGCTTCCCTTCTTCGTATCACAATTTCTATCGTCGGAGTTATCACCTCACTATTCCATCATATTCTCGGCATTACGAGTACTTACATCACTTAACAGAACACTTCTGACGTCTACCTTACTACTACCATTAATTACTTCATTATCTACGACTACGTCATTACTTAAATATCTCACTTAACACTACTTAGGTCACAATCACACTATACTCTTAAATTTACTTTCACTACATAACTACTTATACTACGTACCTGTTCATCTACTACCTTCAGACTGTTCACTTAATTTACCCGATTCCCTGTGAATCTGCAATACTCTGGCTTGATAACGACACCTTGATAACATTCATATTGAGACTAACATAGTCTCTCTGATAACTCAAATCCGTACGCCTCCCATCTTCCGATTCTCTCTGATCACTCTTCTGACCTTCTCTCTCATAACTCAAATACATACGCCTCCCATCTTCCGATTCTCTCTGATTACTCTTCTGACCCCTATCGCCATCGACACAACCATTAATCCTCTGCTCATCAGGATTACTACTACTACTCTGATACACGACTAACATTTTTCCCTCTCTCTCTACTATACTACTTTCCCCAGACATCATGCGCTCTCTCTCTCGCGAACACCCTTCCACACATTCCTTCCAAAACTTGTCAATGAACTCTTTAAACTCTCCTAAATTAGACATATTATTCCAGTATACTCGAAACCATATTCTACTTTCACCGATAAAAACATTAGACAAAATTTCCACCACGTATTCCCATTCAATAATATTATTCCTCAACTTACTTGCAAATCTTTTCTCAACTATTTTCACATACTCTATAGGATTAAACTGTTTTCCAGAAAACTTGGTTAAATCACGATCCCTACTGAACAAACCACTCGCTATTACCACTTCTCTCGCCGTCTCACCTCTACCTTTCTGCCGTATCACTCCCTGGCAGTTCACAACTTCTTCTTCTTCTTCTTCTTCTTCTTCTTCCGCTGCTCTCTCAGCATTCTCTTCCACTATTCTCACGTCTTCCTGCAATTCTTCCTCTCTCTTTCTCACCTGCTGTGATAGCGTTTCCTGTTCGTTCCGTAGTTCACTGACTTCCACAAGTTTGCTTTCAATTTGTTCAATTCTACTAATCTGTTCCCTCGTATCTTCCCCAACTGCATTGCAAATCTTGTCCAATCTTTTCTCGACTACCTCATGAATTTCTTCCCGATTACTAGATCTTTTATCACTTAATTCTACGATATTCTCTGTACATATTTCTATGACTTGCTCGGTCTGAATATGAATATTGCTCCGATTCAACTTCATTTCACCTTCTCTACGGTCAACAGACTCTTTATTTAACTTATTTTCTAACGTAGATATTTGACTAGTTACCTCTACTATCTTAGTATCTATTTTAGAATTTAGTGATTCACTTAGCCCATCTATTTTATCATTAATCGCACTGTTACCATTAATCAATTCTTCGATTTTACTACTTAGAGAGTTAATCTGTTTATTACCATTTTCATTATTAGTACTAATTAATTCTTTCATCTCTTCCTTACTATTTTCGTTACTACTAATTACTTGTTCCATTTTACTACTTAGAGAGTTAATCTGTTTATTACAATTTTCATTATTAGTACTAAAAAATTCTTTCATCTCTTTCTTCTCTTTCTTATTTTCATTACTGAGCTCGGTAAATCTGGCCATCAACAAATTTAGAAAATCTTGGTTCACCCCCCCCCCCCCCGCGATTTCCTTTTGAGTTTCAGTGTGCTTCTCAATTTCTGCACTTTCCTGAATTTCCTCAGAAGGTTCCATCGTATTCACCTGCTCCCTACTCTGAATTTCATCTTGGATGTCCGCAGAAGCAATGACCTCGTCCTCACATGACTTGTTACTGTCTTCCGTGTCCATCTTTGGTTCACTAGTGATAGTACGCGATCTTAAATTAATCTCCCTCTTCAAATCCCTTGACATATCCCCAAAATACAAATATATATCACAAAATTATAGTCCTGAAATTTACCGGTAATAATTCCGTTGGCTTAAATGCGCATGCTCCTCCCAAAATGAACCTATGATATGCTGTCATTCAGAACAAATTCTGAATTTATTCGAGTCCCACGTTGCGTCGACACATTGAAAACTTGTTCCTAACTGTCTGACTAATTTACAAACATATAAATCTGCATTTAACTTAAAAATCTTAATATCTGCATTTAAAATGGAAAATCTGAAAATTAATATTCATTATATAAAATACACACTCGTCGAACCTTGTACTCACACTTACTTGTTACCTGCTTACTTACACATACGTTATTTGAAGGGCGCCAGCTGCCACTCAGTGCAGCAATAATAGAATGAGACTCTTGACTATCTCTAGGGTGTGGGGTAATAAGCTTACTTTTGACAACATACCATATAAGTTCTGGGAAAAGGAGATTGGCGTTCGGTTTCCCCATTAATTTTGAGGTTAAGATATTTTACTTTCATTGAAATAAAACTATGAATTCGTTTGATAGAACAATATATATTCTTTAAATAATATATCAAAAAATAGTGAGTCTTGTTGCGATAAAACAGATGAGAATATTAAATTATGACATTGCAACTGAAAGAAACTAGGCATGAATTTTAATTCTTCTTGACCGGACATTTAACAATTTATACGAAATATTTCCCTCACTGATTCACTTGACTGTACCTTCAACACTTTAAGTGTAATTACGACGTAATCCATTGATCTGGTGTTTACTGTAGATGTGTCACGCCTAACTTGGTGATACATCCTTGTGACTGCTTCTTCTCCATATCATCTGACTTCTTTGTAAGTCAATATGGTATTACCTCTTGGCAGGTCCAGGGTTGCCCTCTCTGACTTCATGGTAAGCCCTTGCGTCCGTGTCTTCAACTAAATGACGGACCAACCAACTTTTGGCCTCACTCTCTCAATGACCAATAATTAATGGCTCACTAAGTCTTCACCACCTCTCGTTCACACTCGTTGGCTGACCAACTAAGGCCTCTTGATCTAGTAGACTTCTTCACTGTACTGCATCCGTATAACTAATGACTGACGCTACAATATGCACCCACCTTATATAGACGTTGGTTGACACCGCTACGTAATCTCCAGAAATAACAATGACATACTCCCACCTACGCGACAGATATTACATACAGTGGTGAAATAGCCCGGAGGCGGCTAACTCCGTGAGCGCATATCTAAATAAATACAATGCCGTAGCCATGAAGTGGCGATGACTTGGCAGAATCGCCACTAATCTTGCACAATGTCCCAACGTCACATCCAATCTCTGATATATACAACAATTCTCACTGTACAGGTATTGAGTGTTATCCTACACATACGTATATATGTATACATCTAAGTACAATCTTGCAAGCAACAGGCAATTGCAAAATCGAATTGAATAAAACGGATAATTACAATAATAGTAACAATATCACAGATAAAATAATAATACTGACATAATAATAATAATAATAATAATAATAATAATAATAATAATAATAATAATAATAATAATATTAATAATAATAAAATACAGATAAAATCAGACAATAATAAAAATACAGATATCATCTTGTAACGGGATTTGAACCGTTACAGCATTACATATTTACATTTTCCTCTTATATTTGTGTAACTACACTAAATATAATTTGTTTTGTCCTAGACGTTAGCAATGCTATATTGTCTAGGACAGGGATGGCGAACCTATGCCACGCGTGTCAGTAGGTGACACGCGTAGACGATTTCGTTGGCACGCCACATGAACTTTTTATATACGTCTTGTACTATATATATCTCGTGATCGTATAGTCATAATGTTCCACGTGTAAAAAACAAATATCGAAAATCTAAATTCTAGTTCCATTCGGAAGCGCAACACTGCAACACTAATCGGTCCGGAAGTCTAGTGTCAGATGCGGCCGGCGAGCCCTTCGTTCACCCACGGCAGTCAGTGGAGTAGGACTTGTGTGTGGCAGCCAGTACCGCGTAAATATTCTCAGTGTGTAACCGTTATTGAATATCATTTTCTGGTGGTTCTGTATATGGACCTCACAAACATGATTTCGGTGCCGAAAATACAGAAACTTAACAAAGGTACTGGCTAGGTTTTTCAAGAACAGTGGACAAGGGAATTCGGAAAGATAGAAAGAAACTATAAAGCTGTGTGTTCCTTGTATTCGTAAACAGTTGTATCCCGCACATTTAATCATTCAAATGTTTGTTTCACGCCAAATGAAGAAAGAAGAGAGTTCGTTTTACCAAAAAAAAAAAAATCGATCGATAAACAAAACAAACTAGTTCTTGTGTATCATCTTTCAGGCCAAGGAATAACACCACTTTCTGACATGAGTTCTTGGACGAGGCTTTCTTATTGAAGTCAGACACATTATTTGAAGACTTTCCTGACAAATAATTAACAGAATGAAAGAAATGCTAGCCAGTATATACTGTCAAGGATTGATTAATAAGAATGAGTAAAGATGTTTCGGAGCAATTGAAAGCCGATTTAGATAACACCGAGATGTGTTCAGTATGTCTTGATGTTAGCTGTTTTTGTCTGATTTACTTGTAGAAATGTAATGAGGGAGGAATGAGTTAAATTGCTGAGCTTACAATCAACGACAAAAGGGCAAGATATAATGAACGAAGTGTAGCAAGAACTTGTTTTAAAATGGGGTTCGACTTACTGAAAATTGTCTGTGACAACCGATGCTGCCCAAGTATGGTGAATATTCATAATGGGTTTGTGAAATGTCTTAAAGAAGATGTTAAACACCCTATTTTACAGTCTATTTTATAATGCACCAGGAAGCCCTATGTACGAAAGAAGATATGAAGTCATTTGAAAGTGTACCCTCGGTGGTAACTAAAACTGTGAACTTCATATTTGCACGTGCTCTAATCAATCGCCAGTTCTCGAAGATGTTACACGAAGTGGAATCTCAGTATGGCGGACTAATGTACGATAATGCTGGCTGGCTGAGTGAGTCATTGGCAAGTACTTCAAAGGTTTGTTGAGCACTTGGACAAAATTCGCTCCTTCATGACAGAAAAGCAGGAAGAATTTCCAAAACTCACGGACCCTATTTGAATGTGCAATTTAATCTTTCTCCGTGACTTTACAGCAGTATACAACGATGCGAATAAGGAACTGCAAGGAAAGGGATATACTTCAGATAGACTGTTTGAGATCGTAAAAACATTTCAGGTTAGTCTAATTAACATTCGAAGACGAAAAGTACTGTATTTATAAGACGTATGTGGACGTCTTACAAGATTCAAAACAAATAGTTTTCAAGAAATATTTAAATTTCTAGATTTGGAGAAAACATTGCACTTTATTTCAAAACCTCGTATTGCACAAATTGGCGATATTAAGGTCAATTTTCTTGACTGGTTAGATTTTAACCATTTAGAAATGGAGTTGATTGAATTTCAAGAAAGCAGTAAATTGGTGAACAAATAGGTACAACTGGGCGAAGCATTGATAAAAATAGTGTGTGCTGTTGATGATGAATACTCTCTCCAGAAGCTAGAAACTTGATTCTTGAACGGCGGAGCAGCCTCTCGTAAACAGTTTTGGCCATGAAGAAACTTGCGATAGTGCTAAATAATTATTTTGTTTGGGTCATAATATGCCTGCGAGCACTTCTATAATGAACGTTGCGAATTCAACAGTTGGAAACAGCATTAATTCAGAGCAAAGTACATCTTGTGTGTTATTGAACACAAGTTATGAACCTAACATAAGATTACATACCATAATATTTAACGAAAAGTTTCACACTAAATGTGAGAATGATATTTCATTTAAAGTCCATTGACAATATTAATATTTTTTATTTTTATATCTAATATTATTTATTGACGAAGTGCGTTATAATGGGCGCTTATTATATATGTTTACCGTACAAGTAATGTTAGATATTCCTGAAACATACATGTTTAGAAAATGTGTATTTTGCAGTATTTACAAAATACGACCACGGAACGTGCATTCAATTGTATTTGCAAGATATATATATATATATGTAATAAATAAATAAATTAATGAATAAAATATTATGAAATCTAATTGAGAATTATGAAAGGAAGTCCGGAGGAGGGAGGGGGTAGCCATTCCTTAAAGAAATATAACAAGTGGCACAGTAGGCAGTTGAGAATAATACACCAGGCTTAAAATGGCACACTGGTTGGAAAAGGTTCGCCATCCCTGGTCTATGACAACATGTATCTTTTCTTACCTTGTTCATACACTTAATTTGAAGCAAAAATTATAATTATCCAACATGCAATACAACAGCTCACCTCCCGAAAACTAAAAATAACACTCACTTCTACTTAACAGCAGAAATAATTTAAATAATTGTAAATACCCCCCTTCCAGCAGATACTACATATTATGGTCAAACATTTTCAGGCAAGACACAAAAGCGCCTTCACAGGCATTTAAAGAACCTTTTCAGGTTCCAATGCTTGCTTTAAAGTCACCTTGTATCTTACCTTTACTATCTTTGGCGCAAATATTATTTTAACAGTAACAATATTTTTAAATAGCGCTAATCTCTTTCCATTTCCTTCTGCCACATACTTATTAAAATACAAATAAACTTTGCTATTCGTCGTGGAGTGATCCATTCTTTGTTTAACAACTTAGCCATTGTACAAAACTCCTTCTGTCTTTCTACTTTTAATTTATATTCATCACCAAAATACTTAGTTCTCAGTGCATCAGTTCCCCTACATACTCTCAAAAGATGAGCCCCTTCCATTATTTCTCCACAGAGTAAACAATGATTCTCTCTCAGCCCTTTACTTTTTTAAAACCCCATTAGCCGTCACCTTTTAGTTATCTATTTGGAAGTTTTTATTTCCTTATTGACATATTTTGAATAATTTCACAAAATTCTGGTAGTGTTCTTTTGGTTTCACATTCTGCCCTAATCATCTGTTTCTCCATGTCCCTCACTCTAATTGTTACTCTTTTGACGAATCTCTTCTCTTTACTGTTCGTCTGTTTATCCCAGTATTCTCCCATTGCTATTCTTCTGTCGAGCATACTTTTCACTTTCGACACACAATAACCATCATCTAGGTGTTTCATCTGGTGTTGGTGTCCAACTCGTTGGCTGAATGGTCAGCGTACTGGCCTTCGGTTCTAAGGGTCCCGGGTTCGATTCCCGTCCGGGTCGGGGATTTAAACATTCATTGGTTAATTCCAATGGCCCGGGGGCTGGGTGTTTGTGCTGTCCCCAACATCCCTGCAACTCACACACCACACATAACACTATCCTCCATCACAATAACACGCAGTTACCTACACATGGCAGATGCCGCCCACCCTCATCGGAGGGTCTGCCTTACAAGGGCTGCACTCGGCTAGAAATAGCCACACGAAATTATTATTATTATCTGGTGTTGGTATGCTAGGTTCAGTATTTCCCTCCTATCCCCCTTTCTTAACCCAATATTTTACTACTTTCCTGCTTATATCTGCTTGGATGGTTATATCTTCACATAGTCTTCTAGCTCCACTAGTTGCTGTGCATTCTGGTAGAACCATTGCCATTTTACAGAATTTTTTACTTATTACATCTAATTCTATTTTGTCTACTTTGATACCCCATATTTCTACACCATACAGTATTCTTGATATCACAAGAGCATTTAAAATATTTATGTGCACCTTGTATTCCATATTTGGCATCTTCCTTTTTAAAGACCTTGTACTTGATAGGGCGGCCAATCCTTTTAATTTGGCACGTCTTCCTTGTTCCTTCCACATCCCTTTCGATGTTATTATGATTCCTAGATATCCTAATTTATTTACAACTAATTCTACACCTCCAAACTACCAGCGCCTTTCGTTTCTCTTTAATTTATTTTATCTTTTACAAACAATTCATTTTGTTTTCTTGATATTTATTTTCAAATTCCATGTACTGCAATATTCGGCCGTTTTCTTAAGACTGTTTTGCATACCGACTGTTGTTAGTGAGAGCAGAAGGATGTCGTCTGCGAAAACTAGGCCAGGAATTTCTTTGTTATTTAAGCAGGGGCTTTCCCTATCCTCCTCCCCCTGACAATCCATTACATCATTAATGAAAAGTAAAAAGAACGGGCGAGTTGGCCGTGTGGTTAGGGGCGCGTAGCTGTGAGCCTGCATCCGGAAGATAGTGGGATCGAACCCTGAAGATCGTTTTCAGTGGTTTCCCATTTTCACACCATGCAAATGCTGGGGATGTACCATAATTAAGGCCACGGCCGCTTCCTTCCCATTCCTAGGCTTTTCCTATCCCATCGGCGCCATAAGACCTATCTGGGTCGGTGCGACATAAAACAAAAAGCAAAAAAAGTAAAAAAAAAATATTGATGATAATTTACATCCCTGCTTAAGTCCGATATTGAATTGTATCCTGCCTACCATTAGATCTTCCTTAACTTTAATCGAGTGTTTCACTTCTGCATATAATTCTTCTATGGCTTTAATCATTTTATTTGACATCCCTGTTAGAGCCAGCTTCGCAAGGACAGCCCCTCTGCTAACCGAATCAAAAGATTTTTGCAGGTCTATTGCTGCAATATATAATCTACCTCCTTTCCTCCGTACGTATTTGTCTATTGAAGTTTTAATTATACCTTTCCTAAATCTTGACTGGTACACTCAGAGTATAGAGTAATCTTCTTCCCATTTCATAATTATTTTTGCTAAAATACCGGTGTAAATCTTACTGCGTGTATCCAACAAGGTCATACCACTGTAGTTTTTCGCGATCGATTTTTACCCCTTTCTTTTATATATCGGGCAAATTACTCCTTCTTGCCAACATTTGGAATTTTTCTGTCATCAAAGATTTTGTTAAATATTTTAGTTATTATTTCTAGCATCTGCCTGTTATTCGCTAGCTCCTTCCAGAATTAATACGTAATTCCATTGACAGCCCCTGATTTTCCTCCCTTCCTGTTTTCAAGTGTGTCTAGTACGTCAGCTGTGGTTATTATTTCGTCTAGTACAGGCAGAGTAAACTCCACATGTCTCAGTTTTCTTCCTTTCCCATGTGTCTTCACTCCCTAACAAACCCTTAAAATACGTTAACCATTCCTCATCGCATACGCTTACTTGATTACATCTTTTATAATCTTTGCATATTTTACTAATTCTTTTCCATAATTTCTTAGTTTCATTTTCTTTACAGTACTTGTGTAATAATTTTAATTCTTTGGCCTACTAGTTCCTTTTATTTTCGCTCATTAAATCTTTGTATTTCTTCCTCTTTTTTACAAATATTCTCTCGTAAATCCTGATATCCCTCATTTTTAATGCATTCTACTTCATTATCAGACTACTGCAAGCGATCCTTGCCACCGGTATATCTCCCAATTTCGATGTATTTTTTAATAATAATCTCTCTCATTATACTATAGTTTACTCTATTAAGCGGACAGTATTTGTTTGTAGATAAAGTACTGATTTGTCCTTGTTCGATTCGCTTTTGTGCATGTTGTCATCCGCGTCCGATGTACAGTACACATCCCAGTCTACTTTTTACTGCATGGCCATGTTTGTCTCGTCCATCATCACAATCACTGTGTATTTTTATAGACTGCTAATTAGGAGAAGACGTCACTCACGACACGTCTAATGAGATTGTCTTCGCGTGACGGAACTCAGCTGGAGCAAAAAGCATTTTACACTTCATCGTCACAAAATGCCGGAGTAACCTTTAGATGTGACATTTTAATACCGGAGACCAGTTTAGATTGGTATTATGAGGCCAAGCTGAAGCCTGGGGTGAATCAAATGTCAGGCACAAGGAACTGCCGCAAGAGTTCCTTCCGAGGATAAACTCAAACAATAAACTCAAACAGACATGCTAGTGTTAACTACATGCCCTCATAAACAGAAGCTTAATGGCGTAGGGTAAAATTGCCATTTATATGAAATATATAATATATTATATGTAAAATGCCTACATAGTATTTACACTCATTATTCAGCTTACTGCATCAACTGAGTTAGCTACTAATTATCTTTGCTGTACCTCTCATCAGTTAATAACTAAATAATTTTAATTTATCTACAACTAAAGCTAAATTTTTCTGGTTACAAGATACAGCCACTGGGGCATAACTTATATACACAGAGTTTGTTAATCATATATGTTTGGTACATTACAGTGTTATGTGTTTCTCTCATAATATGTTAAACCTCCAACTTTTCTTGAATGTAACTGAAAAGCTGTCCAGTCTGTCAAACACATATGTTCAATATAAATGTTAAACTATACAAATTGTCCTCCTCTGTGGTGTAGTGGTTAGTGTGATTAGCTGTTACCCCCGGAGGTCCGGGGTCGATTCCCGGCTCTGCTACGAAATTTGAAAAGTGGTACGAGGGCTGGAACGGGGTCCACTCAGCCTCGGGAGGTCAACTGAGTAGAGGTGGGTTCGATTCCCACCTCAGCCACCCTAGAAGTGGTTTTCCGTGGTTTCCCACTTCTCCTCCAGGCAAATGCCGGGATGGTACCTAACTTAAGGCCACGGCCACTTCCTTCCCTCTTCCTTGTCTATCCCTTCCCATCTCCCACAAGGCCCCTGTTCAGCATAGCAGGTGAGGTCGCCTGGGCGACGTACTGGTCCTCCTCCCAGTTGTATACCCTGATCCAAAGTCTGAAGGTCCAGGACACTGCCCTTGAGGCGGTAGAGGTGGGATCCCTAGCTGAGTCCGAGGAAAAAAACCTACCCTGGAGGGTAAACAGGCTAAGAAAAGAAAAGGAATTTATTTATTTATTTATTTATTTATTTATTTATTTATTTATTTATTTATTTATTTATTTTGGCACTGTTCTAGGCCATTAGGGCTGCTTATGTGGATATTTTATAAGCAGGACTGGGCGAGGATAGAATGGTTGTGGGGTTGAATCCGCTTGACTGAGTAACAGCCTGTTAGCGCAGATGGCCTTCTGGAGCAATGCGCGTTCCAGCAGGCCGTTGAACTGCCTTTCGAACTCTTTGTAGCATTGTATGTGTTGCGGATTGACAGGCTTTAATAAGGTTTCGAAGGATTTCAGGATTTTCCGGCTGCTGAGCGTACACTACATCCTTCAAATAGCCCCATATGAAGAAGTCCAGTGGCGTAAAATCAGGCTATCTAGCAGGTCAGATGACAGGTTCTCCCCTTCCTATCCATCGACCGGGATGTGCAACATTCAGGTAGTTGCGAACATCTGCTGATATTTGAGGGGGAGCTCCGTCTTGTTGGTACCACATGGTTACACGCTCACTCAGGGGCACATCCTCTAACAGCAATGGTAGTTAGTCTTGAGGAAACTGTAGGTATACCACGCTCCTGTCAAAGAAATATGATCCAATTAGGTGATCACCCAGTATACAAGACCAGACATTTACTCCACATCCTGCCTGAAATGCTGCCTGCCTTACCCAGTGGGGATTTTCAACACTCCAGTAGTGCACATTATGACGATTCACAGAGCCATTATTATGAAATCGTGCCTCGTCCGAAAATGAAATACCGAGCTCGATAGCTGCAGTCGCTTAAGTGCGGCCAGTATCCAGTAATCGGGAGATAGTGGGTTCGAGCCCCACTGTCGGCAGCCCTGAAGATGGTTTTCCGTGGTTTCCCATTTTCACACCAGGCAAATGCCGGGGCTGTACCTTAATTAAGGCCACGGCCGCTTCCTTCCAATTCCTAGCCCTTTCCTATCCCATCGTCGCCGTAAGACATATCTGTGTCGGTGCGACGTAAAGCAAATAGAAAAAAAATGAAATATGAGATACAAACGCTGGATGAGTTGCCAACTGCGGCAGTATCCACGCACAGAAATAAACACGAGTTCCGAAATCTCGTCCGTGGAGTTCTTGATCTAATTGCAGGTGACACAGACGAAAAGACTGGAATGGAATGTCCTTACAACAGACGACTGGCTGATGTTTGCCTGTTGTGCTACTGCCCGGGTACCCGTGTGAGGATTCACCCGGAAAAAAATCCAAAACCATCTCAGCAGCTTCACTGGACGTAACTGGTGTCTCTCTAATAGGGCCTGTTCGGGAAAGTGACGAAGTTATACACAAACGTCGCTCCACCCTCCTAAACATATTTGCGTTTGGTTGTTGTCTGTGTGGAAATCTTTCCTGGTACAGACGCTGTGCTTCCTGTGCGTTCTGTCTTGCTTCACCGTAGATGAAGAGCATGTCAACATACTCATCTGCTGAATACATAGCGAAGAAATGACCAGGACTGCTAGGCTACACCAAGCGTCAGGCCACTACACATTCAACATTCATGCTATTGGTCAAGTGTGGCACGAATGGCCTCTTATATGATCCTCAAAGTTTAAAATATGAATGAAAAATGTATCGCTCGTAGGATTACAACCCACCTACCAATGTTCTTGAAATATATACTTAAATAGATATATATATATATATTAATATAAATGCATATTTAAAATAAATACTTTAATTTATTACTAAAAATTAAATAGATAATGAATATAGGTTAATATATATTTATACCAATATCTACGTATATATTATATATATGCATTTATTAATATATAAATACATATAGAATATATATGTAGGTATATACCCCCTACAATGCTAGAAATATCTATAAGATCCTCTTTTTCTCTCTCAAGTATATTTGTTATTAACATTATCGGGGGGTTGTATATTAATAAGTTATTATTAATTAATGTACCTTTTCTATATGTAATTAATATTATATAAATGTATATATATATATAACTATTGTAACTGACCAAAATTTCTTACTAAAAACAATTAACTATTTCAAAAATAATCTTAAATAAGAGCTTTATTTTAAAATTTTAAAATTTCAGAAATTTTCAAAATTGTTACTAATCTTTATCAACTAAATCTATTTTAATTATTTTTTCACTAACCCTAAAATTTCCAAAAATTCTTGATCACCAAAAATGCAAAAAATTGCGCACTTTCCAAAAAAATTTTCCACCTCCACTACACCACTGTCGCCTCCACGATATCAGAAAGCGTACTTGGTTTAGAACTACGTCCCGCTTCACAAAAAAACACGCGTTTCCTATCAGTATGCCATCGCTTTTAGCGTCCGGCTCCATGGCTAAATGGTTAGCATGCTGGCCTTTGGTCACAGGGGTCCCGGGTTCGATTCCCGGCAAGGTCGGGAATTTTAACCATCAATGGTTAATTTCGCTGGCACGGGGGATAGGTGTATGTGTCGTATTCATCATTTCATCCTCATCACGACGCGCAGGTCGCCTACGGGAGTCAATCAAAAGATCTGCACATGGCGAGCCGAACATGTCCTCGGACACTCCCGGCACTAAAAGCCATACACCATTTCATTTCATCGCTTTTAGCGATAATTTCGTAACCAATCGAAAGCTTAGAATTGGCACGTATGACAGTTTAATGTATTATGTAAATACCTTTCGCATACATATTTTTACAAAAGTCGTGCAGTGATGACGCAGTAAGTGCTTTAAGGCGACTGTAGCTTGGTGTGCGGCAAAGGAAAATCGACCATCACGCCGCTGACGTTCGTTGGGATGCCTGAAAGCAGAAACGTCAGGCGCAGCGGACTCACTCTGTATTGTGCAAACACAATAAAATTAAAACTTAAAAATTATTAGGTACATATCCTTTCTTTTTTATTGCTTTCTTTCTTTTTTTCTTCCTTAATCTGTTTACCCTCCAGGGTTGGTTTTTTCCTCGGACTCACCGAGGGCCCCACCTCTACCGCTTCAAGGGCAGTGTCATGGAGCGTGACATTTTGGGTCGGGGATACAACTGGGTAGGATGACCAGTACTTCGCTCAGGCGGCCTCACCTGCTATGCTGAACAGGGTCCTTGCGGGGGGATGGGAAGATTGGGACGGATAGACAAGGAAGAGGGAGGGAAGGGGCGTGGCCTTTAGTTAGGTACCATTCCGGCATTTGTCTGGAGGAGAAGTGGGAAACCACGGAAAACTACTTCCAGGATGGCTGAGGTGGGAATCGAACCCACCTCTACTCAGTTGACCTCCTGAGGCTGAGTGGACCCCGTTCCAGCCCTCGAACCACTTTTCAAATTTCCTGTCAGAGTCGGGAATCGAACCCGGGCCTCCGGGTGTGGCAGCTAATCACACTAACCACTACACCACAGAGGCGGACTAGGTCCAACTTTAATATTTTAAATGTACATGTACACAGGTTACTTATTAGGACTGTTCATTTCAGATTAATGCCAATGGCAATGTCACACATGACAAAATTCGACTAATGGACTTTAAATTCACTAATTATAGTATACAAACTTAGAGATTGTTTGCCACCTTCGTAAAATAATTTTTAATATGTACTGTACGTAGCCGTATTGGTTATTATCCCCAGTTGTATCCCCCGACCCAATGTCTCACGCTCCAGGACACTGCCCTTGAGACGGTAGAGGTGGTATCCCTCGCCGAGTCCGAGGCAAAATCCAACCCTGGAGGGTAAGCAGGTTAAGAAAGAAAGAAAATTGGACCGAAACTGTTGTACATACAATATTAAAATTGGAGCTGAGCTGTTACACTGGTGTTGAAAATTAAAAATAACCATCTTGTATGCTTACTTGGTAAAGGTCTGCCTTGCTGAGTAACATGTATCGGTGAGAATTGTGTAGAATCGAACACAGCTGTGTTTATACAAGTATACACGCAATGAGTAAACTTAAGATGGTACGATTGAATAATTTGATAGAAGGGACCTTGCAAAAAAAATAAAAAAAAATAAAAAAAATAAATAAAATAAATTGTAATATATACACAATATTTTTAAAGTGTTAATTTTATTGTAGGCAACAGCCTCCGTGGCTCAGATGGCAGCGCGTCGACCTCCCACCGCTGGTTACCGTGGTTCAAATCCCGGTCACTCCATGTGAGATTTGTGCTGGACAAAGCGGAGGCGGGACAGGTTTTTCTCCGGGTACTCCGGTTTTCCCTGTCATTCTTTCATTCCAGCAACACTCTCCATTCTCATTTCATAGTATCTATCAGTCATTAATATATCACTTTGGGAGTGGCAACCCCATCGTACGAATAGCCTATATCTGCTTCATTCATTCCATCCCTGACCCGGTCAATGACTGGAAAACATGTTGTAGGTTTTCATTTCAATATTATTGTAGACCTCCTCTGTGGTGTAGTTTCCTCCGAAATGTTTTAACGTATGAAGACAAAATTTGAAATAACGGTATATATTTTAGATCCTAGGTGTGAAAAAAGGAATATTTTTGAACGTTCCACCGCTAAAGTGTCAAATGACGTTAGCTCCGTAAACGAAATTATTCATCTCTCTAAAACCGTGTGGCGTCTAAAGTTGTGATTTTACGAGTAGGGTCTTCTTTTATGTCATAGGTGTAAAACACCGTATACTTCAAAACATTTCCCCCTAATAGCTCTAGATGGTAGTTGACTCTCAGAAACACAATATCCATTCTTCCTAAACCTTTCCAGGCACGTTTATAACTTTTTTTGAAGGGTTGTCTTCCATATCCTTGGTGTTGATACATATTTCAAAACATTCACCCTATTACTGTCCGACGTGCAAAATCAAAATTTCACAGGTTGGTCACTTTTATGTCCTAAACGTTAAATCGGATATGGTTTAATACATTTAAATCCTTCTGGATGGTGTTCAAGTGAGTGGTATATTATAAAATAAATAATAATTTCTCTAAAACAGTTTGACGTACGAACTGAGGACGTACTTTACAGGCTCAGCTGACAGTTGACTCTTCAAAATATAAAACTTCGAATAATAACTTTCATTTTAAAGCCGTAGCGAAGCACGGGTATCTTGCTAGTAGACTATAATATTACTGACTTTGAATTCAGAAAATATATACTAGAAACCTACGGGTATTTGGGGGAATTTTCGATGATCCAGGCCACTATTTGATATGCTGTGAATTATTACTTGCCCTAAACATAGAAAGTGAAGTCTATACGCATTTGGATAAGGCTATAACGCTTCAGTTCTTTTCTAGTGTTTTAAAGAACGAATGCATTGAATATTTTCTGCGACGCAAGGATAGGAAAGGGCTATGATTGGGAAGGAAGCACCCTTTACCTAATTAAGCAGTTGCAGGAGTGAGATATTGTGAGTGGTATCTTGCATCATTGGATGATTGTTTATACGACCTACAGCTTGTGTTCTTTCTGGATAAGGCCTGGTTTCATCTTAATGGTCGTTTGAGTGCAGATAATCCTAATGGTGATCATGAACTTCCTCGTTATTATAGGAAGGTTGGTGTTTAATGTGCTGTTAGTGCAAGATGAGTAATTGAGCCTATCTTTTCCGAGATGACAGAAAACACAAACAGATACTAAGATGATATTTTGACTCCGTTCTTCCATCAGTTAACGGAAGAAGAATAAATCCCGTGGGTGATTTCAACATGATTCAGCCCCTTTCTCAGAATCTCGGAAGTATTTGCAGACAAAGTGATAAGTGCTGGTCTATTTCCCTCTCCTTCTCCCGATCTAAGAGTGTGTGATTTTTACTTGTGTAACGTAAGTGTTACGAACAAATCCTCACACACTGGAGGAACTGGAAGAAAACATAACGAATGAAATTTGAAACATTACAGTGGCCGAACTCACTCGCGTCGGCCAGAATTTGCTGATTACCAGTTACAGTGCCCGTATAACCCAGGAAGGACGACACTTCCAGCATATTTTATAAGGTAAGATTTCATATTGGATTGTACACATGCTTAAAACAGCGTGGCCGTGCCGTGCGCGACATAACTTCGACTGTGGCAGAGTATTAAGTCCGTGCGTACGGTCTTAGTTTATGTGGGAGACACTGTGCATGGATATTATCAGCACCGAGTGAAGTGGCCGCGCATGTTAATGCACTGCGGCTACAGAGCTAAGAACTGCATACAGGAGACGCTTACGTTCGAACCCCACCGTGAGCTGTCCTGAGAATGGTTTTGTGTGGTTTCACAATTTCACTTGCAGGCAAATGCGGGGGCAGTTCCAATTCACAGGCCACAGCCGGATTCTTCCACCTCCTTCATTAACCATCATTAATTTCATCCTTATTGGCTTCTCAACTGAGGTGAGTTTGGCGTCAGGAAGGGAGTCCGGCCGTATAACGTGCCATAAATTTGATCTCACCTCATCCCCGACCCTGTATCAAGAACAGGGACTAAGTGGGTAGACTAAAACATGGATATGATTAGCGAAAATTGCAAACCATGGACAGACAGCATGTTCAGGGTACAAAAGGAGACTGGGAGTGAAAATACAGCGATACTGTAGTAGAAACGGCAAGGGAATGCGTGGGAATATCTTGGTGGAATTACGAATTCAGGGCAGCTTGTAAACTTAAAAGGAGAATTCGTATCAAAATGGCTCCAAACAAGAACTGGTATCGATAGAGAATTGTACGTACATGAAAAACGAGAGCGAAAAATCAGTGTAGAATCCAGGAAGAAATCACGGGAACGAGTAGGTAACATTAAGGAAAGACTTAGTGTAGCAGCAGTTTACGTTTCTGGAGAGTAATAAACATGGAGCGGATTTTAATAGCCTAAAAATCTTCGAAATATGTAAGCAAGTATGACCTAATGTGTCCGAAAAAGGAAAAATATATGATCTTACATTTTAATTTATAAACTTTGACTTATAAATAAACATTTGTCAATTTTGTTACATTACATTTCTGTTAATCTCAAAGATATTTTGTATCTTTAGACCAGTTGTTACCCGCGGCTTCGCTCGCGAGGATACCGTAATTTGATTAAATTAATTGTTCCTTGGTACTGCACAAAAACATTATCTGAAAATCCCTAATGTTTAATGTTCCATTTACCACGGAACCTCTTTGTAAACCACGTTTCTGGTATTGCCTTCTGAGGCTAAGATGAGCAGGTTACTGGCAGAGCTAACTTACCCTGGACAATGCGACATGGAACAGTCCTCTCTCAAATAGAAAAAAAAGTGTGTCTCTATATTTTTAAAGGACATTCCAAATACTTATTTCCACGTATGTAACATCTTCAGTTTTTGAGATATTAGCATTCTCCTAAAAATAATTCAACTCTTCCTTCACTTATTTTCACCCCCGTTATCTGGCTTCTCTGAAAACAAATAAATATATATTCCTTTATTTGTAAAGGAATTTCCAAATACCAATTTGCACATCGGTGACATCTTCAGTTTTTGAGGTATAAGTATCCTCAATAAAGGAATTCAACTCCTTCTTCACTCCCTCCAACCCCGTCCCACCGCCCTTAAGTGGACTTTCCGAAAATAAAGCGTATGTGTCTCTTTATTTTTAAAGTAGATTCCACATGCCAATTTTCACGTCACTAACATCGTAGTTTTTGAGATAATGAACAGAATTCAACACCTCCTTCAGTTATTTTCACTACCTACCTTAAGACGATATTCCTAAAACATGAAATACGTGTTTCTTTATTTTTAAAGGAGATTCAGTATACCAGTTTTCACGTCTATAACATGTTAAGTTTATGAAATACACTGTATATACAAGTCTATAGTCATTTTAAGAATTCACACAGTTTTGAATTATTTTCACTCCCTCTAGTGTATTTTACGTAAACAAAAATGTGTGTTTATATTTCAAGGGAATTCCAAGTACCAAATTTCATGCCTGTAACATCTTCAGCTCTTTAGTTGTAAGTATCCTTATGAAAAATTCAACTCCTTTCTAAGTTCATTTTACCCCGCACCCTCTCCTTAAGTAGATTTTCTGAAAACAAAAATGTGTGTTTCTTTACTTTTAAAGAAGATTCTAAATACCACTTTCCACAACTGTAACATATTAAGTTTTGTGATCTATTATAGATATACTCATTTTAAAAATATACCTACTTTTTCAACTATTTTGACCCCTTAAGTGGATTTTCCGAAAAAAGTACGTGTTTATTTTTAAAGGAGATTCCAAATACCAATATTGACGTCTGAGACATCTTCAGTTTTGATATACATGTATCATAAAATAATTCAACCCATTTTTCGGCCCCTTTCAACTCCCCTTCCTCCCCTTATGGATTTTCCGAGAACAAAGAATGCCAGTTTCTTTATTCCCAAAAGGAGATTCCAAATGCCAATACTCACGTCTGTAACATATTCAGTTCTTGAGATATAAGTAAGTCAATTAAAAGAAACAACCCCATTTTCAATCTTCCGCACCCCCGCCCCCCATTACGTGAACCAATAAATATGTGTTTCTTTATTTCTAAAGGAGATTCCAAATACCGCTTTTTACGTTTATAACAAGTTAAGGTTACTCATTTTTAAAATTCACCACATTTTTCAGTTATTTTCACCCCCTTAAGTGAATTACCGGAAAACAAAAAAATACATGTTTCTTTATTTTTGAAGGACATTCTATGCACTGATTTTCACGTCTGTAACATCTTTAACTTTTGAGATATGAACATCCTCATACAAAGGATTCAATCCCCTTTTCATTTATTTTTAACCCACTTAACTGAATTTTCCGGAAACAAAAAATACGTGTTTGTGATTCTTAGGGGAGATTACAAATACCAGTCTTTAGGTCTTTAAACTGTTCAGTTTTTGAGAAATAGATATATTCATTTTAAAAATTCACCCAGTTTTCACTACCTGAATGACAGAATATCCAAGAATCCTTACTTAGTGAGCACCTACACAGTAATATAAATGTGTTTCCAAAATTTCATTTATTTAGGTCCAGAAGTTTTGGCTCGGCGATGACGAATCCGTCAGTGAGTCAGTCAGTCAGTCAGGACATGTTATTATATATATAGATATGGCAGCACACGTATCCTGAAAAATCAACAAATAATTAGCAACGGATGATGATCTGATAAATTATGTAACTAGTTCTGAATGGGCAAATTTCTATAAAAATGACAATGAAAATATCCATACCTGGTCTTAGTATTCCTTTCCGGCATTGAAATTGCACTGTGCGTTGTCAAATTGTCGATCTCGAAACTCTCCGATAGTGAGACAGAATGTTTCTGTACCTGAAGAAACTGCACTCAACGTTACACGATGTTATCTTGGAAAATTTGAACAAGGTTATGTCCTCCGGATAAAACTGCAGCTGAAAGTCCCCTAATGTTGTATGGTGTCCACAAAGAATGCCAATTATCTTACAAAGCACAGAATAACCTTCATTTGAGAACAGCACACCTTACAGTTTTTCAGAAATTTTTCAGCCACTTCACCCTTCACTTTCTTTAAATCACACTTTATGTTCTTCACAATATCCAACGTGTCACGTAGTGGAAGCCGCACGGTTTCAAGACGATTGACTGCTCTTGGCACCACACCGAAATTCGATGATATGAACGCCAATTTTCCGACCAAGTTGGAAGACGTAAACAGATGTTTTTACAATCCTGACAGATGATGAATCGCAAGGGTCAAATTGCTGAACAACCGTCTTCAAGGAATCATACTTGCTGCAGTAATATTAAACATCGTCGAGCCAAGTTCCCCAACGACTAAGGACAGGCTGCGGTGGAAGAGGCAGAGTAGGAGAAGTTTCTTTCAACTTTTGAGCTCGATGGGGAGCCTTCAGCCTTCAGGAATATTTTCTTGCCATTTGCAATTAACTTACCTATTTCAGGGTAGTTGATTCGAATCTCTTCGGCATGGGCAAGGCACGTTACGTGGACCATTTTCGGATAAAGTAGATTTAGTCCTTTGGCTGCCTTCTTCATGTACGAGTCGGCATCAGTTACAAGAAGTAGTATGTTGTTTCTTTTTACCCCATCTGGTCACAGTAACTTCATAGCATCATCTAACAGCACTGCAATGAAGGAATGATGTATTTTCTCTGAAGCTGCACACGTCAGGAGAAACACATTACCAGGCTTTTCATATTTCAGAATGCCAATAATTACGTTACCCGCGTACTTCCAATTTCCCTCTGTTGTTTCGTCCAATGAATCCTGTATCTTGTGGTTGAGAACTTCAGATCTTCCTTAAAACATCTACATGGAGACTCGAGATACAAAATTTTCTCTAAGTTGATTCATTGGGAGAAGGTTGACTAATATACTTCTCTAAGAAGGACCTGAAGCTGGTACTGTTCAGTTTTTTCAAGGGAATATTTGAAGTAACCGTCATCCTGCAGAGATCTTTACAGAATTCCGATCTGTAATCTGAGTTAGCAGTAGCTGCACATGAAGCCCTTTCAGAAAGCAAATGCTGCAATTCTCTGGCGCGGAAGATTTTATTAAGCACTTCTGATGTTGAGTTGTAGCGCAGTGTTATTGCACATTAAAACGTTTCTGAGTACATACCTTCACTTCACACAGTTTACAATATAAAATAACACCATCACTACTAAAATTCTGCTCTGCAAGTTCCTAAACAAACTGCCTTAATTTAACACTCTTTGAACACTTCGGTTTAGGCATGTTGACACTACACTGAAGAAGTGGTCACAAAAGAAAGGGACAGACAGTGTTCTGTTTTCTAGTAAACACAAATACCAGTTCATTACTTACGTATACACTTCAAGATGCCTTTCTCCTGAGTATTGCCAATCACTTTGTGCTCCTCATTAGGATATTGCAAGAAGATCCCTTGTTCATAATTCCAGTTACCTGCTACCTGCGCATTCCCGCGTACAGAGGAATATTCAGTCCACAAATATACTCCCTAACTATTACAGCAAGATTCCCTTGCTGAATAGATGGCCACAAACATTCACTTAATATGAAAATCCTTAGAATATGACAGGAAATACGACTTTTTTGCGCGTCAAGCAGAAAGATAACCCATACCTTAAATTTGTCCAAAGAATGACTTTCCGAAGAAAAATATGACATGCCGTTAAAATCCGCCCCTCACAAATGTCGCAAACGGAGGGAAAACGGAAAAAAATATTGTATTGAGTAAATCAAGAAAACTCATTGTACAGTATATTCTAACGAATCACTGTAGAGCTAGAAGGAACACTTTGAAAATCTCTTCGACGTAAAATCAATTGTTTTAAGTCCGAAACACTGAAGTTTATGGGAAGAAGATCAAAGATAGCAATAACATTACGCTCGTAAGAGTGTAAATGATGGTATATAAACACTATTGTCAGAAAGCGTCAGGGGAAAATGATGAAATATCGTGGGAAGGCAAAAAAGAAATTGCTTCATAGAGTAATAGGATTAACGTGTACAGTAATGTGAACAATGTACCTGCTGACTGCTCTTCTACATTCACACTGTGTTCTTATGTCGCCAGATAACTGGCCCTACGCTTTCGTCATGGACACCGTTACGCTGACCTGCACTCTATTACTTTTGGTTTAGTACTCCTTCTCCATAACTGTGTCCGTACCATTCAGCAAGTTATCCAGATCTTCTGCAAATTACAAAATAACAACATCATAGGCAAATATTAGCGTTTTGATTTCCTCTCCTTGGATTGTGGTTCCCATTACAAATTCCTATTTGATTTATAATACGCCTGGGCGAACTCAGATGATGCAGGAATATATTACATTAGGAAATGAAGCCTTAAAGGAAGCAAATGAATATTGTTACCTTGGTAAAATAAGAAAGAAATAATAACGGACAAGCAGAAGAATGGAGGACATAAAATGTAGACTATCAATCAGTACTGATCTGCATTTAGGGCAGTCATCCAGGTGGCAGATTCCCTATCTGATGTTTTTCTAGCCTTTTCTTAAATTATTTCAAAGAAATTGGAAATTAATTTAACATCTCCCTTGGTACGTTATTCCAGTCCCTAACTCCCCTTCCTATAAACGAATATTTGTCACAAATTGTCCTCTTCAACTCCGATCCTCATATTGTGATCTTTTCTACTTTTAAAGACAACACTTGAACTTATTTATCTACTAATTTCATTCCACGCCATCTCTCCACTGCCAGCTCTTAACATACCACTTAGTCGAGCAGCGCGTCTTCTTTCTCCCACGTCTTCCCAGCACAAACTTTGCAACATTTTTGTAATGTTACTCTTTTGTTGTAAACCACCCAGAACAATCCGAGCTGTTTTTCCAGTTATTTTATCAAATAATCCTTGTGAGGGTCCCATACACTAGAACCATACTCTATTTGGGGTCTTACCAGAGACTTCCTTTATATCCATACTACAACCCCTAAATACCCTCATAACCATGTGGAGAGATCTATACCCTTTATTTACAATCTCATTTATGTGATTACCCCAAAAGCCCAAGCAGGGAATGTTCTTATGAAAAGAAATGTGCTCACTTCTCTCCCACTCTTCCTTCTGCGTCTGTTTCTATATAAACGTTGAAAAGTAGAGGGAATGTTAAATGTTTTATATCAAATGTTCCTTTAAAGCATTAGTGCAGCAGCTTCTTTCAGGTAACTCACATTAATGCCACAGCACTTCAGGGACGCCCGATAGCCTAGTAAATCCCTTATGGGGAATAACCGGTAAAAGCTCACTCGTAAAAGTCCACTCCATCGGTCGCTGGTGCACATTTTTCCATTACTGTCATATGAACCATTATAACCCATTCTGCTTTGAAGTTAAATATTGATTAAATCCTAAATTATGACTCATCGTCATTAAGCCTTTGTCACCTGAACTGCAATAGAGATTCTAGAATTATGAAGTGTTATGAGGGCTATAACAAAGAAGTCTGTTTACTCAGAAGGAAAGTTAGTAAGAGAAGTCGAGTTAATTTAAAACACATGTGTAAATTTCATAATATATCCAAATATTTTTTTAAAAACGAAAGCCACACACCATAGATTCTTGGACGTCATGTTATCTTCCAGAAGAAATGAGTAGAGCGTGTCTGTAATTAATAATTATAGTACTAGAAACATTACATGACAGTGCCTAAAGAATATGAGGCTGCTTTCTTCTTCGCTCCTTTTATCACTTTTTCAACACCCGTGGGGTCGCGGTTGTGAACTGCGCCGCTCATGTGAATTTGGCCCTGTTTTATGGCAGGATGCGCTTCCTGCCGCCAACCCTATGTCGAGGGATATAATCACTACTGCGTGTTTCTGTGGTGGCTGGTAGTGCGGTGTGTTGCCTGAATATGAAGAAGAGAATATTGGGACAAATACATGATTCGCTTTACGTCACACCGACACAGGTAGGTCTTATAGCGATGATGGGATAGGCAAGGGCTAGGAGTCGGAACGAAGCAGCCGTGGCCTTAACTAAGGGAGAGCCTCAGCATTTGCCTGGTATGAAAATGGGAAACCACGGAAAAATCTCTTCAGGACTGCCGACAGTTGAGCTCGAACCCGCTGTGTCCCGGATGCAAGCTCACAGCTGAGCGCCCCTAACCGCACTACCAACTCGACGGTGGGACAAATAAAACCACTAGTCCCCGAGTCAGAAAAATTAATTAGACGAGATTAAAATCCCCGATCCGGGACTCTCTGAACCGAAGGCCGCAACGCTGACCATTCAGTCAAGGTGTTGGACTGATTGCATAATGCTGTATATAGCCCTGAAGATAACAAGCTGTTACAAGCCGACTTAACGTACTGCATTACCGGGCACTTAACAACAAAAAGAAGATAAATAGACGAAAAATACACTACTGGAAAGAACATGCAACATCCTCAAGGTCAAGGCCATTTTATTCACAAGCGATGTGACAGGTAATTCACCATTGCAAGAGTATATAATTACAAACTCACACCAAATGAAACGCACATATCACAGTAAACGGTGCCGGAACAGTCACAGCAATACAGAGTGTATCCCCCTCTGGCTGAAATGCACCCGTGTATTCGCGCATGCAAACGATCATAAAGGTGTCGAATCGCATCTTGCGATAGATTGTCCCACGCATCTTGCAACTTTTGATGAAATTTGGGAATGATTCTTGCAGGCTCTGGAGAACACGCAGGATCCCGCTTCATCACAACCAATACGTGTCCAATTGGCGAGAAATCCGGTGATCTTGCTGGCCAAGACAGTTGTTGTACACCACGTAGAGAACGTTGCGTCGCAGCAGCTGTATGTGGACGTGCATTGTCCTGCTGAAAATGCACATCACCTTCCTGTCGAAGAAATGGCATTAGCACGGGGCAACAACCTGTGCAATGTAGCAGGCACTAGTTACGTACCCTTCAGAAACACCAAGTGTGACCGCGAGTTGTAACTGTTGGCCCCCCACACCTTGCAGCCTGGGATGTGACCTGCGTGTCGTTGGCGAATACACTCTGGAATAGGCCGCTCACCAGTGCTACGCCGTGCACGTATACGTCCATCACTTGCATACAGACAAAACCTACTCTCGGCACTGAAGACAACAGAGGCAATTCATCTCTCCAGTCGACAATTTCACGACACCACAGTAGTCATGCTTGGCGGTGTCGTGGTGGCATTGGTAGCCTGACCCGAGGCACACATGATCGTAATGCTGCTGCAAGTAGATGGTTCCCAGCTGTCCTTGGTGACACAGAAGGTGCAACATATGAACGGATTTGGTTCCTGGATGATGTACGGTCGTCCACCGCTGCTCGCACAATGCGTCGATCTTGACTTGCATCTGCACTTCGCGGTCGCCCGTAGCTTGGTCTACGGTGTAAGTTTTTCCACAGACCACTGATAAAAGCAGCGACACACCACCGATACATTGTTCCCAATATGTGCAGCAATTCGTCTACACGTCCACCCAGCTTTCCGCAAGGCCCAGAGTGCGACCCTGTTCAAATGGCTGCAGTTGCTCAACAGAGCATTAAATCCTCGGCGGAGTATGTTTGTACCCTAGAATGAATGTTGTAAACACTGTTCACCTCTAATTTCAGCACAATTACTACCTGCAAAGTCAAAACAGAGTGCGCACGGACAGGCCTCCTGAGCGCCATCTGATTGCCGATATCAGTGACAAATGAATCACTAACACAACCACCCATCAGTATGCACGTAATACACCATGATGCCATTGAACTCAGTCCTTGAGAATGTTGCATGCTTTTGTCCGGCAGTGTATAGTCACAAAGTCAGAGAAGAGTGACTGACAGTGTAGCCTTATGCACTGGATTGGATTAGGCACAGTTGAGGAGAACGAATCGTTTAAATATCTAAAAGCCCACGCAAGAAGGTGATCTAAAGTGTGGTAATCATTTCATTTTGTGGTTAGTGGTACCAAATTTAAAGAACTGGGTCGTCTGCCATTTAAAAGACCACTCCTGAAGCATAGAACAGCCGTATGGCATTCACATGAAACAGATATTGTAAGCAGACTAGGCATGGCACGTTGAAAGCTGACGAACATCTTATTTAGTGGTTTCAATCTTAGAAGTAATGTAGAAAGGATTGTAGGTAAACTAGAATGGGAATCCAGTTAGTCTAGAAGGAAAGAAGCACGATTACGTACCGTGCACAGAGATTATTTAAACAATCCAGTATCAAGAGCATTAAACACTAGGCTATTAGAGCCCTTTCAGAAAAATAGGTCTAATTACTCCTGTAAGCTAATGGAAAGTTCTCAGAAAGGCAAAGCATCGCCAGTAGTGTTTTGTAATCTAGAGAAATGAAATTTGGAATCTTTTCTTCCAGCAATATTCAGTTTTCCTAAAATTGTAGTTTACTTCGAGAAGATATTGCTAAACAATGCGCATTTTTATAATTACAATTCCTGGGTAACAATGTTGCAATTATAATCTTAAACTAACGAAAATTTACCCTATTGCTTTATGCACCAGAATATTTAAAAAGTATAATTTATTTTAACAGTAGGAAATTGTTTTGTCAGGCGCATTACTTCAATGATCAGCGTTCGAGTTCGATTTCCGGCCGGACCGGGAATTGTAATCACGTCTGGTTAATTCATGTAGCTCGGGGAGATGGTTGTATGAGTTCGTTCTAATACACTTCTCTCCATTCACGCACAACTAGCTACACTACTAACCTCCACAGAAACACGCAATAGTATTCCAGGCCTCCACACGGTTGGCGTCAGGAAATAAATTTAATTCACTTGGAAGGCATTTTTTATTCTGCTGTAAGCAAATACTGGAAGCAGGATGTGTACCAACCTTAAATACTACTGTAATCGAGATGTTCACCAAAGTTTGTCCCGCGAAATGCCAAGCTCCACTATGTGATTCCACTGTCACAATTCAAGTCGGTTGTGGGTCGTGTGGTGGAGTAGATTTACGCTCTTCAAGTTCCTTATGCATGTATATCAGCTCTTCGTTGCTTTAGTTTTCACTTGGGACCCTTTCCAGCGTATAAGTCATCTCTGCAATCGTATCCGCACCGGTTCGCAACTTATTTCTAAACCATCAAAGTTACATTTTGTGGATTTCCACCTGAATCAGTGCAATGGCAAATCATTTCCTTATACGTCTAGGCTGGATACACCATCCATTCTGGACATCTGTGCAGCGTTTTTCTCTATAACGCTTGATCGGCGTTCAACTTCTCTCGTAGCTGACCAACATTTTGTACAATAGAGTGCAATAGAACGGACGATAGTGTCGTAAGTACTCGATTCTAGGGGGTCTTTCGTTCAGAGATCGCTTCGATCTTCATCAAGGATGCATTAATCTTGGCGTTTATCTCTTCAGAAGCTCGCCATCGTACCAGATGTCTGATCATCGTTAATCCCAGAAATTCTTCACAATCAACTTAGATTTCTTGTCGGACTGACGTCATATATCCGGGTTTCTTTTTGTTGAATCGCAGCCCATATTGCGTCAAACGATCTTTGCGTTCTTGGGTGTGATGTTGGATATTAAATTTATTTTCTACGGATAGCATGGCGTCATCGACGAAGGGCAGGGTATCGTTTCGTGCAGGTCAGTATTACGGTGTCCATGACAAAAGCAAACAGAAGTGGCGATAGGGCCAGTTATCTGGCGACTTAAGAACACAGTATGCATGTAGAAGAGAGAGAGAGAGAGAGAGAGAGAGAGAGAGAGAGAGAGAGAGAGTGTGTAGCAAACGTACGACACGTCGGCAGGATACTGGCCTCATCAGGCGCACTGCTGCGGGAAGATCGTCATCTCAGCCAACTTACAGCAGAAAACCACCTAGGAGATAGAACACTTCGTAAAATCGCAGAGTCTCATCGTTAATACTTAAATTAGGCACGGCACTAAGCACTATATTCCAAGGATACAATCAGTCATTTACCAGCTGTTTTACCCGGTATTGGTGAGATAATCAATTAGCATGTGCATAATTTTATTTTTGTCGACATGCTGTTGAGAATTCGCCATAGACGAGAGACTTTGGAATGTTTGAATGATGGTTTAATGTCTTCATATTAGGTTTCGTTTCTGTTCGTAAGTACGTTGGATAGAGTACCAGTCTCCAAATACGAAATCAGGATACGGGAAATGGGTACTGTATAAAACATTTTGTCAAAATAAAGAATTAAAACAATACGTCTTTTATTCCTGTCAACCTGATGTTACAGTCCTCTTATTGACAGTTTGATTGCTGGGATGAGTCAAAGCTCAGACTGTCAGTCCTGTCATTCTTCTTCTTATTATTATTCTTCTTCTTCTTTTTCTTCTTCTTCGTTATACGTTTCTGCTTATGCAAGTCGTTCAAGTCCAGTCATTAATTACTAAAATTCGTCCTTTCCGATTTATCAGTGTCTGACTGAACGTTCCTGGTTTCCTTTTTGTTCAGATCTTCACCTCTGCCCTTCCAGGGATACCAAACTACCGGTATAAATACCAATAATCAGGGTAATACTCAAAACGTACAGACACATGTATAAAACCTCGAAAACATTACCAGGATGATCTCCATAGCAACACTCTACAGAGTAGTTATTAGTTCTTGGACTTTGGGGATGGGGGGGGGGGGGGGGTGCGTGTTAGCCGAGTGGCGTAATAGGCAATACTTTGTTCAGCTGCAGGTACGAAGTACTTTATTTTACACTGATTGTATAAAAATATAAAATGTGATCAATAAGGGAACATTGAAATTTAGCAAAGAAGAAGCTCCATATTTACAATGTCTTCTTAGGAATTATATCAGAAATAAGATAAATAACAATGGTAAAACTCAAATATTTTAATGTCGGTTTCGCTAGGAATGTTTCTGATTTCCCGTAATGTTGTAGGCCATAATTTTCCCTGTTGGGTACCATGGCAAGTAACAATTTAATGTTAAAAATGTACAGTGTGAAATTCTTGGTTCATAGCTTTTACCAGAGATGGACATAGTAGAAAAAAGGCACACAAAATAAATAGAAGGCGAAGCTGTACGCACGGTACAATTATTATTAATGTTACTATATTATTATTATTATTATTATTATTATTATTATTATTATTATTATCATTATGATCATTCAAAGGATTTATGGCTTTTGCGTATGTCTGTTTGTGTTTCTCTCTTTTCTTCTTGTTGGGGAAAAATACTTGTAATCATAAGTCATCAATTCAGGTATGTAATTTAAAGCATATTAAATGCCATTATCACAGATTGGACGAAGCGTTTACTGAAACAGCCAAGCAAATAATTTACCTTTTTGTAATTAGGCCTAGTAGTATTTTATGGGAAAACTGTACAGGATCAATTTTGTTTGACACCTAATTTTGAAACATTTTGCTCTCTACAATTGTCTCGATAAAGTCAGTTATAAAAGATATTCTGTGAAAAGTCAAAATCTGTACAACGTGACATTGTGAGAGAATGTAATGATTTTTGTACAGTTTTTCCGTCATATCATTTGTATGACGCAGCTTCCAGTTCGCCTCCTGTGGCAAAGAGTTGTTAAATTTAACAGTCTATTTGTCGTGAACGGAATTTCGTTTTCTTGAACAGTGATGATTGTCGATAATCGTAAGCGGGTCTTCCCGTATCTAGCTGCTGTTTCAACTTCGGTCTTCGGGTATCGGTTACAACATTCAGTATTTCTTTACCACTTCAGGAGCACTGTGCACATTATTGCAGCAGTGCGGTGTAACGGAAGTAATTTCACATGTTCAGTTTTATATGTACTCGTACCTGACAAAGTACTCAAGGGAAAGGGCCACCTAGTACGTCCGATCAGATTCAGAATTTAGGAGATTCACCTTTTGTAGAGATAAGGTAGAAACACGAGTTATAGGCCTATAGGGGGTCTCTCATATAAACTCAGACCAAATGCACGGTGTTGGGTACTCGGTGCTACTGCAGCTGCCTCAGCCGAACTTATGTCGCCCTCAGCCGCCCTGCCTTAAATGGTATACAATCTTATATGAAATATTACCGTATAAAAGATGCTGGAAGTGTCGTCCATCCTGGATTATACTGGCATTGTATGTGACTGACGCGAGTGAGTTCTGTCACTCTAATGTTTCTGACTCCATTCGTAATGTTTTCTTTCAGTTCTTCCAATATATGACATTTTTTGGGCACAGTTTTTATTTCAGTTTTCACCACAAGTAAAGACCACACACTTTTAGATCTGGAGAACGAGGGGGAAATAGACTAGCACTGTCTGTCTGCAAACACTTCTGAGGATGTAAGAAGGGAATCTTCTGCTGAATGAGCAGGGGCTGCATCTTGTAGAAACCACCAACGCTATTTTTCTTCTTCCGTTATCTGATGGAAGAACAGCGTCAAAATATCATCTTGGTACTTCTCTGCATTTTACTGACCTCTCGAAAAAAATAGGCCCAATTACTCGTATTTCACTAACAGCACAGCAAATACCAAACTTCTTATCATAATGAGGGACTTCATAAACACTCTTAGGACTTTATGCTCACAAATGGCGAGAGTTATGACTGTTCACACGACCGTTAAAATGAAACTAGAACTTTTACATAAGAAAATGCGGTGTTGCAATGATAACTGTCTCACCATGTTAACAGCTGAGATTCAGACTGGTGACTCATCCTTGCCAGGTCGAACACAAGCGGGCCGCTTGCAAGGTCAAGAACTATGCACGCGTCTCCCATACTGCAGCTGCGAAAGCGCAGAGTGCAAACACAAGATAACAAGGTGAAATTCCTTACGTTTCGCAGAGACTTTTCAAATGCAAACCGTTATTGTTAGAGTATTCTTCCTCACGAACAGACGAGATTTTCTTCTGAAGACTCTAAAACTTACTATGGCCGTAAAAGCATTAATCTAAATACAGAAGATCGTTCGGAATATCTGGTGACGAGTTTGAAGGCTGTTGGTGGCGCTGTTAGAAACCTGAGCATGTCAAAACGAGGAGTGATGATTCACGTCAGTACTAAGAGTTTCGTGACATTTGCTGCAACGATGCCGAAGCGGATTGACCCTTACTGGGAGGGCTACATAACAGCCCTTTCCAATGCTAAATATAGCTATTCTGCATTCCAAGGAATGTGCAAGAAACGTGATTTCTTGATGCAAAAGAACGGGATCAGTGCTGTATTAAATAAAAAACACAAATGCGGATTGTGCTTAATTCCAGAAAGAAAAAAAACGACAAATCCACTAGCAGCTACCAGCCGTACACCAGAATTGATGAGGAAAGTGAACGCCCTAGTCTAAGGTGGTTACCGTGCCCTCCCCCACCCCCCAAAAGGAATATCCCACGTAACTTGGGGATGTCCTTTTCTACAGTTAACACCATAATCAACAAGGACCTGCAATGAGAAAAGCGGCGTAAGTGCTGAGTTCACATGCTGTTGCCTCGTCACATTTCGGAACGTCGCACTAACGTAAGAAAGCTGTATGGGGGCTACCTGTCAGGGGAGGCATGGGAAAATGGTGTGACATTAGACGACGAATCGTATGTACACTTTAGTGACAGTAACAAACCCCGCTCGATTTATTGCCGCCCTAGAGACAAAAAATAATTATCATACATTGTATAAAGAATGCCAGGAAATTTCTCCAATGGGTTTCATGGTCATGGCGGAATACTGCTACAATGGCAAGTTAACCATTCGCCGTGTCGCTAGTGAAGGTGAACTCTGCATACTATCAGCAAGATGTTCTAACACCATTTAACGACACAGATATCCCAGCACTGTGTGGGAGGGCGAAATATCAGGTATGGGTACATCAAGATAAAGAATCCAGCCACACCTTTCGTTCGACTCGTCTGCTCTTCGAGAGAATTGGGAAAGCCTTGCAATTCCTTTCACTGACACTCCGGAGAAGGCACCCATGCATTTTGACTCCTTGAAAGGGCCTTAGGTAGTAGACGTCCACGCTATCATTGGCCTCTGATAAGCCTGCCAGGAGGAGTGACATATGATCGGCATGTTAACTCTGGGAGAACGTCTGCTGCAATGGAAATTACGTCCTCGGACTATATCTAGAAAATTGAGCATGATCGTTGGTAGAGACATGGCTTTTGATGAGTTAATTACCCTTCAAACTTCGTCTTAAGGGAACCCAAACGACCTTCTGTATTGTTCTATATTTTCTATTGCATGTCTGTATTGATTGACATTTCCTTTTGCATTGCATAATTATGCACTTACATTGTGTATTATTTCGAACTAAAGACAACTATACAGACAATATAATTACTCGCTGGAAATACAAGATGGACGAGACATATTTGCCACCTATTAACTGTGCAGTATAATTACTTCGCCCGCAACAAAATAAGTTTCGATGAGGGTGCGACGTGTGTTTGTATCCCCTGACGATCGGACTCACTTATTTCAATTAATTTCATATTTTGAATAAATCAAATCCAGAAATTACTTCGAGGTGGATATACGATTAAAATCTAATAATGGACTGGAGGCGTACAGTAAACGATTTTCAATTTCACAATATTGGTATTGGATTTTGCTTCTGACGTTCCTCATTATACGGTGCGCGTTTCGTGTATTACTTCACCTTAACGTTTCTCCTGCCAGATTCCTAGCTTGTTCGCTGCGTTTCATACGTATTTCATCGGTGTACTCATCGTGTTATGTGGCGGTGGTAGCGATTGTTGTATAAAGGGATAAAACTCCTGTATTATCATCATTTCATGACACTAATATTCAAAGCAAGAAGAATACCATTCTCAAACGAAGTTGTCAGATAATGGAATAGAAAGATTGTTACTAGCATGAAAAGGAAAGACTCCTTAGGCCTTACAGACTTACTGTAATGCTATTAGGGGCGGAATAGATCTAGAGTTCACCAACAGAAGTAGGATACGAAAGATGGAAGTAGTGGAGGAAATGTCAGATTGAACTGGTACATTGTGATTGCACTCCATGCTTACAAGTTCCTGGGAAAAGAATAAATGAAAGATCAGCCGAAAGATGACTGCACTAGGCAATGTTTATACATTCAGTCCCTTAATAATAATAGTAATGAGAGGAACAGGACGGAAGGATAAGAAAAAGAAGAATATCGAAGAGAGTAATTCGATGGCTTACTTCTAAAACCTCGTATCTCCTAATGCTGTTCCTATCCATTCTTTTCCTTATAACTGGTCACGCCTCCCAGCCACATATTTATACGCAGTCCATCGGAACAATTATCGTTGAGTTCGTTTTCCTATGCTGTATGTGGAGGAAAATGAACCATAAATGCATTGTACTGTAGGAGTGCGTAAATACGTGATGAAAACAACATCCCTGCTATACGGTATGGTAAGGTACATTTCCCTTTACACACCAGCATAGGAAAATGAACACAATGAAGATTGTTCTGATGGGCTGCATATCCACATGTGGCTGGGAGGCGTGATCAGCCTTAAGGTATATAATGGGTAGGAAGAGCGTTGGGACATACGAGGTTTTAGAAGTAAGCCGTCGAATTGTTATATATCGTCGCTCCACCGGTAAAACGTTGTATTTCACAAAGTTCTTCCTATCGATTATTCTCCTTAAGACTGGTCACGCCTCCCAGCCACGTATGGATATGCAGTCCATCAGAACAATGCCCGTTGTGTTCATTTTCCTATGCTCATGTGTAAAGGAAAATCAACCTTACTGTACCGTACTATAGGAATGTATGTTTGCATTACGTATTTACGCACTCCTAGTGTATAATGCATGTAAGATTCATTTTCGTTTACTCGTCAGCATAGGAAAACGAACACAATGGACATTGTTCTGGTGGACTGCGTATCCATACGTGGCTGGGAGGCGTAACTAGTCTTAAGGAGAGTAATGGATAGAGAAGAGCTTTGTGGAATACAACGTTTTACCCGTGCAGCGAAGATATACTATACAATATGCAACAAGAGTGACATTAATGTCACAGAGTTCCACATTTCATTCTTCATTTTTATGTTCAATCTTTTAACGAGATGAAGCCATTTGTGTTTATTGGATTTGTTGCATAATATTTTGCAGTCATACCCTAGTTGAACTGGCCATTATGTCTCTGCACCCACACGAGTTATAATAGCTAAGTGCGTAACTACCAAACCACGCACTCATCTAGGTCAATAAAGGCCAATGCACGAACGAAATGAATAAAAGCCAGAGAGACACGGGGGGCAGCTCCCGAGTTATCGACAATACAAGGAGCTCTGGTTTATTCCGGACTACGTAGTTAAACTCGGAAGAACGAAAGATCTTAGTTTATAACAATTTCTCATGAGATCAAACAAAATTAATTGAAATAAATCTTGTGTGCCTGAAATATCTTACGGACTTACGAATACGTTCAATATGAAGTTAAAAATGATATGATACATAATAATATTTGAGTTCCTATGTACCTTAATAAATCAAGAAGTGTTTGAAAATTGTAAAATCGATTCTGTTGGTAGTTTTTATCTCACCACTCATAATAAAATTCCACCGCCGGCAGTCCTTAAGTTGGTTTTCCGTCGTTTCTCATTTTCAAGTCAAGTAAATCCTAGGGCTGTACCTTAATTAAGGTCAAGACCATTAACCTTCCCATCCTTCCGTCACCGAAAACCTTCGATGTGTTAGTGAGACGTTAACTATTTCTTTCATGAAAATATGTCAATAAGGAGAGGGAACATTAGTTTCTGCAAAAATGCGATGACGAGTTTAATAAAAATTCGAAATGTCGTGCCACGGTTCACCCTTGTCGGTACCATTACAATAGCTTTGAAGAAAACCCTATAGACTCGTTGGCTGAACGGTCAGTGTACTGGCCTTCGGTTCAGAGGGTCCCGGGTCGGGGATTTTAACCTTAATTGGTTAATTCCACTGGCACGGGGGCTGGGTGTATGTGTTGTCTTCATCAACATTTCATCCTCATCACGACGCGCAGGTCGCCTACGGGAGTCAAATAGAAAAGACCTGCACCTGGCGAGCCGAACCCGTCCTGGGATATCCCGGCACTAAAAGCCATACGACATTTCATTTTAACACTGAGTTGCTTGCCTGAAGGATAGAACTGGGGTTTTTTGTTCTTCTTACTTCATGTATAAGTTTATAGGAATTCTTAATCATCAGCCACGTGTACTTACTGTTTCTAAAATTTTGTCCGATATCCTGTATCCATCTAATGTATGAACTTGTGTAATTGGAATATTAGGAGGGAATAATGAGTGAAAAAAAATCCGCCTTGATCCGAACATTAGGTATCATTCTGGAATTTCCCTTTGGGATGAAGTAAAAAACCACTTCAGGAATGGCGGAGACTTGCACTGCAACGTCGTTATGTACTAAAATAAAAATGGCATAGTAAAATATCATGCATCAAATTCTGATCTAATTCAGTTATTTGGGACGATGTGAGATCTCACAATCGCGTGGAAATTTGCCGTCGTATTTCGTCTTCCTTTATGATAATTTTATAGGGCCTAATAGTCTATGTTACACTCTACTTTCTTACCTGAAGCTGAGATGAGTCTGTTCCAATCCCTAAAAATTAGTCTACCGAGCTCGATAGCTGCAGTCGCTTAAGTGCGACCATTATCCAGTATTCGGGAGATAGTGGGTTTGAACCCCACTGTCGGCAGCCCTGAAGATGGTTTTCCGTGGTTTCCCATTTTCACACCAGGCAAATGCTGGGGATGTACCATAACTAAGGCCACGGACGCTTCCTTCCCATTCCTAGGCCTTTCCAGTCCCATCGTCGCCATAAGACATATCTGCGTCGGTGCGACGTAAAACAAATAGCAAAAAAAAATTAGTCTAGCATTTATGGCAGATCCATCAACCAGTGCTGGGTAGCCGAGCGGGTAGCTATTGTACTAAATCCTAGTTCATCCATCTCTGACTGAAGTACAATTTAATTCTTTATACCATGATATTCCATTTTTTGAACTGGCTTTACGTCGCACCGACACAGATACGTCTTACGGCGACGATGGGATAGGAAAGTTTAGAAATGGGAGGGAAGTGGCCGTGGCCTTAATTAAAGTAGAGTCCCAGCACTTGCCTGGTGTAAAAATGAGGAAACCAAGAAAAATCATTTTCAGGGCTGCCGACAGTAGGGTTCGAACCCACCATCTCCCGCATGCAAGTTCAAAGCTGTGTGCCCGTAACCGCAATGCCAACTCGCTCGGTGCTCCAGTTTTTTTTTAAGTAACATATTTTCATGGTGGCTTGCTGAAGGGCGGAGGTGACAAATTGATTAAGGCTGTATAACACGATATACGTCTGTCTTGATGAGCACAGCTCGGAGGGGGGCAGAGCTCACAGGAAATTAGCATTCGAGAAAGTAGTACGCCTTTTAATTAGCGTGCTAAGTGAGATTTGGCTAGAAATAGCTAGCTGGACGTAATCCTGTGGTGATGAGATATGCAAATTGTAGCAGTATATCAGTTACTTTGTAAAAACGATACAACGACTGATGGCTTTAAATCTCTCTCTGCTGTTGTATACTTTCACATGTTCTTTATTATTTTTTCTTGCTAGTTGCTTTACGTCGCACCGACACAGATAGGTCTTATGGCGACGATGGAACAGGAAAGGGCTAGGAGTGGGAAGGAAGCTACCGTGGCCTTAATTAAGGTACAGCCCCAGTATTTGCCTGGTGTGAAAATGGGAAACCACGGAAAACCATTTTCAGGGCTGCCGACAGTGGGGTTCGAACCTACTATCTCCCGAATACTGGATACTTTTCACATGTTCAACATACACTGTTGGCAAACAGAAATGAAAAGGCGCATGGTTTTTTGTGCCGGGAATGTCGGAGGATATATTAGGCTCGCCAGTGCAGATATTTTGATTTGACTCTCGTAGGTGACCTGCCCAACATGATGAGCCTTAAACCCAGCCCTCGTGCCGGCGGAATTAATCAGTGATGGTTAAAATTGCCGACCCTGCCGGGAATCGAACCCGGGGCCCCTGTGATCAAAGGCCAGCATGTTAACCATTTAGCCATGGAGCTGGACGGCAAATAGAAATATTCAGAAATCAGAAATATATATATATTCGCAATGAAGTATTCTGGGTATTGTACATCTAAGAACAAGTTGATTTAAATAATGTATTATGATGAGCAAAGGTTCTGATATGAGGGGTTTAGAAGCAAACGGGTGAAAGTAGCAAAAAAGTTAAAACTAGAGTTAGTATGCGGCAAGTGTAAGGCAAAATCCAGTCTGGTGGTAAAACAGAGTAAGGTGATTGATAGATGCTGCAATCCAGCCTGTTGCTTCAGAACCACTTCACCAAATTGTCGTTTGTCAGTAAACCTGAGGATTGGGTGTATGCAGTTGCTAATGCGCACCGTAAGTTTCAGGGAGTCAGAATGTTTACTGACGATTTCCAATTAAATGAAAACATAAAAGGGTCCCTAAAACATAGAGTTGTGATTATGACAATACTTCAATTGTTCCGTTTAAAGCAGAATCACCCATTGACACTTTACTGCAAGTGCCCGCTCAATTAAGACCTGTAGTTCAAAACTCAGCTCTGGTTTCCCTTCAAAACGACAGATGATCGACACATCACATCGCTTAACGGGGGACACAACGACCTCTCTAAAGCAGAAACGTACAACAGTCTCTTTTTTTGCGGCCGGGTGGCCATCATATTTAGTCAGCTACCTCGCCGCCCCAAAAAAGCATATAGGCTGACGCCTAGTTGGCAGTCGGCCTCCCCATCACTATGTTCACCTGTGTCATCCCAGAGATCGCTCCAGCCATATCAGAAGATGACGTCTGCATCGCAATCCGCTCCGCCGGCTTCAGACTCCATGATGCCTACCGGCTATTGGATGGCACCAGCCGCTTACCATCTACGCAGATTCTTCTCTACCTACATACGTTGGACGACCAGAAGCATCTCATCGACGCCGGCGTGTCCATTCATGATCATTACTACATCGTGGAACCTACTGCTCAACCCATACTTGCTCAACTTTCCGCCGATTCCACTCGCCTCCCTGTAGTACACACGCCACCGACCACGACCCTGCAACAACCTACATCGCTGTCCTTCTCTCTATCCCCCACGACAACTGTCACCACCACGATCTCTACTACGGCAGCTTATTCCTCCTCTCATACACCTGTCATTTTTGTCACGACCTGTCATCCATCGCCAATTACGACCTCCTCCCTACCCACTTCTACACTTCCTACGGCAGTTAATTCCTTTCCACTCCCTGACAACCCCTCGGCATCCACCGCCGCAACGCCACTTTCGCCTCCACCATCGCATCCAGAAAACGCCGCAACAGTAGCAACATCATCACCGTCCACGCAGCTCCCCACGTCGTCCCACGGTCTGCCCAGCTGTGTGATCCGTGGCATCGACCCTTCGATCTCCAACCAGGACATCCTCAGTGAACTTCACGCCGCCGGCGTCCCTGCTCGTAATGCATTTAGAATTCAGACAAGTACAGGCCCGACGTATATGGTACGCCTACTTCTACCGACTGCAGACGACGTCCACAACCTCATTGTCACCGGTGTCAACATCTACAGCTATCGATACAGAGTGGAGCCTTCTCGCTCCCCACCTCAACCTTCTCACTATTCATCCAACACCACCTACCGTCGCCCCCGGCCAGTCCCTCCTCCGGTTCCACACCCTCAACCCGTTCATCCAACCCCTCCTCCAACTAATTTCTTCTTTTCGCCACCACCGTCCCCCACTGACCTGTTCCGACTCTTACTCACTTCGCTTGTTACCTTCTCGTCTGTATTTCATGTACTTGCTCTTCAACTCCCTCATCACCCCCTTGCTTAAAACTTCTCTTCCTTCAGTTCTGTCATGTCTCTCTTAAGTCCTATATTAAAACCGTCCACATGCACCTCCGTATTCCACAATTCTATTTCCCATCTATCTAACTTTTCCTCTTCGAACCCATACCCTATCATTTCTTACTTCGTTTACCCACCTTCCCTTTTCCACACATCTCCTTGACCCGCCCGCACCTCTAGGCCAAAGCGAGGGCGTAACCCTCTAGGTGGCACGCCCCACCCCTTCAGGGTAGGGAATGAAAACGAGGTAAAATTAAAAAAATCAAAACTTATGATGTGAAGGAACATGCAGTAGGACGCGCAACAAGCAGTGCATTAACTTTTAACCACTTTGTATGAAGTGCCTCCAGAAATCACCACCCTAAAGTACTATGATTTACAGTCTCTTCTGCAACATCTATATAAATAAAATTGTAGGGGGTCCGCTGTCTGTAATTTCTTTTGTTTTGCCAATTTTTCAGATATTTATCCGTTTTAGGTCAACTCAAGACCGAATCGGTGGTTTTTACGTTTTGTGTCTGTTTGTTTGTCTGTTTGTCTGTCTGTCTGTTTGTCTGTTCCACCATCACGTCGAAACGGCTGGATAGATCTCAACCAAACTTCATATTTAGAGTATACTCATCCCGGGGAAGGTTTCGATATGCATATCATTTTAAAATCTTTGCATACATCGGGGGTTTATAGGAAAACCAGAATGGTTTTTCCACCATCACGTCGAAACGGCTGGATAGATCTCAACCAAACTTCATATTTAGAGTACACTCATCCCGAGGAAGATCTTGATATGCATATCATTTTAAAATCTTTGAATACACGGGGGGTTTATAGGAAAACCAGAATGGTTTTTCCACCACCACGTCGAAACGGCTGGATAGATCTCAACCAAACTTCATATTTAGAGTATACTCATCCCGGGGAAGGTTTCGATATGCATATCATTTTATAATCTTTGAACATACGGAGGGTTTATAGGAAAACCAGAATGGTTTTTCCACCATCACGTCGAAACGGCTGGATAGATCGCAACCAAACTTCATATTTAGAGTATACTTATCCCGTGGAAGGTTTTGATATGCATATCATTTTAAAATCTTTGAATAGACGGGGTGTTTATAGGAAAACCTGAATGGTTTTTCCACCATCACTTCGAAACGGCTGGTTAGATCTCAACCAAACTTTACATTTAGAGTATACTCATCCCAGGGAAGGTTTCGATATGCATATTATTTTAAAATCTTTGAATAGATGGGGGGTTTATAGGAAAACCAGAATGGTTTTCCTCCATTTTCTCTTATACTATTGATTTTCTGCAAACTTCGTTTACCGTACGTGAAACGTCTGTTCATTATAAACAACTTTCGTTATGTTCATAATTTACCTTACTCTTCACATGACGGAGAAATTTACAATTTTCCGCTGGTTTCATGCTCTGCATTGAGTGATCAACAGACCGACAACGAACCTACAGGTTACCGTGGCAACGTCTCTGACTGCATACCAGCAGGGAAGTAACGTATTGCCATTTTCCTCATCATGCTTTTAAATTCGTGTTTGTTCCTTGGGTAGAAGAAAAGAGAGGCGTCAATCGGCCTATCTGCGGGATATTGGCGGAATATCGTTGGAAGTTATAACCGCCCTCGAATAGATTAAGTAATAACACCATTAGTCATCTTCTTATTATTTGTTTACCTAAGAATCACTGGACCTAAATTTCTCCTCTGTTACGCTTTATTATATCCATAACTCACACTAGCATAATTTATTGAGGGGCATTTGATTTTCCAATACATTAACTTGGCATTTACATATTTGTTGTTATCCGGCTGTCCTCAGTTATAATCCATTTTCTATTACTTTCAACTTTCTTAACTGTATTATTTTCTTCCTTAATTACGCCGTATGTACGCGAGTGCTACAAACTACTGGATGTATTTCCACCAAGACTCATATTTAGAATATACCTGTTGTTGATAGGTTTTAGGGCAAATATTGTTTCTAAATCCCTGAACTGACTGGGGGTTTATACGAAACCGAAACAGTGATTTTTGCACTTCCACAAAATATACACAACCAACGTTAATTTAAATCTACCTGCCTTGGTAGAAATTAATTTCTAAACCTTTTTTCTCATGTGCATCATTTCCATACGAGGATTAATAAGGGAGATATCATTAACGGACCGTTTTTCTGTACAAGTCCCATTGGACTTAACTCACGAGCGAGTGCGTGTAAAGCGTATTCCTTATAACTTGAAAACTACTGAAGACATTCGAACCAAACTTTATATTTAGCATCCACCTGTCCAAAGGTAGGTTTTAAACCTAAATAACATTTCATGTTCCGGAATGGACTATCGGTTTATAGGGAAACGAAATGGTGATTTTACTCTTCCACAATATATACAGAACAAGACCACCCTGACTGGAAAACGACCAAACGTGATGGAATTCCACCTCTAAACCTTTTTTTTCATGGGCATTTTTTCGTCAGGAGGATTAATAAGGGAGATATCATGAATGGTCACTTTTGCAGGTTAAGTCCAGCGGACATAGCTCGAAAGGTGTTTTACATGGAGCAGATTCCTTATCTGTATAAATCAAATCGTAATGTAATAGTCTACACTGACTATTTTTGCGAAATTTTCGTACAGCTTTCCGTTTAAGGAGTAATAGTGACCATCTCCATAATTTTTGGTTTAGTTTCCTGAAAGTCCTAATTCTTTCCCGCCTCGCCCAAAATCCAGATTGCGGCATAATCTGCCAGAAGAAAAAGAAGATAATTGAAATTTGACAAAATTATACGTTTTAGCCTGTAACGAACGGAAAACGTCCTAGATCATAAAATTTTTCTCTTTTTATCCCCGAAGAATATCGAAATATGCAGGCAATTTTAATGATGGTGCAGACCTTCGGAAATTCCTATCACATACCGGATTGCACAATCTGCGTTCAATTTGGAATGATCTACAACCTTGGTCTTATGACTTTTTGCCGTATCTGTATCCCTTTTACGTTTGATTTTTCTCCATTAATCGATGTTAAGTCAATTTGGAATTTTCACATGCATAATTCATACCTTCAGTTACTTATATGAAGTACAGAATCATCAAACTCTTCACGAAAATTGGCCCACCCAGTAGCCATATGTGAGCCAAATTCTATGTATGTAGCTGTCACATAATTATCCGAAAAGTAATGTAATGTGAGATAATCTTACAAAACCTGTACCCTGTTCCACGTTTCTAACTCAATCTGACCCAAAAATATATGACATATCATAGGACCAGCCATTTAGGCCACTAAATCCTCGCGTGTCTTATGGTATAATCCTTTGTCCATATGACGTACGTTTAGTAGCAGTTAATCTGTAAATGAAGGTCTTCAATATTGTAAACACGCATATACTTTCGTATGTCGATCTATATATATTCACTGATGTCGATTTGTAGTGATCGAGAAAGGGTGGGTCTGCTATTGTAATCAGTACTCCCCACACCGACTTTGACTGGCAGTAGGAAGGGGTTCCTTCTCCAACTCCTGTGTAACTGTCATTAGTAAGGAAGGTCTACAATTGTAATGAATAGTTCACTTCTCGATTTGACTTGCAGAAGGCAAGTGAGCATGCAGTTTTGTTTAAAACTCCCCTACCCGATTGTGTTTGGCAGTAGGCAAGGGTGCCCGCCATTATAAAGAAATGTCCTCATCTAAAATGTGACTGGCATTAGGCATAGTGGCCTGCTATTTTGATGGAAACTCGCCAACTTGGTGTGACTGGCAGTAAGCTGGCTGGCAGTAGGAAAATGGGCCTGGCATTAAAATGATAACTGCACAACTCAATTTCGAGTGATAGTAGGGTAATTGCCTGCCATTATAATAAGAACTCCTCAACTGTAATCTGTCTGGAAGTAGGAAAGGGGGGCTGCCATTTTAACGATAACTCCTCAAATCGATTCTGTCCGCGTAGTAGGCAATGGGGCCTGCAATTATAATGTAAACTTCCAAACTCGATTGTGAATGGCAGTAGGCAAGTGAGCCTGCCGTTATATCACAAATCCGTAACAAACACTTTACATTGGAAACAACGTATAGGGACCTCCCCATGCTGTTTCTCGGATAACGCTAAGAGACATGCAATTTTAAAACAATCTTATTTACTGCATGTACACTATTTACTTCGATATTCGAATACAATGTAGAATACCGTAGCGAAGCACGGGTACATTCGCTAGTTTGCCATAAATTCATCATGAATTTCACAAAACACTCAAGCATGGCCGACAGAAGAAGAAATGTCTTTCCGGCATTGGCCCCTTTTTTCGACAACAGCGGAGGACAATTATAATGAGTCATGGAGTAATTCTGTGATTCAGTTTTATTAACACTGATAGCTGCCTCTGTGGATCCGTGGTAGTGTGTCGGCCTCCGAATCCCAAGATAGCGGGTTCAAACCCAGCAGAGGTAGTCGGATTTTTGAAGGGCGGAAGAAAGTCCATTCGACACTCCATGTCGTACGATGTCGGCATGTAAAAGATCTCTGGTGATACATTTGGTATTTACCCGACAAAATTAATTAAATCTCAGCCATAGACGCCCAAGAGAGATCCGGTTTACTCTGTCTGCCATCTAGCGGACCTAGAGTAAAACGGAACCTCGAAATTGACGAGCAGACAGCCAGATGGCGTCAAATTCAAATGTCTGCACACGGTAGCTGAGGCCATACGATTATTATTATTATTATTATTATTATTATTATTAACACTGATTTACAAGGGGTAGATATCTGACATGATATTTACTGTTTCTTGTGCAGTTCATCATGCTGATTTCAAATCTGTAAACCGTTTTGCTCTATGACGTCAGATTTTGAAGTTATTGACAATGAATTATTTTCCATGGAACAGCGTACATCGAGAATTGTTTTCATTGTTTATCGTTATTTTTTATACAAATCGCAACATTTTCACCTGCCTCTCTTTTATTGTGAGTGACAGTGGACATTATGGCGTCCAGAGGTTGCACAAATTCACCAAATCTGTTTTGCTACGTGTGCGGCTAAGTAACAGACAAATCCAATAAGTGTCATGTGGCGCTTTTGCAGTAATCTTAGCTAAAGCCGTGTTCATTAGTACACAATGTAGCAATCAGTGCTCTAGTGAAACTTCTGTCTGTGAGTTTTTCCTTGATACAATGATAAACATATGTAAAGTTTGATTTCGTGGGTGATAGAGGCAAATGGTATGCATATTTTAAATCTACATGTTTCAGTTTGAACGCGTTTTGTATTCCAAGATATCCACCGAAATTCACTTTTGTTGAACAGTGTTATGATTCTCACCTAAAACTGAATGTATCGTTCTTACCCCTCATAAAGAAACATTATCCATTTTTTATAATACATTTTATAATTTTGTGACAATAACACTCACATAGCAATTGTTTTTTATTATCCATAAAAATTCACAAAAACCAGTAATTCTTTGAATTGAAAAATGGTGGAAGTGACTGCAGGCTTGCACGGCAAATATTATTGTGCCAAGGGTAGTAGTAATAATTGCTTAAGACTTAATATACAAATACAGAATACTACACAGAAAAATCTATATTTATAATGATTTGATTAACGTCCAACAGAATTTACAATAAGATTCTAACTTTGCAACACTCTTCCTCAAAAGTATATATATTTTGGCCCTTCTACCACTAGTCGTATGAGTAAGGATTATCGTTTACAAGAATGTCGTCGTACTTTAGTCCAATATGCTGATGAAAGACTGACATACCACTGACAAGTCATCATAGTCTCGTAACATTCTTGGCCAACCTAGTTGCTAACTAGCGTTAGTTCATTGTGAATCACAAAATTTGCATGAGAATATTAATAATTCTACCACGTCATTTGGCGTTCCTGGTGACTACATGCCTACATGACTACATGGCGACTACTACTGAATGGGTGGCTGTATTTCTAGATAATAGAACTCAGAGAATTTGAGTAGGTTGAGCATTAACTGATCCTGTAACCATTAAGAAGGGAATTCCTCAACGCAGTATTACTGGAACGCTATGTTTTCTTATACATATAAATGATATGAGTGAAGAATTGGAATCTGAGGTAAGGCTTTTTGCGGGTGATGTTATACTCTATAGAGTAATAAATAAGTTACAAGATTGTGAGCAAATACAAAAAGATCTCGACAACGTTGTGAGATGAACAGCAGACAATGGTATGAGGATAAAGGGGGTTAAAGTCAGGTTGTGAGTTCCACTAATAGGAGAATTTCTCTCAAGTTTAATAACTGTGTTGATGGGGTGGAGGTTCCTTATGGGGATAACTGTAAGTGTTAATATAAGGAAAGATCTTCATTGGGGTAATCACATAAACCGTATTGTAAATAAAGGGCACAGATCACTGCACATAGTTATGAGGGTATTTAAGGGTTATGGTAAGGACGTAAATGACAGAGCATATAAGTCACTGGTAAGACCCCAACTGTAGTAAGGTTGCAGTGCATGGGGCTCTCACCAGGATTACTTGATTTGAGAACTGGAAAAAATCTAAGGAAAAGCAGTTCGATTTGTTCTGGGTGATTTCCGACAAAAGAGTAGCATTACGAATATGTCGCAACGTTTGTGGTGGGAAGATTTGGGAGAAAGGAGACGAGTTGCTCGACTAAGAGGTATGTTCCTAGCTGTCAGTGGAGAGATGGAGTTAAATGACATTAGTAGACTAATCAATTTGAGTGGTGTTTTTTAAACGTAGGAAATATCAAAATATGAAGATAAAGTTAGAATTCAAGAGGACAAATTGGGGCAAATATTCATTTATAGGAAGAGAAGTTGGGGATTGGTATAATTTATCAAATGATATGTTCAGTAAATTTTCAAATTATTTGCAATTATTTAAGGAGTGAATAGGTAAAAAGCAGATAGGGAATCTGCCACCTGGGCGACTGTCTTAAATGCAGATCAGTGGTGATTGATTGATTGATTGATTGATTGATTGATTGATTGATTGATTGATTGATTGATTGATTGATTGATTGATTGATTGATTGATTGATTGATTGATTGATTGATTGATTGATTGATTGATTGATTGATTGATTGATTGATTGATTTTTATACATTAACTCATATTCCATGCTACCCAGGAAACTGGACAGATTTGGGATTTAGGGTTCAAATCCCGGTGTTTGACCCAGATATTTTCAACTTTTTCTCGACTGTTCCTATCCTCGGTCACGTCCTGGAGCATCTAAACAAATGCAAGTCCGAGAAAACACCGTTATACACATTAAACTCAAAATGATACAGGTTATTACACATTTTCTAAATGCATGTGTAAAGAAATCTTAGGGACGTTGTATCTCATGTTACAAGAGTGTATTAACAGCAGGAATAATTAGCCACCTCCACTCATAGCGGGCTGGAAAGTGATTAGGATTGACAGTGAATTCTCACACCTCGAGCACGAATGACATTCTTAATTCAATTTCTTAAAACACTGAGCAATGAAGGATTATTGTTATTTCACACCTGGCTTTCTTCTCTAATACAGGAAGGCTTTTGAATATACAATGCATGGCTGACGATTAACTTTCAACGGAAGTATCTACTGCCACGTCACTGAAACTTAAATTAAACTTTTTTATATTCCTTCATATTAAAAACCCTGTATTACTCATCGATTGTATTTCCTTCTTTCGTTCATTCATTACGCCGAAAATACCACAATAGGAAACTATTTGCATTTATGAAACAAAATTTCTCGAATCACGTGACGTTAACAGGAAACTGATGCTCACGCTACTATAAGTGTCGTGGGACCATTGTATCAGGACAGAATAATAATTCGAGTGGATTCTACCTAAGTAAATGCCAAATTCCTTCAAATTGCTTCGTTATCGGATCAGACAGATCCTCCGTGGTTCTCACAAATGGCTGAATGACCTCATTCCAGAAACTTATAGCTTATCTGTCATAAATTCCTGATATAGTGTGATATGGACCTCTTAAATGGGATTGTATCTGTAATAGCCATGATTTCATTATATTCAAATATATTGGGCAAGCCGTCTTATTCATCATCATACGTTCAAAAAGCAAGAGACACATTTCAAAATGAACATATTTTTGGTGGGATTAAGGTCTTTTCGAACCACCTGAGGAAACATACATTTGGGCAGGTCGACGTCCTACCAAGTCTCCCTCTCAGGCACCTGTCAATTGAATCACATAACCTCATATTAGGAATAATAAGGAATGAGTGACTGACTAAATTAGTCACAAGAGAAGTCAGACAACACATGGTTATATGACACAATTTACACGTACTACTCATTGAAAGGAATGAAATGTTGTTGTAAAATTCGATAATTTGTAACGTGATGTTATGTTCTATCCTGTACCATCACAGAAAACTTCCCATCAAACTCACTACCCGCATGGGGATGGTTGCCTGGTTGTACTTCCCTTCAAAACTCTACTTGCCATCACTACTACCACTCATACATTTGGGAGGCTGGCGGAATAAAACTCAGCCATCAACCAGTTTTAAAATACACTGATGGACGTGGAAATTGCTGTGCAGATACGGTTTCATCCGTTTGCATTTATATCAAAGTCACATAGAGTACCAATGATTAAATATAAGAAACCAGCGAGATACCCGTGCTTCGCTACGGTATTATACTGAAATTTATAATTGAATGCTTAACGTTTTATGTATAATCCGCCGAAATTCGCGATCTGACTCGTTTTCTGAGAGATTACGGCAAAATTCCTCCCATTTTTCAATCTTCCTTTCCAGCAATCGATTTCGTACATCCCGGGCTAGGTCTAGGTATTCCACCCGGTCAGTTTGGCCCCAAAATCTTTGCCGTCTTTTCCTATAAGCATTTTTAATATGGACAGATCTTTGAGGTGATCCGGCGTGGTGACGTCTTGGGTGCCTTGGCAGTACTGAACCCGAGGCCGGACTGCATTTGTAGTCATTATACGGCCAGGGACCGTTTCCAGCGCGGCCCGCATATTTTGACGACGGTCCAGAATAATAATAATAATAATAATAATAATAATAATAATAATAATAATAATAATAATAATAATAATAATAATAATAATAATAATTAGGGTGGGAGATATTAGTTGAATTTAGTTTCGTCTTCTTCTTCTTCTTCTTCTTCTTCTTCTTCTTATTATTATTATTATTATTATTATTATTATTCTGGACCCCACAGCAAGATGCAAGACCGCTTCTTGGCGGTAAATTACACCTGCTACCACTGTCATTGCTGACAATGATAAGTCGCGCGTAGGCAAGTGAACGAAATTTCTGGTGACAAGCGCGCATTATTGACCTTATTATAGAGGTGAACAATTGCACGCCCAATGTCATTCCTATCGTTTATTTCAAATGTGTTTAAATTTTTGTTTAAATTTTTATTTATATGCTAGGAGAATCTACTGTAATGTAACTTTATGTTCTCCAAAGGAAAAAATGGCTCTTCAAAACGAACCCAGGAAAGATTAAAAAAGATCAGTTTATGATCCGAATAAGTACATTATGATCAGTAAAATCAATTGGTCTCAACTCTCTTTTTACCCCACCGCCGTTAATTTGATTTACCCCCTCCCCCCACCAAAAAAGAAGGCGTGTTTCTTTATGTTTAAAGGAGGTTCCAAATACGAATGTTCACGCCTGTTACCTTCAGTTTTGAGATATGAGTATCCCCTTAAAAATAATTCACTTTTTTAACTTCATTTCACACTCCCTCCCCCAAGTGAATTTTTCTGCAAAAAATACTTGATACTTTAATAGTAAAGGATCTTCTAATTACCAATTATAACGACTCTAACATCTTCAGTTTTTGAGGTATGTGTCCTCATAAAAGGAATTTTCTTTTCACCCCCGCCCCCTAGATGATTCCACCCCCGAAAACACGTTTTCCTTTATGTTCAAAGGAGATCCAAATACCAATTTTCACATCTGTAACAATTAGTTTTTATTAGATGTAAGTATCCACATACAATTCATTCAATTAATTTTTCAATTCTTTCACCTCCGCCCCTCCCTCTATCATTGGATTATCCGAGAATACGCGTTTCTTTACTTTTAAAGCAGATTGCAAATACCAATTTTCACGTGTGCAAAATCTTTCCTAGATAATAGTATCTTCATACAAATATTTCTACTAATTTTTCAATTTCCCTTCCCCCCTTTAAGTGGATTTACGAAAAAAGCTACGTATTTCTTTATTTTTAATGGAGATTCCGAATACCAAATTTCACGTCTGTAACATATTCGGCTTTTGAGATATCAATATCCTAATTAAAATAATTCAACCCCATTTTCAATCACTTTTACCCCTCCACCCAAGTGGTTTTCCAGAAAACAAGAAATACATGTTTCTTTGTTTCAAGAGAAATAAAAAATACTATCTTTACTTTTGTAACATGTAACGTTTTTGAGATATACTGTAGAAATGCTAATTTTAAAATTTCACCCCTTTTTTAGTTCCCCGTAATTGGGGTTTCCAAAGCAAACCACCTATGTTTCTTTACCTTTACAGGAGATTCCAAATACCAATTTTTACGTCTGTAAAATTTTCCGTTTCTGAGATATACTGTAGATATAGTCTTTCTAAAAATTCACCCCAATTTGTCACTCCTGTTTAGCCCCCATTAATTGGATTTTTCAAAAACAAAAAAATACGTGTTTCTTTATTTAATAAGTTTTTAAATACTAAATTTCAGGTCTGTAATAGTTTCTATTTATGACATATACTGTAAGTATACACGTTTAAGGCATTCAACCCCTTTTTCACCCCTCCTATTGGGATTTTCCGAAAACAAAAAATGTGCGTTTCTTTATTTTTAAAGGGGATCATAAATACCAATTTTATATCTGTAAAGTTTAAATGTTTTGAGATACAGATACACTCATTTTAAAAATGCATCCCCATTTCACATCCCCCCTCATTAAGTGGATTTTACAAAAACGAAAAATACGCGTTTCTTTATATTTTTAAACGAGATCCCAAGTACCAATTTTCAGGTCTGTAATATCTTCACTTTCTGAGATATAAGTGTCCTCATTAAAGGCATTCAACCCCTTTTTCACCCCTCCTATTGGGATTTTCCGAAAACAAAAAGTACGTATTTCTTTATTTTTAAAGGGTATTCTATATAACAATTTTTACATCTGTAAACTTTAAAGGTTTTGGGATATAGATACACTCATTTTAAAAATTTACCCCCCTTTTTACCCTCCCATTAATTGGATTATGCAAAAACAAAAAATACGTGTTTCTTTATTTTTAAAGGAGATCCCAAACACCAATTTTCAGGCCTGTAATATCTTCAGTATCTGAGTTATAAGTATGCTCATGAAGGGCATTGAACCCTTTTTTCACCCTTTTTCACCCTTCCTATTGGGATTTTCCGAAAACCAAAAAATACGTGTTTATTTTTAATGAAGATTCTAAATACCAATTCTTACATCCGTAATCTTTAAAAGTTTTGAGATATAGATACACTAATTTTATTAATTCACCCCCTTTTCACCCCCCCATTAATTGGATTTTCCAAAAACAAAAAATACATGTTTCTTTATTTTGAAAGGAGATCCCAAATACCAATTTTCAGGTCTGTAATATCTTCAGTTTCTGAGATATAAGTGTCCTCATTAAAGGCATTCACCCTTTTTTCACCACTTTTCACCCCTCCTATTAGGATTTTCCGAAAACAAAAAATACGTGTTTCTTTATTTTTAAAGGAGATTCTAAATACCAGTTTTTACACCTGTAAACGTTTAATGTTTTGAGATATAGATACACTCATTTTAAAATTTCACCCCCCCTTTTCACCCCCTTAGCGACGGAGTATCCAAAAATCCTCCCTTAGCGAGCACCTACGTTGTACTATAAATGTATCCTGAAAATTTCATTTCAAATGTCCAGTAGTTTTGGCTCGGCGATGATGAATGTGTCAGTCAGTCAGTCAGTTAGTCAGTGAGTCAGTCGGTCAGTCAGGACATGTTATTTTATATATATAGATAAAAGAGATGCCGTAGAAACGTCACTGCATAAGTGATTTGTTAGGGAGCCGATGAGGGGGAGTGGTTGTTAGAAGTCGTTGTTAATGAGTGCATTAAAGGACCCTAGAATAGGCTGGAAAATCATAACTCTGCGTGTTACAAGGCTGATAAGTACGCCACGGCATCGTACTAACTTCAAACATCACTACTTTGACCCGTTTGTACGGACTCATACTGTAGGGATGCACGAAGCTGAAAGGTCCTATAGTCAGTCATACAGGTGTACAGTCAACAACGAAGTGATACTTCGTATTTAATCCTGAATACGTACTGGCCGTGCGTCATGTAGATCTGGTACTGGTTCGACAAGACTCGCTACAGACAGAGAGGATCGTCATATCTGCCGACGTACAGCAGCAGACAGTGGCGCTTCATGCAGTATGTGTGGCCTTCAGAGCATTTTCCGATCTCAGCAGGAATGATATACCATCATCTGAATGAACCTCTATTACTGGGAGGGCGTTCTGTGCAATATTTTTGTTGGACCCCATTGCATTAAGCGGCGCTCTAACAAAAGTGCATAGAGGTAAGAACAGTGATGCTTTGTTTTCTCTGTTGAGACCCGCAATAATTTTAATGCAGATGATAATCGAACGGAGGACAGGTACCGCGCGGAGTACAACACAACAATTCAGCGCTGAGTTGTGAACTCCATAAATGTTACGGACACCAGGTGTTAAGGAATATGTGCTATCAGTGTTATAAGTCCGGATTATCTCTCATCTTTATTGAAGAAACGGAAACAGCACACTGATATGTCAGTGAGGTTCAGCAGCTCTATCACCTGTTTTTTCTTTCTGTGCAGCATACCAAAAACAATTATTCCGCAAGATAGTGCTCGTTCCTGTATAGTTGGCAATACAGAGCAGGTTCTGCATGTGTAGACATCATTCCTTGGTCTGTTAGGTTCAGATTTGTCACAAATTGATCACATGTGGGATATGATGAGCCGATGTCAAAACCGCAGTCAATCAGCTGCACAAACACTGGGCGATTAACATGTGAATTGTTGAACCCGCCTCAGGATACTATCCGGAATTTGTATGCGGAATCCCCCCTCACATCGATTTCTGTACAACCAGAGTAGGAAGCTCTAGCTCATATTTTATGACGCTTTGCATATGTTGATTAGGAGTACACTATACATTAAAGAGGGTCGGTAGATGCAGAGTGTGTCTCGGCCTATAAATAACCAAGGCTGGTCCGTGGTCCAACAGCTCTGCACTCTGACCGGCCAACTGAGAAGAGGAGGGGTGGCCACGGCTCTACCGTGGCTCTACGTCTCTGCATTTGGGGGACGGGACAGGGCTGGACCTCAATGGCTGGCTCCAACCGCGGGCTGTCCTGAGAATGGTTTTCCGTGGTTTCCAATTGTCATGCACTAAGGCGAATGCCGGGACAGTCCCTAGTATAGGCCACGGCCGCCAAACCCTCAACTTCTCCGAGCATATCCTACACCGTAACAAATCTCACGGCCTGAGAGACGGCGTCACCTTCTAAGAGGCCCGCCTCCCCCTTCAGGGGAGGAATGAAAACATTTTAGTATTGGTAATAGTACGTAGAAGAGATACGACTGCTGGTTTGTAATATGTTTATCAGCCTGTTACGGTTTTATCAAGTTTCATGTTGGTAAGGACGTTGAAGCATTTTCAATATCCATTAGCGTAGTTTCGTGTCTTGCCTCCATTAGAGCACGCACCTCACGTGCTCCTTGTCGAGGTATTGATTACTAAATCTGACTGCTAGATTAAGTGATTAAATGGGTGGGTTCTGCACTCGATTATTGGCACATTAAGGATCTCCTTTCCTCGTGAAGGTTTCATAATTTCGCGTTTCGTAAGATCATAATATCAGGAGGTATATACACTGACTGACAGAGCAAATGCAACACCAAGAAGGAGTGGTCAGAACTTTATGCCAATTGCAGGGTAGACTGACGTCACTGAGGTATGCTTATGATGTGAAATGCGCCGCTGTGCTGCGCACGTAGCGAACGAAAAATCGGACACGGCGTTGGCGAATGGCCCACTTCGTACCGTGATTTCTCAGCCGACAGTCAATGTAGAACGTGTTGTCATGTGCCACAGGACACGTGTATAGCTAAGAATGCCAGGCCGCCGTCAACGGAGGCATTTCCAGCAGACAGACGACTTTACGAGGGGTATGGTGATCGGGCTGAGAAGGGCAGGTTGGTCGCTTCGTCAAATCGCAGCCGATACCCATAGGGATGTGTCCACGGTGCAGCGCCTGTGGCGAAGATGGTTGGCGCAGGGACATGTGGCACGTGCGAGGGGTCCAGGCGCAGCCCGAGTGACGTCAGCACGCGAGGATCGGCGCATCCGCCGCCAAGCGGTGGCAGCCCCGCACGCCACGTCAACCGCCATTCTTCAGCATGTGCAAGACACCCTGGCTGTTCCAATATCGACCAGAACAATTTCCCGTCGATTGGTTGAAGGAGGCCTGCACTCCCGGCGTCCGCTCAGAAGACTACCATTGACTCCACAGCATAGACGTGCACGCCTGGCATGGTGCCGGGCTAGAGCGACTTGGATGAGGGAATGGCGGAACGTCGTGTTCTCCGATGAGTCACGCTTCTGTTCTGTCAGTGATAGTCACCGCAGACGAGTGTGGCGTCGGCGTGGAGAAAGGTCAAATCCGGCAGTAACTGTGGAGCGCCCTACCGCTAGACAACGCGGCATCATGGTTTGGGGCGCTATTGCGTATGATTCCACGTCACCTCTAGTGCGTATTCAAGGCACGTTAAATGCCCACCGCTACGTGCAGCATGTGCTGCGGCCGGTGGCACTCCCGTACCTTCAGGGGCTGCCCAATGCTCTGTTTCAGCAGGATAATGCCCGCCCACACACTGCTCGCATCTCCCAACAGGCTCTACGAGGTGTACAGATGCTTCCGTGGCCAGCGTACTCTCCGGATCTCTCACCAATCGAACACGTGTGGGATCTCATTGGACGCCGTTTGCAAACTCTGCCCCAGCCTCGTACGGACGACCAACTGTGGCAAATGGTTGACAGAGAATGGAGCATCATCCCTCAGGACACCATCCGCACTCTTATTGACTCTGTACCTCGACGTGTTTCTGCGTGCATCGCCGCTCGCGGTGGTCCTACATCCTACTGAGTCGATGCCGTGCGCATTGTGTAACCTGCATATCGGTTTGAAATAAACATCAATTATTCGTCCGTGCCGTCTCTGTTTTTTCCCCAACTTTCATCCCTTTCGAACCACTCCTTCTTGGTGTTGCATTTGCTCTGTCAGTCAGTGTATAACTCTGTAAATCACACGGCTTGTTCAGTCCATCGGGAATCGTGTTATTTATGCCAATAATTTACTAATCTACTGCATATATATAAAATCAGAGATTTTTCTGTACATTGCTCAGCTTTTTAAAAGACAGTATTTCTGTATCGGTCGCGTCCACGGTAACAAGGAGAGGCACATTTTATTTTTCCGTTAAGTCTGTCTGTCTGTCTGTCTGTCTGTCTGTCTGTCTGTCTGTCTGTCTGTCTGTCTGTCTGTCTGTCTGTCTGTACGGGCATCTCGGGAAAATTGGCTGAAGAGAATTTAATGAAATCGGTGTGTAAATTCGGGGAATGATGCACTACATTTTAGGCTATACATAATTTGTATTCACGCTGAGTAAAATGGTAGTTTAGGGGAAGACCTAAAATTTAATTCACTGAGATCGATAGCTGCAATCGCTTAAGTGTGGCCAGTATCCAGAATTCGGGAGATAGTGGGTTCGAGCCCCACTGTCGGCAGCATGAAGATTGTTTTCCGTGGTTTCCCATTTTCACACCAGACAAATGTTGGGTCTGTACCTTAAATAAACCCACGGCCGCTTCCTTCCCACTTCTAACCCCTTCCTGTCCCATCGTCGCCTTAAGGCCTAACTGTGTCGGTGCGACGTAAAGCAAATAGCAAAAAAAAGTTAATTCTGAAATATATATCAACGATTCTATCGATAAATACTACATAAATAAAGTTACGTTATGCATAATTAAAATTCCGAACATTTATGTCTTATACACTTTTACCGTACTGGCTATATTCACAGAGATATTCGTGAATTTCAGTTTGTGTTTTGCCAAGTCTATATCAACGCAGAACCACGAGAAAATGGATGAACAGTATTTAATGTAAATCTGCATATAAAGTCTCGGAATAAGGTGCTTCTGTCTAGGTTATAAATAAGTTTTATTCACGTTGGATGAAATGGTAGTTTAGGGGAAGGTATCTAAAATGTATTTTTTAATACCTCTGCTATTGGTCCTATCGAAAAGTATATACCTTGCTGGTACCTTCCTTTGACACTTACATGTGGCTTGGTGGGCAAGTGGTTAAACTGATGGAAGACGTAGCTTAACGAATGGTCAACGTTCCACATATTAGGATCAAAGAAAAATATCTCCTGGTAAATTTCGATAGGTCGTTACAAAATATATTATGTTTCGAGAAGGCTGTGGACAGGCATGCATTTAGAAATGTATTTCATGAAGGTCCGGCAATATTTTCCGAGAGTTGAAACTTTACCTAAATGTCACAAGTTCTGAATATTTATCTATAAAGTACTGATAGTGCTATACAAGTCTTACAGGAATAAAGTCGAACATACAAATTACTACTGAATGAGCACTGCCGATTTATTATTATTATTATTATTATTATTATTATTATTATTATTAGTACTATTATTATTATCATCATTCCTTACCTTCATCGATACAGCCTACTTGTGTACTACGGTTACACAAACTACCTCCCCCTCTTTGTTAACCTGAGACATTTTTGTTTTGATAGTAACCAAAGGTTCTTCAACATCACGATCCTTTCCAGCCTTTCTTCTGCCGAGATCCCAATGTTTAGCAGGTTCTTTCTCTGGATCATCCCTCAACCCCGCAACTTTCTTCCTAAAGATGTTCCTCTCCCTTACGTCCCCTGATCGTATATAATTTACCAGCATGTCTTTGTGTACCTCCTTCAGTCAGCGGGGACGATATTTCCATTTTTTCTGTAAAAGTGAACAGTTTGTGCGCCAGTCGCTCCGGGTTCATTCTCTACAGGTGACCACAAAAGATTAACCCACGTTTCTTCATAACAGTGGTGACCTTTCAAATGCAGTACAGGTTCGTTGTTTGACCTCAGAGGGAAGACAAAACCATCGGACACTTTCATGGGACACAAAATCTTGCTCAGGAACTTCGTTTATATTTTCTCAATAGACATATATACCATTTTTCGTAGTGTTTTTGCAGCGTAAAGGCATGCCGTTCTGACTACTATGCAGTAGTGTATCAGTGTAGCGCTGTAGGAGATGGATTTGGATTTGAAAGTATCATGGCTCATTTGTCCTGCTCTATGGTTAAGTGATTAGAGTGCTGGTCATTGGTCACAGATGTCCCGGGTTCGATCCCCAGCAGGGTCTTGAATTTTAACCATAACTGGTTAATTCCCCGGGCACGGGGACTGGGTGTATATGTCATCTTCATCATCGTTTCATCCTCATCACGACGCGCAGGTCACCTATGGACGTCAAATCAAAAGACCTGCACTTGACGACCGAAGTTCTCGGAGACATCCTGGCACTAAAAGACGTACGCCATTTCATTTTATCGCTCGTTTTAAATGCTATTTCCATCTTCCATGCTCTCTCCCCCACTGCTTCCTTTTCATTGTCATTCGGGGTAATAATCTCCCCAAGGTATTTAAATTTCATGGTCCTCCGGACAATCCCATAAGCCATCTCAGTGCTGTGTGTGGAGTCTGTCTTTTCCGAGTCCATATACTCGGCCCTTACAAAGAAGATTCGTAAGCTTGTTTTAGCAGCTTTTTCTTGAAGAATTTCCACCTATTTTATTATTATTATTATTATTATTATTATTATTATTATTATTATTATTATTAAGTTCCGCTACAAAATATATTACCTGCAGGTAAATCTTGACAGGTGGTAACAAAATATATTATTTTACGAGTAGGATGTTAACAGGGACGTATTTAGAAATGTATTTCGGGAAGGTCCGGCAATATTTTTCGAGAGTTGAAATTTTACCGTCGCAAATTCTGAATATTATTCTATAAAGTACTGGTGATGTTATACAAGACTTGTGGGAATATATATATTTGTTAATCCGATAATACTATTTCTTGTTTGCATATAATCATCTGATTAGCAAACGAAAAGGTACGCTATCCAACTACTGCGCAGCTCCTTGTGTGATGTTTGGGACATCACTGCATGTTTTCAATTATTGAACTATATAATTAATTGATAAGATGTATATATTTAATCACTAATATATATATATATATATATATATATATAGGGTTTTATCATCCTTTTCAATCATCATTTCATTTCTTTGTATCGCGGTTATCACGTAATTTGAACGAACAAATAATTGGGTAAAGTATTTCAACATCATTCATATTAATAACTTGCAGTAAATTTTCCAATAGCCGTTGTGAGGTGACCAGAGTCAGTAGGCTAATTTCAGCCCAGGAAAAGTACGTCATCAAGGTTACGAGAGATTTTACCCTCTCCACCTCATGAAGGGACAGTTGATACATTATAAACACCCACTTTTCGAACTTCGCTGCCTGACGCTTTATTTCAGCGGGAAAGTTCAGCCTATGTGAATGAACGTAATGAAGCAACGTGATGGATTCAGAGCAATACATAGGAGGAGGGATGAGACCTCGAATCTTACTGGACCGTGTGATATGGCTGATGGAAGGAGACTTTTGAACCGATATACTTCGAAGACAAGAGCTGGGGAGAGCATTCTTATTCTTACTCGTAAGCAGATTGTCACTTGTATTCGGACATTCTTATTCTCACTCTTAGACACTGAGAAACTCTTGGAAGACACTCTTACTACGATTCTACGTCTGCACATCGGAGAAGATTTTAACTTAGTTCACTTCGCAACTGAGTAGTACCGTAGGATACTACTCAAAAGTTACTCTCATTGGGACTTGTTATCTCAATGACGAGAGGTATCAACGGGAGACCGGTTTTGACTAGTATAGGGGAGGAGAGCTTTTATTATGAATTTAGCTACGCTACTGTTCCGTAATACGGAAGAATACAAGTGTATTCTCTCCCTGAACATAACCCATGGTGGTTTTGAATTTAAAATTAGGACTCAATACGACTTTATGTAAGGAGTAAAGTAGGAAGTGTTAAAGGCACGAAAAGCATAAGTAGGACTGGAATCCAACAACAGATGAGGCAGCCGGTACGAGAGATCCACCCATCATCAGCTTCAAGATAACATAGTCTAGATATGGTAAGCTAAAGGCATAAGTTACTGCAAGTCTTCGCGCAGCGGTTTATTTTCTTAGAGTTAATTTCATTCAATTTTTCTTTTGCTTTCGTAAGTTCAGATTTCGTTAATACACCGTTACGTCACGTTTTTTCATCCTAATAAATAGCTGTTTTAAGTTGTATTTTATGAAATGATTATTAATGATCCTTAAATTCCAAGTTAGTGTATTTAATGATTTGTGTCCCGTCACCCTACCCCTGGGAGTTTTTGAGACTCATTACGCATTACTATTATTATTATTATTATTATTAATTATCAACTTTCGTTTTCAAGCCATAAGCTTGAAGGCTGGCGCCCATGGGATATTGTTTATAGAGAAACTATGATATATCATTTATTTATTTTAATATTAAAGTGACCCGCCACGTTATAATTTTGCCAAACTTCTGTAGTCCGAGTGGGTACGTCACACTTGTAGACTGCTGAATGAAGTTATAATAATTTCTGAGATGCTGTATAATTTAACTGTTTACTACAGAATGCATGGTTTACATATTATTTGATTCTACAGAGAAGGTCGATTCTATGGAACGTTGATCAGCTATAGATTACAGCTTGTAACGTAAGCATTCACAAACAGGCATTCGTTAAATGCCCTATAAATACGGCCTTAGCCGGGAAGGTGAATATGATCAATATTTCATAGCTGTGATCCGGGATACAGGAATGAATCCCATCCTGCAACAGGAACACAGATACTGGCCTAGACGTGTGTCATTTCAGTAGAAGAGATGCGTTTGTGTGAGTGTCCAAACGTTGTCGATAATGTAACCTCGTATCATGATGCGTGGCCAAACGTATTTCATATAATGACAAGTATTTGATGACTTGCATTTGATACTCTGTGCTATGTTATCAATGTAGAAGCCATTTAGATTATTTTTCCACCTAACGACACACTACAGAGAAATACTAAAGAAGAGGGCATATACAGTATGTCTCCTGTAAAACCCCTACTAGTGTATGATTCCAGTGTATGGGACCCTCAACAATATTACTTGATTCGAGAAGTGGAAAAATCCTAAGTAAAGCAGCTTGATTTGTTCTGGGTGACTTCTGGGAGAAAGGAGACGAGCTGCCCGACTGAGTGTCATGTACCGAGCTGTCACTGGTGTGGAATGACATTAGTAGACGCATAAGTTTGTGTGGTGTATTTAAAAGTAGGAAAGATATGAAGATAATGATGGAATTAAAGAGGACAAGTTGGGAAAAATATGTGTTTACAGGGAGGGGAGTTAGGGGTTGGAAGAAAATAAAAAGATAAATGTTCAATAACTTTCGAAATTCTTTCCAATTATGTAAGAAAAGAGTAGGAAGATAAAAGAGGAGGAATCTGCCACCTGCGGGACTGCTCTAAATGCAAATCAGTGGTGATTGATTGATTGATTGATTGATTGATTGATTTATTAATTGGAATAATTCTTTATTCAACTTCCTCTCACCAAAGGTTGCAAAACGACATTTAACAGAGTATTTAAGGTATATTTTAAGTTTTAAATAATTTATGTGTTAGGGAATGGTAAAACTGACTCCTAATTAGAGGTGCTGAACATTTTAAAGTAGCAAAAATATGTCGGATATAAAATATAGATTAATCTTTAAATGTCGAAATTCACCTAGTGCAGAATCTTCAGCTTCTGTAATGTAAGAAATATTTCTTTCAATTTCTTAGTCCACCAACAAGAGATAGAGGAAGCCAACAATGCTCGATGCTTACTAAGATGTTGATTTGGATTGAGCGAGTTAGTTACACGGTATAGATCGTGAAACTGTAAGCTCCCATTCGGGAGATAATGGGTTCAAACCCGCAATCAACAGCCCTGGAGAGAGTTGCCCGTGGTTTACAATTTCCAAACAAGGCCCTTTTTCATCCCATCTTCACGTATGCATTAATGTGACTCTAAAATACCGACTGTTGTTTGAAATGTCTGCAAGTTTTTGTAAATGAGAGTATCAGAGTTACAGTATGACCTCCAGTCATATTGTTGCCTTCATATGTGTACAGTACGTTAATCTATAATTCTTCTTATTCTTCAAGTACCATATCCGGTCCTACAGACGTTGGAGATCACCCTGCAGAAAGTACCCCTTCCTTTAGCTAACTTGAAGAGTTGCTCGGTGTTGTTAAAAGGAAGGTAAATTCTTGTCCAAATCCCGAGGTGGCTCAGCTCTTATCAGGCACACCCCCATTGGAGGTGAGCTGCATGTATCTCTTTAACCACGTAGCAGATCTCCTGCCAATCTTAAATTTTACATTTACTTATTTGGTGTTGTTGATGCGAGTCCAGTCTTTAATGTGTTGGAGCCATCACATCGGTGGTCTACCAGCTCCTCGCTTGTCTTCTGTCTTGCCTTGTAATATGAAGTGTAGAAGCCAGTAATTTCTGACTCGTAGAACATGGCGTAAATAAGCTGTTTTCTTGGCTTGGGTGATTTTTGTCAGCTCAGGCCTAGCTCAAGCTCGCATTAACACTTCATTATACACTGACTGACAGAGCAAATGCAACACCAAGAAGGAGTGGTCAGAACTTTATGCCAATTGCAGGGTAGACTGACGTCACTGAGGTATGCTGATGATGTGAAATGCGCCGCTGTGCTGCGCACATAGCGAACGATAAATGGGACACGGCGTTGGCGAATGGCCCACTTCGTACCGTGATTTCTCAGCCGACAGTCATTGTAGAACGTGTTGTCGTGTGCCACAGGACACGTGTATAGCTAAGAATGCCAGGCCGCCGTCAACGGAGGCATTTCCAGCAAACAGACGACTTTACGAGGGGTATGGTGATCGGGCTGAGAAGGGCAGGTTGGTCGCTTCGTCAAATCGCAGCCGATACCCATAGGGATGTGTCCACGGTGCAGCGCCTATGGCGAAGATGGTTGGCGCAGGGACATGTGGCACGTGCGAGGGGTCCAGGCGCAGCCCGAGTGACGTCAGCACGCGAGGATCGGCGCATCCGCCGCCAAGCGGTGGCAGCCCCGCACGCCACATCAACCGCCATTCTTCAGCATGTGCAAGACACCCTGGCTGTTCCAATATCGACCAGAACAATTTCCCGTCGATTGGTTGAAGGAGACCTGCACTCCCGGCGTCCGCTCAGAAGACTACCATTGACTCCACAGCATAGACGTGCACGCCTGGCATGGTGCCGGGCTAGAGCGACTTGCATGAGGGAATGGCGGAACGTCGTGTTCTCCGATGAGTCACGCTTCTGTTCTGTCAGTGATAGTCACCGCAGACGAGTGTGGCGTCGGCGTGGAGGAAGGTCAAATCCGGCAGTAACTGTGGAGCGCCCTACCGCTAGACAACGCGGCATCATGGTTTGGGGCGCTATTGCGTATGATTCCACGTCACCTCTAGTGCGTATTCAAGGCACGTTAAATGCCCACCGCTACGTGCAGCATGTGCTGCGGCCGGTGGCACTCCCGTACCTCCAGGGGCTGCCCAATGCTCTGTTTCAGCAGGATAATGCCCGCCCACACACTGCTCGCATCTCCCAACAGGCTCTACGAGGTGTACAGATGCTTCCGTGGCCAGCGTACTCTCCGGATCTCTCACCAATCGAACACGTGTGGGATCTCATTGGACGCCGTTTGCAAACTCTGCCCCAGCCTCGTACGGACGACCAACTGTGGCAAATGGTTGACAGAGAATGGAGAACCATCCCTCAGGACACCATCCGCACTCTTATTGACTCTGTACCTCGACGTGTTTCTGCGTGCATCGCCGCTCGCGGTGGTCCTACATCCTACTGAGTCGATGCCGTGCGCATTGTGTAACCTGCATATCGGTTTGGAATAAACATCAATTATTCGTCCGTGCCGTCTCTGTTTTTTCCCCAACTTTCATCCCTTTCGAACCACTCCTTCTTGATGTTGCATTTGCTCTGTCAGTCAGTGTATATCCAGGTAATTCTGAACAGTCTCCTATGTAACCACATTTCAAGGGCCTCTAATCTGTTCATGGAGGAAGCTTTGACAGTTCAGGTCTCTACTTCATGAAACAGTGCTGACGGGACGAAGCATCTGAACACGTTTTGCTTGAGTTTCAGGTTTAGGTGATCTGCAAATCTCAATACGGCATCAGATCTCTTTTATTAAGGGACTATATTGTTTGTTATGGCGCTCCCAATGAATATCAACTGACTTACTCGTTCAATGTTTTGATTATTTAATGAAATTGAGAAGCTTTCACGGTTGTTTCTATAACACAACATGTAATAACGGTTTTATCATGGGACTTGAATATTTTCAAGGGTCAGGTTGCCCATAGCAGCTGTCCCTGCCCCCACCTGAACACACTGTGTGAATATTTTAACCTGAAATAAACTTTCAGTTTGTTAGGTTGTGTTAAATACCATTAGTACATTCTGAAACGATGTTAAAGTACAGAACCAAAATGGCCAACATGACTTTATGAGCTCGAAGAATAGTTGAAGTACAGTGTGCATGTGAAAATGAATTATTCACTAATCACTACTTGGACTACGTACATCAGTGTGTCGACATTTAAATTGAATATTTTTTTGCAACTTGCTTTACGTCGCACCGACACAGATAAGTCTTATGGCGACGATCGGATAGGAAAGGCCTAGGAGTGGGAAGGAATCGGCCGTGGCCTTGATTAAGGAACAGCCCCAGCATTTGTCTGGTGTGAAAATGGGGAACCCCGGAAAAGCATCTTCAGGGCTGCTGGCAGTGGGGCTCGAACTCACTATCTTCCGGATGCAAGCTCACAGCTGCGCGCTCGTAACCGCAAGGCCAACTCGCCCGGTAAAACTAATTTATGAGTGATGTCAGCCATATTAAGTAGTCATGAGGTCTTTCTTCTTCCTGTCGCCTTATCCTTGCGAATTATTATTATTATTATTATTATTATTATTATTATTATTATTATTATTATTATTATTATTATTATTATTATTATTATTATTGTTATTATTATTATTGTTGTTGTTGTAATGTAATGGCTGTGGACTTAATTGAGTTACGGCCCTAGCATTTGCCAGGGGTGATAATGGGCAACCACGGAAAACCGTCGTCAGTGGCTGCCGACGTTGGGATTTTGAACCCAGCATCTCCTGAATGCTAGCTCACAGGTACGCGAACCTAACTGCACAGCCAACTCGCGCGGTGCAACTTATTTCTTGTTATTAGTAAGTAACCTGGAAACATTTTTTACAACTGGCTTTACGTCACATCGTTACAAACAGGTCTTACGGAAACGATGGGATAGGAAAAGCCTAGGAGTGGGAAGGAAGCGGCCGTGGCCTTAAATAAGGCACAGCCCCAGCATTTGCCTGCTTCAAAAGTGGTAAACCACGGGAAGCCACCTTCAGGGGCTGCCGACTTTGGTATTGGAACCCGCCATCTTCCGAGTGCAAACACACAGCTAAGCGATAAGGGAAATGCTTGTAGTGAATGGTGTTTCACATTTACCTCAACCAGTCAAAATAATGCCTTCAGTTAGGAAGTGGACTACGAGGTTAGAGGTCCTTGTATTTGACACATTACTTTCCATACAAAAGGGTCCCACCTTATCGTTCTTTTTTAAGTCCATCATTTGATATTTTGTGAAAATATGTTATGCTTAACGACTTTTGTACAAAACACTTCTATACTGGAAGTTGGCTGTAAATGAGTAACCTTTTGTGTATGTAGTAATCTTCATGCATCCGATAATTTATTGAACTCCTACGTGCAGCAATCATCAGCGATAGTAGATCGATATGAACTAAGCAGGAGTTCGGGTTGTCCTTCTCTAGGCGAGCGTTCGAAGAATAAACAGGTGTGTTGACGTATGCTATGTCGATGCTTCAAGCGCTGTGGTGCACAGGTTATATAGAGGTTTGATTTTTGTATATTAAACCGTTTCTTCCCCATTCTTTTAGTTTTGTGGTAATCTACTAAGCTCAATAATCTCCATTATTTGACACTAGCAAAGTAAGTAATTTCTTTATAACATTGGAGAAATAGCTAAAATTTACTTCCAAATAATTGAAGAACACAAAAATATCCCAGTTAAGGACCAGATAACATGAGTTATCTTTTTTTTTACATTCTGACTATCGTCAATACAATTGGCTTCAAACAGGTAACTCAGTTTGTCTTGTGTGTAATACTTTTTTTGTTGTTATTGTGGGGTTAGGAAAATAAAACTGATGGTGTTGGGACAAAAAACACGATGAAAACATAACTGTAGATAATACTCTAACGGGGCTTACTAAATTATGTTTGTTCTTCAATGGCATGTTAATTTATAAGTGATTGGCGAATCGTTGATCCGAAGTTTAGTTATAGGGTTTTAAAGTTTATTTAAAAACATGTATAATAAATTAAAAACGATGTCTTTTAATACTTTTTGTATGCATAGATGCATTTTAGAGTGCATGACTTGTACAAAAGTGAAATTTTAAGGAATTTCAACCTCTTGAACGAAAATAAATTAGCTGCAATATCTTTACAATGTACTTGAATTTTAATCTTACATAAGAAATAACATAATTCTATAACGTGCTCCAAATTTTTCAACTATTCTACCTGATTCTACGTCTGCTACGCTTGACATGCCGCTACTAACCTGTGTGTGTGTGCTCTCTTCCCCGTCCAGTTTGTACTGTCCGTGCTGCTTACCCTCCCTCCTTTCTTCCCCTACCGCCTCGCTGTGCAATGTGTACCGTCTGCTCTCGTCTTTTCTGGACGTTTCCATCGGAGTATAAATAAGGCCTGCTCTGGGCTTGATCGGCGAGTTGAATGAAGACGACGACTTGTGTGGAGGGAGGACTTTATTTTACTTACGCTAGCGGCTGGTCCGTGTGCAATGTTTCTTTTTAAATGGTGTTTAATGTTCATGATTGAAGCTCAAGGACTGCTGGACGGGTGAGCGAACTTTAAATTTATTTTCCCTTGCCATACTTCACTTTCTTTTTAATGCTGCACTTCCTGATTTCATCATGCCGTACTGGCTACGAATGACTGTTCACGCTAATAATATTGCTAGTCTGAGCTGTTGACAGTGGTGTTTTTCTTGCAACTACATTACGATCTCTTTTCAAAATTTGACTTTCAATTACGCCAAGTGATTACTGTGATATGAACCACTGGATTCCGATAGACTTGGTGAACAAACGCAAGAATAGGACTGACTGTAATTTTATTAACGCCTAGCTTCTGTTTGAAAATTTGAATTCCATCAATGTTTGTAGGTTCTATTTTTCCTAATCCCTGTTGCCAGCCTTGGGTACTGTTCTCTTTCACGTCCTTCCCTTTTTCCCCACGTTCCTGTCCCGGGTTTATCTTTTCTTCTACCTTTGGTATTGTACTGTGGCCTAATGCCTTTCAAAACTTTCTTAAATTTTCGTATTAATGGGTAATATCTGTTTACCGTTTTGTAGGATACTCCCAATGTAAACTATTGTAAAATTCATCTTGAGTCGAGTCTAACTGTTTTCTTTAAATTCAAATTAGTGTTGTTAAATGGTCGTCCCATATCTTTTTTGGAAATCAGAAGTATTTTAATCTTTAAAATATTGTTGGATTCTTTATTTATCTGTTTCACTTTCTTTGGCTTGTAAAAATCCTTCTTGGTGTTTGTGCTAATATATTATTGTTATGAAAAAACTGTTCCTTCTTTTTATTACGCGCATTTCCACGTCCTTTAATTATCTGTACTTACCTCGGGTTCCTCTGAAAAAATGGACACAGTAAAATGCTTCCCTATGCGCTCTGCTGAAATCCTTCACTTTGAAAATTGAAATCTGAGTACTTGTGCATGTATGGATTTTTCTGGAGAGTTGTAAAATCCTTTTCGTGGCATGCCATCACTTGCATAGATTGGTGTTTATGTTACTGCGTTAGTCGGACTAGTGTCCAAGTTCATGACTTAGTTATATTCTTCTATGATCGTGTTTGTTTTGTTGGTATTTTTACTTACCATTTCCACTCTGGTGTATTGCGAGATTATTCTTAGTGTACATATCTACCCAAAATGCGACACCCTTACCCAAGTCTATAAAACCCTAACACCAAAATTCAAATATTTTGAAGCAGTTAAAATTGATTTTAAAATGTTGCTTTTAGTGTGTATAAAACTTCCAAATTATGTATCACTTAACCCGGTGAAAAATAGACAAGTCACTTTCCCCCCAATTTTCCTTTATTTTTGTGGTAATCTACTAAGTTCAATGATCTCCATCATTTGATACTAACAATGTAAGTCATTTCTTTAAGACACTGAACATATAGACAAGTTCTTTACTTCCACATAATTCAAGAACATAAAAAGTCCACATTAAGGACCAGATAAGATGAGATATCGTGTTTATATTCAGACTATCGTCAATACAATTCAGATAAGTCAGTTTGCTTTGCATGTAATATATTTTTCTGTTCTTCTTGTGGACATGTAAATTATTTTGTAAATGCATTATTGGTAATGAATTTACACAGTTGTCTTTGTTAAAGAGAATTGTTAGATCTTACTAACATTACCAAGTGTGACTTACATCACGTTACGTTTGACTCGTCCACACAAGAAAACCATGCCTGGTCATTATAGGCCAAGTCAGTCTCACTCTCAATCCAAAGGTGAAGATATTAATTTTTGAATTAAACAAAAACAAAAATAAACCATTATTTTAAAAAAAGTTTTATAAAGTTAAGAATGCTTTAACAACATTTGGTGACAATAAGAGTTTTCGTATTGTTTACAAACAAAAAATGCTTCCCCTGAAAACTTCCATTTTGTGACTTATCCTTTTATTTCCTAGGATGAGTGATATTTAAATAAAAACGATGTTATTTAAACCACCGTCAAGGGGAATCAAACGATGCGCTATAATCGACACATAATATACATCTCATTACATTTTGCAAATATAAGCAGTATTTTCAAGGTAATTAAAGGACATTTAAAAACGGCTACAATAGTCAGTCCAAGCACCTATCCCGTCCAGCTTGTATGTCACTGAGTCTATGATTTGCTGCGGAAGTATATGTTTCTTCCATATACAGAAACATTCACATCAAGATGGCGAATGCATATGTAGTCGATAAATGTTGCGCCCGGTCTTCCAGTGAACACGAAAACAGGACGGCATCCAGTGTCAAAAGTGTTTAATTTTGAATGTATATGTAGCATTAGTTATGGTGTAAATGAAGATGGATTTTATTGAGCTGTGATGAGAATAATTCGAATGGTGGACTTAAAATTAGATACTCAACTGACAGCGGATCGCGTGCGTCTCATTTGTTACACGTAGATGTAATTTATAATTTTATATTTGTTACAAAAGGACGTACTAGCATTTAAAACCTGAAAACGATTGCTTAAATGAGTAATAATATTTACTGGAATTAAAAGTAAAACAGTCGGTCCACGAGCGATTCTACGAACTGAAGCACGTGGTGTGAAGTTCCAAAAGCTCCCAAGAGGAAAGGTGTGCAGTAATTTACAGTTACAGAAAATTCTTTCTTCTTCATTTTATTCTTCTTCTTCTGAGCGAATGGGTCACTAAGGACGACGCGGAATCAACATTTGTTGAGCTTTCCTCCTTACCCAATAGTTTTTCATTTTCATCGAGTTTTGTGATTTCTGTTCCTCCGGCCAAGTACGTCTTCCTCACATCCCCTTGTGTGAACAGTTTTTCTGATTATATTCCTATCCTGCGGATTTCGTGATCCTAATTCAGTGAGGAACTTTCTCTACTTGCTTATACCATTTTGATCTCGTACGTTTGCTTTCTAACATTTGTGTATTCGATAAATAAGTGTGTTGTTATTCAGTCTTTCCAAATGGCCTAAAATATGAATAACTCGCAGTCTCGCTGTATCAGTAAGTTTAGATATTTCTAAGTTTGATTTGGGATAATGTATTCCATGTTTAATTCTTGGCCCTAAAATTTTTCTCTTGATCTTCCTTTATTTCATTTCTAACCGTTTCTTTAAACTTTTGTGATGGAAATCGATCGTTTCTGAAGCATGAAGAGCTTCAGGTTTGATCGTTGTTAAGTAATGTTCTAGGACAAGCATTTCTTTTTGTTATGAACATCATTTGTGTATTGAAAAGCAATTTCCATTTTCTGAATTCTTGAAGCTTCTGATTTATTCTCATTGCCATTTTCAGTGATGCATTCACCTATGTATTTAAATTCCTCTATTCTTGCAATTGTATTCCTAACAACGCTAAGGTCAGGTGGAGCAGTTTTGATATTTTTCACAAATTCAGTTTTTTGACAAGATTTTTTAAGTCCTATTTTTGCTGCTTGCTCTTCCAGCATAGCAATATATTCCTATTCGTCAGGGATGTATTTGGAAATTAGTACCACATCATCAGCAAACGCCAGACAATCTATGCAAATACCCTTAATTTTTGGTCCTAGTCAGTGACATGGGGCACCTGCTTTTCTCCACTCTCTGAAAAGTTTTTTCAGTAGCCCTGTTTAACAGTAAAATGGAGAGCCCGTCAACTTGACGTACACTTGTATTTATTTCAAACTCATCACTACATCCACCCATAAACTTTACTTTGGCTTTCATTTCAGTCAGTATATCCTTTATGATATTTCTTGTTTTTTGGTCAAGTCCAGATTCTCTTAAAACATTAAGTAGTGAGACGCGGTCTATACTATCATAAGCTTCTTTGAAATTGACAAATGTGATGACATAATTTTTGTTAGATGTGTTTCGAAAATTTGCTATGAAGTTTTTGAGAGTCAAAATTTGCTCTGCACACGACCTCCCTTTTCTGAATCACCTTGGTATTCACCGATTTGGTGGTCCAATTGATGCTCTGCTGGGTTAAGTAGAATTTAGGGGAGAATTTTATGTCATCTGTAGAAGGGTGACCCCATAGTAATTGTTTTGGTCAGTTTCGCTTCCTTTTTTTGTGTAATGGGGTATGTTATCGCTAGTTACAATCCTTGAGGATCCTTTCAGATTGTTGAGTGTCCAACATAATTTCGTGAAATTTGCTGATGAAATTTCCACCTGCACTTTTTCAAACTTCAGCAGTTATTTGACCTTCTGAGGCCTTGTTGTTTTCTTTAATTTCTTGGGCGGTCGATCGGGTTGAATCTTGATTATTTTGATAAGTGAACTGAAACGTTTCCTGTAAGCAATTTGGAAAAGTATACTGCGAGAATTTTACAGTTATCATCAGTGGTATAAGCATTTTCTCCATTTTAATTAGCAAAATGGAGTGATGGAGACGAAAATTTGGTTAACATTTGTTTAAAGTTCTATAATAATTCTTTTTGTTTACGAATTTTCGTTATTGATTTTGTAACTATCTTTCTAACATTCTGAAGTTCTTAAAAGGTCACTGGAGTGTTATTGCCTGACCAATTATGCCATGTTTGCTGCCTACGTTGAATTAATTTGTCACATTCATCTGTCCAGCACGGGTGTTTTATTTTTCTTGTGAGTGGTGCTATGTTCTCGGCTGTTTTAAGAGTCCTGCTTGAAGTTGTGTCAAGTTTTGTGGATCTAATTTTTCTGTTTCTTTCTTAAAGTTTTCATTGTTTTAATAACATGTAATGTGATGTATGATACTGGATAAGTGCCATCTGATTTTCGGCAGAATGTTGTTATACCTATTCCCAAGCAAGCCGGTGCTGACAAGTGTGAAAACTACCGCCCCATGAGTTCAGTATCTCACGCCTGCAAAATTTTATTTCGTATTATTTACAGAAGAATGGAAAGATAAGTTGAAACTGAGTTGGGAGGAGATCAGTTTGGCTTCAGAAGAAGTGTGGAGCACGGAAAGCAATCCTGACTTTACGTCTGATCATAGAGGACCGAATTAAGAAAGACAAGCCCACGTACATGGCGTTCGTATACCTGAAAACGGCATTAGATAATGTTGATTGAACCAAGATGTTTGAGATTCTGAAGGTGATCGGGATAAGATACCGTGAAAGGAGAATTATCTACAATCTACACAAAAATCAGTCTGCAGTGATAAGAATCAAGGGCTTTGAAAAAGAGGGAGCAATCCAGAAAGGAGTAAGGCAGGGCTGCAGTTTGTCCCCTCTCCTTTTCAATGTTTACATTGATCTGACAATAAACGAAATCAAAGTGGAATTTGGAAAGGGCATCGAAGTTCAAGGAGAGGAAATCAAAACACTGAGATTTGCCGATTATATTACTTTACCTGACTGCAAAAGATCGGGAGAAATTGCTAGATGGTTTGAACAGAGTCTTGAGTAAGGTATACAAGATGAAAATAAATAAGTTCAAAACAAAAGTAATGGAGTGCGGTCGAACAAAGTAAGGTGATGCAGGAAATATTGGATTAGGAAATGAATTCCTAAAGGTAGATAAATGTTGTTACTTCGGTAGTAAAATAACTAATAATGGGAGAAGGAAGGCGAACATGAAATGCTGACTAGCACGAGCAAGGAAGGCCTTTCTTAGGAAAATAAATTTTCTCATTTCGAACATTGATATAGGTATTAGAAAAATGTTTCTGAAGAATTTCGTCTGGAGCGTTGCATTGTATGGAAGTGATACATGGACGATATCTAGCTCGGAAAGGAAGAGAATAGAAGCTTTTGAAATGTGGTGTTACAGAAGAATAGATGATGATGATGCTTGTTGTTTAAAGGGGCCTAACATCAAGGTCATCTGCCCACAGAAGAATACCAAGTGTGAGATGGGTAGATTGAATCACGAATGAAGAGATACTGAATCGAATTGGTTAGTCGAGATCGATTTGGCTAAACTTGACCAGAAGAAGAGATAGAATGATAGGCGTAGATGGTAAGAACGGCAGGGGTAGACCAAGCTACGAATATAATAAGCAGATTAAAGTGAATATAGGATGTAGTAGTTATGTAGAAATGAAAAGGTCATCACAGGATAGGGTGACATGGAGAGATGCATCAAACCAGTATATGGACTGATGACTCAAATAACAACAATAACATGTACGTTGTGGTGCTCGTTTCGCGAAGTTTCTCTTTTCAGAGATTATATCCAAGGAAAATATTGTTTGAAAATGATCAGTGTGTAAATCTAGTCCTCCTAGGACTTTGAGTTTCATTATTTCTGTCGAATTGAAGCGGGAAATCAGCACATGATCCTGTTGATATTCACCTAATATGGAATTTGGGGCCATACAAGTCTTAGTTTTAGAAGGATTTTTCTTAAATAAGGTTGATTTGAAAAATAAATCATGGTTTGTGCGTAAGTCAATGAGTCGCATTCCATTTTTATTAGTTTGTGTATTTCCAGACCATTTCCCAAACCAATATCTATATTTATTTACTTTTTCAATATGTGCATTGAATTCACCCATAAGGATTTTAACATGATAATGTGGAATTGTTTATAAAACTTTGTGTATCAGATTCCAAAACTGTCCCGCTTCGACAGGTGCTTCCTTGTTAGTAATGTTAGTTGCTACATGACCATGTATTAGGGAATATATTTTGTTTCCCGATTTTATCGTTAAGGTTTAAAGACGTCCTGAGTAGAACTAGAATTTCACAACTTATCCACTATAAATCTCGTTCCAAATTGTGGACAATGCACCATGACTCGTTCACTAGGTTTTCCTTTGAATATCTTGTAATTTTCAGAATCGAAAGGGTATTCATCTCTGTATCGGTATTATCGGTATCAAATTATTTTTATATTGCGTTCTTTAGGTTTATTTAGGATATTTTTAAGTTTCCCGTCTTTCAGAGGGGAACTGACATTAAATGTAATTAGCCAAATCCGAGATCTTACTTTAATCTCCTTCTTATTGGAATCTGATATACTTCGACTTACCCTCATGCCCTCATATGTGGTCTCCCCAGAATCCAAATAGACCACTTGGGACTGAAACCACTGGGGTTAATTACTTAAAAGGTGCAGAGTCCATGGTGATTTATTTGAAGTTTCGAAGTTATGACTCACATGTCATTCGGTTAAACTCAGATTTCCATTTCTGAGTGTAATAAGTCAGCCGCCACTAACATGTGTAACAGACCCTGTCAGAGTACCGCCATTAGCATGTGGAACCGTCGTCCCCTTAAACTGATATATGGCAAACATATACCTGTTACTCTTATTCTCCCGGGCACTTGGATGCCTCTTTTGCCATCTGCGCTGTTCCATAGCTCATCTACTCCACTGTGTATGCCGTTGAGGTCTTCACCTCAACTGTGGTAAGGGTCACTTACATGGGACTACAAGCCGCATCAGCTGGACCAAGTATTTTTAAGAGGTGTTACCCCTCTATCACTCGCCCTGTGACTTGTGACAGGCAGAGCCTGACTTCCCAAACATTGGGCCCAGGTTGGTGGGGTTAGAAAACTCTTTCATAGATATCAAGAACAGATTTTCAGTTCTGAAAGATGTAAGTGATTCATAAAATGTGAGCTGGAGGGAAAGTACCAAAACTGAGAACACTAACCCCGTTACGAAATGCGACAAAGTTAGCAAATTTTTCTTCTCCAAGTATTTTCTAACCTTTTATTAGTTCCGACACACTAGAAAACTTGTATGTTTTATGTTTTGGATTTCTAATGAGGCGTTTTCTTTTCCAGGTATTTTCGAATCTTCCATTGGTTTCGACAGACTAGAAAAATTGAAAGTTAAATATTTTGACTTTCTGTTGGAGGCTCAAGTTCTGGCTGACGACTGAGATCCATGACCTACTGGGAGTGCTGAGACTACTCGTGTGCGCTCATGTTTAATGCTGTCCCACTAATCAGTCCACAGTCTCACGTCCCAGGCTGTGTAGTCATCTTGTGCAGCGGAGACTCTGGAGGTCTTCCTTTATTCAAAATTGCTCTAATTAAGCGCCTGTTCATATGACGGAGCAGATTGTCATGGGAACCAAGACTCGGGCCAATTCAGATATTCCAGTCATTTAGCTCTCATTGAAGTTCTCTGCAGATTACATTCGAGGTATCCGCAAGGGAAGCGAGGAATAGGGAGACAAGCACTCGACCGACGAGACGTCTTCTGGCGTGCAGTTCGTGTATTATAGAGCATTCAAGCGCGTTCAGGGATGCGGATAGGAAGGAGAGATGCAAAAATAAAATTCCGAGAGGACGCCTGATTCTATATTCAAGAACATGTGGCGTACGGAAATTGTCAAGTATCTGAGATTACCAAGCTATTAAGAATTATATCATGAATAAACATACCAAAAATGATTAAAAGAAGGATGAGACTGATATTCTTCGAATATGTGTTATTACCATACATGTATCCCAATAATACTTAAAACGTGTTTCTTCTTACAATGTATACCTGCTCTCTTTTAATCAAGCTATTTTCTTGATTAAAAGACATCAAAACACTGATACATACTGCTAAGGAAATTTTCTGTATTTACAACACATCTCGTATATCATTCAGTTAATAGTTCCAATGTGAAGTTGATGAGAATATTTTATTTCTTTTTTAGTTCTAGCTCAACAGGAGACTAAAAAATGTTAGCTATTTGTGGAACTATCTCGTTAATGCTAGACCTGATGTTATCTTGCAGTGATCACGGTCTTGATATATTCCTCGAAATTTTGAACCAGTTCTGAAGTTTAATTCCCCACAGTCCATTGACTGTTATCGTTAAGTCTCATAAGTTTTAGATTAATTTTCCAGCATCCATAATCGTCTATTTTTCAAAACTTCTCAGTTGAAATGAAGTCAGGATTGTTTATTGGCCCTTCTAGGTATTTTTATTTCTCCTTTAATCCACTGGCATATGCGCCATTTTTTTTGTTACTAGAGAGAGCATTTTGTGCCACATTTCATCCCCGAATTTTAATATCGGGAAATGTAGTCAGGATATCTTTTTATTACCTCCTGCGGAAACTTAAAAATTCTTACAAGTTATTTGCAAACAACTGACTCTAATTATGGCATAATTTAATTTATTTCTGCACGGTAATTGTCCAGTAGATACACACAAACCCTTATAAATTATTTACATACAATGAACGCATGTTATGACACAGTTTGATTGGCTTTTGCACGTGAAATGTCTAGTGGATACAAAAACACATAAAATGATTTACAAAATAATTAACGCGAGTTATGACGCAATTTCAATCTGCGTCTTTGAAATTCCTCAGCCTGGACCAGACCAATTATAAACAATACATGAACTGTTGCAAGGAAATAACAGCAGTTATATCTAAGTAATGGTTACAACAATAACCAAACGTTTTAACAGTAAACACTCTTACTATATTCACACTGATCTGTGAAATCTAAATATCATGAGTAGGTAAAACAAATATGACTCACATGGCCAGGAGCGCGCCCAAATAAAGTACAGCCCACAATGTACTGTTACGAATAAAACACCGCTTGTTTTTTCCACTCTAATTTATTTTAGAATGACCCAATAAATGCACACACACAATTCTATTCATCCATGACTCAGCACACTCACTAATTGCTGGCTATTCACAAGTTTCTCCAGCTGGACATTCTATACCTAAAGGAAGCTATAATCCTGACTCTTCGTCCTTCCACTTGCGCTCGTAAATCCAGTCACCCCGCTCCACAGGTGCGTGCAGACAGGTAGGCTACTGGCCTCACAACACAAGATGACTGTTCTTTGGTTCGACCCCAGTGATTTACACAGCCGCATACAGTACAGAAGTAAACATCAACTGAACAGTGCTAAACAGCAAGACAGTACACCTCACAAAACGACCTCTAATTACACTAACGATAGCTGCTCCTGTCATTGACTCTACGACGGTCCTCAATCCTCGGAAGCACACACACAGTACTCCGTCCCGTACCCGACGATACCCTGTCACCTGTGGGAAAAGCCGGCTTCAGTCCAGCTACACACTCGACACTCCGACGCAACAATCACTCCTTGTTCAGACTCCGATGGGACACTTGCGTCAGCAAAAAACCTCTGTTGCCCTCAACCCAGCCACCAGATCCCAACATACCGAGACCAACTCCGACTCCAGCACCAAGACCAACCCTGAGTCCAACACTGACTGACTCATCGCGGCTAGACCACTTTTTATAGCTACGATGTGGTGTACCGGAATATTTGCAATATGGTTAGAGACGGAACATTCTCGATGGACCTCTCAGAGCCTTACGGGTAAACCAGACGAAGAGGACAATACATGGGAAGGCCTGCCATGCCCTCCAAGCCCGCTGGGAGCTCCCCGCTCGGCTGACTCACTGGTTCCTTCCGGGAAGTACCGACAGGAGCTACCACAGGGCTGGCAAGTAACAGTATCTATTGTGATGAAGACTCCAGTAACCACTCCTGGTGCGTCGAAAATTACGGAACTACCGTCATCTGGTAGACGATCCCTTAGGCTGTATATACTATGAGGGAGACGCTTTCCCGCCAATAATTATAACAAGATATATTATAAAAATGGTCATGCTGTTGCACTTTACACACATGTGCGCCTGACCTAGGATTAAAGGGTATCTGTTTTAGGTGTGTCCTGTTGCTACGTAATATTATTATTGCCAAGGGCCCTGTCATATGGAGCCAAAATCTCAATTTCTCCTAGAGTTTGTGATAACGAGTTTGTGAACATTAATGCATTTTTAATACACTGTAATAAACTTATTCTTTCGGGAAAACTGATCGTGATGTCTTCATCATAGAGCATTCGCGGAATACGGCAGCAGGAGTTTGGTTCGGGTACGCCATTACATGTCTCTTTATCTTGTTTTCCACTTGACGTACGTTTATACCAAGCTTATTGTTTTCATAGGCACGATAACCAGTTTTATACAGTACAATACACTGACTGAGCAAATGTCATGGGATAGCGGAGCACTGATGCGCAGGTGTGTTGTCTGCGCACCACACGTCCCCTGTGCCAGCGGCAGTTATATAGAAGACCTTGTGAGCAGTGGTTGTGCATGTGACAGGTGTAACATGGAACGTCGTTGTGAGCTGACACCGTTCGAACGGGATATGATGGTCGGTGATCGACGGATGGGAAGTGCGATTTCGGAAGTGGTGCGGGAATTGGGCTTCACACGATCAACTGTGTCCAGGGTGTATCGTGAATGATTGAATGTGGGTGTCACGGTCCACAACAGACGGACGACCGGCCGTCCAGCCACCCTCGATGTCCGTGACCGGCGACATCTGAAACGGATTGTCAATAGTAACAGACGGGCAACCGTGCAACATATCACGGCTCAATTCAACACAGGCCGTGCTAGACACGTCTCCCAGTGGACAATCCGTAGGAACATGGGTTCTATGGGGTATGGGAGCCGGCGCCAAACACGGATGCCACTGTTAACCCAACGTCATCAGACCCAACGACGCGCATTTGCCACCAGTCACCAGGGATGGACACTGGAACAATGGCGTAACGTGATATGGTCGGACGAATCACGATTTCAACTGCACCATGCCAATGGGAGGTACCGTGTATGGCGCAGACCACATGAAGCGATGGATCCCGCCTGCCTCGAAGGTGTGGTCCAGGGCGCTGGTGTCTCTGTTATGGTCTGGGGTGCATTTTCCTGGTATTGAATGGGCCCCCTAGTTATTCTGGAAGAGACTTTGAATGGTACGCGGTATGTTGAGCTGCTCGGAGACCATCTCCACCCATTTTTGGCCTTCCGGCGCCCTGACGGTTCTGCGGTGTTTCAAGATGATAACGCGCCGCCACATCACTCCCACGTCACCCGGGAATGGATCCAGGAACATGCAGCGGTGGTCCAACGACTGCCACGGCCACCCAGGAGCCTCGATATGAATCCTATCGAGCATATCTGGGATGTCCTGGAACGCAGTCTCCGTGCTATGGATTCCTCACCCACGAACAGACCAGTATTGGCGGCCGCTCTTCAAACGATTTGGTGTCCAGAGGACTACCAGTGACTTGTCGACTCCCTTCCATGGCGTCTCTTTGCAGTTCACAGGGCCAGAGGACGCCCCACACGCTATTAGGTGACTACCCCATGACATTTGCTAAGTCAGTGTAGTCTGATGTACATGAACGTTTGTTACGAGTGTTGTTGAGCATATGGCTGTCTACTCACGTATCCGGTACTTTCCTGTTTTCTTAATATTTGTGCAATGATAATTATAAAGGAAATTTTCATGTTCCAACAACCATATTCCTTTTTCTTTAATTATCCGTGGCTTCTCCAATACGAATTATACTATTGCAAAATGAAACTTGTAGATATTAATTTTAACTTCCAAACAAAAGGAATTCCATATAAACGTGCAAACAACTGTCCGATTTGTTACAACATAGGACAGGAAGCCACTGGACGGAAACTAATTGGACGGAAAATATTTCCGGATGTAGGAATAAGCGGACGGAATGTGCTCATTAGGCGAAATAAAATTTGATGATATGGTATTGGGCGAAGAAAATTGTAAGGAACATCTGGAAGCGGAACGTGCGTAGGTTTCAGATGCTCTTCTATTTAAAATAAAAATACGCCGCTAAGTTTCATTTTACGTTAATGTACATACAAATTTGTATGGGAAATTTTCAATCGAGGTTTCCCTTCTTTGCCCTGTGACAAGGTACAGTACATGGTCATTTTGAAACATGCATTTCTCTGCTCCCACAAAAGAATCTTACGTAATTGGAATTAAGTGATTTTTCTACATACCTATGTAGGTATCCATTCACAAAGCACAGCTGCCTGTCATCTTGATTGTTGATGCACCCTTTACCATGTGACTTTGAGGCCACTTCAGAATGTTGCTCAGAGAAATAACGGAAGATTTGCATGAAAAATTGCTTTTGCATTTTGATACCTTATGGCATGGACACATCTGTACGCTCATTGCAAAGGGATAAGTTCGAGAAACCGATCGTCACGGTCATGCTAAAAATTTCAAATTACTTATATTTAGAAATCTACGCACATTGGACAAATTAACTACATAGGCCTACTGTCAGTTAGGAGATATTGCCCTCGTTGCTCTTTATCTCTCGAGAGCTGCGCACTGATGGCCGAGGAAGGGTGAACGGAACGGCAACCTTGCCTAACCCGGAGGGGCATGCGTTGCATTTACAATCCTGGAATTTACATGTGTGTTTGTAAGGAATATACGTTATGTGCTTCAAAATCAAGGTGTCACGATATGTGCATGAATAATGACAGAAGAAATCGATCAAACGATCAACACAGTCGCATTCTGATGAATACAAAAATACACCACTCCCCAAAATCCAAATATGTAATCTTTAAAGTGTCAACACCTCAGAGGTGAAATTGAAACGCGATACTGAAGCCCAAATTACGAAACTACGTCTATGATAACCTGTTGTCACATGGACCCTATAACGACATGACAAAATAATTACATTGTTCAAATTGCTCTACCTGCACTGTCTTTTATATATTATGTGGTTAGTTGTTCCATTAGTTCTCCTTACATGCATCCGACTGCCAGTGCGTGTTCAAGCTAAACATTACGGTTCTATCAGCAAATACAGCCTGCCGCGATTATTTTAACTGCACTTCTCGGCCACAAGCAAAAATTTTCCCATCTGATCCGTGTTTGAGTGAGCTCTGATTCATCGGATAATATTACCTTTCTCCATATGTCATGCACTTCACATGTTCTTCAGCCCATTGTGTTCTTCGTTTCTCTGACACGAAAAATATTTCTAGTTTTCGATAATGTTGTTTATCACAATTTTGCTATAAAGTTTCTACCATTGCCACTTAAAGTCCCTAGATATCAACCGTAGATTTTATAGACTCGTTTTATTCAAAACTCAGTCCTTATCCTTAGTAGATACTTCAAGATATATTCCTTCGAGTCGATCAACTTTCCCCGTCCCTTTGAATCGAATCTAGAATCTAGAATCCCATTCTAGGATAGCCCTTCTACTGAACTTCTTAGATTAGAAAACCCAAAACTAAATTATCACTGCTAACTTAGCACACTGTTCCATGATGCGAGTGTTGTAAGCTACCTAATCTTAATAATGCCGCTCAATAGGCCAAGGCCACGCCATGACGGCATTAAAAAGTTTAATACAAGGCCATCAACCGTTTGCACTTCAATAATATTGACGTCGGGCATGATCGTGACACTACAGAAGGCCAGATGTACAGAGGTGTTGCCCCCCAAAATACAGACTTTTCGGAGGTGGAATGAGTGAACAATTCAGGTTTGCAAATGACGACAACCGTCTACATCGAGCTAAGTTGTTGCAGAAGGTCTAAACCATCAGTGATATGATCACTTACAAGGGAGTTAGCGCAAGTTGCGATCGCAAGTGCAAGAAGTTTAGGTTTGCATGTAAGAGATTTACATATACATTACAAATATACACATAATATTTGCCACTGACAATTATACTGCACTTGACAACCATGTACAGTCACCGAGTTCAAAAATGGGTTGTTGGTAGCTCTTGGCAAAAGATTACGACGATGAACATGTTTACAGAGAATAAAGAGCCGGAAACAGAGTTGCTTATCACAGAAGGACCACTTCATTCATGCCTGCATTAAGCAGTCTTCCGAGTCACACTGCTTTTGAATGTCAAAAACACGTTCGGTTGGTGCTTTAAACCTCTCCGGTCTGAAGTCATCATATCCAGCTACAATCCAAGAGTACAGAACAAAGTCTGCGAAGACTGGAGAACAGAAAGGATTGTGTAGAATGCACATCAGCAACGAAATTGAGTCCCTGGACGATAGTGTGAACTGATAGTCGTTAAGGATACTGTGATCTTCAGGCCGCTTCAGCACCGCTTTCAACTGACGGAAAAATAGCATATCAAGTGGATGAATGTAAGGTTTGCACCCAGGAGAGATGGTCTTGACTGTATACGCTATGTTGTGAGGTCCGATAGGATCGATGTGAGTTCTGTCACGATATATCCCGAGCGAATCAACCAGTAGAAGATACTCCTTCGCTGCGTATGAGAAGTATATATCTTTAAAGAATTGCGTTAGGAATTGTTTGGTGATTAGGCCGGACTTCGAGGCACCTTGAATCAGATTTTGCTGTTTCAGAATACCTTACACTTTTCGCACTCCAAACTGACCTATAGGTTCCTGGTAAATTACAGGTACCAGCATCTTTGGAACACGCGTATCCACTTGCCGACGTAACGGATTGGATGGTGTAAGAATGCGTTGTTGCATGATCGCCTCCGCACCAAACTTCTTACCGTCTTCTCTCCCTTGAAATGCAGAGTTCGCGCTGAGTGGAGTTCTTTCCGTGTACCACTTTCATGGGTATTATAAATCTGTATACATTCCATGCTGTTCATTAGGACATTAACTCATTGCGAAACTCGTCACATCTTTCATTTACGTCACCATCTATATTACTGGTTTTAGTGGTTACAGCTTTTGTTATTGCCCGTGAGCCAAGGTAGTGTCTCTGTTTAAACCTTGCAACCCATTCATGGATCGTTCTAGTGAATCGATTCGGTCCTATTTCTCTGGCCTTTTCCAAACCCCAAGCACGAATATCCTTGTCGCGAACATTAGCGCCTAGAACGGTTCTCAGCTACAAAATCGTCAAGCACGTGATGTTTTGAGCGCTGGCCTTTCTCTCTTTCCTTTACCACGTGACGTAAATATCGTAGATAATGTACGTCTTGGTCCATACGATATCGTGTCTGTACTGTATGGACGCTTAATCTTTAAGTAGGGGCCGATGGCCTAGACGTTAGGCCTCTTTCAATAACAAGCGTCATCATTCTTTTAGTTTTCCCAGAATCCTGGAATGCAATTACTGTATCTCGTTTGCCTTTTCAAAAGATATATCACCGTACTTCTTCCTCTTCGTTGGGTCTGGCTGATAAGCAGACGACTGGCTTCCATCACTTCTTAACAACTCTTCTTCACTGTCAGGTTCTGGTTCATCCATATTTTTCACAATCAAACAAGTCTTCTTCTGCGTATTCATGTTCTTCAATATAGTCTATTGTATTTTCGTGATGCATAGTATTACCATTGGTTGCCACTGTTTCATCTATCACATTGATTATGAATGCAGCTGAATTTATCTCCCTTACTGTAATATCTCTGCGTCGTTTTTTCGTTTGCAAACTGTGGCAAATATTCATTTATAGGAAGGAGAGTTAGGGATTGGAATAACTTACCAAGGGAGACGTTCAATAAATTTCCAATTTCTTTGAAATCATTTAGGAAAAGGCTAGGAAAGAAACAGATAGGGAATCTGCCACCTGGGAGACTGCCCTAAATGCAGATCAGTATTCATTCATTCATTCATTCATTCATTCATTCATTCATCATGCTCACTATATTCTCAGGATTCATTATAACACGATTACGTTGACTTTGAGAGTAACGTGACTCGCCGCGAAGTCGGTAACACCACAAAAGAAGGATTAACTGCCGAAGTTGATACAACATGGACGGGGGTCACTATTATACTGGTTTTCTAGCTCTCATGCGTCATGTCTGTCTCGTTCCCCTAGATGTCGCATCGGACAGTTCGTCAGGTGACCTTCGGTACGGCGCGGCGTGTGTCGACCATAGTATACACTGCAAATAACTACATTTGGTAGAGAAGACATGTTTACGATGTTTTAAGTTACTAAAGTCACGATATCATGTTAGGTATGGTCCATTGCGAGTGGAAAATCGAATCTTCGTAGCCCACAGTGTAATTGGCGATGGCACTTAGTTTATACATGTTTGTAATCAGCACCATATTCATGCAAAGCACAACTCAACTGCAATTGAGATCGAGCTTTTGCTACCTCCCTTGTTAATCCTGACGGATTCATTTCTCTGATGTCAATCTTATCGAGCATGGCTGAGAAGTAAATGCTTGTCATGTCCTGAAACATCACAATTACATTCCTTTAGTTTTTGTATAGGAGTACTTTATGATACTTGCGTCGTTATTTGGGCTAACTGCACTTCATTTTCTTCTCTTTCATACCACTCCGTGTCGATGATATGACGTGGTTATTATCGGACTTCATGTGGTCTGATATAATGCGATGACGTCTGGGTAAATTTCCCTTATGAATATCTATAAGTGTGCCAGTGAGGTTTGCGGTTTTAAGATTTTAATATTTCTAGAAATTCACCTCTTATTTGCAAAACCGTACCTAAGAAGCTACTTTTCCTAATCATTAAAGTTGTTAATTTCGTTAATCGGGGAGATAGTGGGTTCGAATCCCACTGTTGGCAGCCCTGAAGATGGTTTTCCGTGGTTTCCCATTTTCACACCAGGCAAATGCCGGGGCTGTACCTTAATTAAGGCCACGGCCGCTTCCTTCCAACTCCTAGCCCTTTCCTATCCCATCGTCGCCATAATACCTATCTGTGTCGGTGCGACGTAAAGCCATTAGCAAAAGAATTCTTTAAAAATTAAGCTTCTGATTAGCACGCGTACTCTGAAATGTATTAAGTGAAGCCAGTTCTAAACAACCTAATACCAAAATGTCTTTCTTTGACACGAAAGCATTAGGTGATTGAGGATCATAGTGGAAAAAGAGCCCATACCAAATACTGTAGATTTTTAGTTTCTTGGTTTATCCGACAGCTCTTGCCATCTAGCACCTGTTTATGAACTTTCAGTCCTGTGAGATCTGTCCAACGAACATGGTAAACCTTTACAAACGTTTCTTCTGCACTTGGAGAGATTATACCTGAAGAACAAGGACCCTTGCCACACGGTGCACTAGCTTCGTGTAACAGTGGCCCTAGTTAACAGATTTATACTTAGCTACGCAATGAGATGCTATGCACTGGAACTGTTTTAGTGTTCACATCGTCAACAAGATGGAGTGGTGAACTAATTTTAATCAGTTAAGGCAAACAAGTGAAATATTCTCTCCCATGAAACGTCCTCCCAATACGCATCAGGGACGTGAAAAGCTGAGATCAGAAAACAATAGTAGGTGGTATGCGAGACGAACCAAATATCTTCCGAAGTAATGAATGCGATATTTGTTTCATTTTGTAAATTGTACTGGATTTCAGTTTAGGTGTTTTAATAATAACTGACCTCGTCGCAAATATGTGCATATTTTTACATAGAAGAAGCACTGATTTGAAGATGTATTTCCTACATTTTATGGTATGGGCCTCTTTTCGACTAAACCCCTCAAACCATGAGAGGATTTTTGATGTGGAAAGTATAACTGTGTACGTAATGAAGAATGGGAACTTTTTTTGTATAGAATTGCTCTAGGTACATGAGGTTATATCCAGGTATTATGCTTAATAATTCTCAGTATACGGGAACAAAAATAGAGTTGCAGTTGTTCTTTAATGATGGGTAACCGTCACAGTAGTCTGGAGTTGTCCGGTCTACTCAGGGAGTTTGAGATATGCTGTGGTCATTGTAAGGGATAACAGAAAGAGGAGACATGGAGAAAATGAAGACGATTGGCATATCGTTCGCAATCATTAAGTTTGTAGACTGAGCACCTTAGTGTCACTACAGTGGATAGTCTGCACCACGGGATGGTTTCGTTACAGTTCTTCGTTTGTCCGAGCGAGAAGCAGTTACGTTCATGCAGTGCAATCAGAAGTAAGGTCCCTGTTTTGAAGCACAGTTGATTGAGCGCGGCGGAAACGAGATTGTCACAGTTTGAGCAACGAGCATACATCAAGTTCTACAGGGAAATTGAAAAAATCTGCTAGCAAAATGTTTCAGATGATGAAGCTGAAATTCCTGAGCGGAACAAGAAATGCGTCAAGACAGGTCAAGAGGCAAGGCAATACCTGAACTACTTTTTGACTTACTGGTAATTGTAAGGAGCAACTGTAAACAAAATCAGTTACAAGGCAATCATTTGCCGTCTACACACGATTCAATTCACCTTATGCATTCTGAACTGTGGCGTAGGAGTAACTGGCTGATGTCACACGGCAACTCCCCTGAACTTTGCTCTGTACTTCTCTGAGGGAAACTGGCAAGGAAACACTGGCGGCGGTCCCCATACTCACAAGACCGCGCACTGTGCGATTTGTTGGGTTAGTTTCGCTTCAAAGCAAGGCTACGTGGGCACTGATTGCGTTCCGCTGAAGAGATCATCATTCATCACTGTTGCAAGAGCAACCGTGCAGAATCTCCCTGTCGATGATACTCAGCACTGTGCGTCATTGTTGGCACATCGTTGACGTGCATAGAGACCAACGGCGACTATTTTATGGGATGATGTGGTTCTGTGACTGTCTATGATCTAGGCGCTATTCTACGAAGGTACAGACTGTTGCAGTATCTGAGATGGAGGTCTTAGAGGGATGTCTAAATGATGAATACTTTTCACGATGCAGTAATTGTCATTGTAAGGAACACGAAGGGGAGGGCAAGGAAACAATCATTGGTGTCTTACATAGGCCGATTCTCTGGGAGAGGATGATTTATTGGACCGGTGTATTGTATCATACATTACAACAAGAAAGCGGACATAAAATGCTATATGCCAGGAACACAGTGTCGACGCATGTAGCTTAACAATCGTTCCGATTGGATCTCAGGGAGGCAGTTTGTAAATTTCCGTTCAGCCTTAAAGCCAAGACCCATCTGAGAATGTTCTCTTTGTGTTGCGAAGCCTAGAAGGAAGTAGTCTTAGTTCTGCCGAGGAATGTGTGATGTCGCGCTTTGACTGGCTCCATGTTCATAATTTTCTACATCGTTCAAAATTAAACCAGTTTACTCTCAAGGGACACCCTCGACATCGAACGGTCTAAACCTCACCAAGACCTGATTAGAATGCAGATCGGCCATCACTATAAGAGTAGTCTGAGTCATTTTCATGCAATGCGGTGCATTATACCTCGAGATATAACTGAATAAGCTATCCATTTCCTAACAGAGGAAGTTGGGTAACGCGAGGAATAAAAAAGGTTACCTAGAATGAAAACCTCGTAAACCGGATTTGTAAAACTTTAAAGGAGGGGCTAAAAACTCTTTTACCATCGCATGTTGTGTTCTACATGAGCTTGAGTATTGTTAACGTCATTGTTCCTAAAATTCTCTTAAGTTCGTTGGGGAAAATAGGGCAAGGTTTCCTTAATTAAATATCGAACAAAATGTGTTATACGAAACGGTTTGCTTTTCCTTCAATGACTGGCAATGACTTAGTTACAAACGATAAAGAGCTACCTTGGTTTGCCAAATAGGTCCTAGGTGAAATTTTGTAGAGGGCTTTCTGCAATAATGAACTTAATGTTTCAGCAGGATTAGAGAATACTCCCAGGTTTGTGGTTATCTGCGACAGGAAGAGAGGGCTTTCATTTTTTCATTCAGTCCATTCATTCATCCACTTAATCATTCACCCATTCAATCATTCATACATACATTCATTCATTCATTCATTCAGCCAGTCAGTCATAACAATTGGAATGTTCTTACCCTAACGGCCGGTTTCCGCAGCGCTAGACTCAGAGCTTGCATTAAATTCGTTCATTCACTCATTCATAACGCAAAAATACTCTGAGGGCGGAACATAAATACATTCCGACGCATTGGACAGGAATTATGATTGTAACAGCGGAGAAGAAACTGTACTTGGGCATGGCAGTTATAATAATTCTGACAATGAAACTTCATACCCAACAAAAGAACGACTTAATGGTCAAACGTGTATACGAACCATGGCCCCCAAAAGTGCGAAGAGCCAGTGTGACATGGTGACGGATGACGTAACACTGTGGAATATTTGTACAAGTTGCTTTACGTCGCACCGGCACAGATAGGTCTTACGGCGACGATGGGATAGGAAAGGGCTAGGGGTGGAAAGTGAGTGGCCGTGGCATAATTCAGATACTGTACATCCCCAGCATTTGCCTGGTGTGAGAATGGGAAACTCCGAGCGAGTTGGCCATGCGGTTAGGGGCGCGCAGCTGTGACCTTGCATTTGGGAGATAGTAGGTTTGAACCCCACTGTGGGCATCCATGTAGATGGTTTCCCGTGGTTTCCCATTTTAACACCAGGCAAATGCTGGGACTGTAACTTAATTAAGGCTACGGCCGCTTCCTTTCCACTCCTAGACCTTCCCTATATGTGTCGGTGTGACGTAAAGCAATTTGTAACTAATATAAATAATAAAATGGGAAACCACGCAAAACCATCTTCAGAGTTACCTAAGGTGGGGTTCGAACTGACTATCTCCCAAATACTGGATACGGGCCACACTTAAGCGACTGCAGCGATCGAGGTCGGTTGCTGGGGAATATTTATGAATATTATTATAACTGCGGTTACAATTCTTGCTGAGGAGCAAGAACCAAGCCATTTCAAGGTAAACAAAACATCAAAATTGAAGGCTATAAGAGAGTTTGGCTGTGTAAGGTATAGTGGATCAGTAGACCATTTTGGCATGTTATGTCATGGGCTCTGGAAGCTGCTAGAGAATTTGATCGGGTGAAATTTAAAATTGATACTTATTTGCATTTCGTCAATGATTTCAAAGATGAAGGCCTACCAATATTTCGTTGACTCGCAAAGAGATTTAAAAAACCATACTATTCAACAGAAAGTACAAAAAGTTGAGAAAAATGTGAACACTTCTATTACGGATGTAAACATTGTTAAAGGACGCGTGAAGAATGTTGACCGGAGTCAGTTTTATTATCAAATATGGTCTCCTTCAACACTTTCATACAAAGGGGAATATCAACAGTTGGTGTGTTGTGTACCACACACCCTTACGCAATAGACGTCGCTGTATCCAAGGGTGGTAGATTAGTGAGCCGGCTTAACATCTGATTTAAAGAGACACAGGCTACTTTAGGTTCGCGTGTTTGAAAGCAAATAGCAGCAGTGATATATGTGCTTCATCTCTACAGAAGCTATGCTTAGATTCAGAAGATAAACGCTGTTAAGTGCAAGAGAGTAGTGAAAAATGGCGTAAAGTGCATCGTATGTTCAAAACGGCTTCATTTTAAGTGTGGAAATGTAAGTAAGAGTTGAAAAATAAATATGATATGGGCGTGTGAAACTTGTGCCCAGAATCGCGTCGTAGAAGGCGGTGTGAAAATTACGCCTACACTGAGTACGGACTCTACTGTATAATGGCGGATGACACTGCAGAGCATATGGCGAATAGTGACTATATTTTATTGATTATATCGTTGCTACAACAAGATATGCAGTCGCTAAGAAATGCAAATGTATATTTAAAAAGGAGAATTATGTCTCTCAAAGCAGCCGTGGCCGCAGTCGATGTTGGTATTGAGGATTTGCGAGGATGGTCTAAAGTCATAAGAGGTGGAAATAACTTCATCGAATTTTGAAGCTCGAGACGCAGAACAGCTTTTCAATATTAGACAATGAATGTGAGAACGAATCTTCAAGTCAGTCACCTCATGGGAGCATGGATTTTTGGCGGGAGAGGTTTAGGCCTAGGCCTATATGCTTCTCGAATTTATCAGTGAAAACAGCACCATAACAGTCGAAGGTTTTGATAGTGGGTGACAGCCAAGCTCGTGGTATTGCATTGGACCACAAATACCGATGATGTCGTACCATATTCCGTAGTTCATCCGGGTGCACAATTACAGAAAGTCGTCAAAAATATAAAAGAAAGGACAGCTTACCTAGGAGACATCGGAGGAACCAATGGCGTGGCCGACAATGAAGCTGAACGTGGAAGGTCAGAATTAATTTTAGAATTAGGTAAAGTGTCACATACTAATGTTGCAGTAGTTAATATTCCAAAAATACATGATTTAATTGCAAATTATTGTGTGAAGATAGAAATTTAAAGAGTTAATGGAGACATTCAATCGTTACGTAAACATTTCAGCAATGTACATGTTATTGATGCAGTAGTTTTGAGAGAAATTGTTATACAAGTCATGATTTACTCCTTAATAGATCAGGAAAGCAGTTCAAGATATATCAAGGAAAAAGTTACAGTCTAAGAAGGGTATTATTCCCCTTTATTGTTTAAGTGGTCAGGGAAACTAGTAGAGGGAGCCAGTTCTCCAGGAAGGTGGCTCAATTACAATGTAATTACTAAAAGTACTTCATGTTGTAATGAAAATGTTGGATTAGGGCCAAATTTTAGTTTTGAAGATGATATCATGGTATGGAACAGCCAATAACTAACAAATAAAATTGATACAACTGAATGTTTTCAACTCAAAATTATGTTACAATTATTTATATAACTGAACATTGGTTTCAAAATAACGGGGTAGACGATGTATACTTATTGGGTATAAATTACAGACGATATATTGTAGAAAGGTTCACGAAAATGGTGGTGTAGTAATATTCACTTTAAATAACATAGACTGGAACGTTATTGATATTTCTAACCTGTATGTAGAATTTAACTTCGAGACTGCAGCGGTGCTCCTTAACGATCTAGGACTAATAGTGACTTCAATTTACCGGTCCCCTGACGGATACATGAACATTTTTCTAGAAAAGTTAGACAAGCTCATAACGAGCCTTGTTGCCATATCAAAAGAAAGTTATAAACTATGTATTTGTGGAGATAATAATCTTGATGCGAGGCACAGGACAAAGATAGTAAATAGTCTGTTGAATTTTACTAAGCGAACAAATAACCAACTCGTGGGAAAGTGGTGCTTTATAATATAATAACTATTGTCAACTCCTCGTCCTTCAATATTGGCACGTTAGATATGTTTTCACAGGGCTGGGTTCTGATCACAAAGCTGTTTGGTAGAAATTTCACTGCCCTATGGAGGATGATACCTCAACTAGAATTAAAGTTTTTCTCACAATAAAAAATTAAAGGTTTTATTTCTATGCTTGAACTGGTTAACTGGGAACCTATATTAGGGGTGTCAAAAGACTGGGTTGGAAAGATATTTGATCGTTTCTTCATACATTTTTATTACTGTTTGAGGATTGTTTTCCAGTCATTAATAAAGTCTATAATGTTAAACATTTAAACCCTACGTTTTTGTACTTTAAGTGGTTTTCCAAAGAGCTTGAAAAAATTAGATATCTTCTTTAGCATTGCTATAGAATTTTTAATAGCAATAAAAGCCCATAAACATCAACTTTATATACAAGTGCAAGAAGTAGGTACAAACAAGCTATAATGGCAGCTAGATAAATATCTAGTACATGTTACATTGAACGTGCAGGTAATAAACGTAAAGCATCTTGGGAAGTAATCAATAGAGAGAGCACTGGGAATGTTGAATATAGTAGACTCAAACTGGAGATCACACCAGATGAATTCAATAACTACTTTATTCAATCTGTAAATAGTAATTATGAGAAAATTCCTGACACTGATAGGGATGCAATGAGCTACCTCATTAACAGATGAATACTTGTTCCTGAGCAGGACATGGTATGGAAAACAGTGGCAGGAAATGAAGTTACCTGTACAGTGATCATTTAAAGATTTCTGACAGCAAGGATATATATGGTCTGTCTAATAACTTCCTCAAGACTGTAGTTCTGTATAATCTGAAACCTCTCACTGTTAGTGTAAATGATTGCTTACAGACTGGGGTTTTCCCATGTGGCTAGAAATACGCAGAAGTAACCTCTGTTTTCAAAAAGGGCCCTATCAACGACCCCAGTAGTTCACGAGCAGATTCAGTTATTCCTTTTTTGGTAAAATTCAAGAGTATGTAATGACATAACAACTAGTATATAATTTTGAATCTAATAGCCCTCTGTGCGAGTAACAGTTTGGCTATCGCAAAGGTAAATCAGCGTTTGAAGCAATAGAATCAATCTTGAAACATATTATTTCAGCTTTAGAAAATAAGAAAGTTGCCCAGGTCACTGTGTGTAATCTCAGCAAAGCGTATGATTGCGTACCGCATTCACTTTTAATTTAAAAATGGATTAACTATGGTGGTTTTTTTTGCTATTTGCTTTACGTCGCACCGACACAGATAGGTCTTATGGCGTCGATGGGACAGGAAAGGCCTAGGAATGGGAAGGAAGCGGCCATGGCCTTAATTAAGGTACAGCCCCAGCATTTGCCTGGTGTGAAAATGGAAAACCACGGAAGAACATCTTCAGGGCTGCCGACAGTGGGGTTTGAACCCACTATCTCCCGGATGCGAGCTCACAGCTGCGCACACCTAATCGCACGGCCAACTCGCCCGGTAACTATGGTGTTAAGGATGAACATCTGAACATTATACTTTCGTACCTGAGCAATCGAAGGCATGTGGTTGATGTAGGAGGAAATCGATCAACTGAACTTCGTAATCAAGATGGATTACCACATGGCTTGGTATTAGGTCCTTTCCTATTTTTGTTCAAATATATTGCTCACTTATATAATATAGGATATAACACCATTCGGTTTCATATGCAGTTGATACTACTTTTTAGATGAGGCTAAAACAGTCGAAGAACTCAATGCGCTATGTAAGTAAATATTGAACGTTGTAGCTGAATGGTTCTCTGCGAACGAACTCAAGGTAAATGATAAAAAGACTCACTCGTTTATATTTAATTTAAATAAAATCAAGTATATCATGATAATCAACATGCGAAGTTGTTAGAAATACATTGCGATTCAAACTTGAACTCGAATGCTCACATATACTTTATTTCAAGTAAACTGTCAAGAGTGGTGTATGTCTTGAGAGCCATCAGAGATATAGTTCCAAGCAGATATCTTGTAAATGCCTACTTTGCATTCTTTCACAGTATTCTTCAATATGAAATTCTACTTTGGGGAAAATCCAGGCAGATTTCTAAAATTTTACTTCTCCAGAAGAGGGCATTGCGAGTTCTAACGAAATCTTCTTTGATGGCCAACTGTAGAGCTGTATTTTGCTAAGCTGTCCGTTATGATTGTTATGAAGACATGCATTAATAATACACTTCTTAAAATGTATGCAGAAACAGAAAAGTCAAGCTCAGAATGATGTTTATAAATACCGTACCAGGTCATTTAACCAAGTCGATGAACCTGGTCGTAGGTTACAAAGGACTGCTTCAAGCCATTTCATTGCTCATTTGAAGATGTTTAATAAGCTGACCACAGATCTGAAAGAACTATCATGTAACATATTCAGAAATAAGCTTAAGAAGTGGTTACTCATGCATCCCTTTTACTCAGTACAGGAAGACCATCGAAATTAATGAATTTGATATATATTGAAATTACAATTTGATATTAGTTTGTGTATGTACTGTATATTATGATTTTAATTTTTGACAATGTCCACTGTATGTAAGATACTTAATGGCTGAATATTATAATGGATTATATTTCATTTTAACTTTCCGTGGCAATTTAAAGTGGAATATACTGTACAGTGTAAAGAGGAAAGGTGCAAGGCAAAAAACGTCCTGGTGTTCCTATATAGGAATTTAAGAGGGTTCAGTCAACGAACAATGAGATCAACTTATCTTTGCACCTTTCAGCCCATACTGACGTATGATTTACCTGCTTGGCATTTCACAACAGAGGAGAACATGAGTAAGCTGCAAAGAGTACAACGTCGCACCGAAAGGCTAATTAACCCACACTCCCCCTCCCATCCAATAAGGTTACCGTCCATTGAGACAATAGCCAAACAAACTTACCTGATCATTCTCGGGAAATCCCTCTCTACCTCTACAGAAATTTATCTCATCCAGCGTATATCTCTTGTTTATAGCTCAGTACCTCTGCCTTTCAGACGGGTTTTTATTGGCGTTCCGCAAAGCCATGGAACTTGCTGTCAGGGGATATCAAGAACTTGCCTCTTCCAACATTTCAAATGTATATAAAGAAAAAATGTAATGGAAGGGCTTCATGGTCTGTGGGTGTGTGGGTGAATGAGTGAGTGACCGGTAGAGTGAAAGGAAGTATGGGAACACAAGAATGATCGAATGAACGAATTATTAGCTAACTGTCGATAAAATGAACGAGCAGTAGGAAATTAAGTATATATGTATATCTTGCACAGTACTATTTAAGTATTTTGTAACCTATGTAAATACTGTAAATAATATCTCACCTTAAGGTAGGTCTAGGAATCATTATTTCATATGTACATGGGGCTCACTCTTTTTCCCTAGAACTTCCAAATTTCTGTACAGAAATTGTGGTAAATAAACATTACTAACTCAATACTATCATTATTCCCCTATCACTAGAAAGCAAAAGCGGAGTATTACAGATATATAAATGTTACGGGTGTTAGAACAAGAGCATCGCTGTATTAAATACATTTACACTTAATTTTAGTCACTTGAGATGGGGTTCCCCACTTATAAGTGTTTACTTTCTGGAAATACAAAAAAGTTTATGCACATACGTTCACATAAGATATTCTTCACTCTTTTCGCGGCTTTAGCTCACCTTCCCAAAACAATTTCTCTCTGTGTAGCAGGAGACTGGATAGAAGGTGATGGTGTGCATCATTCATGTCATGAAATAATTTTTCATTTAATATATTCTACACAGTGAAAACAAAGTGGGAATCGAATGACACAACACCTAGTTAATATAGTAGGTGTGATAATACACCTTAGTGAACTTTGTGTAATCTTTGAGGACGGAGATATGCGTTCCCCAGCTGTGGCTGTTTCATTAAATGTTTCAGGGCTCAATTGCCTCACACACATGTAAAGTAATGGTCTGATTGTGTGGAATAATTCAAAGTAAATAATTTCTTTCAAATCTCGCCAAACACGGAATACGACTCCATTTGTAAGAATATTCTGCAATCTACCTGCAAACTGCTGATAAACCATGAGTGCTATTTCCATAAGGTTCATAAGTGAATTTAACGTTCCTAAACAACGTTTGCTGTTATCTCATTCAAGAGAGGCATTTGCCGTGAAAGCAAGTCTCTTACTCTTACAAACCATTTCAGTTAATCTCAACTGACTTCTGCTCCGAAACACCGTGAAATGTAACCACACCACATCAGGTTTAAAATGACATGAAAATTAAAGCATGAATTGGTCAAAATAATTCGGTGCCCTTCTAGACAATTAGTGCTAATTTAATTCCTGGTGAAGTTAAATTAATAATAATAATAATATTATTTGTTTTACGTCCCACTAACTAATTTTTAAGGTCTCCGGAGACGCCAAAGTTAAATTATAACTTACAGTAAACCATGAAAACAGTTCATGACAATGTTTCCTAATGTTGACTTTGTCGTACAAATGTTGACATTGTCGTTGGAGCAATGCAACATTTCGAACCAAAGCCTGTTCATTTTGGATTATCTGTTAGGTGACCTAGTCGTTAGAAATGATACATAGTTCTAAGTACTGAAATGCCTATGTCACTGAAGAAAACCCGACATCGTATGAACATAAACAAGAAAGTTTGATCAATATTATGATACTCCACCAGCGTGGAATCAGTGACAGTGATACAATATGCTGCAGTTTTCTATTGTAACTATCTCCATTTGTAGTTGCCAAAACACCTTAAAATTCAAGGAAAATAATTCATATTGAGCAACTAAAAACTTTCCATTGGAAGTAATAACATACACACTATTAACCGTTTTTAGAAGGTAATAAAATACAATCTAATGACCTTACTAGGAAGTAATTACGTACAATCTAACAACCATAGTAGTAAATTATAATACACAAACTAATAATCTTACTAGGAAGCAATAACATAAGAACCTTAGGAAGTAACAAAAGGCAAACTAATAACATACCAATCGCCTACAGTAGAAAGCCTCGTATCACCATTGTTTTTCAGAAATTGAGGTATTTGTACTAACCTATGAACTCTAAGGAATCCTCGTAACTCAGCCTTGTGATATCTTGCACATCTCAGCCGTATAGAGGCAAAATACAAAACCACGTACACAACACAGGCAAGAGTTTTCAAATGAAAATCTCGTATATCAGATTTAGGAAAAGTTTAATATGGCTGTACCTCGTATAATATTGAAGTGCCCTTGAGTAAGAGAAGAAATCCGCATATCGTTTCTTTACGGGTTTTCCGTTTCGCCCTTAGCATCCTTATGAAAACATGACTGCACTAACGGTATCATTGCCCTAAATCCATATCTGTGGTGATTGATTGATTGATTCATTGATTGATTGATTGAATATGAAGAAATACATCGCAATTGGGAAATATCTCGGTGGCCATGTTCAGTTACAGTAGTGTGATAATAAACTAAAGTTAAAGCATAATTACCCAACAACAACAACAACAACTACAACAAGAAAGGAAATGTTACAAGAAACACTACTAGCTCAACATTCTAAATCCACCATCATCATATACAATTACACACACAACTTAATTATTTCCAGTGCTTAACACTACGGCTAACAATACATTGAGCTTACTACTAGCTTAACATTACAAGAGATAATAAAGTTAAAACCTAACTACCCAAAAACACCAACTGCCACAAGAGTACCACAAGCATTTCCATGGAAAAAATGATATCTCAAAAAATATTACCAATTTAACATTTCAAATCCAGCAACATCATATACAATTTCTCACACACAACTTAAGTATATCCAGTGATTAACACTACGCCTTACAAATACTGTAGGTTGAGATCACTACTAGCTTATTACAAGTGGTAATAAAGTAAAGTTAAAACGTAACTACCCAACAACAACAACAACAACAACTATAACAACAAGAGTACAACAAGCAATTCCAGAGAAAAAATGTATAAAAAATACTACTAGTTTAACATTCTAAATCCACCGTCACAATATACAATTTCACACAAAACTTAAATATTTCCTGTGCTTAGCACTACGGCTAACAATACTAAAAGTGATAATAAAGTAAAGTTAAAACACAATTAGTCAACAACAACAAGAAGAGTACAACAATCATTTCCATGGAAAGAAAATATTACAAGAAATTTATTGATTGATTGTTTGTTTGTTTGATTGATTGATTGATTGATTGATTGATTGATTGATTGATTGATTGATTGATTGATTGATTGATTGATTGATTGATTGATTGATTGATTGATTGATTGATTGATTGATTGATTGATTGATTGATTGATTGATTGATTGATTGATTGATTGATTGATTGATTGCCATTTCCAAAGGGGATACTAAATGTTCTATGTACAGTCCCCCAAACATGGAACAGGAGATCAACAAGGAAATCATAGTAAACGGTATTCCTCCCACGAGTGGCACAGATAATACTTCTGATCCTACGTACAGTCTCCAGTCGAGGATGAAAGTGAGGAAAATATTGAAGAGAATACTACCATCCTTAAATGGGCCATGAAAGGTAGTCCAGATTTAAGAACGTGACAATATGAATGAAGATAGCAAAGCGAATAAAGCGGATAAAAAGCGAAAGTTATCTGGGTAAAAGGAAAACTGTCGGTGGAAAAATAATGTTTGATGTTCCAAGGAGTCCTTCGCCTGTCCAATGGAAGTGGGACTCCGTTAATCCCATAGGTCCAAGGCTAGCTTGAAAAGTTCCGAGTGTGTTCGATAACAATTCTGTGAAGCAGGATGCTACCCTACTTACACATAGTCCCAGCGGGGGGCTCTCCTGTAACGGCTTAGGAACCAGCGGTGAGTAGTATAGTCTTAGGCGCCTGAGCACAAGAAGCAGGCCCATGATACAGAATATGTTCGAGATGTCCACTCCTACTTCATTGCGACTGGTGGCCCTACTCTCATGATCACTTACTAGAACACTCAGCCGTTGCACTCGGTTCACGAATTAGGACCCAGCAGCAGTAACCCACACAATAAACCTCGGATGTTCTTCATGGTAAGAAAATATTGCTTCTTGCATATTGCCTCTTTTCTTCTTTTTTTTTTTTGGTCTACGCATACCGTTTTGCTTCAAATCAAAGGAATGTATGATATGTCTTTTTAGTATTTATATATTTATTTATTATTATTGAATATAACAGGCGTTCAGCCCATATACATATTCACAATGCAAATAACTTGCAACAACAAAAGAACACTAGACTCCTTTGGCATGCCATGAGGGCCATCAGATACACCGGAAACGTGACACACCCTAGGGAGGGTCATCACAGCAGTCATCTTCAGTCCCTACATGCCACGTCCAGCAACCTACTACTACTACTACTGCTGTCCGGCCGTGTCATCATCCCTGGTGAGAAAAAGGCCGCCCTCCCGGTGATGACACAACAGGCCCTATCCGTGGAGCCTAGAGGAGGACCCCAACAAACCCTACCAGATGACATTGCAGCTTTCTCACCCTTCCTCTTGCGGCCGCCCATGTGAGGCTGGAACAGCTCTCTTCCTGTAACCCACCTCTCTCACTCCTCATTCCGCATATATCTCTCTTTTGCATATATGGGGTAGGCCCGTCCTAACCCATCCTCTTAAGGGTATGTCCTGCTCTTCCCTCCCCATCACTCCTTACTATCTCTTAGTGTCCATATATAGTGAGAAAACTGCACATGTCCCAATATAAAATAATAATAATAATAATAATAATAATAATAATAATAATAATAATAATAATAATAATAATAATAATAATAATACTAATAATAATAATAATAATAATATTAATAATAATAATGGTTCATGTTTGTGGGTTACTGTAGTCACGTCCTAGTTCGTGAACCATGGGCAACGGCTGAGTGGCCTAGTAAGTGGTCCTGAGAGTCGGGATACCAGTTGCTATGGAATGGGAGTGGGCATCTCGGACATATTCTGAGTCGTGGCCCTCCTTGTGCTCAGGCGGCTAGGACTATACAATCCACCGGTGGTCCATAACCCGTTAGAGGAGAGATCCTCACTTGGACTATGTGCAAGTAGGGCAGCATCCTGCTTCATGAATTTACCGAGCTCAGAACACTTTAAGCAAGCCTCGGACCTATGGGAGTAATGGAGTCCCACTCCCATTTGACAGGCGAGGGACTCCTTGGATACAACTTGGCGAACGAAATGGAATTCGATGGGGAGCTATCAATATTAATGGGGCTTATGGAAGAAAGAAGGTAGAACTGGCTGAGTCAGCAAAGAGGATGCATCTGGATGTGCTAGGAGTAAATGATATTCGGGTAAGGGGAGATAATGAGGAAGAGATAGGAGATTGTAAGGTGTACTTGACGAGTGTTAGAAAGGGAAGGGCTGAGTCTGGGGTAGGGCTCTTTATCAGGAATACCATTGCACGCAACATAGTTTCTGTTAGGCACGTAAATGAGCGAATGATGTGGGTAGATTTGTCAGTGGGAGGAATTAGGACAAGAATTGTGTCCGTGTATTAACCATGTGAGGGTGCAGATGAGGATGAAGTTGACAAGTTTCATGAAGCATTGAGTGACATCGTGGTCAGAGTCAACAGCAAGGATAGAATAGTGCTAATGGGCGATTTCAATGCGAGAGTTGGGAATAGAACTGAAGGATACGAAAAGGTGATTGGTAAATGTAGGGAAGATATGGAAGCTAATGGGAATGGAAAGCGTTTGCTGGACTTCTGTGCTAGTATGGGTTTAGCTGTTACGAATACATTCTTCAAGCATAAGGCTATTCACCTCTACACATAGGAGGCTAGGGGTACCAGATCCAAAATAGACTATATCTTAACAGACTTTGAATTCAGGAAATCTGTTAGGAATGTACGAATTTTTCGCGGAATTTCGATGACACAGACCACTATCTGATCTGTAGTGAACTAAGTATCTCTAGGCCTAGGGTAGAGAAAGTGAAATCTGTCTGCAAACGAATAAGGGTAGAAAATCTCCAGGACGGGAAATTAGACAGAAGTACATGGATATGATTAGTGAGAAGTTTCGAACAGTAGACAGTAAGCAGGTTCAGGATATAGAAAGTGAATGGGTGGCATACAGGGATGCTGTAGTAGAAACAGCAAGGGAATGCCTAGGAACAACTGTGTGTAAAGATGGGAAAAGGCGAACATCTTGGTGGAATGATGAAGTGAGAGCAGCCTGTAAACGTAAAAAGACGGCTTATCAGAAATGCCTCCAAACAAGGGCCGAAGCAGACAGGGATTTGTACATAGATGAAAGAAACAGAGCGAAACAAATACTTGTTGAATCCAAAAAGAAGTCGTGGGAAGATTTTAGTAATAACCTGGAAAGGCTAAGTCAAGCAGCAGGGAAACCTTTCTGGTCAGTAATAAAGAATCTTAGGAAGGGAGGGTAAAAAATGAACAGTGCTTTAAGTAATTCAGGTGAACTCATAATAGATCCCAGGGAATCACTGGAGAGGTGGAGGGAATATTTTGAACATCTTCTCAATGTAAAAGGAAATAATCATGGTGGTGTTGCAAACAGCCAAGCTCATGGGGAGGAGGAAAATGATGGTGAAATTATGCTTGAGGAAGTGGAAAGGATAGTAAATAAACTCCATTGTCATAAGGTAGCAGGAATAGATGAAATTAGACCTGAAATGGTGAAGTATAGTGGGAAGGCAGGAATGAAATGGCTTCATAGAGTAGTAAAATTAGCGTGGAGTGTTGGTAAGGTACCTTCAGATTGGACAAAAGCAGTAATTGCACCTATCTATAAGCAAGGGAACAGGAAGGATTGCAACAACTATCGAGGTATCTCATTGATTAGTATACCAGGCAAAGTATTCACTGGCATCTTGGAAGAGGGGGCGATCAGTCGTTGAGAGGAAGTTGGATGAAAACCAGTGTGGTTTCAGACCACAGAGAGGCTGTCATGATCAGATTTTCAGTATGCGCCAGGTAATTGAAAAATGCTACGAGAGGAATAGGCAGTTGTGTTTATGTTTCGTAGATCTAGAGAAAGCATATGAGAGGGTACCGAGGGAAAAGATGTTCGCCATACTGGGGGACTATGGAATTAAAGGTAGATTATTAAAATCAATCAAAGGCATTTATGTTGACAATTGGGCTTCAGTGAGAATTGATGGTAGAATGAGTTCTTGGTTCAGGGTACTTACTGGAGTTAGACAAGGCTGTAATATTTCATCTTTGCTGTTCGTAGTTTACATGGATCATCTGCTGAAAGGTATAAAATGGCAGGGAGGGATTCAGTTAGGTGGAAATGTAGTAAGCATTTTGGCCTATGCTGACGACTTGGTCTTAATGGCAGACTGTGCCGAAAGCCTGCAGTCTAATATCTTGGAACTTGAAAATAGGTGCAATGAGTATGGTATGAAAATTAGCCTCTCGAAGACTAAATTGATGTCAGTAGGTAAGAAATACAACAGAATTGAATGTCAGATTGGTGATACAAAGCTAGAACAGGTCGATAATTTCAAGTATTTAGGTTGTGTGTTCTCCCAGGATGGTAATATAGTAAGTGAGATTGAATCAACGTGTAGTAAAGCTAATGTAGTGAGCTCGCAGTTGCGATCAGCAGTTATCTGTAAGAAGGAAGTCAGCTCCCAGACGAAACTATCTTTACATCGGTCTGTTTTCAGACCAACTTTGCTTTACGGGAGCGAAAGCTGGGTGGACTCAGGATATCTTATTCATAAGTTAGAAGTAGCAGACATGAAAGTAGCAAGAATGATTGCTGGTACAAACAGGTGGGAACAATGGCAGGAGGTACTCGGAATGAGGAGATAAAGTCTAATTTAGGAATGAACTCGATGGATGAAGCTGTACGCATAAACCGGCTTCGGTGGTGGGGTCATGTGAGGCGAATGGAGGAGGATAGGTTACCTAGGAGAATAATGGACTCTGTTATGAAGGGTAAGAGAAGTAGATGGAGACCAAGACGACGATGGTTAGACTCGGTTTGTAATGATTTAAAGATAAGAGGTATAGAACTAAATGAGGCCACAACACTAGTTGCAAATCGAGGATTGTGGCGACGTCTAGTAAATTCTCAGAGGTTTGCAGACTGAACGCTGAAAGGCATAACAGTCTATAATGATAATGTATGTATGTATAATAATAATAATATTAATAATAATAATAATAATAATAATAATAATATACATTAAAAATCTATATACTCACTGTATACCTTAAATTAAAACTAATTGGATACCTTAAATTACTCTAGCCCTTCTCAGTCTCTGCATTCTACATAATCACTTACAACAGATCGTTCTGAAGGAACCACCGACTTCGCGTTTCAACCTATTCAGCACGTGTCCTTGTTTACTCCGCTGCTTACTCCGCATTCCTTGTTCAGTGACCTACTCCCACTGGATTTCAGTATACAGTTGGTCAACAGTTACATACTATCCTGCCATATCACAATCAATAAGGCCTTTACAGCTGTAAAATACCATATCATTCACCTACTCCACTAACTCACCAACTCAATACTCTTCGTTCTAACTTGGTCATACTCCAGGCTAAAATTTTACCTTCTCAACTATATACACATCTCCAGTACTCCACTTACCATTAAATTTACCATACAAATTCCATCCACTAAATATCATCAAACTATTAAACAAGCCTCCCATAAATACACATCACCATTCCAAACACATACCCCCGTATCCCCTCATCTTTGAATTCACTGCACGTACCTCCATTACACACATGACCAATCATTTCATCATACAAACACAAACCACAATGCATCTCCGAACTCATAACCACCTTCATTCTTACCAAAAAGGCTCCAACTCCACTCCAATTCCGCCTCCTTATACACTCTTCCCACTTACATCCTTTACACATACACATACTCCCCATATGTTTCTCCCTCTTTACACTTTCTTTCACAGGATTTTCTTATCGCATATAGATACCTGTTCAACTCTCCTCCGTCTTCCCATTGCTTGATAATCCACTTTATAATATCCTGCTCATCCCCTTTTCCTAATAATTTCCGCTGTTTGGCACTCAAAAACCATTTCTTATCTTACTTGTTTCTTCACAACTACCCATTAAGTGAAAATCGTCGTTCACTGCCCCCCATAAAATACGTTCTGCCTTATCTGTACCTTTTAACAAACCCTTATTCCTATGTAGACCCATCAGCCAACATACCAACTCACCCCTGTTTAACCTATCAACGTATCTAATATTTATCCCCGTTATTTCCTCTACTTTATTAAAAACACTAAGAGAACTTCTTAGTCTACATTCTTCCAATAATGTCTGCCTATGCATAGCTCTAATCCTCCTCGCAAGCACCTTCAGCCCTCTGGCTCCTGTCTTCGTCCACACCTCCCCCCATATATACCGTAAGCCTATCATATCCAAGTATCTTTCAATTTTTCCTAGCCAGTATCCCTTATACATGCTCTTCACTTGTTGTTCGTACGCGCTTGTAGCACCATACCGCTTTCTTGTCTTTTCAAAATCATCCAATATTTGACTATTCTTTTTACAGACTCAAATTCCCCACATATTAATTCCACCCCTGCATTAGCTGTGCACTGTGGGAGCCGCATCACCGCCTTACCCAAATGACTAATGATTCATCTTAATTCCACTCTTTTCTCATCAAACCCCCATATTTCAGCCCCATACCTTACCCTACCAAAAACCACCGATCGGAAATATAACCTCAAGTTTTTATAACCGATGCCAGGAAATTTAGCGAGCAAGTTTTTCACTGAGGCTAGGGCGGGCACACCTTTACTTCTCGCTCTTCTAATTTGATCGTCCCAAGTCCCTTTTCTGTTAATAATGACTCCTTACTTACTTGTTCCAACCTTTCTCCCTGCACGACCCATTTCCCATCTTCCTTTCTTCCTTTGTGTACCTGGGCGACTAGCACTTCAGATTATTTTCCGTTAATTTTTAAGGCCCATTTATTTGTGAAATCCGACACTGCACTTAAACTCCTCTGCATCCCAACTGAAGTTAGAGTCATCAATATCACATCATCAGCAAAAATCAATCCCTGTACCTCCAACACATTAATCACCTGCACGGCCCAGTTGTTTCCCCCGTGTTTATACAAGATGTCGTTAATAATTAAAATAAACAATATTGGCAATAATTTACACCCTTGCTTTAAACCCACCCTAAGGGTATGCTCAACCTATCGTCTCCCAATTTTACACAGCACCTGACCACCTTATATATCGCCTCCACTGCCCTTATCATCTTTTCCAAAAATCCCAACCTACCAAATTTCTCTAGTAGAGCACCTCTATTCACCTTATCGAACGCCTTTTCAAAGTCAATTGCTGCTACATTCACCTTACCTCTTGACAAGTTCATATACTTCTGCATGGCCGTCTTCACTATAATTATATTACCCAATGTTCTTTTCGTTTTTTCTAAATCCCTCTTGGTAATCTGACAATATTTCATTTCTTTCGGCCCATTCACTTAACCTGTTCGCTAACACCCCTCTATAAATTTTACTTAAGGATTCTAACAGAGATATTCCTCTATAATTGTTCATACTGTTTTTGCTACCCTTTTCCTTATACCTGTACATTGGACATACAATTCCCGTTTCCCACTCCTGAGGGGACTTTCCTTCATCAAAAATCTTATTTAATAGTTTAACTATGCCCTCTATAATTGCCCCACGTTTGCTCATTTATTTCCAAAACTTATTATTGACACCATTGCAACTCCTCGCCGACCTGACCCTGATTCTTCTTATCACTCCCAAAGTTTCTTCTCTTGTAATTTTCTTGTCTAATTCGTGAACTGCCACCCTTCTTTTCCTCCAAATTGCTTCTTCCCTCCACTCACTCAACCATACCTCCCCCTTTCCCCCGAGTAATTCCCTAAATTAGCTCACCCACTGTAAATCCTCAAAACTCGTTTTTCCTAGACGCCTTCTACCCTTAATTATTCTCTTTATCCTTCCCCAAACTTTTCTAATGCTGTTCAACTTACATTCTTTATTTATGGCTTACTTTTGTTCCTCCAACCACGCCTCTTTTCCCTCACATTTTTTTTTCTACTCTTTCCTTAACTCACAGAAGACCTCTCTTTCTGCGCTCCCACCTTTTTTCCTCTACTCCCCTAACGCTCCCAACACCCTCCTTCCCATTGCTTCGCGATCTTTATTAAACCATTCTTCTCCCTCTTTCTTTGTTCCTCTCCCACCTTTTTCCGTCTGCGCTATCATCTTTATTTGATGTAGCAGCAATTAGAAAGCTTCATCAATATTACTATCCTTTAACGCTCCTTCCCATCCATATTTCAGTAAGTGTACTTCTACTTTTGCTACCCTATCCCAATCCCGTTCCACTTTCTCTGTCCATTCGTACTTATTATACCCTCTCCCTAGTTCATCCTTCATCTTAACCTCTTTCCTTATATGCTTCTCCTCCTCCCTTTTTAACAGAACCCACACTGGGAAAAGGTGTGATTCAATCTAGTCTCCTACTTCCATCCTTACAATATCCTCTAACACTCCTTCCGAGCTTAAAACTATATCTATCACTCTACCTCCCGGCTGTGCAACAGAGGTCATTTCCCGGTACTGTCACGCTCCTTCCATCCATTCAGAATATATAAATTCCCTACTTCGCACAACTCTAATAGCTTCTCCCCATAGCTGTTTATAATTTTATCCCCACTTCTTCTACTTTTCAACACATACATCCCTTCTTCCCTTCTTTCATACTATACGCTGGCTCTGTTACCCTATCCTCGCTTTCCAATCTCCAAATAGCAAGATGTCCTCTTCTTCTGCAAACTTCTCTCTTATCATACTAATATTATCCACCAATAGCTCTTCAAAAAGATGCTTATTTGTGTATACGGAACTACTATGATGGCAATATACGAACGCTAGATTTATTTTCTTCATCTTTCCCTCTACCCATCCCATATTAAATCTCATCCAGACAGCTTCTTGCATTTCTGTCTCGATATCTTCTACTAGTTGACTAATTTTTTCCTTAATTAGTACTACCATTCCTCCTGGGGCGCGGCCGTTATTCCTCTCCTTCCTTCTATATTTATATTTAATCACAAACCCCTTCCATGAAATATCTTTCCCTGTTTCCAGCCACGTCTTCGAAAGTGCCACAACATCAAGACTTTCTACTACTTCCCTAACCTTTTTATTTCCTAGTTTGTTTATTAGCTCCTCAATATTCACACATCATATTTTCCATTTTGCAATATAGTTATAACTTATCCACCCTCCCTTTTAAATTTCCTCCCTTATTCTTACTCCTTGTAGCTCTCGCCCCCTTATTCCCGGTTTCTATTCGTCATTTTTTAATATTCTTTGCCGTTCCATGCCCTCCGTATCCTCCTTCCCCTTACACACTTTACCCCACAAGTATTTTAGGCTCCTACTTCTTCCTCTGTTCATAGCAGCTTTAGTATTTTGTCGATCACTCTTCTCATGTCCTTTCTTACTCTCTAAACCACTACACTCTGCTCTCACCGGTTCCTGCAGCTCACCTTCCCTCACCCCTTCACTGCTCTGATCTTCTGTATCCACACTGCATTGTCCACTTCCACCTGGGTTGATCTCCACTCCTTCCTCCACTCCACCCCTAGATGTTTCTGTTTCCTTCCTTCCATCTTGCACAGCCATCACTCCCCCTCGGAACTGACGTGTTCGTCCATCTCTTTCAGCTTCGACACTGAGTGCTCTCTAACCCATCTTCCATTCGTCACCACTAGTCTCTGAAATCTTATGCGGGCTTTTAGCCCTTGCTGTCTCGCTCTCCAAAGATGCCTGTTCAAAATATTCATATTTGCACCACCTTCTTTTCCCATGTCTCTTTTCACTCATATTTTCTGACCCTGTAAATTGTCGCCGCTTTCTTAACACAATTTCTACCATTAGTGCAGAGAAAAACTGTACCCTAATTGGACTCCGTCCTTTAGCTTTGCCCACTCTCTCCACATCGTCTATGTCAATTTCACTGAAATGTATCTCCATCCCATCCCGTATGACCTCTACCACCTTATAGATTATATCCATCTTGCCCTCCTTCTCACCTTCTTCCACACCATATATAAATATGGCTCTCCTCATTCTCTCCCTCCTGTACCCCTCTGCCCCCTTTTTCATCCTCATCATCTCCTATTTTAGATGTTTCACCTTCCCTCATAATAACTCTATTTCTTTCTTATTGTTGCACACTCTATGTTTCGATTCCTCAGTCGATGTTTCAAACCATTTCTTCATGTTCCCTATCTCCTTTCTCTGCTCCTCCATTGTGTCCTTTATTACTTCACCTTATCCCATTGACAATTTTCTTGTATCACTTCCCTCACTAACACCTTACGTGCTGCCAAATCTTCCACGCTGAATTTGCCACTGGTATTTGGGCCTGGGTTTAATTCCACACCCCCCCTCCCAATAACCAGATGAACAGCTAACACTGCTGCTACCAGCACCGCTTCACCCATTTATACCCCCTCTTTTCTTATTACCAGTCCATTCTTGGCCTCCTTCCTCTGCTTCAACTGCCACGTCCTAATCGCTGCCCGGTACCGTTAAATACCAACCATGTTCACGGCACGCACTGCACAACCCAACCTCGCTCCTCGCTTGTTCAAGCTACACGGATGTATGATATATCGTTCTGGGGTATGACCCAAAGGGCGTTTATTGTAATGGATTAATTTCATTATTTATTTTCACGTTATAGCTGGTACGTTGTGCTAAATCGTCTGTGCATTACATCGACGTTCATCAATGTGACCAGATGACTGAAGGTCAAACAAACGCCATTCGCCTTAGCATCACTTGAGCAAGAGTCCAAAAGTTAGTATGCACTTTAAATGCAGTTGAATCTTCTTAAAGCTCCTCTTCGACTGTTTACTGTCATTCGGAGACTCTCGGTAAATACAGGCAAAACGTTAGAAGCATTTATTGCCTGTGACTGAAATTTAAATAAATATTATGTATGGCTAAGTGAAAAGCCAACTAATCACCATACAAGCTACCTTTAGAGAATTCCACTCTTCGTAACCCCGGTGCTTAGCATCATATTGTTAGCTCTACGCCCATCCACCCTTGCTTCAATGATTTAACTTTGTCCCCATATTTGCTGTGACTGAGTGATCCTAAGAGCCATGTGTCTCTGGAAAAGTAGAATTCTTACCTTATTGCAAAATATTTCGTCTTTATGATGCAACAAAGCCTTTTTAGGTGAACCGATCACTCCTTTATCACATTTGTTAAAGACGATAACTATCCTCAGAAATCGTCTGTGGCCATGAAAATGGAAATGAATTTACACAAAGATTTGAAGAAATTATAAACGACGTATCAACTATGATTAATACGATTAATACTAAATAACAGTCGGTAGCTGTAGTACAGTAAATCTGTGGGTTAGCTGAGACTGGCTAACGTTAGATAATTGAGATGATCGTGTAGAGCTGTTATATCAGCTCGAGTGATTCTCTTGTTCTCTCACTGCCTTCTTCCAATTTCCTCTCCTTTCTGTAGAAAATAGCTCTGCTCCCTGTTGTTCCCTATTCAATTGAAATATCTTCTCATCGTTGCATATATAAAGAGTTAATGATGTGAAACGTAAATAAAGGAGCAAAGAAAATAAATTTGGGTTCCAAATCAAGTTGTGCTGAATATATTTTATTTCCAACACAACACTTTGTCAATCGCACCACATTCTCTCATATCGCTAAAGAAGGAATGGCGCTAGATATTTTGTTGCTACAGTTACAGAAGTGGGATTTGGTGGTCATACGACTCAGGTGCTTACTGTATAGTTAGATGCGATTGATGTTCATTACTTGTGCGAGTATTTATCATGAAGTTTGAACTACCTAGTAATGTTTTCTTGCAGTCTACTTTAGGAAGGTTGCACTGTAACCTAGATATGACGATATTTGACTTAGAATGTTAAACTTGTAGTATTTCTTGTAATATTTTCTTTCCATGGAATTGCTTCTTGTTGTTATTGTTGTTGTTGTTGGGTAATTATGTTTTAAGTTTACTTGACTATCACTTGTAATGATAATCTAGTAGAAAGCTCAACATATAGTATTGTAAGCCGTAGTGTTAAGCGCTGGAAATATTTAAGTGTAGGTGCGTTTGTAGCCAACGGCCGTAGCCGTGTTGAAACACCGGATCCCGTGATATCTCCGAAGTTAAGCAACATTGGGCGAGGTCAAGATTTGGATGGGTTGCCACGCGCTCTTGGTGGTGGGTAAGGGAATGGAGGAGCGGAAAGCAACTGGCCACTCTACCGTACGTAAACTCCGGCTCAGGCACACCTCTGCGGAGGTTCGGACCTGCCTTCGGACAGAGTACATCCTTACCTTACGAGAGTTTGTATATGACGATGCTGGATTTAGAATGTTGAACTAGTAGTATTTCTTGCGATACTTTCCGTGAAATTACTTGTACTGTTGTAGTAGTAGTAGTTGTTGTTGTTGGGTAATTACGTATTAACTTTACTTTATTTTCACACTACTGTAAGTGACCATTGCCACCGGAACAATTCCCAATTGCGATGCATCTTTAATAATAATAATAATAATAATAATAATAATAATAATAGTCCACCTTTGTGGTGTAGTGGTTAGTGTGATTAGATGCCACCCCCTGAAGTCCGGGTTCGATTCCCGGCTCTGCCACAAAATTTGAAAAGTGGTACGAGGGCTGGAACGGGGTCCACTCAGTCTCGGGAGGTCAACTGAGTAGATGTGGGTTCGGTTCCCCCCTCAGCCATCCTGGGAGTGGTTTTCCGTGCTTTCCCCACTTCTAATCCCGGCAAATGCTGGGATGGTACCTAACTTAAGGCCACGGCCGCTTCCTTCTCTCTTCCTTGCCTGTCCCATCCAAACTTCCTATCCCTCCACAAGGTCCCTGTTCAGCATAGCAGGTAAGGACGCCTGGGCGAAGTACTGGTCATTCTCCCCAGTTGTATCCCCCGACCCAAGGACTGAAGCTCCAGGACACTGCCCTTGAGGCAGTAGAGATGGGATCCCTCGCTGTGTCCGAGGGAAAAACCGACCCTTGAGGGTAAACAGATTAAGAAGAGGACAATAGTAATAATAATAATAATAATAATAATAATAATAATAATAATAATAATAATAATAATAATAATTGTACTGGGAGTACACCTTCCCCGGCGGCCATCTATATAAACAAACTTGAACTGGTGTACTACCAGATACTTTGGTCTTCAACTGTTAGATGTCTCTACCATCGGTTTAATTGCTCCCTCTAGTGCGATGAACGTTCAATGTTCAATGTTCAATTTTTGCAGTTGGCAAACCCTTGGTTCTGAGGATTGTTTTGTTTTTGTATTGAAGTTGTCAACACTTCAGCCGGTTCCTATTCGATTGTAATCAACCAATCAAACACATGTAAATATTATCTGTAGCCAACTGAAACCTGATGGGTGTGTAGGAATCCTGCCTATCAGTAAAGACTTCTGGAAGCTTCCCCTAGAAGTACTACAAGAGCAGAACACTTTAGGGCAGAATTGCATTAATTGCTCCTGTAATTGTGAGTGCGTCGTGTCCTAAAGGAGGCAGGGGCGCGGCCTGAGTGAGGAAGGCCGAGCGACTCAAGGTAATGGCAGAATTTTCATGCACATGTGATAACTCCTGAGGATAGTGTGAGGGGAAGTTTTCAGCCTCTTTTATTTAATGCAAATGTATATATGTGGTGACTTAAATGTAGAATGTTTGGCAAGTCTGATGGCTTTGTTCTATTCCCTACTGGGAAATATGTAATGTAAGGGAACTATGGTATAGTTGGTGTGCAGACTCCTAAGAAGTTTACTTCCCTGGAGCATTTCCTGCTCTTATAAAATATTTTACCTGGCAAGAGCAAATCGGATATTTTCTCTGTCAGTCCCCATTGAACATGGCATGGGGCGACTGAAGTTTTCAAACAACTAAATTTCTTAAGATCTTTTTGGCATTAATATTTCTCATTTAGCCACCCCGTTGCGGAATAAGGTTAGCCTCTGTACTTTTTGGCCATAAGCGCAATTACGGCTTTAACTATTCCTAGAAGGAGTGCAAGTACTTCGCCTCCTAGCCTTTTGTTTATGACCGGTCAAGTGGAACCTTTTCTTTTTACGCTAAGACAGCTTAGTATGTACACTTATTTCTGTGTGTAAAGCTTTCTGGCGTTAGTTCCGTTTGGGAACTGTGAACCCTGTAAATGTTTAGCACAAAATCATCTCACATCGCGGCATCTTGGTGTGAATAATTGGATGGAAGGCAACTGATAGGTTGTCAGGTGGAACTTAAGAGCGCCATAAGAAAGTGATGCCTCTGCGAGGTTGGACTATCGTATTGATGGAGTGCAGACTCCTACGAAGTTTATGTTCCTGGAGCATTTCCTGCTCTTATAAAATATTTTACCTGCTGTAAATTAACAATTTGTAATTCTCTCAAGTTTGTACCTGATATCCGGACTTCTAAGTCCACTATATCGTTAGAGCTGACGAGCTCATTGATATTGTTGTTATTCATTCAGATTTTCTATTTAAATTTTAAACTAGAAAATAAGGAAAGAAACAAAATTTCAAAATTAGTTGTGTTAGGCTCTGCTCTAGTTAATTCCTTATCCAAACATTCAAAGCACACGCTTCCTATCCCTCTATGATCCATGAATTTCCTTAACAACCACAACATCAACAATGATAATAATAATAATAATAATAATAATAATAATAATCGTATTAACCCTTTCCCGCCAGCATTTTCACTCCGCTTATCCCCAGGTTTCAACCTATTATTTAGCAAAAACTGAAACAGACCGTATTGTTTCAGAAAAAAGTTAAATACAGTAAACACGATTTATCACAATGAAGTCAAATTTTCAATAACATTAGAAAATATACCACCACATCCATTTCTCTGTTTATTGAGTCATAATGTGTTTTTCAGCCCCCACCCCCATCCTCGTGATACTCGACACAGAGACAGTCTGCATTTGTCACATTCCCATGTTGTCTGAATCCCTCAAAACCAATAATCACGTGATTTTGGAACTGGAATGATGCCCATGTGTATAAGATTTTATTTCATCTGGGCAAGTGTCTTCCCATTCTGTTTTTATCTTACCGGAATGCGACTGTTTGAAGGCTGCATTGTTATATGCGCAATAGGCTATGTCACTGAATAACTTTTCTCCTCCTAACATACGTAAAAAACAATCTCTTTCGCCTAATACTCTTTCCGAATTATGCGCAGGTTCAACACCATCCATTTAATCATTCGGAGTAACGAAACGTAATATTTGTGTTACCTGAATTGCCATGGCATCGCCATCAGGTCCGATTTATCGATATTCGTTTTCATTCATATCACTGTTATCACTAAAATTATATTCGTTGATATATTATTCACTCATAAATTCACCTGCACCCCTACTGAAGGATTCTGTGTCACTTTTTTCGCCCATATTCAGCTCAGTTTCAATATACGCGATATTCAACCCCGCCATGTTTACGAACGAAACAGCTGACCCGCGCTCGCGGAAGTTCAAGACCGTTGCCTAGGCAACGTCAAGACAGATTATCTCTCTTCCTTTATTTCCTAAGACTTGTAGATTGCACTGCGTGTTCATAAATGCCTTATAAACACTTCACTGATGAGAAAAAAATATCGCACAGATCGCAGACGAATGCAGATAATGCAGCCGGGCGCTTTCGGCCGCTAAGGACCGGATGGCTAAACGAACAGTCGGGCGCTTTCGGGCGCTAAGGGCCGGAAAGGGTTAAGGCGTAGGGATGTGACGACCCCATCGCCCAGTGGGTAACCACTGCAATCAGCCACCCGAGTGTTGGCAGGAAAACAATACCTGGTTAGAGTAGCAGGAAATGCCTGCTCTTAGCCAGAAAACATCGCGAGGCTCTGCAAGGCTCACAACCTTGGTAGTATTTTGGTCAGTCTGAAATATCACTGACCCCAATCTACAGTTTTTCAACTGTCTAAAGCATGGAGGAATGTTCAGCAGAAGCTACTACCCCAGATGGTACCCAATCCACCTTCGCCTTGAACGTAACATGTAGGTCTTAGGATTCTGGGGAGCCTGCACCGACAACACAAACGCCGGAATTTCTTTGCTACCTTTAACACAAATTCCCTTCTGGGGATTGGCAAATTGAAACAACTAACTGACAGTTTATCCCACTATCAAATATTGATTGCAGCGATTCAAGAAACAAGATTCACTGATAAAGAAATCTTTGAGTCAAAGGGTTACAGAATCTTTAAAGGAAAAACTGGAAAACGTGTTCTCAAAACGGTTCCCCACCTTGGCACAGGTTTCATAGTCAGTATGAAGATTCTGGATTCGGTCATTAACTTTACTTCACCTAGTAGCCGAGTTTCAACACTCCTTCCGGAGCACAAACAAAGTTTACGCTATTGTGAATGTTTATGCGCCAATCAATTAAGCGAATAAGAGAGACCCAGAAGGAACAGATAAACTCTGGGAATATCTCTAGGACGTTCTTTGTAAGACCCCAGACAAACACACGATTATACCGCTTGGATATTTCAGTGCACAGCTGGGTAAAGAGAGAAAATTTTTAAAATATTTTCGGAAACTATCCGGCACACCAGAGAACAAACCGCAACGGAGAGAGGTTAGTGGAGCTATGCAAGTCCTTCAAGTTGGTTATGAAATCTACAGCTTTCAAACACCTACCCCGAAAGCAGAAGACTTGTACATATCCGAATCCCAATCTCAGGGAGTTCCAAATTGGCCACGTCGCAGTCTTTCAAAAAGCTCAAAGAGAGATACAGAATGTGAAGGTTCTAAGGAATGCCAATCTAGATTCGCGTCCCTATTTATCCAAAATCAAAGTTAAATTGATTCCTAGAAACACCAGAAAGATCCACTTGAAGAAGATCAATCAATTTGATACTGAAAAACTAGGTTCATGGCCTGAATTTTCGAAGAAATTAGAACCCCTGAATCCCCAGAACTGGGAAGAGCTACAGAAGACCTTGGTTATAACACCAAAGGAAACAGTCCCACTGATGAAGTCAAAGAAACATGCCTGGTGAAATGATGAATGTGACTGAGTGGTAAAACAAAGACAACTCGCCTGGCAGAAATGGATTTCGGTAAAGAGCCAAGATAACTGGGAAAACTTCGTGAACGAGAGACAATGTGCGGCGAAAACTATTCGCAATGTAAAACGTGCCTTCAACAAGAATCAACTAACACAGATTGAACAAGATTTCCAGAGGAACAACACACGGTACTCGTACAGAATCATCAAACGCAATCTCGTTGGCTGAACGGTCAGCGTACTGGCCTTCGGTTCAGAGGGTCCCGGGTTCGATTCCCGGCCGGGTCGGGGATTTTAACCTTAATTGGTTAATTCCAATGGCACGGGGGCTGGGTGTATGTGTTGTCTTCATCATCATTTCATCCTCATCAGGAGGCGCAGGTCACCTACGGGTGTCAAATAGAAAGATCTGCACCTGGCGAGCCAAACCCTTCCTGGGATATCCCGGCACTAAAAGCCATACGACATTTCATTTCATCAAACGCAATCTAAAGAAGTATAATCCAACAAGCTTACAGTTCAAAAACTCGGATGAGAAATTAGCTTACAACGACAAAGATAATTGCCAGATTCTAGCGAAGTACTTTGAATCTCTTCTCAATTGTGAAATTCCAGTATCCACTTTCTCATTTGAAGGTAACATACACGTCCACCGAGATTCATCCCCTCCAGCGAAACAAGAAATCAAACAGATTATCCAATCCCTTAAAAATAACAAGACACCAGGCGAGGACTCGATAACCGCTGAATTGTGGAAATATGCTGGTGACAAAATGATTGATAAATTGACGGACATCATCAGAAAGATTTGGGAAACTGCGAAACTTCCACGTGACTGGACTTCTGCCTTGATTCTGCATAAGAAAGGCGACAAAACGGATGTCAGCAATTACTGTGGTATTTCCCTCCTCACAAAATTCTCTCGAAAGCTTTGCAGATTAGGGCAGGAAAACAACTTGATCCACAACTGGGGGAATACCAAGCAGGGTTCAGGAAAGAGCGCTCATGTGCCGAGCAAATTATGAATCTGAAATCTATCCTCTCATATTCGAAACTAAGGAACAAGAAATTTGTTGTGACCTTCGTCGACTTCAAGAACGCATATGACTCTACTGATAGAATCACGCTTATTCAAGTCCTAAAAGAATTTGGCTTGGATAACAAAACTAGGGCAATCATCGAACAGACCCTAACGAACACAACCTCCAGAGTTAAGTTCAGAGTAGAAATTGCAGACTCTTTCAAGATAAAGATAGGAGTTAGGCAGGGAGATAGGCTCTCGCCCCTGCTCTTCAATTGCGTCCTTGAAAAAGTCATCCGTGAGTGGCGCAATGAAATTAACAACGATGGGCTCCAAAATGGTGTGAGATTGGGTTACAAGAACATGAACCTTTCAATTGATTGCTTAGCTTTTGCAGATGATCTAGCAATTTTCTCTGATTCTTTGGATATGGCTACAAAGCAAATTAATCACCTAAAGACACAGGCGGAAAACGCAGGCCTCCAGATATCTTTGGAGAAAACGCAATTCATAACTAACATCAAGGCAGCACCAAGAGAGCTAAAAGTAAACCAGGGGGCAATCAAACGGACAGATAAATTTAAATAACTTGGCGAGTGGATAGAACCAAACAACTCTGAAAAAGAAGAAAATGGAAATGGCTTATCAACTGACCAAAGACGTTTACAACAAAAAGTCCATATCCCTGAACGCAAAACTCAGACTTTACTGCACTGTCATAAGACCAGAGGCTTTGAATTCAGCGGAATACATTGCTATGAACAAGAAAGGCCTGATGAAATACTTGGAAATTAAAGAGAGAAAGATCTTAAGGAAAATTCTTGGTCTAATAAATAAAGACAGAGATGAATATAGACGTCGGCATACCTATGAACTGTATACTCACGTCCAGAAGATCTCTGATGTCATGCGAAGAAGGAGAATTGCATTTTATGGCCACTTGCTAAGACTGAAACCACACGATTATCGAACCAGATCTTTACCTGTTTTAAAGATAAGAAGACCCAATCAACTTGGTTCAAGGAGGTGGAAAGGGACCTACAGGAGAAGATATACAAGAACGCAACCCACTCATGGGGAAACTAAAAGACCACCAGGGGTTTCAAGAAAGGCCAAAGTTGAAGACGTGAAAGACGTGGACGGAAGAGAGAAAATAGCAACACCGGCAACGAATGAAGGAGCACTGGGCAATGATCAAGTCCAGAGAAGAACGTGGTCCTTAGTAGGCCGATACGAACAAAGAAGAAGAATAATAATCGTATGTCTTCAGTTATTTTTCACAGGCATTTTAACTTGACAACATTTAGGTTTGTTGCGTTTCACTTTCGACGTTCCGGTTTACTCCAGCAGATAGCAGAGTAAACCGGATCTCGGTTCGGTGACCTGTGGCTGAAACTTAATTAATTTTTTCGGCTAAACGTCAAATACATGACTCGATATTTTCTACGTTCCGACATCGTACGAAACGGAGTGTGGAATGGACTTTCTTCCACCCTCGAAAAATCCAACTCAGTTTCTGAGTTTCACAAATAGGAAAAGTCCTCTCAGTTTTAATTACTGCTTTGATGGGGGTGAAAGTTGCTTTTGGGGATCATTGTAAGTGCCAGGTGTTAATATAGTGAAAGGAATGTCATTGGGGTAATCACATATATATGATTGTACATGGATATGAGGGTATTTAGGGGTTATAGGAAGGGTGTAAAGGAGAGGACATATAAGTCTCTGGGGAGACCCAAACTAGAGTATGGTTCCAGTGTATGGGACACTCACCAGGATTACTTGATTCAAGAACTGGAAAAATCCGAAGAAAAGCAGCTTGATATGTTCTGGGCGATTTCCGACAAAAGAGTAGCATTACAAAAATGTTGCAAAGTTTGGGTCGGGAAGACTTGGGAGAGAGGAGACGAGCTGCTCGAATAAGTGGTATCTTCCGAGCTGTCATTGGAGACATGGCGTGGAATGACATCAGTAGGCGAATAAGTTTGAGTGGTGTCTTTAAAAGTAGGAAAGATCACAATGTGAAGATAAAGGTGGAATTCAAGAGGACAATGATGTTCAATAAATTTCCAATTTCATTGCTGTCATTTAAGAAAAGGTTAGGAAAACAACACATAGGGAATCTGCGAGCTGGGCGACTGCCCTAAATGCAGATTAGTAGAGATTGATTGATTGATTGATTGATTGATTGATTGATTGATTGATTGATTGATTGATTGATTGATTGATTGATTGATTAAATCCGACTACATTTGCCCGAATTGAACTCGGGATGTTTTGATCCACAGGCGGACACTCTTATCACTGTGCCGCAGAAGGAGATAATGAAGATACTGTCATTCCCAAATCATCTTAAGGATAACATTATTAAGAAAGACGTTGCTGTATGTTATAATTACGGCTCGGAAGTTGAGGAAGAGTTCTTTTTTCATCGTGCCCGAAGGCGAGGCCCAACATAATATATGTTCTCTCTGAGTCATTCTAGGCCAGAAAATAGTGGGGTTTAACTGTCCTTTTTTGCTCTTTTTGGCGTTTTGACCTATAGGTCCTTGTTTAGCCATTTTTATGTCTTAACGGCTTCTTTTGCTACTTCGCCCTTTTTCGCCTACATTGAACTGCCCATTCACAATTCGAATCACCATTAGATCACCTCTTGAACATCTGTAATAACAGAGAAAATGAAATGAAAAAAGGTGGAATAAAATTAAAAATGAAACTAATGCTGGAAAAAGCTAGGAGTATCTATTTATGTGCAAGGTAGGTGACATATTCAAAGGAGAAAATTTTGATGCGAATATTTTTAAAGGGGAAGATCTCACTTGCTTCAAGTATGAACCCTTGCTGCTGATGATGATGATGATGCTTGTTGTTTAAAGGGGCCTAACATCGAAGGTCATCGGCCCAGTATGAACCATTCACGTGGAGAGAAGTTTCTCGATGTTTTGCAACGTGCTATCTGATAACCGACGGTCATTTACCCCTAGGAACCTGGAGATGACTATTTTGATAAAAGGCAAAGTCAACTGAGGTAAAGTTTCCGAATCCCAACTTTCGTAACCTTAGTGTGGTTAAGTCAAATACGAGTAAGATTCCAACAATACTGATATAAATTTCGTTCTCCAGGATGTCAATTGCAGGTTTGCTGAATTCAGTCTAGATGGAAAAAGATATTTTATTCTAAATTCTGCAAGTACTTATTCTTTAACGAACATGGACTTCCTTTTTTAAATTATGTTAATCTGAAAATATATACTGTCTGATAGAAAAAAGGTTTTCACTCATGTGTTTTTGAACTTCCTGTTGCATACCATCAGAATTTTGCGTTTTAAAACCTTATATTCCTTCATTAAACATGTAATCAATACCAAAATTATGAATTAAATTTGTATCGCATTTTTACGAACTTTTAGCAAGTTTTTAGGTCCTTTCTTGGATATTTTTAAGTCCTTTTCATATGTCTTCCTTTGACAATATATAGGTCCTAAACTCACGAGCCCTAGTTATAGGTTTAAAGAATTCGAAGTCATATTTTCTTAAGTCTTTGGGTGTTATTATTGTATCTTTGTTCAATCCAGCGGCGGCTCATAGACAAGACCACAAGTGAATGTGGACATCCAGAATCTGGAACTGTAACCCATGTTACCCTTTAATTACTTTGTACCTAATTTATTAATTAGAATTCTGATATGCAGCATTTTAAATTCGACGGGTTTTACGCTTAATCCACCATTGCTTGCATGTGCACATCGGTCTTGTGCTCTCGCTGCGGTACCATTCGCGCATCCACGAGCGATGGTGACATCATACCTTATCATACGTTATGGAACTGTTACCGTACAGGAAGTGCACACTTCCAATGTGCTCTATCTTAAGAATTCCAGCAACCAAACCTTAGTGGATGGTATTGCCATCGTATTTTGTGCCAACTCATACTTCTATGAAAATCAACAGTCTTTGTTTTAGACTTCATTATCTCTCAATATCATACCCTTTGTCATTCCACGATATTTCAGCTGGTGAAGAATATTTTGTTGTTACTGTTATTCTGTAGTGTGGCATTATGTATACCCTGACTTCGAAAAAGTACAGTGTAATCGTATCTGTCAAATGAGATTTTCCATGTAGATTTATTTATTTTGATCAGGCAAGGCAACCGTGAACTCAGTAGATTCAAAGTTAAAACGTGGTTTCTTTGCATACAGCACAGTTAGGCAAGTGACATCGATTTTACTTAATACGTTATTATTACTGTTAAATATTGTAGACACTCAATTTTCTATTTGACGACCCGCTACTGGTACAAGCCAATAGGTCAAGTGTTTATTGGAATGTAAATCATGGTAGTCTTTATAATACAATCATCACCATAAAATGAAATGGCGTATGTCTTTTAGTGCTGGGAGTGTCCGAGGACAAGTTCGGCTCGCCAGGTGCAGGTCTTTTGATTTGACTCCCTTAGGCGACCTGCGCGTCGTGATGAGGATGAAATTATGATGAAGACGACACATACACCCTGCCCCGTGCCAGCGAAATTAACTAATGATGGTTAAAATTCCCGACTCTGCCAGGAATCGAACCCGGGACTCCTGTGTCCAAAGGCCAACACGCTAACCATTTAGCCATGGAGCCGGACATTATCACCATAATTTAGGGCGAACAGACGTCCTCCTTTATCCGGACGTCGTATCGATATATTTTTTTTTTTTCCTAGAGGCTTTACGTCGCACCGACACAGATAGGTCTTATGGCGACGATGGGATAGGAAAGGCCTAGGAGTTGGAAGGAAGCGGCCGTGGCCTTAATTAAGGTACAGCCCCAGCATTTGCCTGGCGTGAAAATGGGAAACCACGGAAAACCATCTTCAGGGCTGCCGATAGTGGGATTCGAACCTACTATCTCCCGGATGCAAGCTCACAGCCGCGCGCCTCTACACGCACGGCCAACTCGCCCGGTGTATCGATATATAGAAATGTGACTATGGATATACAGTAGGCTACATGCTAAGCTTCTCTCTCAGCATTACCCCGTCAGAAGCCTGCTATGTTAATATTTGACAGCTGACAACGTGACGAGCGACACGGGATAACCGTGATTTGAAGGAACACTGTTTAAAATGGTTGGCCCTAAAATATTATATTGATTTTTATGATGTTGACAAATGTACTCTGTATTTGCAAACTAAGTCTAAATCCTTTCTTATTGATGGTGTGAAATATTTTGATCAGTTCTGCAATTTCAAACAATTCCTGATAGTAATAACCCTGAATATAACAAGTTACCTTGTAGTCAGAAATAAGCAAAAATGTCAGTTCACGTAACTCAGTTGTTTGTAGTTCAGAGTTATTAAAACTTGAATAATATTTTTATTCCAGGGTAAAATGCTAATAGTTTCGTTTCAAAGTAGAGTATGTGAAAATCCTCATAATGGTTCAATATAATTTAAATTAATTTACATGTATACCTTTTTTTTTGTACACGTTAGACACACCAAACCTCCTTAAGTGGACCCTCCAGGTTCGGTTTTTCCCTCGGACATAGCGAGGGATCCCACCTCTACCGCCAGGGCAGTGTCCTGGAGCTTCAGACTCTTGGCCGGGGGATACAACTGGGGAGTATGACCAGTACCTCGCCCAGGCGGCCTCACCTGCTATGCTGAACAGGGGCCTTGTGGAGGGATGGGAAGATTGGAGGGGATAAGCAAGGAAGAGGGAAGGAAGCGGCCGTGGCCTTAAGTTAGGTACCATCCCGGCATTCGCCTGGAGGAGAAGTGGGAAACCACGGAAAACCACTTCCAGGATGGCTGAGGTAGGAATCGAACCCACCTCTACTCAGTTGACCTCCCGAGGCTGAGTGGACCCCGTTCCAGCCCTCGTACCACTTTTCAAATTTCGTGGCAGAGCCGGGAATCGAACCCGGGCCTCCGGGGGTGGCAGCTAATCACGCTAACCACTACACCACAGAGGCGGACGCAAATTAGTTTCACAGTTTAAATGTTGTATGAATTTAGTGCATAAAATGTAAAATGATATTTATATGTATGTAAACTTATATAACTTATATAAACTTATGTCCGAATTCAGAATCTCAGTGGAGGAATTTTGTGTCTCATTTTCTCCGTCGTTGTCCTTTTTTATGTAGTTTTGTCCTCTCTTTTATCTATTCTGATCTGGTCACCCTACCATAATTCCTCTTGTTTCCTTTTCCTGTTCAATGAATTGAATGATATACATGGTGAAGCGTAATTCGGGCACTCGGGCGTCGCAGCGCGACTCCTCACATGCCAGCAATAAAAAAATGTCTCTTACAAAATTTCATCTTGCGAGTATATCCGGTGCCGCCTCTGTGGTGTAGTGGTTAGCGTGATTAGCTGCCACCCCCGGAGGTCCGGGTTCGATTCCCGGCTCTGCCACGAAATTTGAAAAGTGGTACGAGGGCTGGAACGGGGTCCACTCAGCCTCGGGAGGTCAACTGAGTAGAGGTGGGTTCGATTCCCACCTCAGCCATCCTCGAAGTGGTTTTCCGTGGTTTCCCACTTCACCTCCAGGCGAATGCCGGGATGGTACCTAACTTAAGGCCACGGCCGCTTCCTTCCCTCATCCTTGCCTATCCCTTCCAATCTTCCCATCCCCCTACAAGGCCCCTGTTCACCATAGCAGGTGAGGCCGCCTGGGCGAGGTACTGGTCATACTCCCCAGTTGTATCCCACGACCAAGAGTCTGAAGCTCCAGGACACTGCCCTTGAGGCGGTAGAGGTGGGATCCCTCGCTGAGTCCGAGGGAAAAACCGAACCTGGAGGGTAAACAGATGATGATGATGATGAGTATATCCGGTAGAAAACGGACGTTGAAGAGTAGCAATCTGGCAACACTGTAACCATATATAGGGTAACTACCGCTGTCAGCACGTTCTCGTCGTGCTGTGTAGTTGGTGCAGTGGGTAGAGTTTTTGGTTGGCATGCAGGAGGTCGATGGTTCGATCCTGGGTTGAGGCGCATTTTTTTATTTGCTAATTTCCATCTGACATTACCTACTGTAATACAGTACGGTAAGACACCGTTTCTGAGGTCACATGTATCCTATATTTACAACATTTTGTAATGCTCAAACAACAAATACCTGGTTAGACTAATAAGAAATAGACAGCTGAAACAAACAGGTTTCACATCTAGTAGATGAAGTGGTGCGAATAAATTCATGCTCACGACGTGGAAAGGGCGCCTTTCAAAGCTGACCAATGAAAACGATTGTTCGTCCATTTCTAGGATCGTAGTATGTAAGTGCAAATGGTTTCTAGAGGACCCACTGCAATCGCTGTTGACGATTAAGATGCCAGATACCATACCACCTGGACTACATTTCTTCTTCTTAATCTGTTTATTGTCCAGGGTTGGCTTTTCCCTCGGACTTAGCGAGGGATCCCACCTCTACCGCCTCAAGGGCAGTGTCCTGGAGCTTCAGACATCGGATCGGGGGATACAACTGGGGAGAATGATCAGTACCTCGCCCAGGCGGCCTCATCTGCTATACTGAACAGGGGCCTTGGTGGGGAATGGGAAGATTGGAAGGGATAGACAAGGAAGAGGGAAGGAAGCGGCCGTGGCCTTAAGGTAGGTACCATCCCGGCATTTGCCTGGAGGAGAAGTGGGAAACCACGGAAAACCACTTCCAGGATGGCTGAGGTGGGAATCGAACCCACCTCTACTCAGTTCAGTTGACCTCCCGAGGCTGAGTGGACCCCGTTCCAGCCCTCGTACCACTTTTCAAATTTCGTGGCAGAGCCGGGAATCGAACCCGGGCCTCCGGGGGTGGCAGCTAATCACGCTAACCACTACACCACAGAGGCGGTCTGGACTACATTTACGGAAGAAAAAACATACGCCTGTACCCAGGATCGACCACTCGACCTCCTGCATGGTAACCCAAAACTCTATCCACTGCATCAACTGTACAGCACGGCTAACCGCTGTTGACAGAGGTAGTTACCATATATATGTGGTTACAGTGTTGCCAGATTGCTACTCTTCAACGTCCGTTTTCTACCGGATATACTCGCAAGACGAAATTTTGTAAGAGACATTTTTTTATTGCTGGCATGTGAGGAGTCGCGCTGCGACGCCCGAGTGCGTGAATTACGCTTCACCCTGTATAATGTTAGCTTGTCACTCAGGGATCTCCTTTCGTCTTCCTTCTGTTAGAGACTGAATTGTTTACTCTGTTATGTGCGTCATGAATAAGTCTTGAATAAACATTCAATGATGAAAGCCAACGCGCCACCTGTTCCTGTTCAATGTACAAGAAAACTCTAATTATCTCTGGTGAATGACGCACTTGGTGGGCACAGTGGACGTAACAGCAGCGAGAAGTAAAATACTATTCTGGGAGAGTGGACACTGGCGATGACGTTCGCCAGATACACGTTAATAAAGCAGGGAGGGTGCGTGGGGGATAAATCGATATAAGCCGAGGGATGGAACGGATTAGCGAGACTAGTTCCCCAGTGATCTGCGTCAACTGTCACGAGTGGAATTAACAGTTTTCCAATTCAAGAAGCAAGTACTATAGCGTGGTCAACTCTTAAATCTGCAGTACTTGATTATTGGTAGCATTCCGTAACAGCAGAAGCATTTTTTGGGTAATGTAGATGACAGGCAATTTTCAAAGTATCCGAGAACAGACGCAAATAAAGCTTAATCATTTTATTAACAGTTTCAGTAATACTCTGTTTTGAGATAAAAGTACTTGGAATTGAGACATCCTGTAGGTAAGTATTTGTAAGTATATATTTCTGCTACAAGTGGCTTACAACCGGTGGCAGCATAAAATGCACAATACAAAAAATGTACACATTAAAAAGAAATGAATACACTACACTATACGGATTCCGAATGTCAAGCGAAGATAAAAGTAATAATGGGGATGGCCCCTTGTATGAAATACTTATGCCAACGATAAATATGAGAAGACACTAATAAAAACCTGCTAAGTTAATCCAGAATTAAATTAAACCACCGTATTTCCGTGATAATAGCCTTCTTAGTAATAAATAGCACTTGTAATAATTAAGTATTAATAATAGTTACAATTATAATAGTAACAAAAATTAAACCTTAATAATAAAATAAGTTTATAACAATAAAACACGAATACTGCTGATAATTAAGTCGAGACAAAACTCTATACATTCGATCGAATATGTCAGTAGTTAGTCTGGAGTATCAAAAGACATGTAACTCCGTGGTCACACAATTAATATAACATATAGTATCAATGTATATCACGGCCTTTGTAAACAGGAACAGATGATAAACAGCCAGACATTGCAAAGTGTGTAGGTAATCACAAATTCAGTGTCAGTCACTTACGATCTTTTACTTTCACTAGCACTAATGATCTTAAAAGTTTTGATACCGGAAAGGAATCTAATAGTAATGTGTACTCATTGACTGAATATTATACGTAATGCATATACTGTATGTTTTTTATTAATTTTACATTCTGGTACTTCCATAGTCATTGTTTATTCAATGTTACTACTTTAATATTTATTGTTTCTGTTTTCATTTATTATTTCGTACACCACATATACCTGATTCGTCAGTTGACCTTGTTCACTTCGCACGCACGTACGATGGAACAAGAAGCATCTTCAAAGGTGCTCGGAAGTCCAGTGCACAGTAAGCCATCTAGTGTGAACAAGAATACCACTTACTATAGTGGGGAAAAAAAGACCTAATACTTCGAGATTTTTGGTGTTAACTAGTTCCAAGGGACTTCTGCACCAGTATGACGCTGGTGAGAAATTTACTTGATTACTTGGAAGAAAACCGGGAAAAAGTTATAAATATTCTTCCGTTCTCCTTAGATCATTTGTTATCATAAGGGCTAAAAGTTTCTGTTTTGAATTACATTCTACGTTAACAGAAAGGTATTGTTTCCTGCCTAAATATGGCAATTAGCTATAATGTAAACATTTTCATAGCCTGGGGACAAAAAATGAATATTTCCAATCAATGAATGGTTAGCACGTTAATAACATGTCATTTTCAACGTTGGTTCACTACCATTTATAAGCGAAGTCAAATGTTTATATTAAGTTAAGGGAGCAAACTATTTGCTTAATTCTGACCCTCTGTTTGCACGCTAATGAATTAGAATTAACAGTAGGGGATATTACCACGTATTTATTTATTGCAAACGCCAGCAACATGCAAAATGGAGAAAATGTAAATATGCATTAACAAATAAATCCGTGAAGAAAAAACACGTGAATATATTTATTTACAGATTCTTGTAAATAAATATATAAATAAATAAAGGAGATAAATTGCATGGATAAATTATTTTTTAGTGTATCAACTAGAACCATTCTTTTGAATAAATTTTGTTTGCCTCCCCATTTCTTAAAAGTTCCTTATCTTAATATTTGCTATAACCCATAAATTAGTCCTAAATTTCCTTCCTGTTAGATGTCATTTGATTGTGTTCGTTACATTACTGTACTTCTGTGTACCGTTGCAGTTTTGGTCGACCAAAACATCTGCGTTTTACATTTACCTGTCTTTTATCAACTCTGTGAAGATTCTTTCTTTCTAGGGCAGGTACTAAGCCACTGTAAGATCACATGGATTCAAAACATCAACTGTTTATTAAAATCTCTCTTGAAGTCAGCAGACACAGTTTAAGAAACAAATGAAATATATTACACCCCATCCCCTGTATTGCTTTATAACTTAACAAAGAATTTTGCTGACTCACTCCTGTTCTCAAAGGTAAATAATTATGTCATGGGATCGCAAACAGGGTGACGATATAAGTTTTCAGAACTTTATGTTGTGGCATTGAATGATGCAAAGCACAAGGTGTTCTTATTTTTCTTCCTCTCTCAATCCGTTTGCACTCCAGGGTTGGTTTTTCCCTCGGACTCATCGAGGTATCCGACCTCTATCGCCTCAAGGGAATGTCCTGGAGCGTAAGACTTTGGGTCTGGGATACAAGTGAGAAGGAGGATCAGTACCTCGCCCAGGTGGTCTCACCTACTATGCTGATCAGGGGCCTTTTGAGAAGAAAGAAAGATCGGAAGAGATAGACAAGCCGGGGTGAGTGGCTCAGACGGTTAAGGCGCTGGCCTTCTGATCCCAACTTGGCAGGTTCGATCCTGGCTCAGTCCGGTGGTATTTGAAGGTGCTCAAATACGTCAGCCTCGTGTCGGTAGATTTACTGGCACGTAAAAGAACTCCTGCGGGACTAAATTCCGGCACCTCGGTGTATCCGAAAACCATAAAAGAGTAGTTAGTGGGACGTAAAACAAATAACATTATTATTATTATTATTATTATTATTAGAGGTAGACAAGGAAGAGGAAAGGAAGCGGTCATGGCCTTAAGTTAGGTACCGTCCCAGCATTTGACTGGAGACGTGGGAAACCTCGGAGATAGCTGAGGTGGCAATCGAACACCCCTCTACTCACTTGACCTCCTGAGGCCGAGTGAACCCTTTTCCGGCCCTCGTACCATTTTTCAAATTTCGTAGCAGAGCCGGGAAGCGAACCCTGGCCTCCGGGGATGGCAGCTAATAACCCCAACCACTATTCAACAGAGGCGGACATTATTATTTTCCTCTTTAAAATATCCTACGTGTTCTGTAAGTTGTAATCAATCCCCGCTACCCCTGTAACGTTGAAAATCCTCATGTTTAGATGTTGATGTGAATTCCCGAGTTGATTTACATCGACTTGTTTAACAATTCACAAGTCTTGGTTGGCTCATAAACTATCTGAGACATTCACTGTATGACGGGTAATTAATGCATTCACAAAACATTCCCTTTCGTCTCAAGTATTACACCAGTTAACAAGAACAAAAATGTTTTTGAGTCTATTATTTAATGCATATTTTCTGACTGTCTAAATCGAAAAGTAACCAAAATCTCCACTCATAATTAATAAAGTTTTCTTTTGTACTTTATGCAATGATAGGTAATGGCGTTTAACACGTGTGGCAGAGCAGTCAAATGAGTCATATTTGGCGTCTGCACGCGCTTTCCAGAGAAAAGGCGTATTTCGTGTGTCGTGACGTGTAAAACTGTCTTCAAATGACTTTTTGCTACATTTGCGGCGAATTTATTAAAAAATGAGCCAAAAGTTTAGTTTGGCATTAAACATAAAGCTCTGTGTAGCCTATGAAGCTTTTCCTAACCTTCCCATTCGAAGCCAACATAAAATATGTAGCAACTGCAAAAACACTTTAGAAGGTAAGTGATCACAAGATAGCTTTTAAGGGAAATTCAATAAATTTTTATTACTTATGCAAAAAAAAAATGTATAGCTGTTGTTAATGTGTTATGTGTCCGACTCGTTGGCTGAATGGTCAGCGTACTGGCCTTCGGTTCAGAGGGTCCCGGGTTCGATTCCCGGCCGGGTCGGGGATTTTAACCTTAATTGGTTAATTCCAGTGGTCCGGGGGCTGGGTGTTTGTGCTGTCCCCAACATCCCTGCAACTCACACACCACACATAACACTATCCTCCACCACAATAACACGCAGTTACCTACATATGGCAAATGCCGCCCACCCTCATCGGAGGGTCTGCCTTACAAGGGCTGCACTCGGCTAGAAATAGCCACACGAAATTATTATTATATGTGTTATGTGTATGTTTGTTTATTCCAGCCTGGCACCGAGGAGATCAGCTACTGTTGATCAGCGGTAGAGTGTCGGCCTCCGGATCCCAAGATAGCTGGTTCAAACCCGGCAGCGTTAGTCGAATTTTAGAAGGGCGAAAATAAGTCCATTCGACGCTCCATGTCGTACGATGTCGGCATGTATAAGATCTCTGGTGTCACATTTACCCGACAAAATTAATTAAATCTCAGCCATAGACGCCCAAGAGAGTTTCGGTTTACTCGGTCTGCCGTCTAGTAGGCCTAAAGTAAAACGGAACGTCGAAATTGACGAGCAGACAGCCAGATGGCGTCAAATCGAAATGTCTGCACACGGTAGCTGAGGCCATACGGTTACTATTACTATTATTTATTACCGAGGAGAAATAAATCGTATGAAGTTTTCATTACCAATAATATGTATGGAGCCCACTGACCATATAATTCATTGATATTTTTGTGTAATAAAACCATTTAAGCGTCGGGCTGACAAAAATACCAAAAAATTCAGTACCTTGTTCTACCATCAACGTCGGCTCCAATATTCCATTGTGAAAATGTTGCTGTGCCTTCTCGTCCAGAGTTGTAGCATTCCCAACCGCTATCAGAAATGTGTAGTGGTACCGATGATGACAGCGAATTTAAGGTCGAATCAGCGTGTACTGAAGCACATCTGTTACTTAGAAAGAGGTTAACGACTTGTGAAATATCTAAGCCTGCCTAAATGGTTTAAATAGTGAAATTTCCTCGAAAGCGTCATTAAGTGTTTTCTGCCTTTTTTGCTAAGGAAGATGGACTTCGTTACGGCAATGATATGAAATGGTTGCTTGATGAATTCCGAAACACTTGCATTCCTTCCGAATAGCGTCTTTTCATTGACAGCTCTACGAAATCTTAAAAGTTGTCCTTCTGCACAACGGAAATAAATTTCCATCGTTTACCTTCGCTCATTCTGTAATGCTTAAAGAAAATTACGAAAACCATAAAATGGTGCTTCAAACTTTAAATTGTACGCCTAGTCAGTGATAGTGGATTTAAAGATGATTAGTTTTCTCGTAGGAATGTAAGGCGGCTACACAAAATATCCATGCTACCTTTGCTTAGGGGATAGTACAGAGCAGACGCATTGCACTCCCAGCAGCATTCATGGCCTAAGCGAACCGAGTTCCAGATAGGAAAATATGATGTCAAGTGGAAACCGATCGTGGAGCCCGATCTTGCTTTTATGCCTCCGTTGCATATCAACTTAGCCCTCGTGAAGCAGTTTGTAAAGGCTCCTCGTTAGGATTCTGAAGCTTTTCAATTTTTAAAGACATTTTTACCAAAATTGTCAGAAGCTAAAATGATATCTCGTATTTTCGTCGCTCCTCAAATAAAGAAAGTGATGGCAAGTGAAGAATTTCCACACTTACTTAACACCCACGAAAAACAAGCTTAGTACAGCCTTAAAGCAGTGATCCATGTCTTCCTTGGCAATAAGAAGGCTGAAAACTACAAAGAGCTTATTTCCAATATGCGTAAGAACTCGTGGGTTGCAGAAAAGTACACATATTACATGCACATTTGGGCCAATTTAAAGATAACTTGGGGGAATATTCAGAAGAGCAAGATGAACGTTTTCACCAAGAAGTGATGGTCTTTGAGCAACGCTATCAAGGTAATATTATGAGAACACGATGGGTAATTACATTTGGGGGCTAATACGAGGAAGTTCGTACTCACACAGAAGAAGTATCAGAAATATTCATTCTTAACGCTTGGTTGTATGTTTTTTTGTAGATTAATTTTAACTATGATTTGTAAATAAACGTGATGTAAATATATAAATTAGCATTTGTTTTCTTTTGAAATCATAAAAATAGAGAATTTGCTTAAAATGTGAAATTTCGTTTTGGTAGCTATAAAAGCAAACTTTATTAAGTAAAACTATTTTTCCTTTCATTAGTTAGGCATGAAAAATCCAGATCAGACATATCGAACCTAGACTCAAAATTCGTGTTGACTTGTGTTATTAATTTACGTTCATTCAGTTAGGAGGTTATTCACGGGGAACGAAAATACAGGACGTTTAAAGGAGGAGGTTACAACTTAACAAGCTGTGGATATGCGAAGTTAATATTGTTAATACTAGTATTTAACGATAGAAGTGGGTACACCATGTTACAAATGTGAATTAATCACTTATTAGTGAACAAATGAGTGCATTACCCTGTACAGTGCTTTGAGGAACAGATTGATTACCACGTGCACATCGCATTCCGTATTTCATTCGCTAGAATTATCATCTGACAGGACAGTGATGGATTATTCTTGTGGTTCTTTATTAAAAAATGAAATGTATTTTGATATCCAGCAAATGGAACAATATTTAATATATTTGGGAAAATATTGTGAAACAATGGTGTGGGTTATTTCTGTTATTGAATCAATGATCAATAAATGGCCGACTCGTTGGCTGAATGGTCAGCGTACTGGCCTTCGGTTCAGAGAGTTCCGAGTTCGGTTCCCGGCCGGATCGGGGATTTTAACCTTCATTGGTTAATTCCAATGGTCCTGGGGCTGGGTGTTTGTGCTATCCCCAACACCCCTGAAACTCACACACCAGACATAACACTATCCTCCACCACAATAACACGCAGTTACCTATACTTGGCAGATGCCGCCCACCCTCCTCGGAGGGTCTGACTTACAAGGGCTGCACTCGGCTAGAAATAGCCACACGAAATTATTATTATCAATAAATCAGTCATCACTGATCTGCATTTAGGTCAGTAAGCCAGGTGATAGACTCCCTAATATATATTTACCTAGATTTTTCTTAAACAGTTTCAAAGAAGGTGGATATTGATTGAATTTCTCCCTTGGTAAATTATCCTGATCCCTAACTCTTCTACCTATAAAAGAATATTTGCCCAAATTTTTGTCCTGAATTCCAAAATTGGGCCGATGGCCTCGATGTTAGGCCCCTTAAAACAACAAGCAAGCAATTCCGAAATTTTTCTTATTTTGATCTTTCTACTTTTACAAACGCCACTCAAACATTTTCGTCTACTAAAGTCTCCAATGACAGCTGGGAACACGCTGCTCAGTCGTGGAACTCGTCTCCTTTCTCCCAATTTTTCAAAGCCCTAAGTTTACAACATATTCTTTACACTACTCGTTTGTCGTAAATTAGTAAAAAATCGTGCTGGTTTTTTTTTTACCTGAATATCTCTTAGGGCCGGGGATCATCTAAATATTTGCGTGACTTGACGTGACAGCATGTGTAACGGAGATGACGTCACAAAATGTTTTACATAGAAACAGAGACCTTCAGAGGTGCATTGGCCGTAGATTTTTATAAACATCATGTGTTGAAATAGAAGACACTAATTTACAATACCTACTCAAGTATCACGGCCAAGTAGATCTATGGTGCAGAACTACACTAATAGGCCTATGTAAATCCACAGCCTTCTGTTTAGGCTATGTATGAAGTCTTTCAGTCATCTGAAATTAGCAGCCATTGACATTTTACTTAGTAACAGTGATCTTGAAAGATGCACGGGCTGTGGATTTTTATAAATAGAGTGTGTTAAAATTGAAGGCACTAATAGAGAACAAACTGTGAGAGAAGGAGATCCGTATAAATGGAGTGTGTTGAAATAGAAGATACTAGTATATTTCAATAGTGTCTGTATATATAGAGTATTATTACCTTGATTTTCGGGTAGGTCAAAAATATTAATTTTTTATCTTATTAATTTCGTTAAAATAAATTTCTCATTGTTGTAACATATTTGTGAAATATATTGAGTTCTTAAATATCATACAAAATGTTAATACCAATGGCGTATTGAAAGTATATAAAGATTGAATCTTATCCTAAAAACTTCTTTCTTAAAACTACGGGCATATGTTGACTCATTGGCTAGCAGGAGGTTAACTGATCCAAATTATTGCTACATATGTGTGGTGCTGGTTCGAGGGGAATTAGCACGTTGTTCAAGACCACTAATCGAAGAAACAAATTCGCCAGCGGAGGGATTCGGATACGGACCTCCGAAATTACGAGATCGCGCCAGAACAAGTACGCTTTTGTAACAAAAGCTGAAACCCAGGGTGCGCTTGTGACTGATGCTGACTTCTCGGCAACAGTGCCTCACAAAGCCCATTTGAATTTGCTCGCGATGCGATCTAATTGGTTAATTTCAGCAACTGATAAAACGACAACGGTGCCAGATATCGAATTATTATATTAATATTATTTATCCATAAGACCAACCCTCTAACGTGATATAACTGGTTCCCGTTCTTTACGACCACCCTATATAGAGAACCACGTGGATGGATTGAAGGAAGTAATTCACATATCTGGAGAAAGACACCTATTGAACAAGGCAGGAAACGAGTAGAAAATGAAAAGGTATGGATGGATGATTCATTACCTCAGATCATGAGTAAGACCCTTAGGCGAATAATAGACCAGCGCTGACTGGCTGTCGCTTGGCATGTAACTGATTACGTCACAGCATGGGCTGGCTCCTGATTGGCTGAGGTGCGTGGCTTAAACCCACAGGAAATTTGAAAAAATGTGGACGCGTGCTTTGAAAAGTGGGCGCGCTTGTTTGAAAACTGTCATCTTGACAGCTTGCTGTCACTTTGTCAGTTACATGTGGGCGTGTACTGCGCACGAACCATGTATAGTTGCCATCTTGGAGCTCAGCTTCGATGCCCTGAATTTTCCCTCCAAGTTAATCTTCCATAAGCAATGCATACTATTACAACTTACAACACCTCCCTAGTTCCATACAAACCAGGTATAGTCGCCATCTTGGAGCTCAAATGCGACTCGTTAACAGTGCCCTCCAAAGTTATTTTTATAAGCAATGCATACATATTAAACATTTTAATACACTACTACAGTAACACAGGTTATCAAACAAATTCGGCATATCCAGAAGTATACAGGGATGATAACCACGATGTTAAAAATCTCCTAATAAAATCAATCTAAAAATAGTCATTTCATAAGGGAATGGAACCTTCTATACAGGTAATGAACAGAAACTATCTTGCCTAGTATCCCAAGAGTACAAGCTGATGTAAGGAAAGGCAGCTCATTAAGAAAAAGAAGAAGAAGCCGCCAGAACTGTCACCGTTTGTCCCTATGTTAGTCGGTTAAGGTAAGCCTGGCTTTGTATAAGCATCGAATTTTGGTCTGTAAGTTTGGCAATTCCTCTGTCAGGTTGAAAATTGCCACCATCTTGCCTAGTTAGGTTAAACACGGGATCGAAACCGAGCCCGCACACATAGCCAGCCATCCCAATTTTTTAAAATCACCCGCGCCCAAATCTGTAAAGTTTTCCATCCTTCTGTCAAGTTGGCACACCTGTAGCTACTTAGTTTTCCACCAGAAAACCGCACACAACCCACCTGGCTGTCAAAGAAACAATTGTCAAATTCAAATTTCACAGCTAGGTTTAATTGTATGCTTAGGCAGCGTGGAGTTAAGTTTCCACTCTTAGCTAGCGTGTAAATGCCGAGCTGAGTGGCTCAGACGGTTGAGGCGCTGGTCTTCTGACCCCAATTTGGCAGGTTCGATCCTGGCTCAGTCCAGTGTATTTGAAGGTGCTAAAATAAGTCAGCCTCGTGTCGATAGATTTACTGGCACGTAAAAGAACTCCTGCGGGACAAAATTCCGGCACCTCGGCGTCTCCGAAAACCGTAAAAGAGTAGTTAGTGGGACGTAAAGCAAATGACATTATTATAATTAGCGTGTAAGGTTATGCCTGCCCACGTGCGCAGTACTACACTCCCCCACGTGGCTGTCAAAGTGACAGCTATCAAACAACCACGCCCACTTTTCAAATCGCCGGCCAACACAATTTCAAATTTCTCGTGCTTTGAATCCACGCCCCTCAGCCAAACGTGAGGCAGCTCGCGCTGTGACGCCATCAGTAACGCGACCAGTGACAGCCAATAAACGCTTGGTCCTACTCTCTTGGAAATCAGAAGGAGCTATAAAGACAGAGGTAAGGAGAAGTATGACGACATACGGGACTTCAAACAGCGAGCGCAAAATTACTACAAACGAGCGCTACCCACTGAGCTACGCGTTCAGTTGCCACTTTATTGACCAGTTCTCAAACCAAGTAATCCTGGCGAGGGTCCCGTATACAGGAACAATACTGTGACGGTGTCCGCCATTTTACTGTAAGGCCTTGGGAGGTGCAAGTTAGCCTGACCCGGCAGCGAGTGATGACACCAATTAGGGACCCTCCCGCCCGCCGTTGCAACAATCAGTGAGGAACGAACCATACGCGCAAGACCAGCTCCCCTTTATCTTACTGCAGGCCTCCTGACGGCACAAGAAAGACGTAGAATATGAACCCAGGGCTTACCGATCGAGAGGAATCTGGATGCTTCTCCCTTCGTGGAGTGCCTGGAAGAGCTGGCGTCCCTATATATTGTAGAACGGACGAGCGCCAATGGTTCGATTGAGTTCAGTCGGAGTGTGATTGCTGCAGTGGAGCACTGGATCAGTCAGTGGACAGTGGCGACTGAGTTTTGTCAGTGATGTGTGTACGTACAGATGGCGAGCGCGTGGCAGTGAAGCTGAGCGGTATATATAATTATAATTTCGGGTGGCCCTTCCTAGCCTGGTGCAGCCCTTGTATGGCACACCCTCCAACGAGGAGTGGAGGTATCTGCCGTGTATGGGAACTGCGTGATTTTGTAGTGGAGGATAGTCTTGTGTGTGAGTTTGAGGAATGTTGAGGACAGTACAAACAATCAACCCTGAGCCAGGAGAAATAAGTATTTAAGATTAAAATTGCCGATTCGGCTGGGAACAGAAACCGGGGCCCTCTGAACCGAAGATGACTACGCCGACCATTGAACCCAGTAGTCGAGTGGCAAGGGACATCAACGAAGTCTGTTGTGAGTGTACGGACTGTATACAACATACAGAACTGTAAGACTGTGTTGCGTGCGCAGGTGTAAACTGAGTCCGTGTTATTTTACAGTGACTGTGATTGTGAACTGCCCTAGAGTCTAAGTGACTGTTGTGGAAATGTGTTTCATGAGATAGTCTCACTTTGTAAGCGATAAAGCGAGTAACTAGCGTGACTGAATTAGCGAGAGAAGAGAGGGAGCACAAGAACTGATGTAATTGTGTGCCTGTGTTGTTGTGTAAGCAATTGTTAGTTAGACAATAAATTCTAGACTAAACGCTACTATGTATGTGTTCATTTCCTACCACTCTCCTTCACGTTATAATTCTCTAATTGCAATCTTACCAGTGACTTATCTGCCCTCTCCTTCACATTTCTCACAATCGTGTGACTTATTTATTACCCTATAGAGTACAACACTATCCAACAATAGTGCGCACTCCAGCTTTCCCTGAACTTACAAACCGAGTTTCGAGTCTTTGTCCCGTGATCTCGACACAAACCAACAGGCAGACAAAATTTGAACTCAGTCTATTTTCAACTTTAGTATAGCTGACCTGAGAGGGAATCGAAGAATATGGCAAAAATTTTAAGTTTATAAATATAGTTGTTTTTTTATTTCTATATGCAGAATGCCTCAAGAAAATATCGACAGCCTGCTAGACTGAGCATGATTGACTTATTCATTTCGCTTGGCCGATAGGCCCCAATTCTCTCTGTGGTACAAATGGATCATTAAGAGCATTGGTTCGCCATTTTCGTTTGAAGCGAAGCCATCTCAGAAACACTTGTGTTTGAGATTCATCTATATAAATAAAATTGTAGGGGGTCCGCTGTCTGTAATTTCTTCTGTTTTGCCAATTTTTCAGATATTTATCCGTTTTAGGTCAACTCAAGACCGAATCGGTGGTTTTTACGTTTCGTGTCTGTTTGTTTGTCTGTTTGTCTGTTTGTCTGTCTGTTTGTCTGTTTGTCTGTTCCACCATCACGTCGAAACGGCTGGATAGATCTCAACCAAACTTCATATTTAGAGTATACTCATCCCGGGGAAGGTTTCGATATGCATATCGTTTTAAAATCTTTGAATACACGGGGGGTTTATAGGAAAACCAGAATGGTTTTTCCACCATCACGTCGAAACGGCTCGATAGATCTCAACCAAACTTCATATTTAGAGTATACTCATCCCGGGAAAGGTTTCGATATGCATATCATTTTAAAATCTTTGAATACACGGGGGATTATAAGAAAACCAGAATGGTTTTTCCACCATCACGTCGAAACGGCTGGATAGATCACAACCAAACTTCATATTTGGAGCACACTCATCCCGGGGAAGATTTCGATATGCATATCATTTTAAAATCTTTGAATAGACGGGGGTTTATAGGAAAACCTGAATGGTTTTTCCACCATCACTTCGAAACGGCTGGATAGATCTCAACCAAACTATATATTTAGAGTATACTCATCCCGGGGAAGGTTTTGATATGCATATTATTTTAAAATCCTTGAATAGACGGGGGGTTTATAGGAAAACCCGAATAGTTTTCCTCCATTTTATCTTATACTATTGATTTTCAGGAAACTTAGTTTACCGTACGTGAAACGTCTCTTCATTATAAACAACTTTCGTTATGTTCATAATTTACCTTACTCTTCACATGACGGAGAAATTTACAATTTTCCGCTGGTATCATGCTCTGCATTGAGTGACCGACAGACCGACAACGAACCTACAGGTTACCATGGCAACGTCTCTGACTGCATGCCAGCAGGGAAGTAACGTATTGCCATTTTCCTCATCATGCTTTTAAATTCGTGGTTGTTCCTTGGGTAGAAGGCAAAAGAGGCGTCTGCGGGATATTGGCGGAATATCGTTGGATGTAATAACCGCCCTCGAATAGATTAAGTAATAACACCATTAGTCATCTTCTTATTATTTGTTTACCTAAGAATCACTGGACCTAAATTTCTCCTCTGTTACCGCTTTATTATGTCCATAACTCGCACTAGCATAATTTATTGAGGGGCATTTGATTTTCCAATACATTCACTTGGCATTCACATATTTGTCGTTATCCGGCTGTCCTCAGTTATAATCCATTTTCTATTACTTTCAATTTTCTTAACTGTATTATTTTCTTCCTTAATTACGCCGTATGTACGCGTGTGCTACAAACTACTGGATGTATTTCCACCAAGACTCACATTTAGAATACACCTGTCCTTGATAGGTTTTGGGCAAATATTGTTTCTAAATCTCTGAACTGACTGGGGGTTTATACGAAACCGAAACAGTGATTTTGCACTTCCACAAAATATACACAACCAACGTTAATTTAAATCTACCTGCCTTGGTAGAAATTAATTTCTAAACCTTTTTTCTCATGTGCATCATTTCGATACGAGGAATAATAAGGGAGATATCATTAACGGACCGTTTTTTTGTACAAGTCCCATCGGACTTAACTCACGAGCGGGTGCGTGTAAAGCGTATTCCTTACAACTTGAAAACTACTGAAGACATTCGAACCAAACTTTGTATTTAGCATCCACCTGTCCAAAGGTAGGTTTTAAACTTAAATAACATTTCATGTTCCGGAATGGACTGGCGGTTTATAGGGAACCTAAATGGTTATTTTACTCTTCCACAATATATACAGAACAAGACCAACCTGACGAAATCGACCAAGCGTGATAGAATTCCACCTCTAAACGCTTTTTTTTTCATGTGCATTTTTTCGTCAGGAGGATTAATAAGGGAGATATCATGAATGGTCACTTTTGCATGTTAAGTCCAGCGCACATAGCCCGAAGGGTGTTTTACATGGAGCAGACTCCTTATCTATATAAATCAAATCGTAACGACTGTGTGCCTCTACACTGACTATTTTGGCGAAATTTTCGTACAGCTTTCCGTTTAAGGGGTAATAATGATCATCTCCATAATTTTTGGTTTAGTTTCCTGAAAGTCCTAATTTTTACCCGCCTCGCCCAAAATCCAGATTGTGGCATAATCTGCCAGAAGAAAAAGAAGATAATTGAAATTTGACAAAATTATACGTTTTAGCCTGTAACGAACGGAAAACATCCTAGATCATTAAATTTTTCACTTCTTATCCCCGAAGAATATCGAAATATGCAGGCAATTTTAATGATGGTGCAGACCTTCGGAAATTCCTATCACATAACGGATTGCACAATCTCCGTTCAATTTGGAATGATCTACAACCTTGGTCTTATGACTTTTTGCCGTATCTCTATCCCTTTTACGTTTTTCTTTATTGATCGATGTTAAGTCAATTTGGAATTTTCACATGCATAATTCATTCTTTCAATTACTTATATCAAATACAGAATCATCAAACTCTTGGCCCACTCAGTAGCCATATGTGAGCCAAATGCTATGTATGTAGCTGTCACATAATTATCCGAAAAGTAATGTAATGTGAGATAATCTTACAAAACCTTTACCCTGTTCCACGTTTCTAACTCAATCTGACCCAAGAATAGATGACATATCATAGGACCAGACATTTAGGCCACTACATCCGGCGTGTCTTATGGTGTAATCCTTTGTCGATATGACGTACGTTTAGTAGCAGTTAATCTGTAAATGAAAGTCTTCAATATTGTAAACACGCATATACTTTCGTATGTCGATCTATATATATTCACTGATGTCGATTTGTAGCGATCGAGAAAGGGTGGGTCTGCTATTGTAATCAGTACTCCCCACACCGACTTTGACTGGCAGTAGGAAAGGGTTCCTTCTCCAACTCCTGTGTAAGGAAGGCCTACAATTGTAATGAATAGTTCCCTTCTCGATGTGACTTGCAGAAGGCAAGTGAGCATGCAGTTTTGTTTAAAACTCCTTTACCCGATTGTGTTTGGCAGTAGGCAAGGGTGGCCGCCATTATAAAGAAATGTCCTCATCTAAAATGTGACTGGCATTAAGCATAGTGCCTGCTATTTTGATGGAAACTCACCAACTTGGTGTGACTGGCAGTAAGCTGGCTGGCAGTAGGAAAATGGGCCTGGCATTATAATGATAACTGCAAGACTCAATTTCGAGTGATAGTAGGGTAATTGCCTGCCATTATAATAGAAACTCCTCAACTGTAATCTGTCTGGAAGTAGGAAAGGGGGGCTGCCATTTTAACGGAAACTCCCCAAATCGATTCTGTCCGCGTAGTAGGCAATGGGGCCTGGAATTATAATGTAAACTTCCCAACTCGATTGTGAATGGCAGTAGGCAAGTGAGCCTGCCGTTATATCACAAATCCGTAACAAACACTTTGCATTGGAAACAACGTACGGGGTCCTCCCCATGCTCTTTCTCGGATAACGCTAAGAGACATGCAATTCTAAAACAATCTTATTTACTCCATGTACACTATTTACTTCGATATTCGAATACAATGTAGAATACCGTAGCGAAGCACGGGTACATTCGCTAGTATAGAATAAATGAGAGGACTTCAAAATTCATTGTCATTTGGTAGGCAAAGTTCCACCTGGTTGTAGTGCCATGGGGTATTGTGTTAATTTCTTAGAACAATGATCCAATTTAGCTCTTAATATATGTTTTATCGTAAACCTCTAGAATAATAATACATTTAAGCTATTCATGTATATTTCATGTTGACTCCGTATCATCAGTTTTTTCTAGGTCATAATATAACTATTCATATGCTTTTTCTGTAGAGTGTTGATCCTTTTCTCCTCTTAATGTATGGTAATTATGTTCTCTGGATCAGTGTTCCTTTTACCTCCTAATGTATTTTTGTCAGCATCATGTTCCTACACTTATGTTCCCTTTTAGATTTTAATGTTTTTGTACCATAGACTGTTATTCCTTTCCGATTCTCATTGCATTCCTACTTATTTTCAAATCATAAATAAAATAAGTTCCCAATATAAAATAATACAGTAATGAACTTTAACCAAAACTAGGATCTGTGGCCGAAATAAGAATGTAAAATTGTATATTGCAGAGCTAGCAAGAAATAAAGATATTAATAGGCCATTACCTTGCTGAAGAACTGCTGCCTGATGAAAGAGGCGCCTTATGAATACAAAACGTCTTCAAATCAAAGTTCTTCCACTTCGCATCAGGGTGCATGATCACAGTTTTTTAGCAGTGACCTGTGTTGAAGAAAGTCGAAACTTCTTGATGACTGGTAAACAAAACACGTAGAATTTCATACAGTTCATGAAATTTCACAATAAGGAAATTACGTCCAATTACTGTAGTGACATCTTCTGAGTAAAGGTTGAAGTAGGTCTAGTTTCAAGTTCACGATTTCTCCAGTAGAGGAGTTCTTTTAGGCGTAGGGTTTAAATGTGCGGCTTAGAGGTGTACCTCCCGGTACAGTTCCAATTGCTAATGGAACGCTAGGTAACTTGAACTTGATACGCGTCCATGGCAATAGCTTCATAATGTCAGGTTGTATATTTCCTGAGAAGTAAAATGATTTGCAATTCAAAGACAATAACGCAACATGATCTAAAGTTTGTATTTTAGTCAATATTCTACTAGTTGTCCCAAAAGTACGAATTACTAACAATAAACGTCTTTAGTACGAAACGTGAACAGCGATAGTACACCAGGCACATTTAATCATACAAACTTACACCGAGGTGTCGTGCGTTAAAACATTCAACATTCATTCGGTATCATAGCCTTTGGTCTTGTTGTCGTTCAGTTTTCCTAAATAAATCCAAAAAACAAAGTCTTCGCATACTTTATGGTATCTGTCGGCGTAAGTTAGAAGACACTGCCTAACAGGAAATTTATTGCAGCCAGCTTGTTGAAATTCGTTGGTAGTGAAAGTGTAACGGATGCTTCAAGGTCGAACTGGGTAGGAGAATACCTCAAATTTACTTTCTTTCTAATTGCTTCTTCTTTTACTTTTTCTTCTTCTTCTTCTTCTTCATCTCTTTATCTTCCAGGGTCGGTTTTTTCCTCGGACTCAGCGAGGGATCCTACCTCTACCACCTCAAGGGCAGTGTCCTGGAGCTTCAGACTCAGGGTCGGGGGATACAACTGGGGAGAATGACCAGTACCTAGCCCAGGCGGCCGCACCTCTTATGCTGAACAGGGGCCTTGCAGGGGGATGGGAAGATTGGAAGGGATAGACAAGGAAGAGGGAAGGAAGCGACCGTGGCCTTAAGTTAGGCACCATCCCGGCATTTGCCTGGAGGAGAAGTGGGAAACCACGGAAAACCACTTCCAGGGTGGCTGAGGAGGGAATCGAACCCCTCTACTCAGTTGACCTCCCGAGGCTGAGTGGACCCGTTCCAATCCTCATACCACTTTTCAAATTTCGTGGCAGAGCCGGGATTCGAACTCTGGCCTCCGGGGGTGGCAGCTAATCACACTAATCACTACACCACAGAGGCGGACTTGCTGATTGCTACTGATCTAAATAATTATATCTACTGGAGTGATTAAAAAGGCGGAAACACACTATCCGTGACCTTACACGTATCGTGTCGCAATCTAATCTGTCCAGTAAGATGTGCTAAAAGACGTCCATACAGCAATTCCTTCTTGGAATCAGGTCTTCTAAACCTGCTACCTGTCTGTTTCGGGGAAAAGAGAAAAATATACCTGCTACACTGTTTGGAAATCCTGCGATTGAAACTCGACGCAGATAACACGTACCTTGTTAACAACAATTTAAACATAAATGCTGAACATATGTATGACCTTATATCACTAAAATGAGGAAATATGAGCAAAACAGTAGGAAATGGCCGAATTATACATTTATATGCAACATCAAATTGCTTTAACCAGATTTCGGGTAAAATGAGCTCAGGAAAAAATAAGACTTTCCCTTAACTTCCGAAACTTTATTATTATTATTATTATTATTATTACTATTATTATTATTATTATTATTTTTATTATTATTATTATTATTATTATTATTATTATTATTATTTAGCAAATCTGATCATTATGTGTTTCTGTACTTAGGTTTCACGTGTAAGAAGAATTATATTATTGTTCTTGTTAAGTGGCTACTCTGATTGCTAAATCTGTGTTATTTGAGCCATTAGATATTAACAAAGAAAGTAAAGAAATTATTGTTTCTGTTTGATTTTTCTTCTACAACTTGCTTTACGTCGCACCGACACAGATAGGTCTTATGGTGACAATGGGATCGGAAAGGACTAGGAGTTGAAAAGAAACGACCGTGGTCTTAATCGAGGTATAGACCCAGCATTTTCTTGGTGTGAGGAAGAGAAAAAACCACGGAAAATCTTTAGATCTGCCGACAGTGGTTTTCGAGCCCCCTATCCCCCAAATGCGAGCTGCCAGTTGCGTGACATAGACCGTATAACTATTCGCTCTGATTTCATTTCGTCTGGCTTAGGAAAGGAAGAGGTTAATTCAGAAGCAGCCAGAAGAAATTTGTTTCACCTTACCAGTGAAGTGGCATTTTTAGATTGTAGATAGGTACGGAATATGAACAGTAACTCAATTTCGAAACACTCGGTAGATTTAAATATACATAACTCGTTACGTCAGCTATTTCTTTTAATTATTGCTTTTGCCGGGGGCTTTATCAAGGGGAGTGCTCATTAAAAATCGGAATGCATTGGTCACGGATCGTGCGTTGAGCAATGATTGATGTAGGTACGTCACATGTGTCAGTGTACAAAGGCTCGTCCGTTGAGAATTGTAATGCCACTGAAATGAGCCAAATAGCAATGAATTCGTTACCCTGAACATTTGAAAGTCTGGTCTGTACTGGACTTGATGTATGGGGACACACTGGCACAAGCTAACATTCGTGAAACCTTTACAGGAAAGGAAGTAAATTGGCACACCTATCTGAAAGTGAATTTTGTCGAATTTTCCCAATTATTTCGCTGACATTAGTAAGGAAAGCAGCGTTTAAGCTTGAACTCGAGTTGGCTGTGCGGTTAGGGGTGCGCAGCTGTGAGCTCGCATCCGGGAGGTAGTGGGTTCGAACCCCACTCTCGGTAGCCCTGAAGATGGTTTTCAATGGTTCCCCACTTTTGCACCAGGCGAATGCTGGGAACGTACCTTAATTAAGACCACGGCCGCTTCCTTGCCATTCCTAGGCCTCTCCTGTCCCATTGTCGCCATAAGATCTATCTGTGTCGGTGCGACGTAAAGAAAATAGCAAAAAAGAAAGCTTGAACTCTGTGATGTACCCGCTCAAAGCCTGAGTCCCAACTAGCATTTATCTCAGGGGGAGGTATGGTCCGAATCTATCGCAACTAATAAACAATAAAAAATATGAAGATATAAGATCTCCAATTAAATGCAAGGGCGCCATCCAATTAGTACTACAGGGTTGAACGGGACACTCTAATCATTAACTTTAAGGCTCATCAAAAAAAAAAAACATAGAAATATATTAAATCAGATCAAAGGGAAAAATATGAAGGCTCCGTCTTAGGAATGGGGACGGATATTTAAACGGTCACCAAGGGTTTACTATGCTACAAGAACAAGAACCTGGAACTGTTTCCTTGCAAATGCTAAAGGAGCATTTTATTTTAGTTATAAAAAATGTACACACCACAAAATTCGTTGACCCTTAATTTGCCAGTTATTTGGCAAATCATTCCTGAAAAACTTGCATCATATTTTACACTATTGACCACCCATCCAATTGGGTGGTGGAACCGTTGATTTCTGAAGGAGTCAGTGCGACCCTTTTTAACACAATGACCATTGATGGTCATGGACCAATTACCTGTTGGCCAAGTGGGCACGATCACAAGAATCATGTCATCGTCTCCACTTTTATTGAGATGAGATCAACCCGGGATACTACAAACCTCTCCCTGGGTTCGTAACCAAGAAATGCTAATCTTTAACTGAAGGAAACGACAAAGGGACTGTAGCATAATGGTCCAGATGTAGGGATTTGCCATTACTTTACAAATAACAAACTTAACTTAATATTTACAACTTGACATTATTACGTTACTTCGCCAGCTGACATCCCTAGTATCATTCAACATCATCTTCCAAAATCATAAAAAGGAATATTTTAATTTCATCATTATTATTATTATTATTATTATTATTATTATTATTATTATTATTATTATTAGTATTATTATGGTTATTATTATTATTATTATTATTATTATTATTATTATTATTATTATTATTATTATCAGTAGATATCATGATTATCGTAACCGGTAATCATCACTGATTCAATGTTTCAATTTCATTTTTCACCATTCTTATTATTCTCTAAATTAATTTAATCAATTCTTATTCTTATTCTACTTCACATTATTATTATTATTATTATTATTATTATTATTATTATTATTATTATTATTATTATTATTATTATTATTATTCCGAGGTATCTGTGGAACAGCAGAGGTGAAAGAAGGAGCGCGGTGAACAGGTCTCAGGCTACGAAATTAAAGTTAATTTAAAATTTAACAAGGTTATATTTTCTTTGCAAAATCAAGAAATAACAAGCATGGCAGGTACAGAGTAGCAAGGCAACAAAAGTACAATTACAGTATTTAGCGCATTTGGTCTTCGAGCCCCGAACTCACAATTCTTGGGCGATTAGCCCAACTTTACTCCAAAATAAGTTTTAACAGAGGGGCAGAAAACCCCATTCATGCCCAGGAGCACTTGCTCCAAATTACACAGAAAAGCCTCCTTGAGGCGCGCAGAAAAACAAAATTTTCAAGAAAGAGCAGCTCGCTCTCAAAATTTAAGCCTGTCAAAGGCCACACCAAATTCCACCTTCAAGCTGTCCTCTAAGGACATAAACACAGGGGTAAAATACCCAACCTACTGAGGCCTATTAAGTGAGAAAAGGTTAATTACATGGCCTCTAAAATACCAATTTGAGAGGAGGCGATCTGCACTCCTAATACAATTTGTTTAAAACCTAATCTGGTTCTAGGCCGCTAATGCAAGGGCTAATCCCATACTAAAGAGGTGACTTTAGAAAAAAACAATTTACATTACGTTAAGGAAGAATCGGTTTTGAAAAATAAGTTCACCTCAAAACGATATGAGTGGGAGCACGAGAGGGTTAAGCACTCTTTATCCCAAAATGTAGCTTTAAAAGAGAATAGATGCTAAGAGTCTTTACATTTTAGGGAAAAGTTACATGGTGGAAACGCTTCGGACCCGCCCCGAGAGTTAAACTGCTGAGCTAGCAAGAAAAGAAGTTATTAAACGGCCATTACCTTGTGGATGAACTGCTGCCCGAAGAAAGAGGCGCTTCCCGCCCCCTGCTATGTACTTTACACTTTGAAAGTTGGTACTGAAGTGGCGCAGAGACCCGAAAATCAGCAGTTTATATACTCTCGTGGAAAGTTCGAGGCGTTTCAGAAATGAGAACACCCGCCCACAAAAATTTTATTGGCTAGGGTTAAGCAAGATATTCAAGTTGGAGAAGATACACCTGATTGGTCAGAAATTAATTAAAGAAATTCGGGATTGGCTAAATTCAAAACCAGGGGAAAGAAAGGGTTATACAGCCAACTTAAACAATAACAGAAAGAAATTTAACAAGGAACAAACTTATGAATTCAAAACTTCTCCAAAAACATAGTTCTTTCACTTCGCACTAGGGTGCAATATTGTAGTTCTTCAGTAGTGTCCTCTAGAAGAGAATGTTCACACTTCTTACTACAGGAAAAACAAAAATACTTCGAAAACGACCCAGTTCAGAAACTTCAAAATTTCCAAGTAGTGACATCTTCTGAGAAACTTGAAAATTAATACCGAAGATAAAGTTCAGACTTCCTCCAGAAGAGGAGTTTCAACTGGCGCAAAGTTTGAATTAGCGGCGCGGAGGTGTACCGCCCTGTACAATAATAATAATAATAATAATTATTATTATTATTATTATTATTATTATTATTATTATTATTATTATTGTTACCGTGTTTTGGTGGTAGTTATGCATGGAAGAAGGTGCTGGGTGGTGAATAGGTCTCAAGCTACTAAAGTGAAATTAATTTTAAAATTCAACAAGGTTATATTTTCTTTTCAAAATTAGGTAACAACAAATAGAACAGGTACTTAGTAGCCGAAACACGATTGAGAAATACATTTACATAGGTACCCCATTTGGGGCTTCAAAAGTCAGAAACATAATTCTTGGGCAATCAGCTCAATTTTACCCCAAACACAATTTTAACAGAGGGGCAGAAAACCCCATTCATACCTAGGAGCCCTTGCTCCAAATTACACTGAAAAGCCTCCTCGAGGCATACAATATACAATTTTCAAAAGAGCCACTCGCTCTCAAATTTAAGCCTCTCCCAGGCCACACCAAACTCCACCTTTAAGCTGTCCTCAAAGGACATATACACAGGGGTAAAATCCCCAACCTACTGAGGTCTATTAAATGACGAAAAGGTTAATACATGACCTCTAAAATACAATTTGAGGGGAGGCGAACTTGCACTCCTAATACACTTTGTTTAAGACCTACTTGGCCTTAGGCCGTTAGTGCAAGGGCTAATCCCATACTACAGAGGTGACTTAAGAAAATAACAATTTACATTACATTACGGAAGAATTGGTTGAGAAAATAAGTTCACCTCCAGACAATGTGAGTGGGAGCTCGATGTAGCTTTACAAGAGAATAGATGAAAAGAGAAGTTACATTTTAGGAAAAGGTTACATAGTGGAACGCTTAGAACCCGCCCCGAAAGTTAAACTGCTGAGCTAGCAAAGAAAGAATTTATTAATCGGCCATTACCTTGTTGCTGACCGCTGCCGAGGAAAGAGGCGCTTCCCGCCTCCTGCTATGTACTTAATACACTGAAAGATGGAACAGAAGTGGCCGAGAGACCCAAAAATCAGCAGTTTAAATACTCTCGCGGAAGTTTCTAGGCGTTAGGGGAATGAAAACACCCTCCCACAAACACTTTATTGGGTAGGACACAGCAACATATTCAAGTTGGGGGAAGATACATCTGATTGGATAGAAATTAATTTAAGAAATTCGGGATTGGTTAGGTTCAACACAAGGGGAAAGAAGGGGTGAATATTGCCAACTTAAACAATGACTGAAAGAAATTTAACAAAGAACAAACTCTTGAAATTAAATTTTCTCCAACAAAATAGTTCTTTGACTCCGCACTAGGTTGCACTATTGTTGATCTTCAGTAGTGTCCTCTAGGAGAGAAAGTTTACACTTCTTACTTCAAGCGAAACAAAAACACATCAAAAATGACACAGTTCAAAAACTCAAAATTTTCCACGTGGTGACATCTTCTGAGAAGGTAGAAAATTAATACCGTCAATAAAGTTCAGACTTCCTCCAGCAGAGGAGTTTCACCTGGCGCAATTTTTAAATTAGCGGCGTGGAGGTGTACCGCCCGGTACAGTCCTCCCCCCCCCGCAAAAGTCCCTCCAGGGGTGACACATGAAATCTTTTTGAAACAAGGTCCAAGTTATGCTGTGGATATGAAGATTGATTGCAGAAGCATTTATAAGATTTCTTAATTTGGTTTGATTGAGTTTCAAAATTTTGTTGTTGCAGATGAAGTAAAGTCTTTATATTTGTAGAAGTTGAATTTCTGAAGATAACTTTTTATACTTGAAAGTGAAGGAGAAAAAAAAAATTTTTAAAGTCCACGAAATATTGCAGTTGAATTCCCAAGTGTAGTCATTACTTATAGTAACTGTTCATGTAGTAGATGGTGATGAAGTGGGATGGCCAGACCGGCCGTTGCGGCTTGCGTCCAAAGGAGGCCGCTCGGACCCCTCAAGTACCCTGAGATACCGCTCGCCCGCACTATGAGGGGAGCAGAGGTGTTGAAGCACGCCGCGCCCGCGGTGAACATATACAGGCTGCGGGCAAGTAGCAGGTCGTGCGCCGAACATCAGCCTTGGCCGGGAGGAGAGCTCCGGCTCGCCATGCACACGTCGTTCTCGCTGGGGCCGAGGGGGCCCGTCCTCTGCTCCAGTTGCTGCACGGCGCCGCGCGGCTGCGGGGGCACTGAAACATTAAAGCTTGGCGGCAGAATTGTGTTGGACCATCATCTTCTTTGAGGGTACAGGCTTGTGGAGAGGTTGAGGGGCCAGCGGCGTGCGGATATCCATGGCATTTACTCAAATCAAGCCACAGTGTGTATTGAAGCAGGAGACGGGAGCGTGGTAATGGCCGTGGCAAGGACAGGATGGCAGTTTAACAGTCGGGGGAGGTTTACAAGAAATGCTTACATATAAAACAAAATATTATAGAAGGAGCAGAATGCCTTAAGTGTGGAACTCAAAAAAAAAATATAACCATCATATTCCTATCAAATTATATGAAGCAAGTTAACACAAAATTTACACCGGTTTCACCTGGGACAGGTGAACCCTAAATATCCTCTCGGTGGCTGGATTACTTACTAACAATGTAACCGGGGTGAGAAAATCGAGAATGATGCATGGCCCATGAAATCTGGGGGCAAGCTTGCCCGCGGGAACAAAATTTTTGACCATAACCGGGTCACCTACCTTCAAAGGGGTGGGTCTCCGTCCACGATCATTCCTTTCCCTAACCTTTTCATGAGACACTTTAAGATTGGCTTTAGCCTTCTTCCAAAGATCTTTAATGTTATCCGGATCTATTGTCTCGGGTAGAATGTCATTCAGAGACCAGAGGTTAGAGAGCGGCGAGTTGGGAACAAACTTGAACATCAAAGAAGCTGGAGTAAACTTGTGAGATTCATGAACCGCCGAATTCAAAGCAAAAGCTATCCAATGCAGGGACGTGTCCCACCTGGAATGATCTTCATGATGATAGGCAATAAGTGCGGACCTGAGATTACGGTTAACCCGTTCAGCCAGAGATGGTTGAGGGTAATAAGCAGAAGTAGTTACATGAGAGATTGATAAGTCAAAACAGAATTTACGAAATAAATTAGATGTAAAAGCCTTAGCATTATCAGATACAATATATTGGCACGGACCAAAAGAAGCAAAAATAGAATTTAAGCAAGTAATGGTGGACTGAGCGGTAGCCAGCTTAGTCGGAAATAACCAAGAAAATCTGGTAAAACCATCTACGCACACAAAGATGAACTTGTTAGCATTACCCTTTGACTGGGGGAAGGGTCCTACATAATCGATATACAGACGTTCCATGGGGCGCGATGCCTGATGCGAAGACAAGAGGCCTACCTTGGTGGACATGGTTGGTTTACTGAGCAAACAAGATTTACAAGCTTTTACAAGTTCACGAATTTCGCCGTCCATCCCTTTCCAGATGAACATTTCACGAATCTTTTCACGGGTTTTAAAGATACCCAGATGCCCTCCTAGTGGGGTCTCATGATAATACTTGAAGATCATAGGTACCAGAACAGCTGGAACGACAACTTTCATCATCTTGTCATGCCTCGAAGGGCAACATAAAACACCATTCCTCAGAACATAAGGGACAACATGTTCCCCAGAAGAAAGGGTTTCCATTATCGGAGCCAGCGTCGGATCTTCACGTTGGTATTTCTCGATATCCCTAAAAAGCATGGGAGCATCTGTTAGGATGGCATTAACCTCAGATAGCATGGACTCGGGAGGTGATGAACTGTCGACCTGTTCATGGTTCTCAACGTCGTCTGAAAACATACGGCTGAGTCCATCAGCGATAACATTTTCGGTACCTCGGATATGCCTAACATCAAACTGGAAGGCGGAAATACGAATAGCCCAGCGGGCTATACGACCAGTACGACGCGGCCTACCTAAGACCCAGCTTAAGGCTTGATTATCTGTCTCCAGGTCGAATTTGACATGTTCCAGATAGAGACGGAACTTTTCTAAGGCAAATAAGACTGCCAACCCTTCGAGCTCATAGATGGAATACTTGGCTTCTTGAGGCGATAGAGTCCTAGATGCATAGGCGATGGGTCGCCTCCCTAGTTCAGTCTCTTGAAGAAGGACTGCAGCTACCGCTGACGACGACGCGTCTGTTTGGACGATGAATTTCTTCGAGAAATCAGGCATAGCAAGTACAGGGGCATTTCAAAGCGCTAATTTAAGATCTTCAAAAGCGGCTTGTTGAGAAGGTCCCCACTCGAATTTGATGCCTTTCCTACGAAGGAGGTTTAGGGGCGCCGCTCTATTAGCAAAGTTAGGAATGAACTTTCTGAAGAAATCCACCATACCAATAAACCTGGCGATGCCTTTAATGTCCTTGGGAGGTTTAAAATCACGGATGGCCTGTGTTCTAGAATGATCGACTGCTACACCATCGGGTGACACAATATGCCCTAGGAATGACATAGAGGGCTTAGCAAAGGCAACCTTGGACAACTTAACAGTTAACCCAGCCTTACGAAGGCGATCGAGAACTTCTCGCAGATGATCTAGATGTTCTTCAAAAGTCTCTGAAAATACGACGACATCATCTAAATAGTGATATAAGTACTCGAATTTGATGTCGGAGAAGACCCTATCTAGTAGCCTAGTGAGCACAGCTGCTCCCGTAGGGAGCCCGAAAGGCACACGGTTGTATTCATATAAATTCCAGTCCGTGGCAAACGCTGTAAGGTGTTTAGACTCTTCGGCAAGGGGAATTTGATTATAGGCCTGATTCAAGTCCAAGATAGTGAAGAACTTGGCCTTACGAAACCATGAAAAGCAAGAATGAAGGTCAGGAAGGGGCACAGATTGCAACACCACCTTCCGATTGAGAGCCCTGTAATCAATGACAGGCCTGAACCCTCCTTGGGGTTTCGGGACTAGAAAAATAGGCGATGAATACGCCGACTTAGAGGGCCTAATAATACCATCCTTCAACATCTGATCGATAATTTCTTTCAGAGCCTTCATTTTAGGTGGAGATAGCCTATAAGGTGGAAAACGGACAGGAATCGAATCCGTGACCTCAATTTTGTATTCAATAAGGTCAGTAACACCAAGAGTATCAGAGAACACCTCGGGAAACGACTGACATAATTTACGAATACTATCAGCCTGCTCCTCAGGTAGATGTCTAAGGTCTAACAACATCTCATCCTGGGTAGGCGAAATAGATGAACATGACACAGAATTACACTTTAACAAGGGAATTTTACAATTGGACGCAAATTTGAATGTGCACGACTTACTCTGAAGATCGAGCACAAGACCAGTGTGAGAAATAAAGTCCGCTCCCAGTATGATGGGGCAAGACAGGTGCTTAGCCACAAACAATTTAATTTTCCAAGTAAACTTAAAAATACGAATCTTGACCAGTAAGGAACCTAGAATTTCTAATGGAGATGAATTAGCCGAAACATATTGAACAGGAGAAGGGACATAGTCAGGAAGTTTACAAACCGATTTCAATTTAGAATACCATTCAACCGAAATAATTGAACAAACACTGCCTGAATCTAAGAGAGCGGTTATAGGCTCGTTATTTAACTCAATCTTAAGAAAAGGAACAGGTGCGGGGGTATCCGCCGCAATCCTAAGACATTCTTTAGGGCATTCCAAAGATGAATTTGAAGGCTGATCGTTTTCTACATTTACAACCTGTTTACTAGGGGCTGAGACTCGGGAAGATGGATTAGTCGACTCAGCCGAAGCCACTAGTCACTTTTGATTGTTGTTGGAAGTTACACCAGAAGTTGAGCAGGAGGGGGTGCTATTCGAATTGGGACAATTCTTTGCGATATGTGAGAAAGCCCCACATTTAAAACAGCCTTGTGATGAACCCGCTCCATTATTTGCCCTACTAGACTTGATCAGAGGACACTTATTGCGCAGATGCTCAGGCGACCCGCAAGCATAACATTTACGGGGGGTGACTGATCGGCGAGGTGGAGGCCGAGTATTACTAATGGAAGGCGGGGGTTCTTTCGCGACACGCAAAGAATCGGCGTATCTAACTCCTTCCGCTGAGACGGCCAATGCTTCAAGTTCCGAGAAAGTTTGCGGGCACGCCGCGAAACACAAATATGACCTATAGGGAGGTGAAATTCCCTCTACAATAGCCTGTACAATCTGATCTTCAGGAAAATGAAGGGCAAACACCCTAGTATAAAACTTAATGTCCTGTATGAAATCAGCCAAGTTTTCATCCAAGCGCTGTACACGATAATAGTACTTCTGAATAAGGGAGGACCTGGCCCTAGCAGGGATGAAGTTAGCTAGCAAATGGGCATGGAAATCCTCAATAGATGATTGCTCGGCAATGGCTCTTACGATTTTATCAGAGAGAATACCAATAGCATACGGATAGATAATTTGCAAGATTTGACATGGAGAAAGAGAAAAAACCAGGGCATGATCCTGAAATTCCACTAGAAATCTTAAAAATGAAATTACATCACTGGTGGTATTAACGGAAAACTTAGATATACCTCTGAGCAACATTGCCAATGGATGAGGCAAGCTGCTAAACCCGGGTGACATAGTAGGTAAAGGCTTCAATGGTAAGGAAGTTAATTCGGAACGGATGTTACTCAATGATGCACGACGTTCGGATTCGTTGTCCAATGGGGCAGGGATAGTTTGAGCAGCAACGGTTATTCTATTAACTTCTCCCTTGGGAGGCGCTTCCTCACTACCTGCATTTACTATGGTGGGCTGATCAGATTTGGGAGGAACTTCCCCAGTTAACAATTGAGTGACCTTACTAGATAATTCGGAAATATTTTCCAGGAGCGTACTAGCTTCCTTCCTCTGAACGTCATTCAGTTTTAGAGACAACAGATCGTTAACCCTATTCGAAAAATGATATAGCCTGCCTTGCACACGCTTAATTTGATTCGGAGACGGATCATTTTCATCAAAAAAACTAACTACAGAAGCTAGCCCAGTAACATTCTCCGTGATCGTGGAAAGAGAATCGTCAATTTCTTTCTCTCCCAAATTGGGGATGGAAATGGGCAAATCAAGGGACTCTCTAAGCTTGTTAGTGTCCACTGCAACCGTGCCTCCAGATTGCACATTTCTGATATTTAATTCGTAGATCAACTCCTCTTTGCGCAAATAATTAAGATGGAGAACATCGCGAGGGCCGGGCATGGTGACCGAACAATTTTGAAGAGTCAAAAAAAATTCCAGCAACTGAGAAAATGGTTAGAGTTCGGATCAAAACAATGTCTAGCCGTCAAAAGGGGCTAAATTGAGACCCATTCAACCACGCTCTGCTACCACTTGTTACCGTGTTTTGGTGGTAGTTATGCATGGAAGAAGGTGCTGGGTGGTGAATAGGTCTCAAGCTACTAAAGTGAAATTAATTTTAAAATTCAACAAGGTTATATTTTCTTTTCAAAATTAGGTAACAACAAATAGAACAGGTACTTAGTAGCCGAAACACGATTGAGAAATACATTTACATAGGTACCCCATTTGGGGCTTCAAAAGTCAGAAACATAATTCTTGGGCAATCAGCTCAATTTTACCCCAAACACAATTTTAACAGAGGGGCAGAAAACCCCATTCATACCTAGGAGCCCTTGCTCCAAATTACACTGAAAAGCCTCCTCGAGGCATACAATATACAATTTTCAAAAGAGCCACTCGCTCTCAAATTTAAGCCTCTCCCAGGCCACACCAAACTCCACCTTTAAGCTGTCCTCAAAGGACATATACACAGGGGTAAAATCCCCAACCTACTGAGGTCTATTAAATGACGAAAAGGTTAATACATGACCTCTAAAATACAATTTGAGGGGAGGCGAACTTGCACTCCTAATACACTTTGTTTAAGACCTACTTGGCCTTAGGCCGTTAGTGCAAGGGCTAATCCCATACTACAGAGGTGACTTAAGAAAATAACAATTTACATTACATTACGGAAGAATTGGTTGAGAAAATAAGTTCACCTCCAGACAATGTGAGTGGGAGCTCGATGTAGCTTTACAAGAGAATAGATGAAAAGAGAAGTTACATTTTAGGAAAAGGTTACATAGTGGAACGCTTAGAACCCGCCCCGAAAGTTAAACTGCTGAGCTAGCAAAGAAAGAATTTATTAATCGGCCATTACCTTGTTGCTGACCGCTGCCGAGGAAAGAGGCGCTTCCCGCCTCCTGCTATGTACTTAATACACTGAAAGATGGAACAGAAGTGGCCGAGAGACCCAAAAATCAGCAGTTTAAATACTCTCGCGGAAGTTTCTAGGCGTTAGGGGAATGAAAACACCCTCCCACAAACACTTTATTGGGTAGGACACAGCAACATATTCAAGTTGGGGGAAGATACATCTGATTGGATAGAAATTAATTTTAAGAAATTCGGGATTGGTTAGGTTCAACACAAGGGGAAAGAAGGGGTGAATATTGCCAACTTAAACAATGACTGAAAGAAATTTAACAAAGAACAAACTCTTGAAATTAAATTTTCTCCAACAAAATAGTTCTTTGACTCCGCACTAGGTTGCACTATTGTTGATCTTCAGTAGTGTCCTCTAGGAGAGAAAGTTTACACTTCTTACTTCAAGCGAAACAAAAACACATCAAAAATGACACAGTTCAAAAACTCAAAAGTTTCCACGTGGTGACATCTTCTGAGAAGGTAGAAAATTAATACCGTCAATAAAGTTCAGACTTCCTCCAGCAGAGGAGTTTCACCTGGCGCAATTTTTAAATTAGCGGCGTGGAGGTGTACCGCCCGGTACAATTATTATTATTATTATTATTATTATTATTATTATTATTATTATTATTATTATTATTATTATTATTATTATTGTTATTATTATTATTATTATTTGCTAGGGGCTTTACGTCGCACCGACACAGATAGGTCTTGTGGCGACGATGGGATAGGAAAGGCCTAGGAGTTGGAAGGAAGCGGCCGTGGCCTTAATTAAGGTACAGCCCCAGCATTTGCCTGGTGTGAAAATGGGAAACCACGGAAAACCATCTTCAGGGCTGCCGATAGTGGGATTCGAACCTACTATCTCCCGGATGCAAGCTCTCAGCCGCGCGCCTCTACGCGCACGGCCAACTCGCCCGGTATTATTATTATTATTATTATTATTATTATTATTATTATTATTATTATTATTATCATTATTATTATTAATTATTTGAAAATTCTATATTTTAATTTCAATTCCTACGACTATTATTACTATTCTCAGAAATAATATAATAAATTCTTCTTCTTATCTTCTTCAAATTATTATTATTATTATTATTATTATTATTATTAATTTGAAAATTCTATATTTTAATTTTAATTTTTACGTGGCAGTTAACTATTTATTATGTTTAACGCATTACCCCTTTTACAATTCCGATCTAGTTTGGCACTTAATCAATTAAGACGTGATTTACTTGGAATATTATTATTATTTCGAAAATTTATTTTTTAATTTCAAACTTTAGAAATTAGTCACATATGTTAACTCCCAAATATGAACCACCAAGATCCGATTTCCTGTCGCTCGGGACAAAATAACGGTATTCGAACCCGCAACCTTATTTACGTACTGTCGTTAATTTATGGGAACACCATGTCCTCCCAAGACAAATCTCAAATCCCATGGCACCTCGCAATTGGGCAAATACATCCAATCTCTGCAATTGCTAAATCATTCCTTCCATTTTCGTTTTGAAGTCCATTTTTTCCACTGGAACCCTTCAAACATTTTATTCATTCATTAATCTTCGGTGCGTGGACTCCTGCCACGCATGACAACGAATCTGCATATTATATCGACGTAGGCATTGAGATTTATATATTTTACCATCAAGAACAGTACGGCTCAATTCTGACATCATGCCCGATTTTCGTCCCGCACGAGTTCCAATCTCAAAAGTAGGCTCAAACCACTCTGGGTTTTCAACATAGCGTGACCATCATATACAAGTGCCTCTATCGCTTCTAAACAAATATGTATGATTATTATGGAGTCCAAAAACGTTAAATCAACAATTAAGGTTAAAATCAAATTTACTGCCTGAACTAAAGTTTTCCAGGCCATATGTTATCTCGACATTGAAATTACTTTAACTTGCAATCATTCCATCCACTTAGGCCCGTGCCATTATTCACAAAGCATTACAATAAACACGCATTTACACATTACCCATGTTCATTTATCATTCCAATCTTCTACTAATTATTATATTTCTGTCTACTGCCGAAACTTCGCGGCACAAATAATAATCGATATTTACAGACAATTGAATGGACTTCATTCCGTCCCACAACAATTAAAATCACTTGGCAACCCTTTACCTCTGGATAATCTTACAACATGCCTTAATATCTGTAAAGTTTCCGATAACCGAAAACCCCATTTGAGCACTTCTACAATGAATATTAATCTTATCTTTACGTGAAACGTGCTCCATATAATTTCAAACAATTCAAGCACTTGAATAAACAAACCAACCCCACTCTACTCTATTAAATACTCAAAATTATGATGAGTGCTTTATCTAATTATGTGCATATTAATTTGTCCCTTTGTCTATCTATCCCTGAATTTATACGAGCCGGAAACGGTTCGTTTCACAATCAAGTTACCATAATGATAGAATATGATTTCCCAGCGCTAACGATAGCAATCTACAAATATATATTAAGGGTACTCATCTCAGCCTGTAGTTTGCTACTCCGAACGAGGAGCATAGCCCTCACCCATGTTTAGCACTGCATTCTACTGGTATTCATGCCTGCTTGAAGAAGTAATCCTTGACACTTTTTAATATCACACATTTGAAATCTTATGAAAAAGTAACTTTTGCACATGGAATATTTTCCACTTTATATTTAACACATAAATTTTACACTCTTGGCTTTTTATCTAGCCCACTTAATATAAATATACATTCTTCGTTCCTTCCCCGGACACTAGGAACATGTGATATCTCGGTATCACTCTCAACGGCCCGGCGCGCACTCGAATGTTCCCGTCTCACGTCTGCGTAGCTGACCAGGTATCAGTTATTAATTGACTGTTTACTTGGTGAAATTCCGTCGAATACCCACGACCGTTCTCACGTAACGTACTTCCTATTCTTGATAAAGTACCTCACAATCCTATCTGTAGGTGTTGATTTAATGAGTTCTGTATATATTCGAACTCCTGCTGGTATACTGTTCAAGAATGTAATATGGACTACTTCACGTGGTGGTTCACTGTGCTACGTAACATTATAACACCTCAAACAATATTCCACGAGTGACTACACACACGCACCCTGGCGTAGTAACGGCTCGAACAATTGATCACAAGTCAGATGCTTCCGTCTCCACGACCATGTATTTATATTCGACTCCCCTCTCCTCCGAGTTCACCGGAGGTCATCTTAGGGCAAGCAGTTCCAATATCCTCATACCACTATTTGTGGCCCAGCCAGTGGCTTAAACTTGGGATCCACTGATGTAATTATGCCAAGTCTCAAATAATATCGTTCGCTGGTAATTGATATAATCGTGAATTTAGCTCCTGTATCCCAGGCTGGGATTTCGCGCTCTTTTGTAGCATCTCTTGCCTGCAGCCAATCAACGGATAGCGTCCATGAATTCTCAGAATTACGCCAATCAATCTCCCTCAATTAATAACTGTTAATAACTTTTATTATATGGTTAGGCTTCTAAATTTCACCCTCTCTCGAATTTATTACTCATTTCCTTCTATAAATTTAATCCGTGGAGTTAACGTTGACAGTGCTTCTTACAATACGAAGTTGTCGTACCTGCTTCTGGTCTGCGAATTTTACGATTGGTCCAAGCTCACGCGGGACTGAGAAGTTTCATATTTTTTCTTTAAGTACCAACTTTGCGTTCAGCTCTCGCTAGTACCTTGGAGATCTCCTGACGTCATTTTTAGGAATTCTGCACACGGCCCATACGGTGTGTCGCACTATAATTTCGACCCCGGCTCTGAAACCTTTCCACTGACTTGGAAATAACTCTTGCCTTACTCTTCGTCACAATTTCTGAGAATTCTAATTTTGCTGGCCATTGTATTTCTTAATCTTAGTGGAGACAACAGTCTGTGGCAGGTTGCACAATACCATCTCGGCCTTATCTGTACTTACTATATGTAAAGTAAGATATTCTTGCTTCTGAAAATGAAATATATATTCCTCAATAATTAATTACAATTGAATGACGCCTATCACACCCCCACCAGGGCGCAGTACCTTCTTCACTTTCTTCACTTAAACATAGAACAAGAGTGTATTTCCCCTTTCTGAGGTGAAAGGCAACATAGTCTTCTATGGGATTAGGTACAAATCTCCTACAATCGACCACACAAGGATTCAGATTGTGGAGATTACATGCTTTATTTTTCTGCTTCTTTATCTGCTTATCCTCTAGGGTCGATTTTCCCTCGGACTCAGCGAGGGATGCCACCTCTACCACCTCAAGGACAGTGTCCTTGAGCTTCCGACTCTGGGTCGAGGGATACAACTGGGGAAGGTGACCAGAACATCGCCGGCTATGCTGAACAGATGCCTTGCGGAGTGATGGGAAGATTGTAAAGGGTAGACGAGGAAAAGGAAAGGAAGCGACCGTAGCCTTAAGTTAGGTACCAGTCCGGAATTTGCCTGGAGGAGAAGTGGGAAACCACGGAAAAACACTCCCAGGATGGCTGAGGTGGGAATCGAACCCACCTCTACTCAGTTGACCTCCAGAGGCTGAGTGGACCCCGTTCCAGCCCTCGTATCACTTTTCAAATTTTTCTTGGTAGAGCCGGGAATCGAACCCGGGTCTGCCGTGGTGACAGCTAATCACACTAAACGTTACACCATAGAGGCGGACACAAGCTTTATTTCCGTGGTTAATTTCGTTTGCACAGCTAACTGTGCCAAACGCTCTTGATTCGTGAGCCATGCATTTTTCTTACTTCGCACTCCAAAATTGCTAGGCGAAGTTTGTCGTTTCGTTTAACGAAAACGTGTCTAATTTAAATGAGCTAAAATGTCTACATATTTTCCAACAAGCATAAAATTGCACACATTTCATATTCATTAAAATGATTGTACAGTTATATTTTCAGTAGTTTCTATCGATAGACTTTCAAATATATATATGGGGTGTTAGGAGTATACTTGCAGATATTTTTCTCTAGCAATAGAGAACGATGTGACGAACCACTATATATCTAACTTTTAGTAGTCCACGGAAGTTATTTTCGAGACGAAGGAGAAGCGCTGATTTTAGAATAGGTAGTATGCGTTGTTCTTGTGAATGAATAGCTCCCCTTTGATAACAGGCAAGTCACGCGCCATCCGTGCCAAACTGGTTTCTGCCTATATTTACGAGCAAATGTACTAATGTAACAGCTGAACGCTTCCTATGCAATGCACGAGATGTTACGTAACATACTTGTCAAACTGGTTTTATGTTTAAGAGCAACTGAACTACGATAACAGCTGAAGGCGACTACTTCAGTATTGTATGCCATGTTACGTTACATTCTCGCCAGGCTGGTTTTGTTGTTGTTAGTATTTAGTTTCCGTCTTAGGGGCTTCAGACAACCCTGGTAATCGGTTTCGGACCTTGGAGATGTATCGAATTCTCAGCATTAATACTGGTTCATTTGCTGTTACGTCGTTTAGGGGATTGGGATATCTTTGGTCATCAGCCCCGTGGTCTAGTGAGTATGGAAATGACCTGAAAACCTGTATCGGTGTGGGACCTGTACGAGCGTGCGATATAAATATTGGTTGAGATAGGCGCGCCGGGACGTGAAATACGGTATGATCCCCGTTGTGCGTTGCGTAAAGGTAGAAGAAAGATGGCAGTTCCTTAAGCCAAAGAAAGCAGTCATGGGATAGGATGTCCAAATGAGTAGCATCGGTATTGAATTATCGAAACACATCGAACGTTTAGTTTCAAAGGAATAACGGATATGTTATACAACTAAATAAACGTACCTACATTTCGTGCCTCCTTCTGGGCTGAGTGACTCAGACGGTTGAGGTGCCGGCCTTTTGACCCCAAAATCACAGGTTCGAACCTGACCCAGTCCGGTAGTATTTGAAGGTGCTCAAATACTGTACGTCAGCCTCGTGTCGGCAGATTTGCTGGTACATAAAAGAGCTCGTGTGGGACTAAATTCGGTCACCTCAGCGTCTCAGGAAACCGTAGAAGTAGTTAGTAGGATGTAAAGCACTTAACGTTATTATTATTATTATTATTAATATTATTATTAATAATATAAGTCATTAAAACTGAAATACGTTGAAGGAAATAGCAAAATATGCGTGGTTTAAGAGGAAACAAGATGAAATGTACGTCACGTGAGGCAATATTGGTCGCAGTAGTTAACTAGAGATTACTATGCGTAAGACGAGAACCAGGACAAGCTCGTGGGGATGAGTCAGCTGTAATCTCGTAGTGTGTATAAACATCAAACATACACATCAACAAGTCTAAGAAATATAAACAAGGCTACACGTTAGGCCGACGGTCGCTTTCATGAGTTGAGATGAGTTATCATATGATACACATTTCAGAGATGTCGAACGTATCTAAGAAGATTTTCCGCCACAACTACATCCTGCATTTTACTATGATGGTGCTAATAACAAATCGCAGCAGATTACGTTACTTCGTGTTAAGATGGTGTCTGTAGAATACAGTATACCTGCTAAGAAGGCTGCAGTAGAAAAAGAGAAATAAGTATTTAACGAGAGCCACATAGTCAAGCAGGACAGAGCCGAACAAGGGGCACATTAGTGACACATACATAAGAGTGGCGTGGTTTTAGGAACTACAGTCGCATTAGTAACACTCTGTTGCAGAAAAGAATGAAGTAACATACAGTAGGGGCTCCGTAATTCCAGGTGGACGGTAACAAGACTCTCTCGAAGAGAAAAGCACGGATTTACGAACGTACACAAAAACGCCTGTGTACAAAAATGTACCTATATTATACATTACAGTACAACAGTTTAGAAAACAAAAACATGAAGATTGCTTTACACTAAAGGAAATTTTAAACCTTCTGTTGTAAGTTAACAAAACACTCTAGGCAACCTTCTTAAGTTAAATGTTAACTTGTAGTTCCTATCTCAGTAGTGATGCAAATAAAACAAGCATTTTATTGAATTCTTATACGTGATAATGATGATGATGATGATGATGATGATGATGATGATGATGATTGCTGTTTTAAGGTCATCGGCCTTAAAAAACGCAAAGTGTCCTCTGTTTAAACTCGTAGTGAATAAGAAACAAAATATAAATTGCTCGAACACACGTAAAGAACCCAAGCCACGTGTAGGCTAGGATTGAGGAACTGCCGAACTGCGTTCAAGGTCAATGTCTAGCGTTTTAACAAGCACGTCTTCCGTGTGTTGTATTCAGCTTTCGCCACGTACAAGGCACTCGCGCATTGAAACTATCGATTTATATTTTTTATTACCGGTACCTCAGTTTCTCTGCTCGGGTTTATGATAATATTGAACTATCGAGACTCAAAATACTATATCGATTCTGTACTGTACCCCCAAGCTATTATGTTGCAGAAATTACGTAACATCTGACATACCAAAGTAAAACTCGTTGTGATTGTTCCAAGTGATCACCATGGGACTTCACTTCTCCGAATCCAGTTGCGACGAATTCGAGCCAAGACACCAGGGTTGTTCAGAATATCCTCTGCTGCTTCAATAATACGTTCACGGAAGTCATCCGAAGTGGTTACTTCAGTTCGATATACTTTGTGTTTCATGTTCCCCAGACATAAAAATCCATTGGAATAAGGTCTGGAGATCTGGCTGGCCAATTGATGGTTCCACATCGTCCTGTCGATCGTTGAGGAAATGTCTGCACCATCGCGTAAATCCAGAGGCTGCCTGAACGAGGCGGTAAACGCGTACTCGTTTAGCCCAGAAGGGCGTGGGATCGAATCCCGTCAGGAAGTCATAAAATTTAAGAACCGAGATTTCCACTTCCGAAGGTGCATATGGCCCTGCGATTCACTCAGCCTACACCAAAGTGAGTACCAGATTAATTCCTGAGGGCAAAGGCGGCCAGGCATAGAGCTAACCACTCTACCCCATCACGTGCCGAGGTTACGAATGGTGGAAGCCTTTACATTTCACCCCCCCAAGGGCCTTCATGGCCTGTACGGAGATGACCTTGCTTTGCTTTTCTATCGTGTAAAATCCACGTGGTTCTGCGTAGTCGAAGCGACACGTCCTCTGAAAGCTCCATTAACGTACTGTATCTACAGGAGAAAGGTAACATTAATAAAAAGGTGATTAGTCCAGGTAACCGACCTCCTACTATACCCATCCAAGTATTAATTCAGAACCGGTGCTGGAATGGGGATGTTCCACAGCCCATGAGTGGGATATAGTGTGTTCGAACCACTCTGTCGGCAGCCCTAAAGATGGTTTTGCGTGGTTTGCCATGTTCACACCAGGCAAATGCTGGGGCTGTTCCTTCATTAAGGCCACGGTTGCTTCTTCACCATCTTAGCCACTTCCTGTCCCGTCGTCGCCGTAAGATCTATCTGTGTCGTGACGTCGTACATCAACTCGTAAAAAATGGTAATCAGCTGTGAAAGAAACTGCACCCGTTGAATGTGGTCAGGATGCACTCGCTCTTCATGCAGTGTCCTACGTATGGTCCAAGTTGGTACACCAACGGTACGTGTTATACTACGCGTACGGCGCCCGGGATCATCGTTTACTATTGTCAGGAAGTCTTCTTCCGCGCCTGGGATTACACGTGGCAGTTCAGCCCTCGCATTTCAAAGCGTGATATAACACAACCTGTATCGCGAATACTGCAAGTATCATTGCTGGATTCGGCACTCGTCTGTTGGGAAGCCTTTCCCGATAGATTCATGGCGGGCGACCCGTGTTCTGTTCTGTTACACAATACACTAGCATTCGTGGTATTCATACACTGGCATTATTAAAATACTACTACTACCGATGCTACTACTACGGAGTAACTGGCGTACTAGTACGGACGATAATTCGTATCTCTGACAGCTGTTATTCAGGTCAAGGTCAGACAGACAGCTCATACCTCTAGTCCGGTTTCATGTAGGGGGCAGGAACCCGTCCAAACACTTCCCTGTCGCTAGGAACAGCAGACAACCGAACCGACACGTCACAGGTCTAGTGGTTTTGTCGAACTGCTAACGTGGAGTATTATCCCACAGTGTGATTTCAATATCATGGATTATTGGGAGACTAACACGCCGTATGCAGAAACACCCTGTGTTGACGCGTACGTAAACAAATTTTCTTACGTCAACGAAAGAATGCATGTGATAGGATTTCCAAGTGAGTAGTATCGGAATTGAATTGTCGAAGCACATCGAACGTTTTGCTTCATACCAATAAAAGACATGTTATAAAAATAAATAAATTAAACGTACCTTCCTTTCGTGCTTCCAAACGAAAAGAATATGTCTATTTGTAAATTTAAGCATTCTAGCCTACTGCTGCTTTTGCAGTGCCTATTAAATGTATCAAAATAAACGTTGCCAGGGTGAGTGGCTCAGACGGTTCAAGCACTGGTTTCATTAACTTAGCAGGCTCGATCCTGGCTTAGTCCGCTGGTATTTGAATTTGCTCAAATACGTCCGCTTCTGATCTGTAGATTTACGGGCACGTTAAAGAATACCCGTGGGCAAAATTCCGACACCGCGCGTCTCCATTGGCAAGTAAACATTTATTCTTATTCTTATTCTTATTCTTATTCTTATTCTTATTCTTATTCTTATTCTTATTCTTATTCTTATTCTTATTCTTATTCTTATTCTTATTCTTATTCTTATTCTTATTCTTATTCTTATTCTTATTCTTATTCTTATTCTTATTCTTATTCTTATTCTTATTCTTATTCTTATTCTTATTCTTATTCTTATTCTTATTCTTATTCTTATTCTTATTCTTATTCTTATTCTTATTCTTATTCTTATTCTTATTCTTATTCTTATTCTTATTCTTATTCTTATTCTTATTCTTATCATATATAATTCGCTGGGGCCATCAAGGAACACGTTAAGTCTTGTTGCATTTGACACTGAACTTGGCCTTCTTTAGAGCCCAAATTTCCCTCATTCTTTGTGAGTGGGCCTGCTTACGCTCCTCTGTCCAAGGGGCACCGTGTCTTCTCTTCGGTTGCTCGTCTCGGTTTAGCCCGTTCGTCAATATTTTCTTGCGGAAGAGATCTCTGTTAAGGGCGTCTTCAGCTGAGATATGTAGCATTTGCAGGTCTTCTTTGGTATTTCTAAACCAGGAATTGTGGTTTTGGGGTTTGAATCAAAAAAGTGAAATATTTCTCTAGTTAACTTTCTTCCTTCCGTTATTTTCAGATGACCGTAAAATCGTGCCCGTCTTTTTCTGATTGTGTCGGTAATTTTCTCTACTTTGCTGTAGACTTCCTTGTTGGATCTCGTTTGATGGATTCCATTTCTGTACTTTGATACCAAGATTCCTCTCACAATTTTGCGTTCTCTTTTCTCCAGTTCTTCAAGGAGTCCTTTGTTGGCATTTAGAGACAGTGTTTAGGCTGCATATAGAACTACTGGCTTCAGAACTGTTTCATAGTGACGTATCTGGGTGTTTTGGGAAAGGCATTTTTTCTTTGTTGTAGATTGTGCGGGATGTTTGGTAGGCTATTTCCAGTTTGCGTACTCGCTCCTGAAGTGCTTCTTTGTCCAGTCCATATTTCATGATGATCTCACCCAGGTATTTGAATTTGTCTACTCGGATGATGTCCCCGTATTTTGTATGGAGTTTTGGTGGAGCCTCTTTGATGTTAGTCATTACTTCTGTTTACTCAAACGATATCTGCAAACCAGTTTGTTCGGCAATTTCCTCTAAAATTTCAACTTGAGCTCTAGCGGTTTCTATGTCGTTTGAGAGAACAGCAATTTCATCGGCAAATGCTAATCAGTCTGTTGCGATCCCCTTGGATTTGGTTCCTATTCTCAATGGACTGTAGTTGGTTTCCTGTAATCTCACCCGCCAGGTTCTGATGATCTTTTCAAGAACACAGTTGAAGAGTATCGGGGATAGCCCATCACCTTGTCGGACTCCTGTTTTGATGTCAAAGGAATGCGAGAGACATCCGTGGAACTTCACCTTGGATTTTGTATCGGTCAGGGTGGCTCTAATTAATGCCAGCAGTTTCAAATCAACTCCAAATTCATTTAGATGTTTAGCAGGACTTCCCTGTCAATGGAGTCGTACGCATTCTTAAAGTCCACAAAGACAGACACATACTGCTTGGACCTTACTGCACAATATCTGATGATCGTTTTGAGATTTTGGATCTGTTCAGCTGTTGAGCGACCTTTTCTGAACCCTCCTTGGTATTCACCTATTTGATGTTCGACTTGTGCTTCCAAACGCTCCAGGATGGCAAGTGATAGAATTTTGTAAGTCACGGGTAGCAAAGATATTCCTCTGTAGTTGTTGATGTTCCTCATGCTGCCTTTTTTGCGTAATGGATGGATCAAAGCTATTTTCCAATCTTCGGGTAGGGTCTCCTTGTTCCAAATTTCTTCTATTTGCTTTTGCAAGATATCAAGTGATTCCTCTGGGGCATATTTCCATAGTTCTGCTACTACTGAGTCTTTCCCCGGCGCTTTGTTATTTTTGAGACCGGCATGGGGCGCTTGATTTCATCTCTGTCGGGTGGTCTGGAATCTGGATACCTGAGTCAGGGTTCCTTGGTCTCAATGGCGCTTTGCGGTTTAGAGCAATTAACTAAATTCTTGAAGTAATCTGCTAGAATGCTGCAATTTTCTTCATTTGATGTCGCCAGTGTGCCGTCCTTTCGCTCAAAGCATAGAGATGGTGGTTTATAGCCAGTGAGTTTGCGTTTGAAGGCTCTGTAGTACTCTCTGCTTTCATTCTTCGTAAAGTTTTGTTCTATCTTTTCAATGACAGATTTTTCGTATTTACGTTTCTCAGTTCTGAACACCCTAGCTGCTTGGGCACGTTGGGTTTTGTAGGATTCCCAATAATTTTCTGATTTCGTAGAGTAGTACTGTTTCCACGCATTCAGTCTTTCTTGGAGGACTGATTCGCAGGTACTATTCCACCAGGCATGCTTTTTGCTTCTCTTGATTTCTGCAACTTCTTTTGCGGCCTCAACAAGGAGACTTTTGGCGTTGTTAAAGTCACAGTCATTTGGTCTAGCCTTCTCCTGCAACTCCTCGACCCTTTGCCGAAGTTTATCATTGTCGAAGCGTGTGATATGTTTGGTTGTCTTCCTTGTGTTTGCAGGAATTGGTTTGAATTTGATAAGACACATATAATGATCTGAGGCCACTTTGATGCCTTTCTTTACCTTGACATTCATAATCTCAGGGCTGTTTCTCCTGGAGATTGCAACATGATCAATTTGGAACTCTCCGAGAGCTTGGACGGGAGAACGCCAAGTCATTTGCTTTCTGGGTAGGTGGCGAAAGTGGCTCGACATGACCTGCAAGTTGTGATTTTCGCAAATGGACACCAGTCTTTTGCCGTTGGGATTGGTTCTTTTGTGAGCAGTGTAATTTCCTATAACTTTCTTGTACTTCTGTTCACGACCTAGTCGGGCAATGAAGTCACCCAAAAGAAGCTGACATGGTGTTTGGGGATTTTGTTTAATTTTTCATCCAGTAGGTCCCAGAAATTATCAACTTCGTCTGGATCAGACTTGTTCTTATCGTTTGTAGGAGCATGTGCGTTAACTAGGGCGTTATTATTATTATTATTATTATTATTATTATTATTATTATTATTATTATTATTATTATTATTATTTTTATTATTATTATTATTACTGGGCGAGTTGGCCATGCGATTAGGAGCGCGTGGTTGTCAGCTCGCATCCGTCCTAAAGCTACTAGCAATATTATTATCATAACTGTGTTAGTCTATTATTACTCTTTTGAAAAAGAAGTTAATCGCCCCACTCAAACTACGTAGCTCTTAATCTGTCAGAAAACACTAAAGAAAATAGTGAACTTTTAAAAATTCCAAATTATTATTAGCATTATAATTGCAGACATGTCTCCGAAATTACCGAAACATGTACATACAAATCGTTTTACGTCCCACCGACACAAGCAGGTCTTACGGGAACGATGGGGGAGAAGAGAGAGACATGTGGGAAGGAAGCGTTTGTGGCCTTAATGAAGGTACACTCCCAGCTTTTCCCTGATGTGAAAATGGGATACAATGGAAAACCATCTTCCCGGCTGCCGACATTGGAGTTCGAATCCACTATCACCAGAATGCAAGCTCACAGCTGCCCGCCCCTAACCGCACGACCAACTTACTCTAAGCTCTAATGCCGGTCTAATCCCACCTTGGCAGGTTCGATGGCGGCTCAGGGCGGTGGTATTTGAAGGTGCTCAAATACGCCAGTTTCGTGTCTATAGATTTACTTGCATTTAAAACATACTGCGGTACAAAATTCTAGCACATCAGTGTCTCCGAAAACCGTCAAAATTAGTTAGAGGAACGTAAAGACATTATTATTATTAGTAGTAGTAGTAGCAGCAGTAGTAGTAGTAGTAGTAGTAGTAACATTGTTATTACGGGAGTTCTAATTAAACGGGTCCATTACAGTCATCTACATATCGGCACTTGCAGTCCAGTACTAAGCCTTCTGTCCGCCTCTGTGGTGTAGTGGTTAGTGTGATTAGCTGCCACCCCAGGAGGCCCAAATTCGATTCCCGGCTCTGCCACGAAATTTGAAAAGTGGTACGAGGGCTGGAACCGCGTCCACTAAGCCTCGGGAGGTGAAATGAGTAGAGGTGGTTCGATTCCCACCTCAGCCATCCTGAATGTGGTTTCCCGTAGTTTCCCACTTCTCCAGGAAAATGCCGGGATGGTACCCTACTTGAGGCCACGGCCACTTCCTTTCCTCTTCCTTGTCTATCTCTTCCAATCTTCCCATCCCCCCGCAAGGCCCCTGTTCAGCATAGCAGGTTAGGCCGCCTGGGCGAAGTACTGGTCATTCTCCCCAGTTTTATCCCCTGACCCAATGTCTCACGCTCCAGGACACTGCCCTTGGGGTGGTAGAGGTGGGATCCCTCGCTGAGTCCGAGGGAAAACCAACCCTGGAGGGTAAACATAAGGAAAAAGAAGAATAAGCCATCTATTACAAATGCCTGGTGGCAATTCCACAGTAGCTCTTTTTCCTGCGAGCAATGTTCACGCATGGATGCAACTACGGCTTTTGAAATTTGTCTCATAAATAACAATTTCACTGAATACTTATAGCCTCTTCTTTCAGTATCCACCATCCTTTCATTGACCTGAAAAGTTTATGAATAAGCATAGACAACTCGCATTGTCTATTGTCAGAAATTCATCGTAGACTCTCGCAATAACAGCACAGAAATGTTGCGGCCAATTTTTCATTTACTTTTTAACTATTTTCTTTCATTTTGTCAGCTTGGATCACTGAGTAATGCCATTGACGTCTTATAAATCACACACAACTAGACAACACTTGATTCGCATGTATGTGCTGGTACGGATCTTCGACGTCACTGTAAGGATTCTGTGCACTTTTCACACAGGGCGCCCGAGACCGGTTTTCGAGTACAGCAAGTAGCCTGCCTCGTGAGTCAACCTCCCCTACTTGCCAAGCCTTTAGGGGAAGTGCACAATAACAAGTGTTGGCCTGCGATAAGAAACAGGTTCAACAAGCCCTGTACTCTGCTACATTACTTCCACTACGCGTGGACAGAATCACATAACCGGCGTATCCTGCTACGGCCGTTCAAAACACATTAGGTCCTGAAATATTAGACTCAGTTTTGCGCAAACTAATAGGACAAGGTAAAAAGTACATAGCATATATTGTGAGATGTGTTTTTCTTTGCCGACTAGCTTAATATCTGTACGTATAGCCCTAACACCCTGTATATTACTTTTTAAATGATTTTGAGTGATATCATTAGCATATGAACCACAAGTTAATTTTGGATTCACGGGTTGATTCGTGGTAATATTCTGAATAAAATGATTTAAGATATGAACGTATTACCTTCGTTGCGTGCATATATAATATTTAATATATATCTACACCATTGTTAGAAATCGGCTATCACTTGATAGAGACTGACTATCACTTCCAGGGTTAAAATAAAATGTCACCTTGTTAACAGTAATCCCCTGCAAAGATTTATTGAAAGAACTCATCAGTGTTTGAAGAGAAATAATACTAATACTTATTCAAAAACAAAATTTCATATCGTCGTTGCGCCTGAGAAAACCGATGTGCGATGACGTTTTGGGAAATATACTGACCCGCAGCGCAGATATCATAAGAGCGAGAATTCTTTGAAATAATCGCACAGTATTGATTCTTAGACGACAGAATCTTATCGGCGAAAGTTCTAAGGTGAAATATTTCACACTGAGGTTTCCGCAACCGCAAAGACGAGATGTCGTCATCCTCTGCAGGAGTTTCATAATAAGTGTGGTGCACATGCGGATTAGAGGTCGTATTCGCAATCTTCTGACGAGTCACTTCCGTTTTCATAGTTATTACAGATGTAACGTACCAAGCATTAAAAATGGAGCGACATCTAGAATGTCACTCAAACTCGAAGTCAGAAAATATTGAGTGAGTTTTATGGACGAAATGACTTGATGTGGAATACTACTATTACTACGACTACTACTACTTTCACTACTACTACTACTGCTAATTCTAATACTAATTCTTTCCTTCTAAATCTGTTTACCTTGCAGGGTTGGCTTTTCCCTCGGAGTCAGCGAGGGTAATAATAATAATAATAATAATAATAATAATAATAATAATAATAATAATAATAATAATAATAATAATAATAATAATAATAATTTGATTGGGTCATCAGTCCGTTGACTGGATTGATATACGTCAACCTGTCATGTGCTAACCATTTCATATGTGCATAATTACGTCTATTCTACTCTGCATGTTATAGCCATGCCTTGCTCTACTAGCACTGTTCTAACCACGTGAACTTCCGTAAAAAATCTAGCTGAACATATCCTGGGTGTCTCGAGATCCGTCCTATCATTCCATCTCTTCAGGTCAAATTTCACCAAGTTGTTCCTCTCTCACCAGTCAGATTCACTATGTCTTATTCTGTGATCCGATCTCACCTTCAGCATTCTTCTATAATATCACGTTTCAAAAACTTCTAATCTCTTTCTTTTCGAGACAGCTCTTGACCATATTTCACTTCCATACAGTGGTAGTCTGCATTTTTATCCTTCTTACTGCTGCTATCTTTAATTATTCTACCACCCAGCAAAGATTTCATTTCCTATTCTGATATTTCCTGCTTCATATGAATTCGACTGTATTCTATTACACGTCCTTCAGAAATTAACTGGATTAATTCATATTCATATTGTACTTCTTACCAAAGACGTTTTCCATACAATTCAACCATTTTTCCAGATTTTCTACCGACTCAAATTAAACAACAATATAATCGGCAAATCTCAGTGTTCTGATTTCTTCTCCTTGGATTATGATTCATTGTCCAAATTCATTTTTGTTTTTCTGTACCGCCTGCTCCATAAAAACACTGGAAAGATGAAGAGACAAAATATAGCCATACCTTGTTACTTTCTGGATTGTTGCTTCTTCGTCGTACACTTCATAGTCTTCGACTCTCACCACTGCTGACTGATTCTTGTTCAGATTGTAGATAACCCTCCTTTTTCGGCATTTGATCCCGATCTCCTTCAGAATCAAGTAGTTAATCGCTGTCGAATTTCTTTTCCCAGATGTACGGAAGACATTTGCATGGGATTTTCCTTCTTAATTCTATCCTCTAAGATCAGACGTATAATCAATATTGCTTTGCGTGTTCCTAAATAACTTTTGAAGCCAAACTGATCTTCTCCCAACTCAGATTATAATGGTCTTTCCATTATTCTGCAAATAATATTTGTTCAAATTCTGCAAGCGTGAGAAACTGAACTAATGTTGAGGTAGACCTCACTCTTGTCAACATGTGCTTTCTTGGAAATAAGTACTAAAACAGTCCTCCTAAAACAGGATGAATTTTTTTCTGTATTATACATCTTAAACATTAAATGGAATAAACTCACCATGCCGGATTCTACTAAGGCAATCATTAATTCTGAAGTAGTGTCATCAATTTCAGGTGCTTTGGTCTTATTTAGGTCGCTCAAAGTTCTGTCTAATTCTGACCCTAACATTTGGTCTCCCGTTTCCTCTTTTTCCAGGACCTTTTCGTCTACTTCTTTCACGAGATATATTTCTTCAATACATTCTGCCGATATCCTTCAGCCTTGTTTTCTCTCTATAGAAGTGGTTTACCACCTGAGGTCTTAGTATTCATGTGCCTAGTTTTCCTTTCTCCAATGGGTTCCTTGATTTTCCTTTGTACAGTACCTACCTCTCTTACAACCATACAACCTTCGACATTCATGCACATCACTCCAGGTCATTCTTCCTTAGCTGTCTAGAACTTTCTAAATTATTCACTATTTAGTCAACTGTATTTTTCCTGCCCTCCTCATTCATTTTTCGTTCTTGTGCTTCCGCCGTTCGTCAGTCACATCTAGTATCTTCTGAATAATCTACTGAATTCTTACTTGATTTTTCCTTTCTTCCTACTTTTCTTTAGTAGCCCCACTTATCTTATTCTTCAGGACTGTCCACTCGTCATCTATTGCTTGTCCGGCTCCATGGCTAAATGGTTAGCGTGCTGGCCTTTGGTCACAGGGGTCACGGGTTCTATTCCCGGCAGGGTCGGGAATTTTAACCATAATTGGATAGTTGCCCTGGCACGGGGACTGGGTGTGTGTGCTGTCTTCATGAGCATTTCATCCTCATCACGGCGCGAAGGTCATCTACGGACGTCAAATCAAAAGACCTGCACCTGGCGAGCCGAAGTCCTAAGACATATCCCGGCACTAAAATGCCATACTCCATTTCATTTCATCTATTGATTTTCTTTCAACCTTTTCATTTAGTCCTTGTGCAACACGTTCTTCGAAACAATCACTCTCTTTTCCTTCAACTTGCTATCCCTTCTCTTTGCATTCCGCCTTTCCTTCAATCTCATAAACTTCAGACCGCATTTCATGACCGCCAAGTTCTGATCAGAGTTCACTCGAGCTTCTGGGATTCTTTTCCAGTCCAACGCCTGGTTTCTAAATCTCTACCAACCTTAATACCTATTCCACATATTTGCCTGTCTCCATGTCATGCCCAAGTACAAAGCCGTCGTTTGCTGGATTTTGAGCCAAGTGTTAGCAAGGAGTAAATTATCATAACCTTTTTCTTTCCTCCTGCTGGTTTCTCCATGAAGTCCAACCTTGGTCTTCGTTTCTGTTTTATATGCAGAGTTTTCGTTTCTGTATGATTAGGCCTGTGCTTCGAAATATTATCCGTGAAATCGGATAGTCATACTTAGGATGAGAAATGTCATGGATATAGGGGTATTAGTCAAAGGAAGATGAACGATGGACGTGCTCTTACGTCTGGTTAGCGCAGCAGCTAGATACATTTGCACACTATATTCATCACAGCTATGACTGGCCATCAGAAACTCCACAGTGACCGGAGAAAATGTAAGGGTAGTGTCAAATGCACTAAGTCGCCTAGTACAATCCATGAGATGTTACGTGAAGCTGGACTCAGGTGGCGAATGCCATGCGGAAGATTTCTCCTCATACCGCACCACAAGTTTCACCTGCTTTGGAATGGTTAAACAGTGTCTGCGAGGATGGATACCGAAGTGTTGTGCTCAGTAAAATACGCAGTTCCTAAGTGGTCGCTATGGTCGCCGATGGGTGCGGACCCGACCAGATGAGGGACAGTTTCAGCAGTAAGTAAAGTTGCATTGAATCATGATATAAGTAGCTACAACTCAAAATGCCTGTCTCTTTGAACCAGGAATATTGAATACAACAGAGTATGTACCCGTATGTACCAGTTTTGCTAGCGTCAGTGCTGCAATGGGAAGAGCTATACCAAGAGGATAAAGCAGATCCCAAAGAGATCTTGCATGACCCAACGCAATCCGTAAGGTGTTCGAAATATTACTAGGCCAGAACGATCACCGAAATATGTGAGACTAAAATGGACGTCGTCTGAAACGATTTTTGACAATAGCCGACAAGTTCGGAGACTAAATTGGCAGTAGCTGTCAAGACACATTCAAGTTCCACTTTGTGTTGGAACTCAAATTTGGTCGCTGTCAAATTATTTCTGGGCTACGTGGGTTCGTATTTCAGCGTCGATCATTTCTCAAATCAGCTTCTATCATTTCCTTTCTCGATTTTAAACACTGGGTTAATAACTTCCGTCGATCAGAGCTACTAATTATTTCCACTAATTAGAGATAGTCATACAATTATGCATGCATCCATTTCTACAACATTTCATAGGATAGCAACCGTCACGTTCTAAGCTACTATAATACAAAGAAATATCCATTTCCTCTTTAACACCCGTCAGCAATGTTAGAATTATGAGCAGTTTAATATCCTCCAAAATTGCAATCTCCGTGGCTTAAATTATACCGTGTAACGCTCGTAATATATCACACAGGGCAGTCCTCAGTTATGATAGTCTCGCAAGATATATCGTTTTTCTGCCATTTTATTTTGCACATTCACTATCATTAAGAACTCTGATTAACGTATGCCGTGCTTTAAATTCAGCTCCTGTACTATTTTCCTCATAAAAGCATCAGGACATAGTTGGCAAGACAAATGGAATTAAATATAATCACCAGTTTTATGGCTGAGAGAAATCATAAAGGTCATTTCCTCAAACATTGCGAATACTATCCAATATGCTTTACCCTAATAAAGCTAGTTACGAGAGTTTGTATCTCAAGTTTTGGGAGACGTTAAACAGCCGTCGGAGCCCTAGAAATTTTTGTGATTCATAAATGGGTTAATTGTGCCCGCATCATATTCATAGAAGTGGATATGTTCCCCAGGAATATCCGTCTAGAAGAACAAATACACTTGGCTTCATCCTTCCTAGAGTGCGTGGGTTCGATTCCTTGTCAAAATAAGTTCGGAAATTTAGAAACTGCAGGCATCTGGCCCAGAGAATTCCTCAGCATACCACATAAATGAATACTCGCTTAATTTCGTGGGAAAGAAGTGGTAAGCAGGATGGGTTAACACTTTATCTAACTTAATGCTGAGGTTACAAATTTTAGAACATTTGTATTTCACTGTTCCAGGAAATGGTCTGCACAGAGATGCCTTTGATTCTGTTTCCAAGACGAAATACTAAGGACATTAATAATGACGACCGAGCTCGATAGCTGCAGTCGCTTAATTGTGGCTAGTATCCAGTATTCGGGAGATGGTGGGTTCGAATCTCACTGTCGGCATCCCTGAAGATAGTTATGCGTGGTTGCCCATTTTCACACCAGGCAAATGCCGGGACTGTAGCTTAATTAAGGCCACGGTCACTTCGTTCCCACTCCTAGCCCTTTACTGTTCCATCGTCTTGCATAAGACCTATCTGTGTCGGTGTGGCGTAAAGCAACTTCTAAAAAATAGACTTTATTTAGTCTCGGAAATTTCTGTGAGATTTTACGCGTGTATATTTCAGCATGCTTTGGGAAAGGATGTCACAAAGTCAATTTGTATTTCAAACGCTAAACATTGAAAATCAATTTACTATGTTTCGAATATGAATGAGTAAATATTATGTCTTTCAGCGTGTGATGTTATCCTCTCTTAATAAAAGGATAAAGTGAGTACAGAAGTGTGAAATATGTGTGAAATATATTTAGATATTGCTGATTGATCAGGGTTTCGGCAGAAGAGACATTCATCACTCACAACAGCCTCGGTCTACGGATATGAATCACATAAGTGTAAAGAGAAATATGAACTCATTTTAAGCTGATTACTAACTGGAGTAAACAAAATAGATTATCGTAAGTAATTTGGAGCGGATATAATCTGAGTTTAAACTTTCAAACGACCAAATGAAACACCAAAGCGGATTATTCTTTGTGTCTGGTGGAATATCAAAGAAATTCTTCATTAATATCGGCTCTTTTAATACCAAAGAATGAATTTGGACATGCATTGCAGTTAGTTTAAACATTACGCCGAAACAATCAATAAATCTATAGTGAAACATTGACAATATAAGCTCACACTTCCATGATCACGTAGAGAAAAACACGAGAAAGGTTAATTCGCCGGATAATGGGTCAAAACGAAGTCCATTTCCCTCTTCGTTCACCGGAGTTCCTCCTTAATTTAATTATTTAAATGCAGAGAAAGATTTCTTTGTCAATACGCTAGAACAGAGGTGCTCAGCTGGGTGCCCGTTGAGGCAGGCCCAGTGCGGCCGGGCTGGTCTGGCGTAAATGCGGGCAGCTTACGTAGCAATCATACGTCACAGTGAAGCGAGAGAGCGAACACAATTGACAGGGAAGGCAGCAGTGACTTTGATTGTGATTACGAAACTCTCCTCCACTACTCAACGAAATGCTGTTTGGGGTAGAGTATTTAAAATAAAACGCTATTATCGCATAAAATGACCTTTCATGATATTCCGGTTTGATTTATACTGCGCTCAATATAAAAAACAGTTTTATTTCTTTAAAGAAAAATGACGTTATAATGTTTGTGTTACAATTTACAAAAATACGGGGTTTAAGCGTACAAGCTACGATTTACAATTCCTTGAATGAAAATGGCAATATTTACATTTTTTAAATTCTTGTTATTCACTAAGCAAAAGTAATAAAATTACATAATTCAACAAGCTTACTGCTTGATTTTGTACAGTGCTGTAGTGTTGTCTGACTTTTCCTGCTCACTGCATTTCTGAAAATATTATTTTTACCAGGCATCCGACGACAATAGCTAGCCTCTAAATGGCGAAGGAGTATCATCTTGACCGGGCGAGTTGGCCGTGCCGTTAGGAACGCGCAGCTGTGAGCTCACATCCGGGAAATAGTGCGTTCGAACCTCACTGTCGGCAGCCCTGGTTTTCCGTGGTTTCCCATTTTCACACCAGGCAAATGCTGGGGCTGTACATTAATTAAGTCCACGGCCGCTTCCTTCCCATTCCTAGGCCTTTCCTACCTCATTGTCGCCATAAGACCTATATGTGTCGGTGCGACGTAAAACAACTAGCATAAAGTATCATCTTGTGTGAGGACATAGATATTTACTATCCAAGATTAAAGTACAACAACCATTTAAATGTATCTACCAAATAAGTATACAGTATGCCTTCAAATCTATATCCCAACTGATTCCCGGTAAGCATGATTCGATTGTTGGTGAGTTTATCAGATACTTTAAACCCAAACAACCACATGCCACCTTAACTCCGCATTATATTATAAATGTTTCTAAAGCACCTCTTAAATGTAGTAGTGAAAAGTGTGATTCATGACATACATTATAAAAGTATTTGATGTTGTTCGCATAATTCTTTATTGTATCTGGCCGAAGTACATAAGCTGCCATGAACATAAATAACTTATTTCTTATAAAGTAAATTGAAAATGTCGTGTATCTCTGCTCTCTTTATTTCATTATTTTCTGCCTCCATTTCCAACTCGAGTATCGGCGCAGTGATCAAGAGTGACTGAGAGAACTTCGCCCAACCTTCATGGCCTGTGACGTAGCCACAACGTCACTGGCTGAATAGCATACGCTCACCGCCTACTTGCCCTCAGGCTTACTGTGCTGGGCGCCCGTGGGACGGAACAAGCAGCGTGAGCACCACTGTACTAGACCTTTCTTGCTAGAATCTGAAGGTGATATAGATAATTCTTCGATGACTTAGGCTTCTCTTCTTATGTAGAGAAGAATTTTCCTTTCATAGTACCTAAAAAGTACATCTTTCAGCGCGTAATCCAGTTACCTCAGTTCTTTTTAAAGTTTAGTCTTATAAGGGTATTTACAGAAATAAGTAAGAGAGTTATAGATTAAGATTTATCAACTCTGATATAAGAAGTGAAATGATATCGTCGCTGAGGAAGCAACATCGCGCGTCTTACAATGCTCTTCCTACCAATTATTTTCCTTTACACCGGTCACGCTTCTTAGCTACGTATGGATATGCAATTCATGAGAACAATTTTTGTTGTGTTCATTTTCCTATGCTAATTTGTAAAGGAAAATGAATCTTACCGTACCGTAGTGTAGGAATTAATATTCGCATAAGGGATTTACGCAAGCCTACATTATAATGTTTTTGATTAACACGTGAGCATAGAAAAATGAACACAACGAAATTTGTTCTTATGGACTACATTCCTATATGTGGCCGAAATACGTGACCAGTATGAAGGAAAATAATGGCTAGGGCGAGCATTGTCACATAAACGGCATTGCTTTCTCAGAGACAATATGACCAAAACATCAGCTGTTGAGCATAAGGAGAGCCTTGAGAACTCTCATAATTTGGACAAACATGAACACTATTTAGATACTGTTGAGGCGTGATTGTTTAGAGCTAAAAATATTGTATTTCAAATGTAAATACAAATTACATCATACAAATACATCATACCGACTAGTGAAGCTTAATTATGAAGGAGGTTATTGATCGGTGTTGGAGACAGAAACATTGTTCACAATGCCCACGTTTAACAAAAGATGGTATTAATTCACTTTCCCTGTTAACAGCCTGCCAATAACTCAGAACCGAAGAAATATTTTGCAAAAATTTGTCATTGTGTTGGGGGATGATCTAAATTTCTAGACGTGAAGAAGGATTGTTTAATCTCACAACTTTCTTCAGGATCTCAACGCAGCTACATTTTGCCTAAAGGCCTATCAATCAATCACTACTGATTTGGATTTAGGCCAATGCCCAGGTGGCCGATTCCCCATCTATTGTTTTCCTAGCCTTTGTTTTAAATGATTGGAAAGAAATTGGATATTTATTGAACATCTCCCTTGGTAAGTTATACTAATCCCTAACTCCCCTTCCTAAAAGGAATATTTGCTCCACTTTGTCCTCTTGAATTCAAGCTTTATCTTCAATCAATCAATCAATCAATCAATCAATCAATCAATCAATCAATCAATCAATCAATCAATCAATCAATCAATCAATCAATCAATCAATCAATCAATCAATCAATCAATCAATCAATCAATCAATCAATCAATCAATCAATCAATCCATCCATCAATCAATCAATCAATCAATCAATCAATCAATCAATCAATCAATCAATCAATCAATCAATCAATCAATCAATCAATCAATCAATCAATCAATCAATCAATCGATCAATCAATCAATAAGTACTGATCTGCATTTAGGGCAGTCGCTCAGGTGGCAGATTCCCTATCTGTTGTTTTCCTAGACTTCTCCTAAATGATTTCAAAAAATAGGAAATTTATTGAACATCTCCCTTGGTAAGTTATTCCAATCCCTAACTCCCCTTCCTATAAATGAATATTTGCCCCAGTTAGTCCTCTTAAATTCCAACTTTATCTTCATATTGTGATCTTTCCTACTTTTATAAACGCCACTCAAACTTATTCTTCTACTAACGTCATTCCACGCCATCTCTCCGCTGACAGCTCGGAACATACCACTTAGTCGAGCAGCTCTCCTTCTTTCTCTCAGTTCTTAACAGCCCAAACTTTGCAACATTATTGTAACGCTACTCTTTTGTAAGAAATCACCCAGAACAAATCGAGTTGATTTTCTTTGGATTTTTTCCAGTTCTTGAATCAGGTAATCCTGGTGAGGGGTCCCATACACTGGAACCATACTCTAGTTGGGTGTCTTACCAGAGACGTATATGCCCTCTCCTTTACATCCTTACTACAACCCCTAAACACCCTCATAACCATGTGCAGAGATCTGTACCCTTTATTTACAATCCCATTTATGTGATTACCCCAATGAAGATCTTTCCATATATTAACTCCTAGATACTTACAATGATCCCCAAAAGGAGCTTTCACCCCATCAACGCAGTAATTAAAACTGAGAGGACTTTTCCTATTTGTGAAACTCACAACCTGACTTTTAACCCCGTTTATCAACATACCATTGCCTGCTGTCCATCTCACAACATTTTCGGGTCACGTTGCAGTTGCTTAAAATCTTGTAACTTATTTATTACTAGCAAATGTACCCGTGCTTCGCTACGGCGTTCAACATTGTATTCGAATATCGAAGTAAACAGTGTACATGCAGTAAATAAGATTGTTTTAAAATTGCATCTCTCTTAGCGTTATGCGAGAAAGAGCATGGGGATGTCCCCATACGTTGTTTCCAATGTAAAGTGTTTGTTACGGATTTGTGATATAACGGCAGGCTCACTTGCCTACTGCCATTCACAATCGAGTTGGGAAGTTTACATTATAATTGGAGGCCCCATTGCCTACTGCGCGGTCACAATCAAGTTGGGAGTGTTCGTTACAATGGCAGGCCCCATTTCCTACTCCCAAACAGATTACAGTCGAGGAGATTTTATTATAATGGCAGGCAAATTCCCTACCACCATTCAAAATTGAGTTGTGCCGTTATCATTATAATGTCAGGCCGATTTTCCTACTGCCAGCCAGCTTACTGCCAGTCACACCAAGTTGGTGAGTTTCCATCAAAATAGCAGGCCACTATGCCTAATGCTAGTCACATTTTAGATGAGGACATTTGTTTATAATGGCGGGCAACCTTGCCTTCTGCCAAACACAATCGGGTAGGGAAGTTTTACACAAAACTGCATGCTCACTTGTCTTCTGCAAGTCAAATCGAGAAGCGAACTATTCTGCAAGTCAAATCGAGAAGCGAACTATTCATTACAATTGTAGACCTTCCTTACTAATGACAGTTACACAGGAATTGGAGAAGGGCCCTTTTATACAGCCAGTCAAAGTCGGTGTGGGAGGTACTGATTACATTAGCAGACCCACCCTTTCTCGATCGCTACAAATCGACATCAGTGAATATATATAGATCGACATACGAAAGTATATGCGTGGTTACAATATTGAAGACCTTGATTTACAGATTAACTGCTACTAAACGTACGTCATATCGACAAAGAATTATACTATAAGACACGCCGGATTTAGTGCCCTAAATGGCTGGTCCTATGATATGTCATCTATTCTAGGGTCAGACTGAGTTAGAAACGTGGAACAGGGTAACGTTTTTGTAAGATTATCTCACATTACATTACTTTTCGGATAATTATGTGACAGCTACATACATAGCATTTGGCTCACATATGGCTACTGGGTGGGCCAATTTTCGTGAAGAGTTTGAAGATTCTGTATTTCATGTAAGTAATCGAAAGTATGAATTATGCTTGTGAAAATTCCAAACTGACTTAACATCGATTAATAGAGAAAAATCAAGCGTAAAAGGGATACAGATATGGCAAAAAGTCATAAGACCAAGGTTGTAGATCATTCCAAATTGAACGGAGATTGTGCAATCTGTTATGTGATAGGAATTTCCGAAGGTCTGCACCATCATTAAAATTGCCTGCATATTTTGATATTCTTCGGGGATAAAAAGTGAAAAATGTAATAATCTAGGATGTTTTCCTTTCGTTACAGGCTAAAACGTATAATTTTGTCAAATTTCAATTATCTTCTTTTTTTCTTCTGGCAGATTATGCCGCAATCTGGATTTTGGGCAAGGCGGTTAAAAATTAGGACTTTCAGGAAACTAAACAAATAATTGTGCAGATGGTCATTATTACCCCTTTAATGGAAAGCTGTACGAAAATTTCGCCAAAATAGTCAGTGGAGTGGCACACAGTCGTTACGATTTGATTTATATAAATAAGGAATCTGCTCCATGTAAAACACCTTTGAGGCTATGTCCGCTGGACTTAACCTGCAAAACTGACCATTCATGGTATCTCCCTTATTAATCCTCCTGACGAAAAAATGCACATGAAAAAATGGTTTAGAGGTGGAATTCCATCACGTTTGGTCGATTTCCAGTCAGGTTGGTCTTGTTCTGTATATATTCTGGAAGAGTAAAATCACCATTTCGGTTCCCTATAAACCGCCAGTCCATTCCGGAACATGAAATGTTATTTACGTTTAATACCTACCTTTGGACAGGTGGATGCTAAATATAAATTTTGGTTCGAATGTCTTCAGTAGTTTTCCAGTTGTAAGGAATACGCTTTACACGCACCCGGTCGTGAGTTAAGTCCGATGGGACTTGTACAGAAAAACGGTCCGTTAATGATATCTCCCTTATTAATCCTCGTATCGAAATGATGCACATGAGAAAAAAGGTTTAGAAATTAATTTCTACCAAGGCAGGTAGATTTAAATTAACGTTGGTTGTGTATATTTTGTGGAAGTGCAAAATCCAGTTTCTGTTTCGTATAAACCCCCAGTCAGTTCAGGGATTTAGAAACAATATTTGCCCTAAAACCTGTCAAGGACAGGCGTATTCTAAATATGAGTCTTGGTGGAAATACATCCAGTAGTTTGTAGCACTCGCGTACATACGGCGTAATTAAGGAAGAAAATAATACAGTTAAGAAAGTTGAAACTAATAGAAAATGTATTATAACTGAGGACAGCCGGATAACGGCAAATATGTAAATGCCAAGTGAATGTATTGGAAAATCAAATGCCCCTCAATAAATTATGCTAGTGTGAGTTATGGATATAATAAAGCGGTGACAGAGGAGAAATTTAGGTCCAGTGATTCCCAGGTAAACAAATAATAATAAGATGACTAATGGTGTTATTACTTAATCTATTCGAGGGCGGTTATAACAACCAACGATATTCCGCCAATATCCCGCAGGTAGGCCGATTGACGCCTATCTTGTCTTCTACCCAAGGAACAACCACGAATTTAAAAGCATGATGAGAAAAATGGCAATACGTTACTTCCCTGCTGGCATGCAGTCAGAAACTTTGCCATGGTAACCTGTAGGTTCGTTGTCGGTCTGTCTCTCACTCATGCAGAGCATGATACCAGCGGACAATTGTAAATTTCTCCGTCATGTGAAGAGTAAGGTAAATTATGAACATAACGAAAGTTGTTTATAATGAAGAGACGTTTCCCGTACGGTGAACGAAGTTTACAGAAAATCAATAGTATAAGAGACAATGGAGGAAAACCATTCTGGTTTTCCTATAAACCCCCGTCTTTTCAAAGATTTTAAAATGATATGCATATCGAAACCTTCCCCGGGATGAGTATACTCTAAATATGAAGTTTGGTTGAGATCTATCTAGCCGTTTCGACGTGATGGTGGAAAAACCATTCTGGTTTTCCTATAAACCCCCCGTATATTCAAAGATTTTAAAATGATATACATATCGAAACCTTCCCCGGGATGAGTATACTCTAAATATGCAGTTTGATTGAGATCTATCCAGCCGTTTCGACGTGATGGTGGAAAAACCATTCTGATTTTCCTATAAACCCCCCGTCTATTCAAATATTTTAAAATGATATGCATGTCGAACCTTCCCCGAGATGAGTATACTCTAAATATGAAGTTTGGTTGAGATCTATCTAGCCGTTTCGACGTGATGGTGGAAAAACCACTCTGGTTTTCCTATAAACCCCCGTATATTCAAAGATTTTAAAATGGTATGCATATCAAAACCTTCCCCGGGATGAGTGTACTGTAAATATTAAGTTTGGTCGAGATCTATCCAGCAGTTTCGACGTGATGGTGGAAAAACCATTCTGGTTTTCCTATAAACCCCCCGTCTATTCAAAGATTTTAAAATGATATGCATATCGAAACCTTCCCCGGGATGGGTATGCTCTAAATATGAAGTTTGGTTGAAATCTATCCTGCGTTTCGACGTGATGTTGGAACAGACAAACAAACAGACAGACAAACAGACAGACAAACAGACAAACAAACAGACACGAAACGTAAAAACCACCGATTCGGTCTTGAGTTGACCTAAAACGGATAAATATCTGAAAAATTGGCAAAACAAAAGAAATTACAGACAGCGGACCCCCTACAATTTTATTTATATAGACTCTATAGAGAATAACATCACCCGCAAAAAGCCTTACCTCTGATTCCAGTTCTTTACTCATATCATTTATATATATAAGAAAACATCAATGTCCGATAATACTGCCTTGAGGAATTCCCCTCTTAATCATTACAGGGTCAGATAAAGCTTCACCTACGCTAATTCTCTGAGATCTATTTTCTATAAATATAGCAACCCATTCAGTCACTCTTTTGTCTAGTCCAATTGCACTCATTTTTGCCAGTAGTCTCCCATGATCCACCCTATGAAATGCTTTAGACAGGTCAATGGCGATACAGTCCATTTGACCTCCTGAATCCAAGATATCTGCTATATCTTGCTGGTATCCTACAAGTTGAGCTTCAGTAGAATAACCTTTCCTAAAACCGAACTACCTTCTATCGAACCAGTTATTAATTTCACAAACATGTCTAATATAATCAGAAAGAATGCCTTCCCAAAGCTTACATGCAATGCATGTCAAACTTACTGGCCTGTAATTTTCAGCTTTATGTCTATCACCCTTTACTTTATACACAGGGGCTACAATAGCAACTCTCCATTCATCTGGTATAGCTCCTCCGACCAAACAATAATCAAATAAGTACTTCAGATATAGTACTATATCCCAACCCATTGTCTTTAGTATATCCCAAAAATCTTACCAATTCCAAACGCTTTTCTAGTTTTCAACTTTTGTATCTTATTGTAGAAGTCATTGTTATCATATGTAAATTTTAATACTTTTTTAGCCTTAGTCTCCATCTCTATCTGGACAGCATACTTGTAACCAACAATCTTCATATTGTGATCTTTCCTACTTTTAAAGATACCACTCAAACTTATTCGTCTACTGATCTCATTCTACGCCATCTCTCCACTGACAGCTCAGAACAAACCACTTAGTCGAGCAGGTCGTCTCCTTTCTCCCAAGTCCTCCCATACCAAACTTTGCAACATTCTTGTAACACTACTCTTTCGTCGGAAATCACCCTGAAAAAATCGATCTGCTTTTCTTTGTTTTTTTTTCTCGTATCAAGTAATCCTGGTGAGGGTCCCATACGCTGGAACCATACTATAGTAGAGGTATTACCAGAGACTTATATACCCTCTCCTTTACATACTTACTACAACCCCTAAATACCCTCATAACCATGTGCAGAGATCTGTACCGTTTATTTACAATCATATTTATCTGATTAACCCATCTAATTGATGCATTAGTGGGTAGAATAAACTGTAGGTGCTTAGCTCATTGACCATAACGCTGAAGGACGCAACAACCCATAGGGAATATACGCATACGACTCTTTCGTGGGTTGAACCGTATTGACATTTTATATGTCTTAGATTCTGTTTGTCTACGGTTCGAATACATTGTAATATTGTTTATCAAGGCGACTGAAGAAACCCCAATTCGTTCGGTACTCTGTCTCTTACAGTGATGCCTAGTATTTTTCTCTGCATCTTGGTCTGGCAGATCTTGATGATAGATCGTTGTTTCCCAGTCAGTGCCCATGTTTGTCAACCACACAGTAGAACTGGAAGATACTTAACCAGAATTCCAACCTAATATTCTATTGTGCGGTGAAGATCCTTCTCAGTGCCTTGGCCGTGTTTCCTACTACTGGTGCTGCTTCGTGAACACAAACTTCTCAGAGATGATTCTATCATCGGTCCCGTGGTGTAGGGGTATAGTACCTGCCTATCGCCCGGAGTCCCCGGGTTCGATTCCCGACCAGGTCAGATATCTTTATCTCGACCTGAGAGCTGGTTCGAGGTCCACTCAGCCTACGTGATTAGAATTGAGGAGCTATCTGACGGTGAGATGGCTGCCCCGGTCTCGAAAGTCCAGAATAACGGCCGAGAGGATGCGTCGTGCTGACCACACTACTCCTCGTAATCTGGAGGCCTTCGGGCTGAGCAGCGGTCGCTGGGCAGTCCAGAGCCCTTTCAAGGGCGTTAAGTGCCGTCGGGTTTGGTTTCGATTCTATTAACTTATTCAAGCCCAGTGTCCTAATTTGAAGAGAGAAGTTTCAGCTTAATTTAAAATTAATATAAAGATCTCAGTTAATAAATTAATATAATACTGAATCGTAGCAGCAGGTGACGTCAACACCTGGACTGCGATATACCAGTAGATGGTCAGAACAGAACTGCATTTGGCCTGGTTAACTCCGTGGCTGAATATTGTACGTCAGTTTGGCTCAACAGGTGCCATGTTAATAAGATAGACTTCCAGTTAAACAGGACTACGAGAATAATATCTGGGTCTATTAAATCCACCCCAGTTTACTGGTTACCAGCTCTCTGTGATATTACTCCACTGTATCTTTGGAGAAAAAACAGCTTACTCAGAGAATATCAAATTATTTTGTCCAACCCACAGTTATCAATGAATGCTGATATTTCAGATAAATGATATTACATCACCGAATAGCTTCAAGAATCATCAGGATTGATTCATTCAATAAACAAATTCTAGCTACAACAGAAATGGAATAAAGAATGGTCCACCAAAGTACCTCCACAATGGAAACGAGGCAGACAGCATAAAAAAGGCCCCTGGGATTCCAGCTACCCTGTTAGTTATGGGCAAGATTAAATCAGATACGCACTAATCATGGATGCTGTTCTGCCTTGGCATATAATTGGGTTTGAAAACCATCAACTGCGTGTGGCTGGGGGAATGGCAGTCAGACAATGTACCACACCGCCTTTGAATGTCCTATCGAGTATTACTCAGAGGAGAGACAAGATGTTATCGATGCTGCACTTGATGTTGAATGGCTCAAGTACCTGGAATGTAATTTACAAAAGGTGTTGGAAAGTGTCCACCATGAACTTGTTTTCCTTTCCTTTGTTTATTCCCCATGGTTTTGTGCTTTATGTAAGTTATACGCTAAAGATCGCCAGCTTTAAGGACAGAAGAAAGTTTTCCAGAGAATATTAAAATCATCCGCGTTAACCTCCCACGCTAGGGGTAGGAGAAGTTTGTTTATGTTTCGAATTTCACTTGCTTCCATTTGAGAAAGTTCTGCAATAGCATAAAATATGCTTTCCCTCTCATGTGTGTGATATGTTAAGGCTGTACTGCGTCCCATTTTATTATTTATCCATTTTAAAACATGAAACAAAAAGCGAAGCGCAATAATGAGCGGTCCTACGATTCTTCACAGTGAGAACTGATACCATGACGTTATATTATCAGTGAATTAAATCCGTAACGTGATCCCGACTTCTATATCTTGATGTGACGTTGTTTCACCAGCCATTCACCCAACACGAAGTCTACTGTAGATAATATTCCCTGCCAAGTTTTGCAATAAGTAGAAAAGTCATTGTAAACATCTGTAATTTTGCATCTGTATGTACTATAATTTATTAATATGTGTTAATTTTATTGCCTAAAGCCTTTTCTTTACTGTTACATCACTCGTCTTTTCAAAAATTATATTGTAATTTGTGTTTGAAACTAAGAGAATTCTCAGTATATCGCTAAAAAATATACATTGTCGTCCGTGGTATGTGATAATTTAATGCTATTTTGGTAAGAAAAGTGTTCATCATTAATAAGCATAGTATTCGTAATTTTTACGTTAACTCACCACCGGATTGGCGACTTTAAATTATCCTGCCATATTCTCAAAATTTTCAACAGCACAAATTGAGCCGTTGATTCCTCGTACACTTTATAGTTTTCTTCCGAAATAAAAAATGAAATAGCTCCTAACAGGAACAATAATGTTCTCAGAAGAGAAATCCTCTTATTGATAGAATTCTATACTCACTTTTATGTTTATTAAAACCTGTACTGGTCCTCTTAACGTCTAGCGCCCTATTTCAGAACGACCCATATTGCAAGCAGTAGATACATCATTTTACAACATTGTTTAAATTTTCGTTTAATTATATGTTTTCACTAAAAATTAAATATAATTGGTACAACATGATGGTAAAACGTCCCATAAAGTAAAGACTGTGACGGTATTTCTGAGTGAAAAATATAAAAACTTCACCATTCCTGGCAACAGTCCGTATCGAACCCTCATCGAGAACTTCTGGGGCATTATGAAGAGGAAAGTCGAGAAAATAGCACGAGAATAAGATCAATATCTCAGAGACACGTATTAACAACCATTTCAAAACTCTTAGGATCTGCCACGGGACTGACGAGAAAGACAAGCTACGGCCCGCATGTTTCATTCTTATACGACGTCAAGCAGTTAGTCTGACTTCATGCTTGTCTTTAAACTACTGTACGTCTTCAAAGTTGTTCAGCGTACAGCGTAAATTCAAGTTTATCCACTGAATAGTGTATGTAAAGAACATTGGTTTCAAATATTCACAACATTTAAATAATTAAATAGTAAGTATGAAGATTAAGCCCTGAACCTTGTTTATACAAGAAACTAACAGTAAAAATAAAATATCGAAAACTACCTATCCGACATTCTATGTAGGTGTATGTTTCCCACAGTGCTGTAGCATTCTGATATTAGTTGTTACAACCGATGGTCATAAAAAGGCTAGGATTTTGATTACCTATAAAAGATCACGAAACGCCATATAAAGAGGGCTCTAAAATTATAAAATCTTGACATTTCAAACCTACGGTAGATTGACTTAGTAGGAAGAGAGGTTCTTAACATCTTATTATTTAGACTAGTGAATAATAAGTACCGTAATCATAATTGAATTCAAGTACGAACATAGAAGATACATAAAGAATCATGTACTACATTTGTATTAATTTCATATTTTATTACCTATTTTAACTGATGTAGTTTCCAACAATTAGTCTTAGTTTGGTGTAACTTTCTATTTTCAATTACTGAATTGCAGTAACCAAAAATTTTGTTCAAAGAACCTCATGATGGGAATGAACTGCATATCCTGGGAATAGATGAAGCTGCTGATAATGACAGAGGGAGTTTTCTGCTCCAACAAGGCGTAGTCTTCAGTAAACAATAATGATGAGATGCAATATCTAATAAACACTTTATCCAAATTATCGAAAATGAAACTTTGATGACTGTCAGCTAACAGAGCCTTATACACTGAATATATCCTTTCTAATAGAGCCTCATGCATAAAATATGTCCTATCTACCTCCACTGAAATAATAGGTGCATACTTTAAATACACAACCATGCTCGTCACTAAGTCCGGCGGTCACAGGAAAAGTGACCTACCTTCCGAATATCAATATTGACCTTCTAGTATCCATGGAAACTAAATTAAATTATAAATAAAATGGTAACAGAATTGTTTTAATATCTTAAAAATTGTCTGACTTACAGTAGTTAGAACATTAAGGTACGAAAAGTATAGTTTGTAGAAAATTGAGTTTAATGTTTTACAAGTAATAGTAATAAAACAGTAAAATTAACTCAAGTGTGCTCTGGTAGGGTGCATTTTATGTAATATTCAGTACTGAATTTAAATATGATACTGAAATTTTATTCTTTACTTCACTTCTTTATTCATAAAAAGGAATTGGCGGTAATAATAAAAACGCTCCATACTCATCAAAATCTAAATATTGTTTAAATCTTTTAAGTATTTATTAGGCTTATATCAATAGCTATTCAAATCAAAAGTAGTTGCTATTTTACATTAAAAGATGCTCAGAAGCACTTTTTAGTATTTCTTATTTTCCTTTTTGTGGTTTTGGGAGGTTTTGGAATGACTTTGTCAACCTCCATCTCATAAATAGTGACAGTGGTTTCTTCTTCAGCTGGTGGTGGACCAGGGTCTTGGCAGAGTGTGTCTTTCCACTCGTACTCACAGTACTCCGTAATCTTCTAGAAAGGATACTTTTTCCTATTGTAAGGTAGTCCAAGTGGTGCTGCAATTTCAGGGAAATATTCTGTTAGTTCGATATTATGTGTTATGACTGTTCATGTTTCTGCAGTCGCCTATCCTGTTTCTGTGTAACGACTAACACTATCATTGTCAACACCACTTCTGAATTCAAAGTGAAACAATTTTGTAACATCTGCAACAGCCTTCCATTGATTTCGTTTTAAAGCTGACAGCCAGTCATATATAGGTACAATTACGTGGCCAGATTCTGAGGCCAGTCCTTATGGACTTGTTCAAACCTGTATTGGTTAAGTCCTTAATGATTTTTGCAACCTGTGGCAAAGAGCTTGCCTTGAAGAGGCCAAAAGCCCAATCGCAAGCAAACTTGTTATGCCAAACTGGTAACAAAGACAAAGTAGTCGAACCATTTAGTTCTTTAGTTCATGTAGTTCTTAATAATCCGCCAAGCCAAATATCCTACAAATATATTATTCTTGTTTTGTCCTACACAGTTGTCAGCGTGCATGAACAAGTGCTTTTTACCTTAGCTGGGGTGTTGTAGACAATAGTGTACATTGCTGACAATTGCATTAGAACCTTTCGACATTTGAAGAGCCTCCGGTAATAAGAAGTAGTTACCCATAATTATTAATATGGTAATCACGGAAGAGAATACTGGGGGAATTATATAAATAATATTAAAGGGAGGCCAGTGACAAAATATATATGGAGAGAAGACCTCAGCGCAGAATTCAAGGAATAATTCGAAGTTAGGTCCTTTGAAATTATCAAGACAGGAATAAAGTCCGCGATGGAAGATAATAAAATAGACGAGGCGATAAAGCTATTAGAAAACTCAATAAGAAGTTGTGTTGACGTTTTATTGCATCGTTCAGATACCGAACACACCTACTTTGTAAGGCGTTCAAATATAAATAGGTTCTGGTTGTTGGGAATCTTGTGGGATGGGTATTATTTTTACGCAAAATCAAAACTATAATGAATACTTCCATCATACGTTATAGGTTTTACTAACCCATTTTCATCAAGCGGAATGCCATGAGCGGAGAAACCATCGACATTTTTTAAATTACGGATATGTAAGATGCTCTTTCGATATTAACAAGATTCAAATGTTCTTGACACTTTAAGAAAAAAGCTTGCCTCTCCTCCTCAGTCAATCAATCACTACTGATCTGCATTTAGGGGAGTCGCTCAGGTGACAGATTCCCTATTTCTTGTTTTCCTAACCGTTTCTTAAATGATTGCAAGGAAATTGGAAATGTGTTGAACATCTCCGTTGGTAAGTTATTCCAATCCCAAACACACCTTCCTAAAAGGAATATTTTCCCCGATTTGTCCTCTTGAATTCGAAATTTATCTACATATTGTTAACTTTCCTACTTTTAAGAACACCATTCAAACTTAGTCGTCTACTAACGTCATTCCACGCCATTTCCTCACTGATAGGTTGGAACATAACACTTAGTCGAGCAGCTCCTCTTCTTTCCCTCAAGTCTTCCCAGCCCAAACTTTGCAACCTTATTTGTAACGCTGCTCTTTTGTCGGAAATCACTCAGAACAAATCGAGCTGCTTTTCTTGGATTTTTCACTTCTTGAATTATGTAATCCTGGTGAGATTTCCATACACTGAAACCATAGTCTAGTTGGTGACTTACCAGAGACTTTACATCCTACTACAACACCTAAATACCCTCATAACCATGTGCATAGATCTGTAACATTTATTTACGATCATATTTATGTGATTTCGTCAAAGAAGATCTTTCCATATATTAACACCTAGGTACTTACAATGATCCACAAAAGGATGTTTCTACCCATCAACGCAGTAATTAAAACTAAGAGGACTTTTCCTACTTGCGAAACTCACAACCCGACTTTTACCCCCTTTATCATCACAACATTGCCTACTGTCCATCTCACAACATTGTCGAGGTCATTTTGAAGTTGCTCACAATTTTGCAACTTATTTATCACTCTGTGCAGATTAACATCATCTGCAAAAAGTCTTATCTCTGATTCCAATTCTTTACTCATAACATTTATATATATAAGAAAACATAAAGGTCCGATAATACTGCCTTGAGGAATTTCCCCCTTGATTATTACAGGGTCAGATAAGGATTCGCGTACTATAATTCTCTGAGTCCTATTTTCTAGAAATTTAGCCACGCATTCAATCATTATTTTGTCTAGTCCAATTCCACTCACTTTCGCCAGTAGTATCCCATGATTTACCTCAGATAGGTCAATCGCGATACAGTCCAGTTTACCTCCTGAATCCAGGTTATCTGCTATATCTTGCTGAAATCCAACAATTCGAGCTTCAGTGGAATAACCTTTTCTAAACCCGAACTGCCTTCTATTGAAGCAGTTTAAATTTCACAAAAATGTCTAATGTAATCAGAAAGACTGCTTTCCCAAAGCTTCCATGCAATGCATGTCAAACTGACTGGCCTGTAATTTTCAGCTTTATGTATATCAACCGTTCCTTTATACACAGGGGCTAGTATAGCAACTCTCCATTCATTCGGTACAGCTCCTTCATGCAAACAATAATCAAATAAGTACTTCAGATACGGTATATATCCCATCCCATCATCTTTAGCATATCCCTCGAAACCTTGTCAATTCCAGCTGCCTTTCTAGTTTTCAAATTGTGTATCGTACTGTAAATGGCATTGTTGTCATAGGTAAATTGTAATACTTCTTTAGTATTAGTAACCTCCTCTATGTGGACGTTATCCTTTTAGCCAACAATCCTTACATACTGCTGACTAAATTGTTCTGCCTTTTGAAGATCCTCGCATACACACTCCCCTTGTTCATTAATTATTCCTGGAATGTCCTTCTTGGAACCTGTTTCTACCTTAAAGTAGCTATACATACACTTTCATTTTTCATTAAAATGTTTATGACTGCCAATTATGATTTGATTTCTTTGCTAGATTCAATTTCCTAGTAAGTTCCTTCAATTTCTCCTTACTTCCACAACCATGTCTAACTCTATTTATTTCCAACCTGCATCTCCTTCTTAGCCTCCTTATTTCTCTGGTATAATATAGTGGATCTTAGCCATTCCTTACCACCTTCACTGGCAAAAACCTGTTTTCGGAGTCCTCAACAATTGCTTTAAACCCATCACATAGTATGTTTACACGTTTATTTACCGTTTTCCACCGATCATAGTTAATTTTCTTAAAACTCCCCCATAAATGTTTTATCAGCCACAAGGTACGACATAAACAGCTTGGTGAACACTAATACCATCTATTACTTCGGTTTCTCTATAAAGCTCATCTGGTTTTACCAGCACCACGTCCAGAATATTCTTCCCTCGAGTTGCTTCCATCATTTTCTGAGTCAGCTGCCCTTCCCATATTAACTTGCTAGCAGTTACCCCTCGGCTTCGCTCGCGTGGATTTCGTAACTTGGTAAAAGTAATCGTTCCTCGCTAGTGTAGTAAGACATTATCTGAAAATCCCTAAACTATATAAACTCACCGAAAAATTGAGTGGTGACCGGGCGAGTTGGCCGTGCGGTTAGGGGCGCACAGCTGTGAACTTTCATCCGGGAGATAGTGAGTTCGAGCCCCACTGTCGGAAGCCCTGAAGTTGGTTTTCCGTAGTTTCCTATTTTCACACCAGGCAAATGCTGAGCCTTTACCTCAATTAAGTTCAAAGCCGTTTCCTTCCCACTCCTACGTCTTTCTTATCCCATCGTCTCCATAAGACCTATCTGTATCTGTGCGACGCAAAGCAAACTGTAAAAAAGTTTCATTTACCCCAGAAACTCTTAAAACGACGTTTGTGGTATTGCCTTTTGAGGCTAAGATGACCATGCGTCATACAACTTTACATGTGAGAAACATTTTTCTCTCAAGTCGCAAAAATGATTTCTTCTTTTTAAATGAGATTCCAGGTTCCTATTTCCAACTCTGTAACATCTTCAGTTTTCGAGATGTAACTATCCCCAGAAAAATAATTCAACAGCTTTATCAGTCTTTCCCCCACCTCCACCTATGTGGATAAAAAAGGGCATGTTTCTTATTAAGGGAGATTCAAACACAAATGTTCAATTCCGTAACATCTTCAGTTTTTGAGATATATGTATCCTCGTAAGAAATAATTCATCACTCACTTCTTTTCACCCCCGTTAACAGTATTTTCTGAAAACAAAATGAAAATACATATTACTGTATTTTTAAAGGTATCTCCAAATATCAAGTTTCATGTCTGTAACATGTAACGTTTTTGACATATAAAGTAGATATACCGGTACTCATTGTAAAAATTCACCCGTTATTAAATACTTTTCACCCCTTAAGTGTTTTTACGGAAAACAAAAAAATACGTGTTTCTTTTCAAAGAGATCACAAATAGCAGTTGGCACGTCTGTACCATAATCAGTTTTTGATATATAAGTTTCCCCATAAAAAGATTTCAACCTCCCGTCCAAAAAAGTGCGTTTCACTTTATTTTTTAAAGGAGATTCTAAATACCAATTTTAACGTCCGTAACATCTTCAGTTTTGGAGATATAAGTATCCTCATAAAAATTTAAACTCCTTTTTCAGCCCCACCCCCACCCCCGTTATGTTGATTTTCCCACAAAAGCGTCCTTTATTTATGAAGGAGCTCCCAAATACCAAATGTCGCGACTGCAACATCTTCAGTTCTTGAGATATACAGTATGTATCCTCATTAAAAAGCTCAGCTCCTTTTTCATCCCCCACCAATTTGATTTCCGCCCAAAAATGCGGTTCCTTGATTTTAAAGGAAGTTCTAAATACCAATTTTCACGCCTGTAATCTTCAACTTTTGTAATAAAAGTATCCCCATAAAAATAATTAAATGTTTTCACTTCCTTTCATCCTCACCCACTATGTGAATTTCCCCAAAACAAGAAAGATGAGTTCCTTTATTTATAAAGGAGCTACAAAATACCAATTATCAAGCCTATAACATCTTGTAACATCTTCAGTTTTTGAGATTATACATCATCATAAAATGAATTCAGCTGCTGTTCCAACCATCCCCCCCCCACCAATATTTCCCCCCAGAAAATGCGTACTTCTTTTTTAATGGAGATTCCAAATACCAATTTTCACGTCTGTAACATCTTTAGTTTAAACAAATATAAGTACCCTTATACAAATAATTCAACTAATTTTTCAATTCTTTCACCTCCACCCTCCTCCACATATGTGGATTTGCCGAAACCAAAGACTACGTTCTTCTTTATTTTTAAAGGAGATTCCAAATACCAATTTTCACGTCTGCAACATCTTTAGTTTTTGAAATATAACTATCCTCATGCAAAGCATTCAACTGATTTTTCATTACTTTCAATACCCCCTTTTAATTGGATTTTCCGGAAACAAAAAATACGTGTTTCTTTAGTTTTGGAGGAGACTCCGAATTTCCACGTCTGTAACATCTTCACTTTTTGAGATATCAGTATCCTAATAAAAATAATTCAACCACCATCTCAGTCATTTTTACCCGCCCCCTCAAGTGTTTTCTATGAAAACAAAAAATACATGTTTCTTTATTTTTAAAAGAGATTAAAAATACCAATTTTCACGTCTATAACATGTTAAGTTTTCGAGATGTACTGCAAATATGCTCATTTAAAAAATTGACCCACTTTTTAGTTCCCCTTGCATGGATTTTGCGAAAACAAATTGTCTATGGTTCTTTACTCTTACAGGAGATTCCAAATAATAATTTTTATGTCTGTAACATGTTACGTTTCTGAGATGTACTGTAGATATAGTCTTTTTAAAATTTCATCCTCTTCCTTACTCCTGTTCACCCCGCATTAATTGGATTTTCCAAAAACAAAAAATTCTTGCTTCTTCATTTTTAAAGCAGATTCCAAATACCAATTGTATCTGTAACATCTTCAGTTTTGAGATATATGTATCCTGATAAAAAGTATTCAACCCCTTTTTCAACTGTTTTCACCCCACTTGAGGTGACTTTTCGAAAACAAAAATTCCAAATACCAATTATCTTGCCTGTAACGTCGTCAGTTTTTTAGATATGAGTATCTTCATAAAAGGTATTCAACCCATTTCTCACCTGTTTGCATCCCCTCAAGGGGATTATCCGAAAACAAAAATACGTGTTTCCTTATATATAAAGGAGTTTCCAAATAGCAATTTCCACGTCTGTAACATCTTTAGTATTGGATGTATAAGTATCCCCATAAAAAAATTCAACTAAGTTGCTCTTCTCTTCACCCACCACACTCCCTGAAGTGGATATTCCGAACATAATAAAATACGTGTTTATTTTTAAAGTAGATTACAAGTACCATTTTTCATGTCCGTAACATCTTCAGTTTTTGAGATATAAGTATCCACATAAAAGGAATTCAACCCCTTTTTTCAGTCCTTGTTACACTCCCCCCAATGAAATTTTTTTCTCGAAAACGTGTTACTTTTATTTTTTAAAGATTAAAAAATACCAGTTCTCATATCTTTAACATGTTCATTTTTATATAGGCTATACTGCATAAATACTAATTTTAAATTTACCCCCTTTAACACTTCAGTCAGTCAGTCAGTCAGTCAGGACAAGTTATTTTATATATACACACACTAGCAAGATACTCGTGCTTCGCTACGGTATTATACTGAAATTTGTAATTGAATGCTTAACATTTTATATATAATCCGCTAAAATTCGCGCTCTGACGGCAAAGTTCCTCCCAGTTTTCAATCCTTCTTTCCAGCAATCGATTTCGTACTTTCCGGGCTGGCTCCAGGTATTCCGCCCGGTCAGTTGGGTCCCTAAATCTTTGCTATCTTTACATATAAACATGTTTAATATGGATCAAATCCTTTCGGGAGATCCGGCGTGGTGTCGTCTTAGGTGCCTTGGCGGTACTGAGCCCGTTGCCGGACTGCATTTGTAGTCATTATCCGGCCAGGACCAGTTTCCAGCGCGGTACGCACATTTTTACGATGGTCCAGAATATTATTATTATTATTATTATTATTATTATTATTATTATTATTATTATTATTATCATTAGAGTGGGTGATATTAGTTGAATTTAGGTTATTATTATTGATGTTCTGGACTGCACAGCAGGATGCAAGATCGCAACTTGGCGGTAAATTATATCTGCTGTCATTGTCATTGCTGACAATGTGACCAGCACCATTCTCGCGCGTAGGCTAGTGCGCGGGATTTCTGGCGATACGAATGATATACTTCCGTGCATTACTGACCTTCTTATAGAGGTGAACAATTGCACCGTCAATATAATTCCTATTGTTCATTTCGAATGTGTTGAAATTTTCATTTACATGCCAGTAGAATCAACTGTAATCAAAATTTAAGTTCTCCAAAGGAAAATGTGGCTCTTGAAAACGAACCCAGCAAAGATTAAAAATGATCGGTTTATGATCAGAATCAAGTAGTACATTATGAACGGTAAAATCAATTGGTCTCAACTCACTTTTCACCCCACCGCCGTGAAGTTGATTTAACCCCCCCCCCCTGTAACAAAGAAGACCTGTTTCTTTATGTTTAAATGGGATTCGAAATACCAATGTTCACGTCTGTTACTTTCAGTTTTGGGATATAAGTATCATTTTTATTTCACTTCCTTTCACCCCCCCCCCTTAAGTGAATTTTCCGGCAAAATACTTGTTTCTCTAATAGTAAAGGGTATTTTTAGATAATAGTATCTTCATACAATAATTCAAGTAATTTTTCAATTCCCCCCCCCCCCCACACCCTTTAAGTGGATTTCCGAAAACAATATGTACGTATTTCTTTATTTGTAAAGGAGATTCCAAATACAAATGTTTAGGTCTGTTACATTTTACGTTTCTGAGATATACTGTAGATATCGTCTTTCTAAAAATTCACTCCAATTTTTCACTCCTGTTTAACCCCCATTAATTGGATTTTCCAAAAACTATAAAATACGTGTTTCCACACTTTTAAAGGAGATCCCAAATACCAATTTTCAGGTCTGTAATATCTTCAATTTCTGAGATATATATGTGTCTTCATTAAAGGCATTCAACCCCTTTTCACCCCTTTTCACTCCTCCTATTGGGATTTTCTGAAAACAAAAATTTGTGTTTCTTTATTTTTAAATTATTACACCTGTAAACTTTTAAAGTTTAGAGATATAGTTACACTCATTTTAAAAATTAACCCCCCTTTCACCCCGTTAACGATGGAATGTCCAAAAATCCTCCCTTAGCGAACACCTACATTGTAATATAAATGTATCCTCAAAATTTCATTTCTTTATGTCCAGTAGTTTTGGCTCGGCGATGATGAATCAGTCAGTCAGTCAGTCAGGACATGTTCTTTAGATATATATAGATAGATTTTCCATTTGTTGGACATGTTTTCTGTCGTTCGCATTACCTTCCCAATCGACATTTGGTAAACTGAGATCACACGCTACTATCTCGTTCCTTTCCGTATCGTTTCCCACATAGCTGATTATCTTATCAAATAATTCTGAATCAGCTTCAGATGCTACCCTTTTCTGGTCTGTACACTCCAAGTACATCAAGTTGCCTATTGTCTTTAGAGACGATCCTTACACCTAGAATTCCATGTTTGTTATCTTTAAGTTTTTCGTACCTTACGAATTCTTCTTTCACCCGACTGAATACTCCCCCTCTTACCATTCCTATCCTATCTCTGCGATACACACTGCAGTTCCGTGAAAATATTTCTGGATCCGTTTTATCATTTCTCAGCCATGATTCAACTCCTGTTACAATATCTGGTAAGTATATATGTAATAAATTACTTAATTCTACTCCTTCATTTACAATACTTCCACAGTTCAACACTAACATTTTTATGTCATCCCTAGTTGACTTCCAAATCCCTGTACCCTTATCACCGCTCCCTAGACAACCCATGTCCCTGAATGTACCTCCCTATAATCCTTCTGAAGAAATTTCCTAACTTATATGTACCACAGCGGTTTACGTGAAGGCCATCTGAGTGCCGATCCCAATCTCCTACCCACCCATTTGGGTCTAGAAATCTCACTCCCAGATTCCCACATACCCACACCTCAGCTGCACCACTTAATTTTGCATGTGTAGTCATGCTTTTTTGACAAAATGTACAAAGGTCTATAAGATGACGCTTGACTACTACATTATGGGAAAAATCATCCTAGGTTGCCTTGAATAGTGATTTGCCTACAGCTACCTCATTGGCCGTAGCGCAGCTTGCTTTGTATTTCTTGTATAACAACACTTTTGTATTTGAAGACGTGAGTAACTTAACTATTGCTCTATGATTTTCGAGGCGAACAGGCTTAAGTAGAGATGATGCCTCAGCATAATTTCTGACGTACATTCTAACTTTTTCTAATATTTCTTTAGAACAAGTCTTGTTAGGAAAACGTTTAAGACTTTGTGAAGTAAAGGTGTCATTCCATGCACTTTAAAGTGTTTCATGAGACGTTTAAACGTTTTATTGCTATAGCATTAGCTACAAGAAAAAGTTTCTCGCAGACACTAACTCCATCAAGAGTGCAAGACATCAGCAAGCGCTCCCTTTCTTTCATAACAGTTCCTCTTCCTGTTTTTACTTCTTTTCTAGTAAGACACATACCTTTAATTTGACGTAACATAGCCAAATCCAACATATTCCTTCCTTGTCTATTGTAATCTAGTTCTCTATTGGTGTAGTGGAATGATAGTAGCTCATCTAGTGTCTGTGTCTTTGGATGGCAGCCATTTACATGTACAGCTCTTGCCTTGGCACCAAACTCACCTGCTATGTCTTCCAAAGGAATTCGTTTCTGTAAACACACATAAGAACACAGTAGAAAGTAAAAGACCTTTCAAGATCAAAAACAATGTTAAAAGATTGAGCAAAAATAAGTGAGTATATTCTATGCCTCAATAGTCTCGATGCCCTAACGGCGATCGCTAAAATCATATGTTAATAGCAGTAGTACATACTATTCAATAGTCAAAATAAAAGGGTGCTGACGTAAATATTACAGTCTTTATTATCTTAACCCAAACTGGAGTAGCTTCTTCTTCCTCTTCTGCTCCTATGTTTACTGGCTCTAGGATTGGGGTATCGGTTTGTAACACATCGACTTCTTCAATGGCGATCTCCTCAGAAGTCAGTCACTGACCATCAAAATCTTCACTGTCCTGTAATGAAAATTGTGAGTTAGGTAGAGTATAAGCATAGTAATGTGTTGACCAATAAGTAAATAAACCGGGAGAGTTTGACAAATATACGTGAATATTTTTATTCAACAGTCGAAACTATCGGTGTACATACATTATAAATAGGCCTAACTAACTTGCTCCGGATAGACCTCGATTACATAGATTATTTCGACTAAAACAATCTACTACACTCAACTTCATCCAACAAAAGAAGTTTTTAAATAGCCTGTTACATGCATTTTGCTTAAGCATGTTAAAAATATTCTCAGTTTTGTAAATTATCATAACCCTACATTACAGCAGGGTAAGTTTTAGATAGCCGAATCAAGTGAAAGCTTACCTGAAATAATGGTATGGTATATATGTCAAATTCTTGTACAGAATTTAATGGTCCAGCAAGAATTTCGTTGTCAATAATGGATCTGAATCAGACTGACTTAGAAAATAACCTTCCGAACTCTTCAGGGATATCATGGCTACCCCAGTGACTATTAAGTATATCTGCCACTTTCTTATCCATTTCGCAGATTTACCTATAATGTAACTTATTAACTTTATGACATGTTGCATAAGTAAGACAACTAGTAATAATAACTTAAGCTCTGAGAATGTTAACCTGAAATGTCGTAGCAATTGACGAACGATAGTGAACAACAGTCATCTGTTGCCATGCCAAATGAGATCATTTGTTGCTAGTGCAAGGGTTTGAAAATGTGTAATTCATTCATATTTCTAGCCAAAAATACGGTGTAATAACCTGATTTTCTTGTAGCCAAAGTGATCTTAATTGATAGTCAGTAAATAAACAAAAATGTGTTTTTTGACCCAAAAAGCTGTTCTGAAAATTTTATCTATGAAGATAAGGTCCCTTTTCCTGTGGCCCATCACAAATCACTATAATCCCCTGCCTAGAGAGATCACTTCCCCCAGACAGAACCTTGGCTATTGTAAATCTGTATTGAAATTGTTATTAGACTGAAAAGTATTAAAATCGAAGCAATTTAAAAAAGCACCATGAATTAATGAGAATATCCAAACAAAATCCAGCTGAAATCTGAATATATTCAAGCAAAGACGAGTAAGCATAAGCGATTTTCGTAGGTCGCAGGAATTTCTATGGCAAGCAGGTTACTAAAAAGGACAGTTATGTTATTTGTGCTATCCCTAGGTATAGTGACTGTCACATCATTATAAAATGGGAATGTTATAGATGTTGTGTGTCTGAGAAAGTACTGCCATGGTTGCAACTCTTGAAATGATGATCACAGCTGTACCAAAAATTTTCAAGGATTCGATGGAGGGATGGAATCTGAGGAGGTGGCACAAATATTACACTGGTCATAAGAAACGTGTGGGATGAAGTACATTGAGTGCTAAGGTAATAAGACTCCAACGATTTTCAGAAATTTTGTGAATCTAAACTTCATGGTGATATCAAGATTGATAAAGAAGGAGTGCGCATAGGAGAAACAGAACAAGAGATCCAATAATCGCATATGGAAACTGGTACACAAAACTGTCATGGTGGGTCTAGAAACATTGGAAATAAGGATATTGATGCTGTTGTCGGTTTTAACGAAGGAGATGCTTCAAGGTGAAATATGCTACAATAACTAGGAGTAGTTTGTGGGGAAAACATGAAGAAAGCTTTGATTGCAATTGACTGGAGAAGGGTTTTTGAATCAGAAGGCAGTTCAGGAGGCAATAAAAGAAAATAGAATCAGGTGGAGAGCCCATAAGGGAAGAAGGAAATCATCCGCTGAAGAACCAGGATGAATAAGGCCCAGGAATGCATTTTATCAATCAATCACTACTGATCTGCATTTAGGGCAGTTGCCCAGGTGGCAGATTCCCTATCTGCTGTTTTCTTAGCCTTTTCTTAAATGATTGCAAAGAAATTGGAAACTTATTGAACATCTCCCTTGGTAAGGTATTCCAATCCCTAACTCCCCTTCCTATAAACGAATATTTGCCCCAATTTGTCCCCTTGAATTCCAATTTTTTCTTCATATTGTGATCTTTCCTACTTTTAATGACACCATCCAAACTTATTCGTCAACTGATGTCCTCCCACGCCATCTCTCCACTGACAGCTCGGAACATACCACTTAGTCGAGCAGCTCGTCTTCTTTCTCCAAAGTCTTCCCAGCCCAAACTTTGCAACATTTTTGTGACGCTACCCTTTCGTCGGAAATCGCCCAGAACAAATCGAGCTGCTTTTCTTTGGATTTTTTCCAGTTCCTGAATCAAGTAATCCTGGTAAGGGTCCCATACACTGGAACCATACTCTAGTTGAGGTCTCACCAGAGATTAATATGCTCTCTCCTTTACATCCTTACTACAACCCCTAAATACTCTCATCACCATGTGCAGAGATCTGTACCCTTTATCTACAATCATATTTATGTGATACCCCAATGAAGATATTTCCTAGGTATTTAGAATGATCCCCAAAGGGAATTTTCACCCCATCAACGCAGTAATTAAAACTGAGTGGACTTTTACCTCAGGCGAGATGAAAGTATAATGTTAACTTCAGCATGAAATTACCGAAACTGAAAATTTTGTTTGTAAAAGTGGAGATACCTCAGAAACTATTGAAGATTCAGAGCTGAAAGTTTGTACAGTATTTGTAAACAGAGAAATGCAGATCACTTTTGAGGTCCTAGCTGAAATACTTACTTCTGCTACTTGGCAATTATCAACCATAAAAAATGTTCAATATTGTTGTTTGCAAATATACGAATGCGTACAAACTATCAATGTAATTATGCTCAACACTGAAGTCCAGTTTTCGGTGAATATCTACGAAAAATTTAAATCCAGTAAAGTTGCTGGTTAGTGAGAAACATGCAGCAACCTTTGACCTGATAAATGTACTAAAAATCAGAAAGACTCCTCAAAATGTATCTACTAAGAGACTGTTTTGGGAGATCACAACATTTGTGAATTTGACTAATGCTAGACTTATAGTGAAATTATTACCTTATAGGTACTAAACGTTAGTAGAAATACCAATATTATAGGCTCATTTTTATGGCATTTTCTATTATGTTCACGAATAAGTGTGTCCCATTAGAGATACCTCGTATGCAATTGTGAATCTTCTCTTCATCCTTAATAACTGTCCATTTACTGGAATGTATTTGTCATGAATTCGGGTATGAATAAATGTCATGTATATTATTTATTGAACCGCATTCCCTGTTTGATTTAATGTTTTCTTAAATAGCCAGGTATAGATTCTCATCTTCTACATCAGAAAGGCGTTTTACTTTGGAAGTAGTTTTAAAACAGTAACAAGGTATGTTATGAAATATAAATGGCAAATCGCTTTCTGCAAACTCAGCTATTTTTCTTAGATATCCCATCAATTCCCTTTTTTAATGAAGTAATTCCGTATAATATAGGATTTATGATTTCTCAAAAGTTTTTTATTTGTAATATTTAAAATTATTTCGGAATATTCTTGAGCTGTGCCTCATGGAGGTTTTCGTCGTTTTGTAGTGAAAAGATATAAGTATTTTCAGTGTCAGTATCATATTTCGATGAACATCCGAAGACACTACGATGTAGAGGCATTTTGTACCACTGAAAGAAAAAAGCATACGAAGGATATATACTGATCATTACATTACTTTCCTGCATCCACTGTCATGAACATGGGTAATGAATACGTTGAACACACAAAACGAATCACACATCACTAAACACTTGAAATAAACACTAAATGGAGCTATATAATATCACATACGCATTATAAGAGTGGAACTTCCTTTATTTCTGATAAACAGACGAGAAAATGTATATTGGTTGTAAAAACCGTTACGAATGCCAGAAAAAAACAAGATGTCACTGCACACTCAATATTAATACACTACGATATAACCATAAGAACACAGAATAACATACATTAATACATTTAATTACTTCTCTACTCAACACAATTGTGTCACTAAAGACAATCCATACTGTTGATTCACAGAATAAAGCGAGCACTACACAGTGACGCTATGCACCGAAATTAATACCAACTAAACAACTTCCAATTCGTCAAGTAAGACTTCCACCATCAGCAGATTCTCCTATGACGTGGCCTGTCTTTCTCGTCAACCATGATCCGTAATCAAAGCTAAGGGCATTGTAATGACTTCATCATGTCTTGGTAACTCTCTGCATAGCACAACCATGGACCTTGATCAGCTTGCCACACATCTATCCTCTAGCAAGTCAGGCTACAGACTGTAGCCAGACACGTCCTGTGACTTATGCTACTACGTCACCTAGCGTATTCTACTCTCTTCTTATTGCTACCAAAAGTTCACTACAAATAGACCTCATCTTGAAAGTGAGAAACAAGTCTATGATCAGTGATCAGCATCGGTACTTGAAGAAAATTAATGATTGACGATTAAATAATTAATAATATTACTTCTCTGTACATGGTGTCTTTTAATATTAGTGTTCTTAGGAAAAGAGAGGTATTAATTTGAAATTTGAGTCAGTCAGTTTCCCCAACGAGTTGAATGAACTACCGCTGGCCTCCCGCTGTAAAAAGTCTCATTTGCACGAACCAATTTGTGCCCTCATCAAGTAAACAATACCTATTCATTAGAGCAGCGACTGAGAGAAAATGCTGAATAAATGTATTCTCGTCTCTCAGTTATTCAAAATCAATAATATCGAACTTAATTATCATTTCAGGAATTATTTAATATCACTGATTACATATTTTTCAGTAGCTGACGTTCATTTGATAACTTTTGCAGTTAATTAAAGTCCAGGAAGCAGATATCCTTTACATATGTTTGTTTTCGCTTTACAAAAACGAGCCAATGAAGCAAATTATATTCTTTTGTCTCTGAATAACAGTTACTCCCCACACAAATTACGTAAGCTCTGTTCGATTAGATTAGCTCACGTTTTGTTTGCAAGAACGCCGAAGAGGAAAGTTATTTGCTACCGCTCAACTTTCAAGAAAATTCTCATTCATAAACATTGTTTACTTCGAGAGGATCTAGTTACTCATTTTTCTTTTGACGTCAATACGTCTCATAAATCCGGACGCCAGATTGTAAATTTTAGTGAGACGAACATATACACCACGCTTAATACAGTCGAATTGCACATATACAGTATATACGTATGGCAAGAGTTTAGCAGTCCACTAATAAGAACGGTTCTGGAATGTATTAAAGATTGCGACTATTCGAATTTCGGTCAGGGTTACCACTCTACCTCGAGAATGCGTAGCCAACGCACATGTTAACGAATTTAAGCGAAATAAAAGTTTTTTTTCAAAAACTATAGTGAGCTATCCATGTTTAGAGAGTTATAACACTGCTGAACTATAATAACTCTGAGAAGAGGTTACAAGAACTAGCACACAATTTTGAAATGCCAAGATATAGGTGAATTTTTAGCAGTATTTCGGGAAACAACAATGAGGGTAGAGAACGGCTCGTGGTGATTCCAGGAAGGTGCCATTTACCTGTACCGATTTGAACAAACTCTACTGGATGAGGAAGAAACATAGATGCGAAGACGCCACCCGTGGGAAGATTGGTGTTGCTACAACCATCGATAACACTGTCACCCGAGCATAAAGTTGGACTGTAGCTGCGATGTTCACCAGTGACGTTTTTCAGTAAAAAGATTATAATGTAAAACTACTGTTTTTATTTAATTTATTATGATAAATATGTACTTAATATGGCACAAATATTGAAACTATACGCATTTGTTAGAAAGTTTATTTCTCTCCACACACACAATGTATTTGAACACTCTTCTTTCAGACGAGGCAATCACGTTAAAAATCAAACTCGCGGCCATGTTTTAACATAGCTTATGTTATTTTAAAATCTTTCTTTACCAGCGAGGGTCGGTATTTTCCATGGAAACCCGGAAAACATTCCCCAAAATCTACGTCGATAAAATTTCCACGTTACATGTCACTTTGTACAAAGGCTCTATCTAAAACTCCTTATCCATTTTAGTGATGAACATGTAAAACGGAATTGTGAATTATTCATCCATTAGGAAGAATGATGGTGCTTCATTTACTCTGTAGTTACAAAGATCCCTTAAAATACATACATGTACAAACTCACTAGATAAAATTTAGTCACCGTAGTGCACACGCACAGATGGTTCCTGACGCCTGAACAGATGGCGCAGCGAAGGACGCCTGAGCTGAAACGTACGCGAACTGCCTCTACGTGAGCATAAGGCAGTAGCGGTCAGTGAGACATAAATGTTTACAAGCGGACAGTGTACGTCAACATTGATAGATGTAACTATGTGACAAAGTGGCAAAAAGGGGCAATCGTGTTTGGCCGTGCCCATGGCCATACGGTGCGTGAAGTTGCTGGATTTGTTGGTGTTTCGTAACGGACTGTTCAACGTGTATACAAGCAGTGGTGTAATACACGTGTCCACGAAACACGACACCAGAATTGTGCTCGAAAGAAGATCCTGATTGAAAGGTACCGGAGAGGCGTTTTACGGCTTTTGAATCAAAAGTTCCTCCAAACCCGACAGGAATTGCTGCAGTCACTGTAAGAAGGTCCATCCCAACCTGTTAGCGAGAGAACATTGCCATGGCAACTGCATGTGGTCAACATTTGGAGTAGGTCACTTCGCAAGAGGCCATAGCTCACACGGGCGCATAATGCTGCGCGACTTCAGTGGACTAGAAATCATCGAAAGTGATATGGTCTGACGAATCACATTTTTGCCTGCATTCAAATGACGCACGTCGTCGAGTGCACAGAAGGCCAAATGAAGCATTTCATCCTGGATATGTGCAAGGTCAGGTTCAAGCCAGAGATGAGTCTGTGATGTTTTGAGGATGTTTTTCTTATCATGGATTGGGCTCGCTGGATCAGGTGACCACTAACATGAGCCAGCATGTATATTTAAACATTCTGGACGATCAGGTGTTGCCTTTCATTAAACATCTGCATGATGAATACGCTAATGATACCCCGATTTTTCGAGATGACAAAAAACAAAGTTCTCCGGGCTGGACACATATGTGCCTTGTTTCATGAATACTCCTCCATCATATTACAAATCGATTGGGCTGAAAAATCACCTGGCTTGAATCCCATTAAAATATATGGGACTTGTTGGAACAGCGGGTAAAACACTGACGTCAGCATTCCCGAAATTTGGTGGAATTGCGAGAGCAAATCCTCAGCGAATGGCTTAAGCTGGATGCGACGTACCTGAACAACCTTGTACACTCACTTATTAACCGAATTCACGAGGTTATCAAGTCCAGAGGTGGAGTTACACGGTATTAAATAATGCTTGCAATGACTTCTCCAGGGGTGACCAATTCTTTGTCCGGTGAGCATACATACATACATACTGAACCCGTGTCTCGAATTCGTACAAGTGCGATTTATGCATGTGAGAAGGTGAGAGTGTCATACTTGCCTTATTAGCGCTTCGGAATTGGAGAAAGCAAGAGAGCTAGGGTAAATAAAGATCACCAGGTGTTTGATACAGTTGTAGTAAAAAAAGACGAGTTAGTGTAATATTTATACGAAAGTAATTCGGTATTCTTTTTTAATCTGTGTCAGAACTATCGCCAGTGTTTTAGAAAATAATCTTGTCTTTTAATTAAGAAGATAAATGGACTTACGAGAGCATTGTCTGGAAATTTCGATATGATGTCATTACTGTATGATCTTAGGCGGAGTTGATGTGTAACTTTGGCATATAATTTTAATTTTCACTCATCTGTATATCTTCAAGGGACCAATTTAAGTATCGTTCCTTACAGGCGGTCATCGTTGGGATAGATAATTTGCACATAGGGGTTACTCAGACGATTATCTTGGTAACTGGCGGAGACTGATAAATTCTACAAGACTTTTCGCCGTACTCAAGATGGATTTCCACATCATTTCATCCAGATTTGGACCATACAGTGCTTCTGCTACCAGCGTGCTCGATATAGAGATTTGCTAAGTAAGTACGCGATGTCCTGACTTCAGTGATGACGCCAGGGAACAGCAGAATTGAACCTTAAGGAAACCATGGGGAGGAAGGAGATAAGAAAATGTATTTTCCATTTTAAACTAGTTACTATAACACCTTTCTTAATTATGTTTATAGTGGTAACGGTAGTAACTGTTGACAACCTTCAGATGTATTTCTTTTCAAATTTCCTTAGTAAAGTGTTCGTGGTATTGGAAATTATTTGATGATGGGCATCACAGTAGAGCCGTGATACATGATTGAAGTTCATTATAATATTTTGAAAAGCCAGCGTTGTGATATTTTAATAATTACTAATTAAAAATCCTAGACCCTTACCTTAAATTAATTCACTTAAACGGATATTGCGGGTAATAATCATGTGAATTCATCTTTATTGGGATTTATAGTCGTCGATAAAATACGTAATTCTAGAAGTTTTCTAGAAACATGAAATGTGTCAGGAAGTACAGGTAATTGTAACCTAATTATCATTAATTAATTAATTAATTGTGATATCAAGTAATGAATTAATAATCATAACATTCATATGTGTCGGGATAAGTGCAAATGTTATTAGAATTGCGTGTGCTCTGTAATTAAAATGGTCATTATCGTGTGGAAAACCCAGTGTACGCCTTTGACTCATGATATGGGACAAATTTAGGTGTAATGTGGCACACTTATGTGGAGCAAAAGTGACAGATGTTTCGCACTCAGGACAAAATGTTAAGACAGAAATGGAGGCATGGAATATTTCTCTGTCCACTTCTTCGATGATATGTTAGCCAATTTAATATCCATGTTAATGAACATTGAGCCCTGTACTTTTTCAACGATCATTTGGAGTATATCATTATCGACTTCCAATATTTCCTACGTTTTATGATAGAATTCCAACCGTGACTTCATAAGAAGTGCGATAAAATTAACAAGTGACTATTCCTAGGCTTCAGTCATATACAATTGGGTCACGTTAAAGAAATAATAGGATGATCTTCGAAGGAGACTTTCACATTCTCGAACATTCTCTCATGTTACCTCCAACTCAATTTAAAATGAATAGTAATATGTATTGATATGATATAGGCTTCTGGTCCTATGCCGTGTTAAGGAAATAAGGTGAAATTCTTTATGTTTCGCGGAGAACTTTGCTCTGCCGTCATTAGAATAAAATTACTTCCGTTGAGGCAGTCATCCAGAAACTACCTACAGATGAGGCCGAGGAGTTAAGACAGAAGTGTGTGAAACTCATAGGGTCCACCGTTGTACCCGCTCCCAGTTTAACAAGAGGCGAGAGGAGAGCTCTGAAGGAACTTAGATATAATTCTGAACTGACCATTCTCTCAGCTAAGAAGGGTAATGCGACGGTGGTTATGGACACTGACAAGTATAAGAATAAGTTCTCAGCTATATTGTCAGAGTCTGTTTACAGACTGAGCTCACGTGACCCCACCACTCATGTGACCAAGCCCGCCACCGTGAAGCTCTTAAGACAATCTTCGATTCCAAAACAGGAAGCTTATCATGTATCCCCGGGGGCGCAGTGCCACCTAGATTACATGGACTTCCTAAGATCCATAAAGAAGATGTGATGCCTAATATCAATAGTGTGCACGATAATAACACCATGCACACATTGCACACCGCCGGGACTTGGCTCCAAGAGCCCCTATATTTAATGACACTGAACTGGCTCGCGATACCCACAGACCTCAATCCCATCGAGCATGTCCGAGCGTTGTTGGCTCAGGATAATGAGTCAAGCCAGGAACGCTCTATTGAAGCTCTCAGTAAACATTTTCTTGAAGTCTGGGAGATCATTAGAAAGTGATCACGTGTATGTAGTTCTCTAGTATTCTCCGTCCCTCGCAGAGTTTAATTTCCTGCTGGCCCATTAGCTAACGGTTACCCAGCCTCGTGAATCCAACTCAGGAATTTTTCTGATATTAATTCAACTAATCCGTTCGAGAATATCAAGAAATGCGACTGAGGGATTCTGCAGACTGACTGTGTAACACCCTAATATCTGCACGTCATATAACGTGGCAGCAGTCGCCTTGGTTAGCCATGGTTCTCCGGGACTATAGAGCAGCAGAGTTGTCGTATTTTGGTGTTGCGGTATATCTGAGCCATCTTAAAGTACTGTTTTGTAAAGTTAAGTGACAGAGCGATTAAGATGTACAGTTCCGAGTAAGTAACAAATCATGAAAACATTCTGGCTTGTTTCACACATACAGGGTGGTCGGAAACAGCGTGAACCTGGTATATGAGCGTTAAAGGGTTGATCATACTGATAAATAATTTTGGACAATAATTCGATATCTCACACAATTCTCATTTTATCGATTGCTGAAGATAGCGAATCAAATCGCTTCCCGGACGAATTCCAAAGGGCTTTGCGCCGCGGTATTGCTAAATCTGCAGGGGACATAGACTGGCTTACGATCCATGCCGAGAAATCAGCTTGCACACTGTTGGTTTCGGGCGATGTCAGCGTAGCGTACTAACTGAGGCGGGAGGTCCGTGCTGATATCCCTCCCATGGCGGAGCTTTATTGCTTCTATTGATGCTCTAAAGCCTGTCTTATATCACGTGCAGATTTAGCAATTGAATTCTCCCGCGAAGTCATCTGATTGGCTAACTTAAGCAGGTAATAAAATGCCAACGTTGCGAGATATCAAATTGTTATTTCAAATTATTTATCAGTATGATTTACTCTCGAATGCTCATATACGCGGTTCAAGTTGTTTCCGACCACAATGTATAATGCATTACAACCGGTTGTTAAAACCATGTCAACATCATTTAGAATATTAGACGCCAAAAACGTGAAATCGTATGAGAACCTACATACACCTTCTGAACACAGTTGTGAAGAAGTTAAGATCGAAGGGAATCGCACTGGACCAGTAACATTTTTGAATTTTCCCCTTTTAAAAATATTTCATGGCTAACAATACCGGGAAGGGCCAACTGGGAATATGATACTGACGATACTTAAATTACAGTCCAGAACTCTTGCAGCGCTAAACGGGGTAAATAAGTAACAAGACGAAAGATAAAATGTTAACGTCCCAACAACATTTAGCGATCACTAGAGACAACCTGGTGTTGGAATTTTAATACGTAGGAATTATTTTACATACCGATGAAAGCATTTACGTAAGCTTGTCGTAAGCAAGCACTTTTAAATGCCACCAATGGAGGAAGTCGAAAGCCTCCTCTGCCATATCTAAAGTAAGCACGAAATTGTGATAAATAGTACAAATGTGTCGGGAAAGTACTGAAAACTAAATACGTAGGTGGATCAAAATGTTAGTTGCACTGACGCGCCGCAGCAGCGCGCTGTGTGTCGCAAACCTGGGCACAGCGGAGGAAGGGACCGACACTGCCCACACGTATGTTAGGCAGGTCGCTGTAGTGTCTCGTCGAGTATTGTGTGAATAGCGGCCAAATGCAATGGCGCGTCAACTGGACGTTCACTCCAAATATGAGGTGCGTGCGACAATCCGATTCCTATGGGCCAAAAGGAAGAATTGCACAGACATTCATCGTGAAATTAGTGCCGTGTGTGGGGAGCGGGACATTTCCCGGCAAGGTATCGTAAAGTGGTGTCAGCAATTCGAAGCCGGACACATGGATATCACGGACAGCCATCGCGAAGGCTGGCCAGCAACGTCCAGGACCCGCGCAAAGTTCAACAGTGTGAATGCGATCATTAGACAGAACCGGCGCATTAAACTGAGAGAAATCGCGACGCAGCTGAACATGTCGTATGGCAGTGTGTTGCCATTGTTCACGAGGACCTTGGATATCGTAAGGTGTGTAAAAGATGGGCCCCACGTCTCCTCACCGATGAGCACAAGGAACAACGTTTCCAACACTCCGTGGCATATTTGCAACGCTATGCCGCAGACGGCAACGGGTTTCTGCGGCGAATCGTCACAGGCGAGGAAACGTGGGTTCACCACTTCACCCCCGAAACGAAGCGAACATGAATGGAATGGGTGCACCCCTCATCACCACAACAAAAGAAGGCCAAGGTTCAACATTCAGCCGATAAGGTTATGGCGACAGTGTTCTTTGATATGCAGGGTTTGCTGCTCGTGGAATTCATATCGAAAGGAACGATGATCAACGCGGCGTCGTATTTGTCAAACGTTGCACCGGTTTCTTACAGCGATTAAAGAGAAGCGCCGGGGGAAATTGAGCGCCGGTGTGATTTTGTTGCACTATAACGCAACACCTCACAAGGCCCGCTAAACGAGAGAACTGCTACAGCGTTTCAAGTGGGAGGTCTGGCAACATCCACCCTACAGTCCCGACCGAGCGCCATGTGACTTTCCACTGTTCGGTAAGCTCAAAACGGAGCACGGTGGTCGACGTTTCCAGACCGATGAGGAGGTGAAGGCCGCTGTCTCCGGGTGGTTGCAGAACGCTGGAGGAAATTTCTGTGCATCCGGCATCGTCAAGTTGGTTGTGCGTTCGCAGAAATGTTTGGAGTCTCTTAGAAACAGTGTGGAAAGGTGACCATACAGTGTATGTCGTTATAGTCGTTTTGCTGTTGTATAGGTGGTGTAATAAATGGCCATAACTGGGAAGTGCAACTTATTTTCTGATCTGCCCTCGTAGTTTCATGCTGGTCGCAGTATATCAAGAGATATTGCAAATCACAACTTGTTGTTCCATATTCCACGCCATGTTGCTTAAAATACAGCAAATCATACTTACAACAGGATATATTACGGAAAATTAACTACTATTCGTCACGTATTGCATGACTGGCATAAATATTTTCATGGCCTCACTTTCAAGAATTCAGTATGGAAAGATGAACTACCAAGACAAGAAATCAAAATTCAGTCATGATGAACATAGTCGTTATTTATTCCACAATGCACACACAAAAAGTGGCTCTGCGATACACTCTTGGGGCCTTCGACCTTCTACAAGCTGTGACTGTGATGAAGAATTCCAGACAATGTGATACATCACCTTTAGATGTCCACAGAGAGCCTTCAAAACAACTATCAACGACCTTCTTTCTATTTTCTGCATTGCACATAGTCCTTTCTTTCTTTATTTCTACTTTGTGATTCATCCTTCACTTTTTCCAGATTTTTATATTTATTCTGCTTTGTAAATTTTGCATTGTATACTTCATCATGTTTTTTCTTAATTTATGCTTGGCTTAACTCGTACAATAAGTTAAATAAATAAATAAATAAATAAATAAATAAATAAATAAATAAATAAATAAATAAATAAATAAATAAATAAATAAATAAATAAATAAATAAATAAATAAATGATTCATGTGCCCTATGAACAGTAAGGGTGAAAGATTACAGCCTTGTCTAACCCCTGCAACTACTTTGAACCTAGAACTCATTCCACCATCAGTTCTTAATTCCGGCTTCACATGAATGTCTTTGGTTGGTCGTAATGACCAACTCCTAACCCCATAATCCCCCAGTACGGCCAACATCTTTCCCGTGATACTCTGTTATATACCATCTCTGAATCTACGAAATGTAAGCATTAGTGTCTATTCGTAGCACTTTTGAATTACTTGATACATACTGAAAATAAACTAATAAAAATAATCATCATCACGCGGTATCAATAACTTTCATCTGACATTTCTGTGACGAGAGAGAGAATTAATTCAGCCTGTGCCAATGCCTGTGAGCAACGCGTCTGGTGTGGTGATAAAGGGAGTACATCCATAGTGGTTACAATACTTCCTGTTCCCCTTCGAATAGATAGGTGCAAGTAAATACCTAACTCATATTCCATGCTCATAGAGTTACTCTGTGAAACCACTTCATCTCTCTCTTTACATTTTAATTCATCATCCCATGCATATTTCTTATGTTTTATGATACTATAGTTTATTTGCCAGCTTCTTAACTTCGTTGATAGAAAATTGGTACCATTATTATTCTCTTTTCAATTCAGAAATGTTTCCTTTTCCATTGAGAAGATTTTTGGAAATATTCCTTCCAGCTCTCCAGTGAAGTTCTAGCGCAGGGCCTCTCAAACGCCCAAAATCTCACGCGTGCAAACTGGGGCGCAGAGTTCCTGTGCACAGTGCATCGGTCCCACTCGGCTCAACTCGGACCAACGCTAAGTCTCTGGGCTAGTCGGCTGAGCTCGGCTAGACTCAGCTCGGATGTGCATGCACTCTGAGAGGCCCTGTCCTAGCGTGTATAGCTAGTTACCCCCTTAATCCAAGCCGTTACTCACTTCCCTTTCCCCTCCATTTCTCAGCCTTTTGCAAATTATTTCGCAAAGCATTCCATCCATTCCTTTTGGGCTCTACAATTATAATGTTTGGATCCATTTCCTTCCTCTATGAACTTTTCTTTATCTACGTGAGTGCTTGTTTGGGAGTAAAGTTAAATATGACAACAGAAAATTCATGGAGAATGATGAGATGGCAAATATCGAGGCCAGGACGCTAGGAGTAATGAATGTTGATATTCTACTGTTAATTATTCAAAGCAACGAACATATCATGATAAAGCAAATGACTTGATTACATGCCCCATATATAGCGCCCGCTGGTGCAAGATGTTATCTCCAATGCTATGCCTCGGAGAATTCATGAAATATGAATTTGGAAACTGACGCCCAGCAGCTCTCGCCAAGAGCAGTTACTCCAGAGAGAAAATTGTGTAATTTAACGAAACGATTAGACATTTAAAAATTTAATAAGGAGAGTTGCGGAGATTGCAAGCCACGTTACAAGCTGGGTGAGACTACTGCTGATTTTTGCAGCAGCATTCGGTACAGTGGATTTCTAGTTTCCAACAAGAAAGGATTATGTTTAGCCTAATTTAGTTATTGACATGACTGCTAGAGTTAATCATATTTGTATAATATAGGCTATGAATTATAAATCAAGAAGTTATGGTGAACAAGCTGCCTCTATGGATCAGTGATAGAGTGTCGGTCTCCGGATCCCAAGATAGCGGGTTCAAACCCGGCAGAGGTAGTCGGATTTTTGAAGGGCGGAAAAAAGTCCATTCGACACTCCATGTCGTACGATGTCGGCATGTAAAAGATCTCTGGTGACACATTTGTTGTTTATCCGACAAAATTAATTAAATCGCAGCCATAGACGCCCAAGAGAGTTTCGGTTTACTCGGTCTGCCATCTAGTGGGCCTAGAGTAAAACGGAACGTCGAAATTGACGAGCAGACAGCCAGATGGCGTCAAAGTGAAATGTCTGCGCACGGTAGCTGAGGCCATACGATTATTATTATTATTATTATTATTATTATTATTATTATTATTATTATTATTATTATTATTATATATTCGTTTACGGCCATTAGAGACCACGTTAGATAACAATTACATGTTTCTGGAAGCCTTCCTCACAACCCATAACTTCAGCATCCTCTCTCTGGCAGCCTGTCTTCTTTCTTCCGTCCACGCACGGTTAAGTTTTGGTTCGTCATGGAATCCCTGAAATCTGTCGATCACTGACCTAAACTTTGTTCGGTTTGAGATGTCTTCTGAATTTAGTCCCACCTGTCTGAGATCCTTTCTCACCTCCCTGAACCATTTGTCCGACACTTTAGGTCTGCTGTCTAGTATTGTGAAAATCCTTTTCGTTAGTCTCTTCTCATCCATTCTAAATAAATGCCCATAGAATTTAAGTCTCCGTTTTCTCATGGACTCAGTTAGCCTTTCATTGTCTCGGTAAAGTTCTTCCCTTCCTCGCAGCCTATACTGTCCATCCACAATCTTTGGACCTATTATTTTGCGAAAGATCTTTCTTTCAAATTTCTCAGCTTCTCTCAGTCCCGCTTTTCCTGTCATTTGGAGGCATTCACTAGCATACAGACATTCCGTTTTAATCACTGTATTGTAGTGCCGTAGTTTAGCTCGTCTGGAGATGGTTTTCTTCTTGTACATAGGATATGTCCTACGAAAAGCCGCAGCCATTTTCTCCCGTCTGGTGGTGTTTGCTTCTCTTTCATTTGTTTTCAATTATTATTATTATTATTATTATTATTATTATTATTATTATTATTATTATTATTATTATTATTATTATGGTGAACAAAGGGAGAAAGGAGTAAGGAGGAAAAGGCACAAAATATGCAACCTAATAAAGTGATTTATAGGTAAACCTTTAAAATGGACTCTAAGCACACTCTCCCTGGCTACGTTATATATTATATTTCAATTCTGTCCCAGGGTTTCAAAAATTTAGTTTATTGGACTCACTGAAACAATCAAGCACCCCAGTCAGTATACAGGGTTGTGACAAATTCCTTCAGTATATCTTCTGCCTGATGCAGTAAAACAAGAATTTTCCAGAAACAACCATGGTCCGCTTCTCTAATCCAACATATTCATTGAAGGACATGTTTGCGTTGTTGGGCGAACCATACTTGAACGAAAGAAAGTGAGTTTGATTCCCTGCAGTAACAGTCATTCCTAGTGGATTGAGTTACTACTGTATTGTACACAGTACCGAGGTATCGGGTAGTGGAATACATCACATTCTATTCCCCGAGGGATCTTAATGGCTTACTTTGTTTTTCCTTTTGGTATAACTACTTAAAATAGATCCTGTCTGTTGCACTTGCTTTAAATTGGTAAGTCATTTCTGTGGCTGGTTTGGCCTCTTTAAGTTGTTGTGGGGGTGTCTATATTCCGTCAACATTGCTCAAACCAGCTCGGTGATTTTCTAAACACATGAGCCAGAGCAGAACTTGAAATTCCACAAAAAAAGATCTCAGAGTCCCTTATAGTTTTCCATTCTTAATGCCCAGACCAATAATATACTCACCAAGAGGCATTCCTTCGGTTAGGTTATCTACTGCATACTATTTGTTAACACTTTCCTTCAAAAATGAAGCATAGATTGGCTCGGGGAAAAATAAAATTAAAATTCATCATTAATTCATCTATTCATGAACATAAAACACGGCAATCTGTAAAGTTATATATCCGTAGAATGAATACAGTGAGGCATGGAACGAATGGTGTATTGTATACGGCTAAAATAACATTTAATTTCATTCCAAACTCGATAAAAGTTTGTCAGAATTCAAATAAATTCAAAATAAATATTTAAACACATTTATGGACAAAATTTAATACTCTTGGATTTAGTCTGTTTAGACGAACGTATTATCAGGTTTCAATTCGAGCTATGTGGTTCTGTTTATATAAACATCTAAACACACAATTTTATCCTTGAAATATGTTGTATTTTAGATTTAAATTGTTATAAATGTTTATCAGCTCCGTATTATCAATAATAAAATTTTTCTTTAAAAATGTAACTGTGCCAGCTCTTTAAGTGCTGTCCCAATACGAGCACTAGCTCATGGTGTCTTGGATAAAATAAAATAAATAAAGAAATTAATTAATAAATTAATTAATATATACATAAATAAATAATCAAGAGGCCCTTTATTTTTCTTACCTTTATGCGGACCGTAGATCGTTCCTAGGGCTAATTCATTGCCTAAATTTCCTATATCTACTGTCCATAGCATCCCAAACTTTACATTCGTATCTAATCTGCGTGATATTACAAAACTCAGGACTCGTAATTACGGAACAAAATTTAGGGTCTCGGTTATACAATTTTAGATTTCAAATTTATGTGAAATTTTGCCGGTCTGTAAATATTATGTTGGTAAATACAGTGCGCAAGCGTATACGACGTATGCTACATGTATATGTACATAATTTTAATGATATATTGCTTGTTGAGTTATACATAATTTTAAACCAACAAATCACAATACAAATTCTTATACTTAACGAGTTGGAGAAGACTAAGTTTGGGAACTCTCGACGATGATTTCTATGAGAGTGAATTTTAGACCGGTCGAGTTGGCCCTGCGGTTAGGAGCACGTAGCTGTAAGCTCGCATCCGGGAGATAGTGGGTTCAAACCCCACTGTCGGCAGCCCTGAAGATGGTTTTCCGTGGTTTCCCATATTAACACCAGGAAAATGCTAGGGCTGTACCTTAATTAAGGCCATGGCCGCTTCCTTGCAACTCCTAGGGCTTTCCTGTCCCATCGTCGCCATAATACCTATCTGTGTCGGTGCTACGTAAAGCAAATAGCAAAAAAGTTAATTTTAGAGTAGTGTGATAGTAATTATCTCTATCATTACAGAAATGATATCCAATTCACTGAATACGTCCTGGTGGAACTCAAGGCTGGCCTTAGTGGGCTGCGAATGCCTCACTGTAGATTATTTCTTCATAAGTTACATGATAAGTGTATTCTATATGACCGAATTACAGTTATTGGGAAGAGTTACTTATGCTGCAGATCACATCAGGCATCTTCTCTACTACCGCATAGAGCTCAGATTTGTACGGAATCTAACTTAGGAAACTTAGAACAGAACCTGCACTAATCTCAGGAAGATTATACTATTCATTTGCTTTCGGATTTGTTCTCTTCTTTTCACCTTCGTTTCTCTCTAGCTAACTGTTATAGTAACAAGTTAGAGCAAACTCATGAACATCTGATCATCTGTGATAATTTATATTTTCAAGTTGCACTTACGCTGACTGTTTGCTAATTTCCTTATAATGTATACCTAGGTAGATAAATCTCACAAGATTTTTAATTATTATTCCCTATTCTAACATTTCCAAACACAAAAATCATAGTAAATATGTTTCATTTATAGGTTTGCCTTTCGCAGAAATGATTAGAAGATGTCTAAGGTAGAGGATGTTGGGTTAAACTGTAGTGGAATGAAAGCAATAAAATGTCCTTAAAATGATGCACACCATCACTCTGTGTAAGTACGGTACATAATATCACTGTTATTAAGTTCGTGGACTGTTGCATACAAAGTAAGCCACCACGCAACACAACGTAGAACTCCACTTCGTCAGACAAAATAGTTATCGTTTGAGGCTATACACGTCTGCCAACCTAGTTATAACTGTTATGCACTGCCGAAATGTACTGGCAGGAAGATCCTGTACGACTGCTCTTGTGGCAGTGATTTCTACGGCGGAATGAAATCTACGCCCATGTTACTTTGGCTTCAAGTAGGTAAAGATAAACAGATCTTATCGTGCGAGATCAGGTGAGTATGGAGGATGTGGCGGAACGGTGACATGTTACATGTCCCGTACTTTTTGGACAAGCACAGAGTGATGAGCAGGGTCATACCTGCGTGGCAGTAGCCAAATTTTCCTAAGAAAGAAATCCGGAATAGTATAATGAAATGAATCGTGTAGACGCTTCTATTGCAGCTGTTGTTGTAGCTGCTGTCGTTTACAGGAGTTAAAGCTCATTGGAGTGTGGAGTGGAAATCTGATGTGCTCTTAGATGAGAGCCATTTATGCATTGGTGCCAGTGATGGCCGCAGTTTTGTAAGAAGGAGGCCAGGTGAGCGCTTGGAATCAAGCTGTTTGAAGCGTCGATACACTGGAGCTACACCAGGAGTTATGGTCTGCTGAGATATTTCCTTTGACAGCAGGAGCCTTCTCGTCGTTATCCCAAGAACCCTGACAACGGATGTATACGTCAGACTGATGACTGAACTGGTTGTGCTGACTTTCATGCGCAGTATTCAAGGGTGATATTTCCAACCTGCTGTCACCCAACGTGCTCTTCGGAATGTCGACCAGTTGCCTAAGCCTGCAAGATCACAAGAGTTTTCGCCAAATAAGCGCATGTGGGACATTATGGTATGACAAGTCCAGCGCTATCCAATACTAGCATTAACCGTTGTTGATTTGAATAACTAAGTGCAACAGGCGTGGAATTCCTTCCCACAAAATTACATACGGCATGTGTACGGCACAATGCATGCAAGTTTTCATGGTTGCATTCAAAGTCGTGGCGACTACAGAGGTTATTAATGCACCACCATGGCACATGTCTTCTCACACATACTTGAACCTGTGATCTGGAAACTTTAATTAAATAAACATGTTACCTAGACAGTTGTTTAGCCTAAATTGCATTCCTCTAAACTAGTCTATTCTTGGAGTTGGGATTTCATTTCCCGCCAGTGTATTTCTACAATGGTTGTGATGTTTGGCTGTATAATCAGCATAGTGGACCTCGGTTCAAAGGGCCGGCGGTTCGATTCCTGGCCGGGTCTGGGATTTTAAACTGCTAATGGTTAATTCCCCCAGCTCGGAGGCTGAGTATTTCTATTCGTTATAATACACATCTCTTAATCCACAAAAACAGACCACAATATAGACCTCCACAGAAACATGAAATATTAAATACACCCCTCTACATAGTCGTATAAATAGGGAAAAAGACCATGGATAGGAATATTTCTTCATCGGCTAATTTTGGAAAAAAGATATGGTTATGTAATAAATGTTGTTGGTAACGAATTTTCACTCGTAATTAAAAATTTCTGTTCTGATTTAATAATTGAAACAGTCTCCGTTAGATCCTATAGCATGGAAACATCAAGTACCAGGAATATCAAAGCATTTATTCATCACATTCTCTACTTTATCACATTCTCTACTTTGTGAACCATAGATCAAAATAGACTTCATTTAGGTACCCAAAGAATATTAATACTGAAACCTTTAATTTCACGTTATATACTTCAAGTGTTCCTTTGCAACGTGTTTATGAATTAAATACAATAGACGTCATACTCACGATGGGCTTGCTCCAATGTGGATGATTCGAGTGAAACGCCAGTGAGCTGATTGGTTAAGTACAAAAATCAAGTACCTCATGAATCAGAGTGACTATATTACGTTCCGGTACTTCAAAATGCAAAAAAAAAAAAAAACAGACGAGTCATTCAAGGGGTATTTCTTATATTAATAGAAACATATCATTCAGGTATTAACAAAATGTTCCCTATTCCAGGTATTTCGCAATGTTTTCTTAATCTTTTATTATTTTGAGCAGACTTGAAAACTTAAATAAACCTAAAATCTGAAAAGAAATGTCTTCCACTTTAACATTTCACTGAAAAAGTGTGCTGGGGAAAATAGGAAATTTCCCATTATTTTCACACGGAGCGATGTGGTGTCCACTGAAATAGCCACCCTTACTAGTCATTCTCCCACTATTTGTCAGAGTGGCCGGATAAATAGAAAGAGTATCACTAGCATCGCTCATACATCAGCCACATTGTCAATGCCAACGTCCAGATGTGTCGGTGAGGGGAACAATCTTGCTCCAGTCCATACCGCATGATATTGCGCACTACTAACGCTACATGTTACCGGCGATGTATCTGGGCATTCGTAATCTCCGTGCTAAATTTGGTTTAGGGGGTATTGGCCCTCTAATGACAACACATAGAATTATACTTAGTCCTTCGGTGATGTTTGTCCTTTATCCTGCAATAATAATCATGATGATAATAATAATAATAATAATAATAATAGTAATAATAATAATAATAATAATAATAATAATAATAATAATAATAATAATAATAATAATAATAATAATAATAATAATAATAATAATAATATAGAATTAAGCACATTGGAAGAAAGTAAAAATGTTAATATCCGACTGTCATCATTATCACGCGAATGCCAGTCGATGTATGTGGGGTTTCTGAAATGGGTAGTTACCACCCTGTTGTTTCACATTCCAAGTATATGTGGAATTCCTGGGTGAATTATCATGAAATCAGCAGTCACGTCAAGTTGTTCGCTCGCTTACTTGCTTGATGGTAGGGATGTTAAATTTCCCACATTTAGCACGATTCTATCTGTTCCAGGAAGGGTTAGGCGAACGTCTAATATTCTACTCCCTTTCAATAGAAGTTTAGGAATATAGCATAAGGTCGCGCAGCTCTAAAGAATTACCGGCTTAAGATAGACTAGACAGCCAAATTCATTATTTAGCTCTGAGCTGCTCATTTTCTGCAAGCAGCACCCTGTAAGACATGGTCTCTACATCAGTGACCTACCTAATGTCATGGTAAGGTTTTTAACTCTTTATTTCTGTGGTATTCTGGTATTCGCTTTGGTTTCTTCTTCGTAAGTAGAGTGTTAATGATAGATTCTTTCGGGTTGATTTCGGTCTTATTGACTACGAACCATTAATAAATGGAAGAGATCTAGGACTCAGGTTTAGGAGTAGTGCTCCGTTTCTCCATTTTTTGATAAAAATAACAAAGTCATCCATTTCTGTATTTCTACTCTCACAATAATATTATTGACTTTGAACCGTAGAGGTTGAAGGACAATGCCTCACTCTGCCGCAAACCAATTTGTAGTTGTCCCCAGATGAACCTTTCTTCTCTACAAGACATTTATTTATTTATTTATTTATTTATTTATTTATTTATTTATTTATTTATTTATTTATTTATTTATTTATTTATTTATTTATTTATTTATTTATTTATTTATTTATTTATTTATTTATTTATTTATTTATTTTGCTTCAGACAGGTACAAACCTAATGATGTGAAACACATATACATATACTATTACATTAAATACATCAAATACCGTACAGTGTAAATAGGTCTCTAAAATTTGAAACCTGGCATGTTTGAATGAGTTTTATAATGAAAATCTCACTGTTTGTTTAAAAGCTATAGTGCTCTTTGTTGTTTAATCAGAACTCAGATATAATCTTTAATTTACCATCGGACATTTATCTGGATTGACAATGAAATTAACCTATGGTAAAAAGAACTTCTGGGAAATAAGCATTTTTGTGAAGTAATTGGTTTAAGTAATTGAAAGGAGACTAATACGAAAGATACACAATAATGAGACTAGTAAAATAGTACATGAATGTTAAACGCCTATAACAAAAGTACATACATCACAGGAAATATTACACTCCCATAATAACCGAGGAAGAAGGGTTTTCTTGCTGTAGAATATATTTCAGCTTTTGTAATTAAATTTGTATCATACGTCTAAAAGTTCTCGTTCATAGCTGGAGAATTACATTGCAAGTCGGTCATTTGCACGAATGTGGAAGCTGATGATTACATTAACGAGGAAATTTCATATTCTCTGGAGGACAGTGAAGGCGAATTTTTCCCCCGAGTTTCTTCTGTGAGCTTTGAAAGTTAGTGGTCTTTGCTTGATATCGTGAGCACTCCTCATGTCATGAAATGTTTTAACCAAATTATGAATAACGCTGGAACTCGAACATACGTGATATTCTTTTGAAATAATCTGCTATTAACAAGATGGAATTCTGCACTAATATATGAAAAACAAATCCATATTTCTATCCCTTCAGACAAGCAGCTCAATGTTGAAAATATCCTAGTGATACGAGCTACGAATTTCAGGTAAATAAAATATAATACAGTGTGAGAATATTATTAATTCTCAAAAATTAAAATCCTTTTCTTAATCAACGTTATCCGGTCGATTAGATTAGCAGTTTGCCTTTTTGTACCACTACGAGCGCTAATGTGAATCAATGCATTGTTTTACATAAGGACCACTACGAGCGTTAATGTGAGTTAATGCAGAGTTTCACTTAAACCCTTATAACTACATTCGGCGTAAACATTTTTTGAAAAGTAAAAAATCGCCTGAGGATATTGAACTGAGGAACACATTACAGAAAGAATTATGTAAATAAGATTTTTAATGCTATTTATTCTGGGCGTCCACCTAGAAATATATTCTGCTCCTACTTTGCACCATTCGTTATGAAACTGCTTGTATATGGAAATAGTGGATGTTTCAAGTGTTGAATGTGAGGAAAGGAACATTAAGGACAGCACAAACACCCAGTCGTCTGGCTAGGGATATTAATCACTTACAATTGAAAGGCCCTGACCCAGCCAGGAGTGGAACCTGGGGCCGCCGGGTGACATGAGGTCGCGTTGCCCCCTACACCGCGGGGCCGGACATGTAAATAATTTAATTAGTAAATAAGTTAAAAGTTAACAAGTGATTTTAAGCTATTTTTTCGGAACTTCATTGAAGCCGGAAGTGATTTTCGAAATTTGCTTTTTTAGTTCGATATCTGAGACTCAAAATTTGAAACCTTTCCGGGACATTTATTCCTTAAACTTCCAGCACAATTGAGGAAATTGCTTAAATTTACGTTTTTCGTGGTATGGGGACCCCTACTTTGTCTGCTAAGAAATGCCTTCAACGTCAAAAATAATTAAAACTCACTGGGGAATACAGCAATCCTTCCCTTCATTTTCCATTGCAGCGTCCACTGCAGACTGTATACTAATCGCTACAGCGCTGATGTTTATGCGGTAACAGGTTAGAATGCAAACTTACTGACGCGAATAACCAATATAGTCTAATCTGCACAACGGTTGTGCCATGAGTTTTGCATAAACGTTACGGGTTCGGCAGTTCAGAACCCTACAATGTATGTTACTCTCATTACATCACGGAAGAGCGACCTAGACCTAGACCTCCTCATAACCAAATTAGCTTGCATTCTAACCTATTACTTCATAATCATCCGAGCTCCACTAATCACTAGAGCCTGAGTAGCAAGAATACGCTACCCTGCGCACCGGTTGTGTTATGAGTTTTGCATAAATATTAGGGGCTCGTCTATCAGAACCCCTGGAATTTATGTTACTCTCACTACATTATGAAAATCGGGCTAGACGACACCACCTGTTGCTAATCACCTAGAAACACTCATGCGTTTTAGAGTCACGAAACGGACTGCATACTTTATACGCTTATTTATTCTCTCCACTTAACACGTAGACCAAGACCACCAACCATCTGGTTATTGAAGTTTAGCCATCAACAGGTAATCCGTACTCCTGGCAATGTAAGGTGAAATTTAAGTAACTTTAAACTTCTGGTAGGACAGATTGTTCAACAATCAGGTTACATAGTGCGTTACTCAGAGTCTTACTTGAAGGAAATAGTGAGATAAACAATGTTTCAACTTTCTTGGTGCCGGGCTGTGTGGCTCAGACGGTTGAAGCGCTGCCCATCTGACGCCCAACTTGGAAGATTCAATCCTGGCTCAGTCCGGTGGTATTTGAATGTACTCAAATACGTCAGCCTCATGTTGGTAGATTTACTGGCACCTTATAGAACTCCTGCTGGACAGAATTACGGCACTTCGGCGTCTCTAAAACTGAAAAAGGAGTTGGTGGGACACAAAGCCAATAACATTATTATTAAACTTTCTTGGAAATATTTTAACGCTGCACTGACAGAGTTATTTTGACGACGATGGGGTAGGACTGTGAACAAAAAAGTCAATCAATCAATCAATCAATCAATACTGATCTGCATTTAGGGCAGTCGCCCAGGTGGCAGATTCCCTATCTGTTGCTTTCCTAGCCTTTTCCTAAATGATTTCAAAGAAATTGGAAATTTACTAAACATCTCCCTTGGTAAGTTATTCTAATCCCTAACTCCCCTTCCTATAAATGAATATTTGCCCCAGTTTGTCCTCTTGAATTCCAACTTTATCTTCATATTGTGATCTTTCTTACTTTTATAAACGCCATTCAAACTTATTCGTCTACTAATGTCATTCCACGCCATCTCTCCGCTGACAGCTCGGAACATACCACTTAGACGAGCAGCTCTTCTTCTTTCTCTCAATTCTTCCCAACCCAAACATTGCAACATTTTTGTAACGCTACTCTTTAGTCGGAAATCACCCAGAACAAAATCGAGCTCCTTTTCTTTGGATTTTTTCCGGTTCTTGAATCAGGTAATCCTGGTGAGGGTCGCATACACTGGAACCATATTACGAGAGACTTATATGCACTCTCCTTTACATCCTTACTACAACCCCTAAACACCCTCATAACCATGTGCAGAGATCTGTACCCTTTATTTACAATCCCATTTATGTGATTACCCCAATGAAGATCTTTCCTTATATTAACACCTAGATACTTACAATGATCCCCAAAAGGAACTTTCACCCCATCAACGCAGTAATAAAAACTGAGAGGACTTTTCCTATTTGTGAAACTCACAACCTGACTTTTAACCCCGTTTATCAACATACTATTGCCTGCTGTCCATCTCACAACATTTTCGAGGTCACGTTGCAGTTGCTCACAATCTTATAATTTATCTATCACTCTATAGAGAATAACATCATCCGCAAAAATCCTTACCTCCGATTCCACTCCTTTACTCATATCATTTATATATATAAGAAAATATAAAGGTCCGATAATACTGCCTTGAGGAATTCCCCTCTGAATTATTACAGGGTCAGATAAAGCTTCACCTACTCTAATTCTTTGAGATCTATTTTCTAGAAATATAGCAACCCATTCCGTCACTCTTTTGTCTAGTCCAATTGCACTCATTTTTGCCAGTAGTCTCCCATGCTCCACCCTATCAAATGCTTTAGACAGGTCAATCGCGATACAGTCCATTTGACTTCCTGAATCCATGATATCTGCTATATCTTGCTGGAATCCTACAAGTTGAGCTTCAGTGGAGTAACCTTTCCTAAAACCGAATTGCCTTCTATCGAACCAGTTATGAATTTCACAAACATGTCTAATATAATCGCAAAGAATGCCTTCCCAAAGCTTACATACAATGCATGTCAAACTTACTGGCCTGTAATTTTCAGCTTTATGTCTAACACCCTTTCCTTTATAAACAGGGGCTACTATAGCAACTCTCCATTCATCTGGTATAGCTCCTCCGACCAAACAATAATCAAATAAGTACTTCAGATATGGTACTATATCCCAACCCATTGTCTAGTTTTCAACTTTTGTATCTTATTGCAAATGTCATTGTTATCATATGTAAATTTTATTACTTCTTTGGCCTCAGTCTCCTCCTCTATCTCGACATTATCCTTGTAACCAACAATCTTTACATACTGCTGACTGAATACTTCTGCCTTTTGAAGATCCTCACATACACACTCCCCTTGTTCATTAATTATTCCTGGAATGTCCTTCTTGGAACCTGTTTCTGCCTTAAAATACCTATACATACCCTTCCATTTTTCAGTAAAATTCGTATGACTGCCAATTATGCTTGCCATCATGTTATCCTTAGCTGCCTTCTTTGCTATATTCAATTTTCTAGTAAGTTCCTTCAATTTCACCTTACTTCCACAACCATTTCTAACTCTATTTCTTTCCAGTCTGCACCTCCTTCTTAGTCTCTTTATTTCTCTATTATAATAAGGTGGGTCTTTACGATTCATTACCACCCTTAATGGTACAAACCTGTTTTCGCATTCCTCAACAATTTCTTTAAACCCATCCCAGAGTCTGTTTACATTTTTATTTACCGTTTTCCACCGATCATAGTTACTTTTTAGGAACTGCCTCATGCCTGCTTTATCAGCCATATGGTACTGCCTAACAGTCCAACTTTTAAGACCTTTCTTTCTATCACATTTATTTTTAACTACCACAAAAACAGCTTCATGATCACTATCTATTACTTCAGTTTCCCTATAGAGCTCATCTGGTTTTATCAGCACGACATCCAGGATATTTTCCCCTCTGGTTGGTTCCAACACTTTCTGAATCAGCTGACCTTCCCATATTAACTTTTTTGCCATTTGTTGGTCATACTTGCGGTCGTTCCCATTTCCTTCCCAATTGACATCTGGCAAATTCACATCTCCCGCTACAATCACATTTCTTTCCATGTCGTTTCCCACATAGCTGACTATCCTATCAAATAATTCCGAATCCGCATCAGTGCTACCCTTTCCCGATCTGTACACTCCAAATATATCAAGTTGCCTATTATCTTTAGAAATGAGCCTTACACCTAGAATTTCACGTGTCTCATCTTTAACTTTTTCGTAGCTTACAAATTCTTCTTTCACCAGAATGAACACTCCCCCTCCCACCCTTCCTATCCTATCTCTACGATACACACTCCAGTGCCGTGAGAAAATTTCTGCATCCATTATATCATTTTTCAGCCATGATTCAACTCCTATTACAATATCTGGTAAATATATATCTATTAAATTACTTAATTCTATTCCTTTCCTTACAATACTTCTACAGTTCAACACTAACAATTTTATGTCATCCCTACTTGATTTCCAGTTCCCTGTTCTCTTATCACCCCTCCCTAGACCATCCCGTTTCCCTGAATGTGCCTCCCTATTACCCTTCCAAACAAATTTCCTAACTTATACGTACCACTGCGGTTTAAATGAAGGCCATCTGTGCGCAGATCCCTATCTCCTACCCACCCAATAGGATCTAGAAATTTCACTCCCAGTTTCCCACATACCCATGGTAGCCATGGTCCCACAATTTGCTTTGTGGGAAAATTGAAAACCAGGGGTCACCACCTTCAGATTTGCCGACGGTAGGGTTCTAACCCAACAAAATGTATTAACTTTCAGAATCCTATTGCTGACACGGTTTGTCATGAGTGCTATCATGCGGTGAATGCTTTTTACGAACCGGTTCGTCGCTACGTTCGCACATTTCTAGTTCAACATTCCAGCTATTCCAGCTGTCTGAGGTACTTTCATTAAAAGTAGACCTACCAACAGTCTTGTGAGTCCACAGAACCGTTTACTTTACATTTACAACATCTGTGGTGTGTCCGTGTATATAAAATATTCATAATACCACTAGGAGCGAGATTGCGTTAAAGTGACTTTGGGCCTTGACCTAGAATGGGGCGAAGTTGTGTGAACATTACTCAGCACTCGGATGTTTATGCATCTAGAATTACATAGCACTTAAAGGTTGACAGGTGGTTGTGGTGGTATTTACTGTTTTAATGGGAAGTGAAACTAGATAACCATCCTCTAACAGTTAGCTAAAATAAGGTTATGTTGCTCAGGTTAAAATTGAAAGCAATACGATATAAATAAGGGATCCAAGTACAAAGCTAACTTTATCCAGATTTTTATTTTGTAATTATTCAGCAAAAAGTAACATAAAAATGAAAATAGAAGTCAATCAATCACTAATATCATTACAACTGTTCTGCATTTAGGGCAGTCGCCCAGGTGTTGGCTTCCCTATCTGTTGTTTTCCTAGCCTTTTCTTAAGTGATTGCAAAGAAATTGAAAAAGTATTGAACATCTCCCTTGGCAATTGATTCCAATACCTAACTCCCCTTCCTATAAACGAATATTTTCCCCAATTTGTCCTCTGGAATTCCAGCTTTACTTACTTCTGAATTTTCCTTTATGGCGTCACATAAAGAATTGTTGTGCCTTAAGAAAAAATATGATTAAACCATTAAGATTTTAAAGAAGTGACTTCCGCAAAATGAATTTTGCACTTGACCTATTAATAAAATGTCACTTACGTCAAGTGCAAAAAACGCATTTGAATGTAAAATTCTCTTTTCTCCGTTTGCAAAATTCATTTGCATTTTTTGGTGTAATGTTTAGGAACACCTGTATATGCGTACATAACGGTCAAGAGATCAAGTGCTCTACATCGTTGACACCGTGAGCTATTGGATACTACAATTACACAATACTCTTAAAATTGAAGTTGAAGGTACTTATATATTTTGTATTGCATTAAATTGTGTGTATCACCAAATGTAACGATCTGGAGGAAGGCTTGCTTTCAGAAACTGCTGTCCCTCCCGCTGACACGATCGATGTTGTCAGGTATTGCTTCATAGGTCTCTGTCATTTTGTAATTACAGTTTTGTACCTGTACTTCAGACAACAAAGTGCAGTAATTATTTTATTTAACCGTTCGCTAACAGAAGGGCGTTGGACCTTCGAAAGTAGTTTTAAAAATGTTTAAAGTTCTATTCAGTTATTTTACTTTGAGAAGGTTTCCATGTTTTTGATATTTACTACATTTGAATTATTTACACACGGAGTTAATATTTAGACTTCTTATTAATCAAGTTCAGAATAGTTCCATCAAATTCCAGGTCAAAGTCGCTGTCAGAATCTGACGGGCTGTATATCTGTAAGTTCTTGCATAAGATAATCTTTCTCCTAGTAAGAGTTGTCAATTCCTTGGTCATATTGTACGTATGTTTCCACTATTCACATGTAACTGAAGGCAATGTTTGTTCACGAAGGTCCCATATCACATTTAAACTGCTGCCGTTTACAGATCTATTCACTATGTTAAATTTTGAAATTTCTCTTTCATAAGCCAAAATGTGCTCGACCGCATTTAACACGCATTAAATAACTGGTCCCCAAATTAATTTCACATCAGGTCTTAATTCTTACGTAGAGGCCGATGACCTTACGATGTTAGGCCCCTTTAAACAACAAGCATCAACATCATCATTAATTCTTACGTCAAATGAAGAAATTTCCTCCTAGAATTTCCAGAATAGGGCTTAGCGTGTTCTAGGGGAGTTCATTTGGTAAAATTTTCAAAATGCATCGCACCGGCTGGAATTGCTAAATTTCAGATAGTTATATCGGCTTCAGTTCTTGACATCCTCGGTTCCTTGATTTCTTGATTCCCCATAGCGCGATAGGGTGCTTGTCCTTTTACTACCGCCGACAGAGGTAGAAGAAAATGTAAAACCTTCCTCCAAAATGATGCACGTTCTTCCCCTTAAGATAATTTGAGTTGCCCTTCTAGCAAACGAACTAAATTTCAAATCCTTCCAGAAATTCATCCACTCCTTCAACGTGTTACATAATGTCACATTTTCCAGCAACAGATGGTATTTTGAAACCACCTCAAATACCGAAAACTTACCGTAGTTCTCCATGGTACTGGTTATAATTCGCAATACGTACGTAGTATATAGTTTTGATTCAATACCTTCCTGCCATAGCAAGTTTAGTTAGTGTATTTCGTAAACCTGAGACCGGTCACCATTCTTAACACTTAAATTCCTAATTTACCATTTCTCTCAAAATCTGTCTTTATTTTCGTTCAAAATTAAATCATAACTATTCGAAAGATATCATTTTGAATATTTGTCATTGCAATGTCAATACACGGTGACATTTGAATGTTTTGCGTACATATAAAGCCGTGAAACCAGCTACAGAGGCTACTCAGTTTTAATTACTGCGTTGATGGGGTGAAAGTTCCTTTTGGGGATCTTTGTAAGTACCTAGGTGTTAATATAAGAAAAGACGTTCATACGGGTAATCACATAAATATGATTGTTAATAAGGGGTACGGATCTCTGCATATGGTTATGAGGGTGTTTAGGGGTTGTAGTAAGGATGTAAAGGAGAGGGCATATACGTCTCTGGTAAGACCCCAACTAGAGTATGGTTCCAGTGTATGGGACCCTCACCAGGTTTACTCGATTCAAGAACTGTAAAAAATCCAAAGAAAGGCAGCTCGATTTGTTCTGGGTGATTTCCGACAAAAGAGTAGCGTTACAAAAATGTTGCAAAGTTTGGGCTGGGAAGACTTTGGAGAAAAGAGACGAGCTCTCGATTAAGTGGTATGTTCTGAGCTGTCAGTGGAGAGATGATCATTTAAGAAAAGGCTAGGAAAACAACAGATAGGGAATCTGCCACCTGGGTGACTGCCCTAAATGCAAATCAGTATTGAATGATTGATTGATTGATTGATTGATTGATTGATTGATTGATTGATTGATCGATTGATTGATTGATTGATTGATTGATTGATTGATTGATTGATTGATTGATTGATTGATTGATTGATTGATTGATTGATTGATTGATTGATTGATTGATTGATTGATTGATTGATTGATTGATTGATTGATTGATTGATTGATTGATTGATTGATACTACCAAAATGCTCATGAATGTTCTGAGATAAACTACATTTCAGTTCACTCTTTAAAAATTAATATTCGCTCCAACTAAATATCATGTAAGGTCCTGAACGAATATTTTTCTCTGTTCAAAGGAAGTTTACTTTATATAACTTTCATGTGATGGACCCTTACGGGAGTGCAAATTACTTGTTGTGCGTTTGTAATTCAAGAGTGACCAGTGGTTACTAGAATCATTCCTTACATCAGTTGGAGGGATTGATGTTCCTCGAAACTTTATTCTCCCCTCCCTTATGGCATCCGAATTTAGTCTCTTCCCTTGAAATTCGGCTTTCCAATCTCACGCTGTGTTTGTGCAAGATCAATGCGATGATCCTTCTGTTTGAGTGTCTAACCACTTTTTTGGTTAGACTCGTTTAGTTTTCCTTAAGTAACTCAAGCATTTTCCACTGCTATGTAAATCCGATTGTAAAACATTCGAAAAAATAATTTTCTGGGTTTTACTATGTTACTGTATAACAACACTCAACTGTCTAGGAAAATATATAGCAAACAAGTAATTTCTCCCTTTCACATGCAATATTCCGCCTTAAAAGGTTAAATATTATTTTCTATGCATCAAGTAGCAGCAATAGTAAAAAATTCCTTACGAACCGGCTTTGTAAGAAGTTTTTCTGAAACGAGACTCTATACCGTTAACTATTTATCGAAGCTTTGTGTTTGATATTAATGGAAAAATCCACCATGTTCACTTTAGGGCATTATTTAGTTTGCTAATGTTTGGGAACACTCGATTGACGTAAAACTCAGTACTACTTCCACGAATTGCACTAATATTAATGTGATCGATTGGCGTCCTATTTCTGAATATTGCATCATAGCTGGCTGAGATTCTTGTTCCATCATGTTCACCGCTTTTTATGCTCCGATGTTTTAGCAGCACTAACTGAAATGCATAAGGCAGTCGGAGATAAATGTTTGTGCTGGATAACGTTTATCATTACATTTATTTCCTGCCAGTTAAGGAAGAAAACATATTGCACTTAGGATCATCCATATCTCTTGCTGAGAGAATCACGGTCTTAGAGGTATCTAGAAGTTTGAGCTGCTACGTTCACGACACAACGTGAGAAATTGAAATGGGGATATCATTGTAACAATTTGTAAGTTACATATAATAGGACTTTCTGACTACAGATAGCAAGCAGGGATGAAACCTGCTTGATTCACCAGATAACGTACGACTGGATGTTTATAAAGGGAGGCTCTGACAGTACGCATGACTCCAGACCGTTACGTTCAGCAATACACACATTTTAAAACTTCATTCTAAAATAACGTAGGAGACCCATATTTCGTCACCTTAGCAGATTTGGACTTGTAGAAATTCAGGAATAATATGGACAAGGCTAGAAATATATTACTTAATATATTCTCCACTTACGGTCACGTTACAATGAAATAGTTATGACGTAAGGTAGTCAATATTTGACATCAACATAAACACTATAAAAACTAAACTACCAATAATGTGTTCGTAATTCCGTCCCCCACCAAATTTATGAAAAGTGCAATTAATGTTAATATATTTCCATTCTAACCTTACCAAACACTTTACCTGTAACGAATTCCTTGAAGGCCATTTATGAAAAATGTTTTCTTCGTATGCTTTTTTAACATAGTCCTTCATCGTTGTTCGTGGGATGTTAAACGATTTACTTGCACGTTTATAACCCATTATCTGTCCCTCACTGCCTTAATAGCACTTTTCGTAGCCTCCTTATCCCACTGCTTCCGTTTCCTCATCTGAAAATAATAATACACTTCAAAAATAACAAATAAAATGAAGGGGGACGGAATTTTCAACATTCCCTGATTTCTTATAACGGCCTCTACAGTGACTCACGCCAACCAGCTCACTGTAGCGATTACGGGCCAGGAACTACAACACACTACTGAAAAGCAGTCCAGTATTTCATACACATATCAGTGCTCACTCCAGGAATAACAGGCTCTTCATTTGAAAGCTGCACTAACTCAACTCAGCATGAAAACCTAATCCTCCTTGTGCACGGAAACTAAACGGGGTGCACACAATCAACTCTCACAACAAGACAACGGGATGAGACTACGCGTGGGCGCGCGGCTAAACATTAGGTACCAAACTTGCAAACTGGAAATTCCTAGGGGAATGAAAATTTTGCAGATTACCTTACAGCTTCAGCCTCGCGTATTATGTAATCGTAGTACCAAACACCTTGCAAGTCCAAGGATGAAGAGCAGTTCATTTGCGAACCATTATAGTAGTAAATACTGGAGTTCCACAAACATGACAACAGCCCCTTACAAACGTAAGTGACCAGTAAGAAAGTATAATACATCATTTATGAATGTTGATGGCATATGGCTTTAAAATCTGGTGATGATAACTCGAGTAATTTCTTTATAACAGTCTAAAAATTCAAGTTTCCTGAAGAAAGATAAAATGCACTGTTTTGTTGCGTTCCTGATTCAAAAAACATGATTTTAATGTAGTCTAAATAATTCATATCTCCACTTGATTAATATTAAGTAAATGGAGTTCAATCTTTAAGTTAACTGTATGAAAATTAACAGCGAGCTCTCTAGATCCTGAGCTTCATACTGAAGTACGCCTACTTTTTACGCAAGCAGAGGTAACTTGGAATTGAAGACCTCGGGGGAAAATAGTGATAACCCTCATTTTGTAAGTTCTGAGATATAACGAAATTAATTTTCAAAAAAATATTTACTGCCAATATTCTTGATCTTTGAAACAAATTACTCACGTCAGTTATACATGTAGTCCTTCTTTACAACATCCTGGAGGAAAAATGCATTAAAACAAGTATGATAGGGTATTAAAGTATATTAAACACTGAATGTTCCTATCAATTTGAGGGTTATAATTATTTGCATGCAATGTGGATAAAGTAGTGAACAATTTACAATACAAGAAAACATCTTTGTGAAATATACGAAAATACGTACACAAAGAAACAAGTTAGTAACACAATTACAATAATAAAATAATTTGATTAATGTCAGTTAAGTAGTCTTCCTCCCTCTCATCTGGACTTATCTAACACTCATCATCCTCCTCATTAATAAACATGTCTGTACTGCTTGTACCACTGCACTGCAAACTACCACCAAATTCAGAGTATACTGGTGGTACTCATTAAAGCACTTTCCTTACAGCCCTAGGAAAGGAAGAAAAATTCTGAATGTAGACTTATGTTTAATAAAATTAATTAAGTGAATGAAAAATAATTTAATGTAATGTTATTGCATTTACGTATCACTAACTACCTTTACTGCTTTTGGATACACCGAGAAGCTGAATTTTTGTTCCGCAGGAGCTTTTACTGTGCTGGTAAATCTGAACACACGAAGCTGACTATCTGAGCGCCTTCCAATACCACCGCACTAAGCTAAGATCGAACCCGCTACCTTGAGGTCAGGAAGCTAGCGCTCAACCGCCTAAGCTACCCACCCCGGCATGTTAAAGAGATTTCCTTAAGTTTTTAAATGCCATATAATGCAATTATCCAATTATTTTAAAGAAAATAACAGGTAGACTAATTATTGTAACCTGCAGAGTACCGGTACATCAACAAGTGTAAAAAGTTACAACCCACAAAGTCACATAAAGGACGTGTAAAGAGCGGTTATGTTTATAAAATTTCTGTATAATGACAATAGTTAATAGTATGGGTTACCATGATTTCATAATAATAATGAATACTAATGCTAATACTTTTGAAAAAGATATTTTATATCACAGCATGTAAATAGTTATAACCCACACTCAAAACCACATGCTAAACAAAGCTGCTAGCCATCTCCAAAACGTACTTGTTCCCTACTTCGAGATGAACTTCCATAATATTCCTGGGCTTCAACATATTCCCGATCCTTTAAACTGTCATCTCCATCTATGAACTCCTCAACTTCATTGTTCTTTGTACCATAAATTACATTTTTTGGCAGAAAGCACATCATTAGAAACATGATCCGCCATCTTGGAAATGTGGGTTGTCATTGTTTACTGCAGAGACATGTGGCTTGTTATAAAATTGAAGCTTAACTGTGCTGCCATCTCTCATTAAATCAACTGGATTCTTGATTTTTAAAAAATGAAACCTCATGTTGGATAGAACTGTTCACTACAAAAAACTGAAAATTTTAAAATTTGAGGGTTATCACTATTTTCCCCCGAGGTCTTCAGTTGATCTCTGATATTTTTCACTCGAAGAAAAAGAAGTAAATCACGGAATATGTCGGATCAGCGGATCATACTTTTTTCTCGTGGAACATTGTAATGTAGGAGAAAATAAAAAAACAGTAAATATGACATCCACAATGTTCTATGACAGGTGGGACAATAAGAGCCAATTCAGCATTCTCACTGAAGAGATAAAGGAAACTGCCGTCTCCTGTTACGACGCAGGGGAAGTGTGGCCACTAACAAGGTAGGTCTTCATTTCCATGGACTGTCTGCTAATTGGATGAAAGTCACTCCAGCTTATTGCTCTTCGTGTGAGATTGACGGGTTACTATACACACTTAGCTCATCCATGGTAACAAGGGAGACGGACATATATGCCAGGAATCAAGGAAGTCAATTTAGTTCTACTATCATGTTACATGCAAATTGCCTCTCACTAACAATCTTATTCGTCCCTTCAGCTCAGGGCAAAGTTATGGGCATCACATTCATTTCCTCCTTCTGCTTGACAGTTCTCACCTCGCTTGTTACACGATTGTGCCACGAACTTTCTGAACAAAAAACAGAACGACTAGAAGGGATGTAAATGTAACATTGGAAATAAATAAACATGTCGTTATAGTCAAACAGAGTAAATGTTTGTAGTGAAACCAGAGAATATTGCCAGGAGTTCAGACCTGGGCCGTAAAGAAGAGAGAAATGGACAGATTAGAGGCATCTGAGTTATGGATGTACAGAAGGATACAGCGGGTGAGTTGGACAGATACGATCACAAACGATGGGGTAATGAGGGGAATGGGAAAGAAAAATGATATATTAAACACTTTCAAAGTCAGAAAGTTCCAGTATCTTGGTCATGGGATGCGAGGTGAGAAATATCATCTACTGCAGCTGTTCATTCAAGGGAAGATACAAAGGCAAAAGAAGGCCAGGAAGAAGACACATTTTTTGCATTTATAATTTGAAAACGTGGTTCAACTGTTCCATCCAAAGCAAGAATCACTATGATGGTAGCCGACCTTCTATGAGCAGATGGCATTTGAAGAAGAAGATATAAGAAAAATAACCAGAAGAATAATGAGAACAAGAATAAGACTAAGATTAACGTCATCAAATGAAACACTTCATGACTATTCTTTTGAAAAATTTGAGATTTCCTTGTAATACGATACTGTTTCTATAGAATCATCGATTTCTATCAAAACACCTCATGCCCGGGGTGAACTGTGGTTGCAAATATTGGCTAAATGTTGCGATGACAACGAAATACTTAATGTACTAGACATGGAAGATTTATGTTCAAATTGTCAGGTTGGCTATGTACCGTACGCACTTCTGCTGTTTCCATTTCTTCTCACGTAGTTGCTGGCCGTTAATTATAGGTGTTGTGTTTCTGGTTGTTAGTTGTTACAGTCTGTAAAAATAATACAATTAAAACCGGCGCAGAAAGAAATTACCTCACCATTAGTTTAGTATCTCAGGCCTGCAAAATTTTGACAAGAATTATTTACAGAAGAATGGGAAGACAAGTTGAAACTGAGTTGGGAGAAGATCAATTTGGCTTCAGAAGAAATGTGAGAACACGTGAAACAATCCTGACTTTACATCTGACCTTGGAGGACCGAATTAAGAAAGACAAACCCACGTACATAGCGTTCGTAGATCTATAAAAAGCATTCCATGATGTTTATTGGACCAATCTACTTGAGATTCTGAAGGTGATAGGGATCAGATACCGAGAAAGAGAAATTATCTACAATCTGTACAAAAATCAGTCTGCATTGATAAAAATCGTGGGCTTTGGAAAACAGGCAGCAAACCAGAAATGTATGAGGCATGGATGCAGTTTGTCCCCTCTCCTTTTCAGTGTTTATATAGAACAGACAATAAAGCAAATCAAAGACGAATTTGGAAAGGGAATCGAAGTCCAACGAGAGAATATCAAAATCCTATGATAGCATTATTTTATCTGACTCTTCAAAAGAGCTCGATAAACTTCTCAATAGTATATGCTGAGTCTTTGGGAAGGAATGCAATATGAAAATAAAAAGTACAAAACTAAATTACTGGAGTGTGGTCGAACAATATCAGGTGATGCAGGAAATACTATATTAGGAAATGAAGTTTTAAAGGAAGTGGATGAGTATTGCTACTTGGGTAGTAAAATAACTAATGATGGTAGCAGTAAGGAGGACTAACACAAGCAAGGAAGGTCTTTCTTAAGGAATGAAATTTGTTCACCTTTAACATTTATATAGGCAAACAAAAGATGTTTTTGAATATTTTCATCTGGAGCATTGCATTTTATCAAAGTGAAACATGGACGATAACTAGCTCAGAAAGAAAGAAAATAGAAGCTTTTGAAATATGCTGTTACAGAAGAATTCTGTAGGTGAGATGAGATAGATAGATAGATTGATAGAACCACAAATGAGGATATACTGAATCTAATTGGTAAGAGGAGATCGATTTGGATAAATTTGATGAGAATCAGATATAGAATAATGGAACACATCTTAAGACACCCAGGACATGTACAGCTGGTTTTGAGGGAAGTGTATGTGGTAAGAACGCTAGGGTTAGATCAGAGCAGATGGAGGATGTAGTAGTTATATACAATTGAAAAGGTAGCACAGGATATGGTATTTTGAAAGCTGCATCTAAACACTCTATGGACTGATGACTCAAACAACAACAATATTTAATTTTAAAAATAAAACAATAATTAACTGGAGAGAGAACAGTGCATGTACGGAAGAAATCTTTAAAAGGTGTTATCTACAAACGAGATATAATATATAAAATTAGACAGAAAGGATCATGCGTACTTAAGCTATGTATGTTAAACTGTTAAACCAAGAGAGTAAGGTTATGATTGCGGAAAAACCACATGCATTAATATTTTATTCCGAAATGGCAGTAATGGTCTGCGGCTTGCTTAGTGAAATTTGTGTGCAGACGAGAGAATGTGTAGTATGTCTTCAATGCGAGGAAGTGAGGCAGGAGTGCATAGATATGATTAGTGAGAAGTTCCAAGCAATATACAGCAATCAGGTTCAGGATATATAGAGAGAACGGGTAGCATACACGGATGACGTTGTATAAACAGCAAGGAAATGCCTTGAAACAAGTGTGTGTAAAGAAGGAAAATGGCGAACATCTTTGTTGAGCGAAGAATTGAGGGCAGCTTGTAAATATAAAAGGAAGGCGTACCAGAAATATTTCCAAAGGAGGATTGCTGCAGAAGGGAATTGTACGTACATGGATGAAACAGAGCGAAACAACTTGTTGAATTCAAGAAAAAGTCATGGGAAGGTTTCGGTAATAACCTGGAAAGGCTAGGTCAAGTGGCAATGAAACTCTTCTGGACATAAACAAAAATCTTGGAAAGGGAGGGCAAAAAGGAACTGAATACTGTTATGGGTGAATCAGGTGAACTCATAGTAGATCCCAGGGAATCACTGGATAGGTGTGGGGAATATTTTGAAAATCTTCTCATTATGAAAGATACACTTTGTTTTGACGCCACGAACAACCGAGCTCATGGGGAGGAAAACTATGATGTCTGTGAAATTACGCTTGAAGAAGTAGAAATATTGGTAAATAAACTCCATTTTCATAAAGCAGCATAATATATAAAATTAGAACAGAAATGGTGAAATATAGTGGGAAGGCAGGGATGATATAAAATTAGAACAGAAATGGTGAAATATAGTGGGAAGGCAGGGAGGATATGGCTTCATAGAGTAATAAGAACATGAATGTTAGTAAGGTACATTCTGAATGAAGGAAAGAGGTAATTGCACCCACAAGTAAGCAAGGAAACAGGAACGGTTGTAACAAATATCGTGGTATTGCGTTGATCAGTATACCAGACAAGGTGTTCACTGGCATTTTGGAAGGGAGAGTACGATCAGTGGCTGAGAGTAAGTTGCATGAAAACTAGTGTGGTATCAGACCACAGAGGGGCTGTCAGAATCAGATATTCAGTATGCATCTGGTAATTGAAAATGGCCAGGAAGGGTGCGTACAGTTATATTTTCGTTTCAGCGATCTAGAGATGGCATATGGCAGGGTATCGTGGGAAATGACGTTAACCGTGCTGGTGGATTATGGGATTAATTGTAGATTATTAAAAGTAATCAAAGGCATTTATGCTGACAATTGGGCAGCAGTGGGAATTTATGGTAAGGTGCTTACAAGGGTTAGAAACGGCTCTAAACTTTCACCTTTGTTTTTCATAGTTGAAATGGATCATGTACTGAAAGGTATAAAGTGACAGGAAGGGATTTAGGTGAAAAAGTAGTAAGCGGTTTGGTCTACGTCGAAGACTTGGTCTCAATGGCAGACTGTCCTGAAATCCTTCAATCTAATGTATTGGAACTCCAAAATAGGTGCAATGAGTATGGTATGAAAATTAGAGTTTCCAAGACTGAGGTAATTTCATTAGGGAAGAGACCTAAGAGAGCTGAATGTCATGTTGGGAATACAAAAGCGGAACGGGTAGATAATTTCAAATATTTAGAATGTGGTATTCCCCCAGGATTGTAGTAGAGTAAGTGAGATTGAACCGAAGTGCAGCAAAGCTAATGCAGTATTCCTTGAGAAAGAAGTCAGCTCAAGGACGAAACTTTCCTTACACAGGTCTCTTTTCAGTGAGTGAAATCTGGGTGAACTCAGGATATCTTATTCATACTTTACAAGTAACAGACACGAAAGTAGCGTGAATGATCGGTTGTAAAAACATATGCTTCCCATCCACTTTACATACGTATAGACTAAACTGGATTCCCATTCGTCACTCTATATGTAGACCAATTCAGTTTTCCTTCTCCTCAAAATTCATAAAAATATAAAACCGAGCTCGATAGCTGCAGTCGCTTAATTGCGGCCAGTATCCAGTATTCGGGAGAAAGTAGGTTCGAACCCCACTGTCGGCAGCCCTGAAAATGGTTTTCCGTGGTTTCCCATTTTCACACCAGGCAAATGCTGGGGCTGTACCTTAATTAAGGCCACGGCCGCTTCCTTCCACTCCTAGCCCTTTCCTGTCCCATCGTCGCCATAAGACCCATCTGTGTCGGTGCGACGTAAAGCAAATTGTAAAAAAAAAAAAAATCATAAAAGACAGTCATAAGGGGTTTCTGAAATAAATTATTCGAATATTTTAAAAGACAAAGACAAAGTCACTTCCGTACAGGCCATGGAGGAGTGCAAGGTAAAGGCTTCCACCATTGTTAATCGCGGCACTTGTTGGGGTAGAATGGTTAGCTCTACGCCCGGCCGCCTTATTCAAATATTTTACAGTTAACAAATGTCTCACCAACAAAATACGCGTTAATATTTCCTTTACATTAACTAAAAATGCAAGGGAAGCGGAGCGTTAAATAAAAAAAGAAGGCAACCTAGCTCCCAGTAGCTCATCTACAGTAATTAATTTTCAATATTAGGTTTACATTATGATTTACAATTTTCATTTCTTGGTGTTTTTCAGTGATGTTATTTATCAATATCACTTCATTTATTCTATGAAACTAAGTATTTTTCAACATTAAACTAAAATAATTTCTCTATAAGTTTGTGAGAAAAATCTATCAAAACAATGAGATGTACAGTTGCAAGAAAAATTTGTACTAGGCTAACATAGCGATTCATTCTTCTTCAAATAGCGTTAATAATCCCCTCCAAATTATTGGAGTACATGTGATGTACCATATAAAAATATTCCAAGGCCTGAAATTTTTTTTACCTTCTGCTTAGTTAATTGTACTGGTGTGTTAGAATGGCCTATTTTACATCTTCGAATATATACAATTCAAAATTGAATATCATGTTTTTCTACTTAGCAGGAAATTGCGAAAATCACATCATATACTGAGATAGTCTTCTAAGCCAAAAAAGTTCAATTTAATGCAACACTGCCTAATGTTTTCCGCAGTGTTTGAAATTAACCCAATGGAAATAATTTAGCATACGTTCTCGTAGTTAGGTGCACTTAGGTTACACATTTATTTAAAACGCCATCCATTTTTAAAATCTAAGAATGCTGACAATCTGGGCATATTGCAAGCTTGATAAGAGGTGAAATGAGCTATTAAAATATTAAGAAGCAAGAATAATACTTTTCTGCATAAAATGCATTTCTCTGTGTTTTTCAATGATGTTATTTATCAATATCTCTACATTTATTCTATGAAACAAAGTATTTTTCAACATTAAACCTAAAATATTTCTCGATAAGTTTGTGAGAAAAATGTATCAAAACAATGAAATGTACAGTTGCAAGAAAAATTTGTACTAGGCTAATGAATTTAGCTAACTCACTAAATTTCAAAATGTCCCAGCCCCATAACCTTCCAGCGCCCTCTCTTGTCCTTTCCAAAGTTCTTCTTCCTTCTTTTAGTACCTAATATAAGTTACTGAGCAAATTGTTCTCCTTCAGTGTGTTATGTATGGTTAATGATGTAGAGAACAGACCACTACCTAATTTAGTGAACTACTCTAGTATTTAGCCCTTCAAGTAATGTTTGGAATCCACTCGCGTACAAAATGATTGGAGCTCTTATTTGGGTTTCATGGACTATAGATTGGTTAGAAAACGTCTATGACAGCCATTCGAAGAGAATGCTTGTGGCTGTATTTACCACCAGTTGCTGTTGTCCTGCTGTACCCAAACCAATAATCTCCACTCGTGCCAGTCGTGAAGATGAGGTTATGTTGGACACTCACGGGCCACTGCACAGAAGACGAACATCAGCCGGGCATCCGTTATGCGGATATTGTATACACAGCGGTTTCACCCTCACCATCTGCACTTGCACCAGGAGCTCAATGGTCATGATTTCGAAGCACGGGTGGCGTTCTCTCAGTGGACCCTACAGCGTGTGGACACTGACCCTGCGACAATAGTATTTGTTGACGAAGCATGGTTCTACAACAATGGAACCGTTAATCGACATAATATGCACTACTGGAGAGTAAATAATTCCCCTTGGGTATGACAGTCAGCTTTCAAGGTAAAGTAGGGCGTGAACGTATGGTGTGGCATCGGGCGTGATCACCTAATTGGGTCCAAATTCTTTGAAGGACTTCCGACGGGAGAACACTGTCTGGGATTTCTCCGAGATGACCTACTGCCGCTCTTGGAACATATGCCATTCCTTGACCGCTGTAGGATGTGGTTTAAATATCGCGGTGGTGGTCGTCCGGAAGCATCTTCGTGCGACGTATCGTGATGAATGGACAGGAAGGGTAGGTATTGTCCCCTGGTCTGTCAGATTGCCCGATCTTACACCCCTGGATGTTTTCTGCGGGACCATGTAAAACAAATTTGGTATGCACAGGAGCAATCCTGGACACCTTACACAGATCATCACCGAGGCATGCCGATCCGTTATGCCAGAGATGTTGCAACGTGCTAGACTGTCCTTAAAACATCTCGCGCAGTTCTGTATCGACTACGGAGGACACCAGTTCGAGTAGGTGCTGAGCTGAAATGCATAGGTAACTGAAATCCTGCAACATGTTTGCTAGCCTCTTCCAACCGAGCTCAATACCATATGGCACCATACCGATGGCCCTTTTCAGTGCCAAATAAACAAGCCCGCCTGTGGAAACTATTAGTATGCAATCTTACCATATCCGAGTCAACTGGCTGTAAGAAAGAAATAATTACTGGCACGAGATTCGAACCTTCGAGCACCACAACTCCCACCGCTCCCGTGCCAAGTGAACTATTGCGAGGCTTGACATGTAACGCGCAATTTCCAGCCTATGCAATATCTGCTCCTGGTCTGTGTGTGTACACCTACTGTTGTGAGGTACATATTCCTTGTATCTGTGCTTGTTTTTCGAGGTCATTCGGGGTACTCCCAATGAATTAATAGCTCCTCTCACGATTCCTGATGTCTTCTTGCCCGTAATCACACATCTCGTTATATTACCACGGTTGAGGGAGAGGAACCAATGTATTTTAGAATTGCAGTGAACGCGGTGGGGTGCATAAAACTAAATCGCAAGGGGCTGGTGAACCAACCGGTATAGTGTCACAAATCACTGGGTTTATTTTCCCAAACACTTTTTACGCTAGCCGTCATAACAACACAGATGGAAATGGTACAAATGATATATCACAATATTTTCAAAAAAATGTAAATAAAGACCGGTGAATGAAAAATTACACTTTCCCCAAACATAAAGAAATCAATATCTTACGGGGGCTACTCCAGAGGCATAAACCGCAAACAAAGCAATTTACCTCGTGCAAATATTCCTGACTGACAGATTGCCTATATCACTTTGTTAAATTCTGGCCCTGTCACAATTCCTGTAAATATTTCCTAGAGGCTTTTTCCAAGGTCCGATTTTCCTAAAATCACTTTTCCTAAATATTTTTCCTTACTTCCACTTTCCCTCAAATTAGTTATCAGTAACTTATTCCTCCTAATTGCTTATTCCTAATATAATATTTTAATAACTGTTGAAATTTTTTTACTAGGAACACACTCCTCTTTAGGCACATTTTGATATGCAGGGCAGGCTAAAAATTATTGTTTCTTCTAGAGGAGTGGCAAAACTCATCTAAAGTGGGAGTATGCATGGTATATATCGCAGAATTCCAATTTATAAAGGAAAGATCTTCTGGACATGTCGGCTGACAAAGACTAAGGAGTGCATGCCTAGAGCTGTTGCCATTCAGATTATTAGGCAAATAGAAGTGCTGAAAAGAGTGAAAGGCTGTTTTCACATACATGCTCTTAATTGCAAAGAAGTTGAAGTTGGGAAGTTAAAGCTGAAATTGAATCGAACAATAGCAATTTGTCCGGAAATATCACCTGCACAGATATTCAGAACTGGCTACAAGGTGTTTCTTCGAAGTTTTAATAAACCTAACAATGGGAGAAAACCAGAAGAAGACTTTGCGAAGAAAAACCCGCCATGACAACCACCAAGTCCCATACCTCTATCGGATGTCAATTTATTTCCTGTGTAATGTCAAAGAACTTTGGAAGGAGAGGCATTCTCATTGCATAATTGATATTTTGGTGACAGTGAAGATCGTGTGTTTATGTTCAAAACAAGAAAACAATCGGAGACTTTAAGGACCGATTCTACCAGGTTCGTTGATGGAACCTTTAAAGTGAGCCCGAAATATTTGTAAAGCTTGATAATCTGCCAAAACCCGAAATATAATAATTAGAACATACAACATACCTGTGAAAATGGACAATTATAATTATGTTTGAAATGTGTAGTCGTACATATAAGGCGTGATCAAAAAGTTTCCGTTTGAAGGCGTTGCTGCAGCGGACATGGAACGTGGCGCGACTCCGATGTGGGTATATAAACACGGACATATAGGCAAAGGGATTAGTGTGGCAGTCGTGTCGTGCCGAGGTGCGTATGTTAAATGCAGCCACGTGAACTATGGCGACGTTATTAACAAATGCGTCCAAACAGGACCAACGTACTGTTATTCTGTTTATGGCTGCCGAAAGACAAAAACACAGGTGGACATGAAGAACGTGTATGGGGCAGCATATCCGTCGATAACCACCGCTGTGGAATGTCGCTCCACGTTCCGTGCGGTCGCGTTTTGACGAAAGACGACGCCCGATCTGGGAGGCCAGCCTCATCCATTACGGACAACAACAAGCGGGCGGTGGATGAGGCCTATGATCCTGATCTCTTCCCATGCGATTGTCACGCCTTCTGTCTCCTCAAAAAGGCCTTGAAGGGTCGATGCTTCCTGTCGGACGAGGATCTGCAGCAGTCAGTTACGGACTTCTTCACGCAGCAGGACACGGAGTTTTACCACACGGGGATCTTCAAACTTGTGCGTCGGTGGAATGAGTGCCTCGCTGCTCATGGCTATTTTGCCTGGTTGGCATAGGACTGTACGCCGTCGAACGGAAACATTTTGGTAGCCCTTTATATTATATTGGAATTACAATGCTGTTCACTATTACAGGTATGTTATAGCGTTATATGTGTTATATTTCATGTTCAAAAGACTGAACCGTTCTATTAATTGTGTCAACAGTGACAAATAATGGCATCTTCCTTAATGATTATATTTCAACAAATTGCAACGATCACGAGTATAATTTCAGGACTAGGTCTGTTATTCTGTTCTATTGTATTCCAGATTTCTCATAGAGCACCTCTAAATACGTATACAAATTACAAAAGTATATACAAATGGGCAAGGAATATCACCAGGAATTAAAAATCGGCTCTTTGGCAATCCTCCATGCACCACTGCTCAAAATAAGCAGTGGCACCGGCATGCTTCTGAATTTCCCAATAGACTAGTTACGTGAGCTATCTCTAAGTCATGAACTCACCAAACTGATTGGAACTATCCCAGTTGTTCCAGCCGGGGCATAGCAATGGGTCATGCAATAGGAGCTACAACAATCTATACTCCATACTATCACGTAACATATCCCTCTCGGACATGCATTTTTCACATGGAAGCAAAAAAATATATCGGCCTCTGTGGTGTAGTGGTTAGTGTGATTAACTGCCACCCCCGGAAGCCCGGGTTCGATTCCCGGTTCTGTTACGAAAATTGAGAAGTGGTACGATGATGATGCTTGTTGGTTAAAGGGACCTAACATCTAAGGCAATCAGCCCTAAAAGTGGTACGAGGGCTGGAACGGGGTCCACTCAGCCTTAGGAGTCAAGTGAGTAGAGGGGTGTTCGATTCACACCTCAGCCATCCTCGAAGAAGTTTCCATGGTTTCCTCCTTCTCCTCCAGTCAAATGCCAGATTGGTACCTAAACGTACGGTCACTTCCTTCCCTCTTCCTTTTCTATCCCTTCCGATCTTCCCACCCACCTATAAGGCCTCTGTTCAGCACAGCAGGTGAGGCCACCTGCGTGAGGTACTGGTCCTTCTTCGAAGTTGTATCTCCCGATCCAAAAAGTCTCATGCTCCACGACACTGCCCATGCGGCAGTAGAGATGGGACTCCTCGCTGAGTCCGAGGGTAGACGGATAAACGGATTAAGAAAGAAAGAAAGTGAAAAATTAAATTCCTCTGAAATTGGCCTTCACTGAGATCTTACTTATTATAATTTTTCTAAAAAGTTATTTCAGGTCCGGTTTCTTCTATATATTTATCCGGAAAATAATTGTAGACATGGAAAATTATTTAGTATCATTGAAAGAACACACATTTCTACTACAGAAACATCTTTAACTCACCGACTGTAGTGAGTATACAAGTGGACGTATTTACTTCAGTCACTTAGCGAGTGTAACACACGTAAAATAAAAAAGTTTGAAACGCCACCAAAATGTTTCCCACATCCATGTTTTGGATTTATATGGAACTGACAGTTCACATCATACGATGTCTAGAGGGAAGCGTGGATTCCTTATTCTCCATGCGTTCCTGAAAAGAAATAACAAGGGGCGCATTGACTAAGACGAACATTACGAATATCATACCAGGTTTATGCGCACTATGATATATGAGCGAACGAGGAATTAAATATACACTTCGACTTATAGGAAGTATGACAACTTTCAGCTTTTTATTATCTGGCCGGCGTTACATTTTCAAGCACGGCAACTAATTCACAGCTGGTAAATGTGCCATGTTCCCATCTATAAATATATATAAAATAACATGTACTAACTGACAGATTCATCATCGCAGAGCCAGAACTACTGGACATAAAGAAATGAAATTTTGAGGATACATTTATATTAGGTTGTAGGTGCTCACTAAGGGAGATTTTTTGGATATTCCGTCGCTAAGGGGGTGAAATTTTAAAATGAGGATATCTATATCACAAAAACTAAAAAGTTTACAGACGTAAAATTGGTATTTTTTATCTCCATTAAAAATAAAGAAACACGTATTATTTTGTTTTCGGAAAATCCCATTAAGGGGGTGAGAAAGGGGGAAAATGGGTTGAACAACTTTTATGAGGATACTTATATCTCAAAAATTGAAGATGTTAGAGACATGAAAATTGGTATTTGGAATCTCCTTTAAAAATAAAGAAACACGTATTTTTTGTGGTTTTCGATAATCCAACGAATAGGGGGTGAACAGGAGTGGCAAACGTGGTGAATAAAAAAAGACTATATCTGCAAATTATCTCAGACACGTAACATATTACAGATTTGAAAACGGGTATTTGTAATTTCCTGTAAAAGTAAAGAAACATAAATAGTTCTTTCGTAAAATCCATTTAAGCTGGTCTGAAAAAGGGGGTAAATTTTTAAAATGAGCATATCTACAGTGTATCACAAAACCGAAAATCTTGTAGACGCGAAATATGGTATTTGGAAT